>NC_070614.1:43546666-44174583 GCF_027172205.1 Podarcis raffonei | reverse complement strand
GCCGATCATCAGGTCAGCAGTTCAAATCCCCGCGGCGGGGTGCGCTCCCGTTGCTCGGTCCCAGCGCCTGCCAACCTAGCAGTTCGAAAGCACCCCTGGGTGCAAGTAGATAAATAGGGGGCGCTTACTAGCGGGAAGGTAAACGGCGTTTCCGTGTGCTGCACTGGCTCGCCAGATGCAGCTTGTCACGCTGGCCACGTGACCCGGAAGTGTCTGCGGACAGCGCTGGCTCCCGGCCTATAGAGTGAGATGAGCGCACAACCCTAGAGTCTGTCAAGACTGGCCCGTACGGGCAGGGGTACCTTTACCTTTTACCTTTATGTAAATGAAAAGACTGACAGGGATGACACTAGGTACATCTTCCTGGTGAGGGCATCCCACAGAAATGCAAATGCTGACTTCCCCGCTGCCAAGGTGGGAGTCGGGAGCAGCTCAGCAATAACTCACAAGTTGTCAGTGAAGTTAAGTCTTTATTCAAAGAAACAAAACAGCTCAGGCCTAGTGCTCACAGTAACTCTTCCCAGTAGGCCTTGTCCAAATGAGGCAGTTGTAAGGACTGGTGGTCCCTGCCTTCCCAATGCTCTCCAAGACTCCTCCTCCCCTTCCTTCCTTCCTTCCTTCCTTCCTTCCTTCCTTCCTTCCTTCCTTCCCAAGCAATCTCAAGCTCCTATTTCTCATCTCTTATTGCTGTTCCCTCCTCATACCTTTTCCAGTTCTGGGAGACCAGGAGGGAGAGGAACTGGTCACAGGAGGGGGAGACCCTCTGGCTTCTTCAGCAGCCCACCTGATCTCTGTCTCTTGGTTCCTCTCCTCTCCAGCTTCCACTTCTACCCCTGATTCTGGACTGCTCTCTACCACGGCATCTTCGTGCTCACTAAACCCTGTTACCTCTTCCGTTTCCTACACCTCCTCCTCCCAGTCTGCTCCCTCTTCTCCCTCTGACCACTCATTGTTGCCCCACCACCAGTCTCCTAGCTCTGAGCCTTCTTCGCCTGGAGGTTCCCTTGGGGATTCCCCAGCTGGTACCTCCCCCAGCCAGTGAATGACATTTGCCCTCTCAGATACAGGATATCTTGCCAGGTACAGGCAAGATACATATAATACTTAAACTAAACTATGGATGCACAGCTGCTGGTGAGCTATTTGCTTCTTTCCTGCTCCAGCTATTGCTATGCTGCTGAGAGTGAAATCATGATCTGGACAGGTGTGGCTTCTTTCTGAACCTGCCTGGTAGTTTAAGAGAAACAAAGAGCAATCCCTACCATTCATAGCTCAATTGGGAGCAACCCAAGTTCAGAAGTAAAGCAAAGCCAGGCTATTACTTAGCTCCCAGCATTGTGGCAGCAGCAGGAATAAAATAGGACTAAAGCCACAGTCCCATCCAGACAAAATTTCAGTTTACACGAGGGGTCAGCAAACTTTTTCAGTAGGGGGCCAGTCCACTGTCCCTCAGACCTTGGGGGGGGCTAGACTATATATTTTTTTTGGGGGGATGAATGAACTCCTATGCCCCACGAATAACCCAGAGATGCATTTTAAATAAAAGGACACATTCTACTCATGTAAAAACATGTTGATTCCCGGACTGTCCACGGGCTGGATTGAGAAGGCGATTGGGCCAGATCCAGCCCCGGGCCTTAGTTTGCCTACCCATGGTTTACACAGTAAACAGCCAGATGCCTATGGGAATTGTTCTAGAACCCACCATTTCAGTAGCATGTACTATCACACTGTACATTCACATTTAAACCATAGTTTGATTTAACCATGGTTTTAAATGATTATCCAATAATGTTGCAGAAGGAACTGCCAACTGAGTGTGCATTCCCAAGCAATTGTTACAAATATCCTGGTATTTAGAGTTTTGTGTTGGAGAACAAAGGGAATGAATGACTAAGTGACACAACCAAGCCATAGGTTTTAAATATCACTTTGTAATATGTCAAAACCAGCCTGGAAAAAGTAATGCAAATAGGAGACTATGTTGCAATTGTTCCTATTCAATAGAGTGGGGAAAGCTATAAAACCAATAAACCCTTTAAGGATGGATACAACTCCTCACAGGAAGGAACCAAGAACATATCTCCCCCCCCCCAAAAAAAAAAACCACAACAAATTCAGAACAATAGGAAGAAAAAGTATAGTAGCAGTAAGCAATAAAATGAACGATGCAAAGATGGGGAATATATTGATTACAGTTTCAAATTGTTTTAAAACCCAGTTACATACATACGCTCATCAGAAAGTTTCTGAGATGGATGAATTTTAAAGCTGATGCTGTTTGATAATATAAAAACCTGAGATGTAATGCCAGCAATTATGAGATCTCCTGATTGATAATATTGGTGAAGAATAGGAAGAGGGTCTAAGATGGAGCACAGAGCAATAGAAGCCTTGCACATAGCCTGTGGCAGCAACGCTAATACCAAGATAACAAATAGTACCATCTTGCAGAAAGCCTTCATTTTTCAAAAAAAATCATTGTTTTCCATACTGTTGTTAGAGGGACCACGATTAGCAAAGCTGCAGTGGGATGACTGCTCATTCAGCAGATGTAAAGTCAGAAATATTAAACGTAAAGAATCACTGTTTAGACTGACAGAGTTCTGTTAACCTACAGGCTCTGAATAGAATATATTAGCAACAGGTTTTAGTAGCAATTTTTTCTCTTCATAGTTTTGCATGTAGGTACTGAAACTCCCTAGGGATGGGGAGAATGTATTGAAGTTATTATTATGGTTAATTGGACAATTACACGAGAGATCACCACCTACTATTAGTTCTTGGTTCTTGACAATATTGCAGACGAAAAACAAAAGATGTTTATCACACCTGAGCTAAACTTGTCTTGGTAATTCTTAGTGAAAGAGCAAGAAAATAACAATGAACTACAGAGTATTGCACATGCATGAACATGTATGTGTCAGGTTCCAGATAACCGGCCTTAAATAAAATGTGTCAGAAGCTATTAAAAATGGCTGGATAAAGTTTTGCATACATTCCAAAATGGGGCCAATTTCTCAAAACTCATATCAAAAATTGCCTATGGAAGATCAGATGGTTTTTCATCTGGCCCTGAATTGTAAAAGATTCCCCTTCCCGCTCTATTCTATGAAATTAAATGCATCTGTTATATGAGGGCATTCTTGGTTTTCTCTATTTGTTGTTATTTGTGGGACTGGATGAAGGGTAATTAGACTGCATGGTTAGCCTGCTCAGCTTGGTTTGGTGATCTGGGATCTCTGTGTAAAACTTAGAATAATAGAATCATAGAGTTGGAAGGAACCAACAAGGGTAATCTACTCCAACTTTATTTCAAAGGCTTGTTTTCCCTCCTCCTGGGATAGCCAGAGCAGTAGCAATGCTAATAAATGGGTTTTAGATCTTGTATTAATATAAACCAGCTTAATTTACACAGGCTTACTTTTAGCCAGCTGTTTTGCCAATTAACTCTGCAGGTTCTTTAAAGGATCTTTGGTAGTCAGTATGAGGGAAAATAGGGACGCGGGTGGACCTGTGGTCTAAATCACAGAGCCTAGGGTTTGCTGATCAGAAGGTCGGTGGTTCAAATCCCTGTGACGGGGTGAGCTTCCGTTGTTCAGTCCCAGCTTCTGCCCACCTAGCAGTTGAAATGCATGTCAAAGTGCAAGTAGATAAATAGGTACCGCTCCGGCGGGAAGGTAAACAGCGTTTCCGTGCACTGCTCTGGTTCACCAGAAGGAGGTTAGTCATGGCTACATGACCTGGAAGCTGTCTGCGGACAAACACTGGCTCTCTTGGCCATTAAAGTGAGATGAGTGCGCAACCCCAGAGTTGTTCACGACTGGACCTAATGGCCAGGTGTACCTTTACCTTTTATTAAAATATATTTTCATTTGAACAAAATAGGAAAACCTCCTCAAATAGCAATCAACCTCCCCCCCCCTCAAACAGGAAAACCACTGCAGCCAATCTTACAGCCAAATTCATCAAATACAGTTGTTGTTGTTTTAAAGTTGTAAAGCAGGGATAGGCCACATAACCTTCAGACAACCTCCTGGGAGCCAAATGGCAGTTGTGGACAGGGCCAAGGGCAAAAGTGGGAAGAACTATTTATAGCTTGTCTAGGAGACCACTGTAAGAAAATTAAAACCCTAACTGGACTCTAAGAAACACATGTAAAGTAACGAAGATTATGGATAATTTGGAAAAATGAAAATTGTGGAGAATGTACTGATATGTAGTTTTAGATTCTGTTTTAAGGACCCATGTAGGAGATGGGGGGGGGGAGTCACGAGATTCAGAGAATCTCACAAAATGATTATACAAACTGTTTGAATGATAAAAATAAATAAATAAATTTTCAAAAAAGTGGGAAGAGCTGCAAATCTAAATTTTACTTTTCTACAGAACTGTGGTTTATACACATGCTCATGCAACCCTTTCTTTCCTCTATCTAGAAATCTGAGAAGCATTATTAGACCTCAAGGACACACTGCAACCTAACCAAAAAAGTCAAGGAGGGTTAAGCAGGTCACTGAGTGGTGTGTGGCAGGACACAGGAATAGTCTGGGCAGAGATCCACAAGGCAGGTAAAGAATCCTGGAGGATTGTTTTGGTCCCCAAACTGATGTTCCACATCACAGTTATATATGATTCTTTACTGGGAATAAAAACAGTACATAACACCTCAGCATGACAGTGACATGTTGATTCTTCAATTCTTTCTTCTTATCAGTTTCTCTTTGCTGTTCAACTCTGGCCTCAGCAAAATAACAAAGCATTTAGGGAAAAAGATACAGCCCAGTAATCCAAAACTAGAGGACAAGATGGAGAAGACCTCCACTGCCACCATATATTTCCCCTTGGTACTCAGGTAGGTTGGAATAAAGGACAACCAAACACTGCAGAAGACCAACATGCTGAAGGTGATGAACTTGGCTTCATTAAAACTGTCGGGTAACTTCCTAGCCAGAAAAGCCACAGTGAAGCTGACAATGGCCAGGAAACCCATGAATCCCAGGGCACAGCAAAACATTATAGTTGAAGCTTCGTTACATTTTAGTACAATTTCTTCAGTCATTGAGTGCATGTCAAAATCTGGGAATGGGGGAGAAGTTATCAGCCAAATCACACAAATACCAGCCTGAATAAGGGAGCAGCAAAAGACAATGCAGCTAGATAGTCTATTGCCTACCCATTTCCTCATCCTAGACCCTGGCTTGCTGGCCGTGAATGCTACAACCACAATGGTGGTTTTGGCCAATATGCAAGAAACTGCCACTGAGAAGATCATGGCAAAAGCAGTTTGTTGAAGGAGGCACGTTAGCTGTACAGGCTGGCCAATGAACAACAAAGCAGAAGAGAAAGCGAGCAAGAGGGAGATGAGGAGAGCATAGGTGAGGTTTCTGTTGTTGGCCTTGACTATGGGAGTATCCCTGTACTTAATGAAGATTTGAAGCACCAAAGCTGTGATGAAAGAAAAGGTGAGATCAAGAGTAGTCAAACTGCTCCCCAGAGCTTCTTCATAAGACAAGAAGGTTATTTGTTTCGGAAGGCATCCATTCTGGTAAATGTTTGAATACTGGTCTCCAGGGCATTCAAAACAGTCATCCATGTCTGAAAAAGAAAATGTTGTTTTCTATACAAGTAAGTGCTATCTGGCCCACCCAGCAAACTTTGGCTTAAAAAGTAAATGACATACTTCTCAATGGTAATATCAGACAGTATATAATCCACCTCCATACACTGTACACATTATGGAAATTAAGTTCTGGTGTGCACCTAAGAAATAGTAACATAGCTACATAGCATAAAATAAATCTCCTACCCGTCTGGTTTGAGATCTTCTCTTCTGGACATGGGAGGCAATCATAGCAGCAAGATGGCTGCCCTTCCTTCTTGGTTCTACTATAACCTGAAAGGCACTTCTCATTGCACTCAGAAAGGGGCTTTACCTGTCCGTAAATGAAAGAAAAGAAGGGTTGGTAATCTGCAGCTCACATAACAACCCCATGAGAGGAAATCTACCGTATTTTTCACTCTATAAGACGCACCAGACCACAAGATGCACCTAGTTTTTGGAGGACGAAAAAAAATATTCTGAATCTCAGAAGCCAGAGCAGCAAGAGGGATCGCTGTGCAGTGAAAGCAGCAATCCCTCTTGCTGTTCTGCCTTCTGGGATAGCTGCGCAGCCTGCATTTGCTCCATAAGACGCACACACATTTCCCCTTACTTTTTAGGAGGGAAAAAGTGAGTCTTATAGAGCAAAAAACACAGTACATTTATGCCATAGGTAGCTTGCCATATGGCAATGTGAGAGCGCTTTATTTGCAACAAACTCCAGTACTGGAATCAGTACCTCTACCATTTCTCCTACACCTTTGTTTTCATGGAAATCATTTTGGTAAATGTTTCAACAGCATCAACTTTTAGAAGTCCAGAGTCTTATGAACTAGAAAACATTCAAGTGAAAGCTTAATAGTTCAGCTAATGCTTTTTTCCTGGGGGTATTCAAGGGTACGCAGTACCAGAACCATTTTTTCCTAGAAGAAAAGCACTGAGTTCAACGTATTATATATAGAGAAATAATTAAGGTTTGTTTTGTTTTATTTACATTATTCATTGCCCTTTATGCAATCTCTTTGAAAACACTTAAGCTTTCAACTGAGGCTTCTTTGAACACTGGCTTTGGATCACTGTAACTGAGAGACTGATGTAAAAGAATGAGACTTGAATGCTGGTCGTAACATAGGGTAACAGTGAGAAGGATCTTCTGAATTTTTTTTTAATCATTTTATAAATATTCTAATCAACTGTCTTTTTGGCTTGTTTGAATCTCATAGAACCAGTGAGCTATATTTTGCAATTGTGACATCTATGCAATTAGTCTTAGGAAGCAGACCAGACAAAACTTAGGCAAAACTACTATAATAGTCTTTGAGTGTTTTTGTAACATGGTGGATCCATGGCAATGATCTGCTGCTGTCATGATATGGATATGCTAATTAGCAGAGCTTTGGGGTCTTCTCTGTATCTTAGGGGTCAACTCAACACATTCTATACCTTTCCTGCAATATAAATATCCCTCTAGCTATTTTCACACAACACTATTAAAGCCTACCCCGTTCCTGATTCCATGTGGCTAATAATAATAATAATAATAATAATAATAATAATAATAATTTATTATTACGGTCAAAGACCAGTTCAAGAAGCATAATTGAGACTACTTTCACAAAAGTGAAATAGACATTTAAAACAGTATACAATAACAACTTATAGATTAAAATTGAAATAGTCGCATGTACACGAAAAGACCTAAGATTAGACTAACATGCAGATTGACCCTGGGACACCCAGGAGGCCAGCTACGGCAGTTTTCGGGGAGGGTGTCTGCATCTACGAATCTGTGAGCAAAATCTGGCAAACATCCAAGTCGTCTTGTGATTTTTGCCTAAAAGGAGAAAATTGAGTTTTGGCTTGTGCAGAAGGTCAGTAAGCCTTACCAGATGGGGGGTCGATGGGATCTCTACTGCCTCATCATAAAAAGCACATCTAAAAAATAAGTGTTCAGGGCTTCCTATTTCCCCTAATGGGCAGGCGCAAAGTCTCTGGGTGTACGGGACTTTTCCAAAAGATCCTTCCAGAACCGGCGAGGCCAGAGCCAAACTTGTGGCGAGAGTAAAGGCCCTTCTTGCATTTCTGGATACAAGGAAATGGAGGTATGCTGCTGGGACATATCTCTCGTGTTCTGCAATTATGTAATCAGGGGACCTCAAGCAGTCTCTCTATGCTGTCTCTCTATGTCCATAATTCTTTGTCTGACCATGGATCTTACTTGATCCAATCCCAAATTTAAGATGGCTTGAGGAGCAAGACCCAATTTCTGCGGAGAGTTCCAGCCAGACTGGAAATGATCACAATGAATCATTGAAGCTATACCTTGGGGGAGCAATTTCAATGTCAACCGCTTACAGATTGATGTTACGTTAATCTCATCATCCCCATTTCTAATCTAACCCATGCATTTGAAATGCATCTGGGGACTTGTAAGAGGGCTCTGAGAAATTTAGATTGAACTCTCTCAAGGAGAGTGAAAGAAGAGGATGGTGGGCCCAAAAAGGATCCATAAAGGAGCTGTGCCAGTGTTTTGGCCTTATATAATTTTAGGGCCTTATATAATTTTAGTTCTAAGGAATTTGAGGATACAGTTAGCAGATCTTTCCCTAGCACTCCCGATGGAATTAATATGAATCTTATTGGTTCCTGAGGCCTGGACCGCCACTCCTAGATACTTATAGTTTGAAACTATTTTAGAAAGAATCTGCACAAATCTGTGTGAAACTGTTTAAAAATTCGCTCATGGTTTCGCTTGTTTGCTTTAAAAATTATTTACAGCCATTTATAAGTTATTTGATTTCAACTTACAATGTATTTTATATACATTGCTATGTATAATTCCCTCTATCAGTCATGGGATGTCATCAGGATCTGCAAGTTCCTGAAGATTTGCTTTCTTCTGAAGACATGGGGAAGCAGAACTGCCATGCATTAGGCAGTCAAATGTTGGTGACTGTAACTGCTTTTTAGAAAGAAAAAGAAAAGAAATACAGGCAGTTATCCAACATCATATGTGAGACATAAGGTAAGTGGTTCATCTGGGTATTCTGAAGACCAGTTGCTGGAAACTACAGGAAGGGAGAATGTTATTGTGTGCAAGTCCTCCTTCTAGCTTCTCATAGGCATCTGGTTGGCCACTGTGACAACAAGATGCTGGATTAGATAGGCCATTGGTCTGATCCTGCATACTTATAGGCCCTCCCATCATGATTTGTTTTCACTGGATTTCTGCCCCATACCTAGACCATGTTGGTCCTCCTATGCCCCCAGCACTATTATAATATCTTATTTTGGTGGTAATTTTGATTAGTGTAATGGCTTTATATTTCCATAGTTACATCTAGTTTGATCTGAGAATGGATACTTTAATATATTACAGTGAAATTGCTATGGCCCACTGGAAAAAATATCAGTGGACTTTCTGAAATGGAACTTACCTGGTTAAATCTGTCTGGCCACATGATGGCATCATCATTAATGGTTAACCCCTTGTCCAGAGGAGCCTGGGAATCCAGCCTTCCAACTTTGACTCTAAGAAATGACTCATTTGGGAATGTGATCCAGTTGATAATATCAAATCCAGATACTAATTGTCCGTTTTGGTCAAATGAAACTTCTTCCCCAGCACTATTATTAAATGATACACTTCTCAGAAAGTGGTGGAGCTATATAGGAAGTGGGAGAGAATTCACGAATATGTGCCCAAACACAATAACATTGTGGTTATATTTCATGATTGATATAATGGTTTGTGATCTGTTTAAAAGCTGCCCCCCTCTCTCTTAATGAGGCCCTTCTTAGATAATTGAGGTTGCTGAAAGAGGGGGAGATATTTATGGGCATATAAAAAGGGTGATAGTGCTGATTCTTTTAAGCAATATGAGCTACTTGAATGTTCATTTGTTTTTGTTTCCCAAACGAACCTCAAAGGTCAAACAGGACATTCTTTCAGATAGATGGGCCCTAAGCTTTTTAAGGTGCTACTCTCTGGATATGACCAGAAGTAAGTAAAATGTTTGTGAATATTTTTCAGAAGCCAAACATCCGACGGCTTGAGTGCAGGAAGCTCCTGCAGCCAAATGGAAGCCACACCTTGGTTTTTGAACAGTTTTGGGAGTCGAACAGACTCCTGGAATAGATTAAGTTCGAGAAACAAGGTACCACTGCATTAGTTTCCTATAAAGCCATAAATGGTTCAGAGATCTCAATATCTCTTCACATATGAACCAACCCAGACCCTGCACTCATCATGGGAGACCCTACTTCTTGTGCCCACTCTATGAGAGGTCCAGAGGGTGGCAACAGAAGAACAGGAGTTTTCTGCAGCATTCCCTGTCTATGGAACACTCTCCCCAGTTTTGCTCACCTGGCACCATCACTATATATCTTTAGGAGCCAGCAGAAAACTGTCCTCTGTAACCACACATTGGGCCTTGAACTATCTGTGGCCTTTTAGAAGTGTGTGGGATATTTTTAATGTATTTCTTTTTCCTCTTGGTTTTAATGTGTCTATGTGGGTTTTATTGGATATTTGTTTAGTTGCAAGTTGCTTTGGGTTGCCTTGAGCATGATAGAGTTGTTGGCAATTATTATTATTATTATTATTATTATTATTATTATTATTAATCCTTTAGCACAATATTTAGGGCTTCTTTACTTTCCTGGAATGTTTTCAAGAAACCAGGGCTGACTTCATATGAATTATGATATCACGGTACCCTATAACTAGCCAGATTTAGCAACAAACTTCTTTATTATTTGGAATAGAACTTTACCTGCCATGGCTGTTGATTCAAAAGTTCCCACCTTACTGTACCTGCCATTCCTCTGTATTTTAACTTGGTGGAAAGCATGGTGTGCAAAGCATGTGCCACAACATATACAGAATTGTAGATGCTGTAGCTGTGGGCTGTCATGCTCATTTCAAAAACAGACCCAGGAAGGCTCTCGATATTTTCCTCCCCAGTGCAGATCTGTTCGTCTTTCTCCTCCAAAGTAGGATCAGTAAAATGACAATGAAATGCCTCTTCCCAGAAAAGCCTGACAAAGCCATCTTCTTTTTCCAAGATCGGGTTTCTCATCTGAATAAATTTCTGGAATCCTAGAAGATCCCTAGAATGAACTGCAAAGGCTAGAGCACCGTGGAGGAAAGCTATGTCCCAACCTCTTTGAATGGGAAAGGATGTGAAGTCCATCTGAGCTGTCATAATCCAGACTTTTGCCTTGCCTTCTATTTTTATGCCATTTGCTTCTGCAAGATTGGGTATCATTCTCATTACCATAATTGTATGAATTTCACCATTCACAACTACAACATTTGTGGTGCTTCCCACAAGAATGCTGATTGTTTTAGAACCTTCCTCCACCAGGTCATCCAAATCATCAGAAAAAGATACTTTAGGAAAACTTTCTATAAAATCAAAGCAGATGCCCTTCTCGGCAAACATGGGAAGAACGTTTTGTACAAATCTGTCTCCAGTGTCATCGTAGAGAAAAAGCACGCCAATCCACATCCAAGTGAAATGCAGCAGTAGCTGGACGATCCCCTCATATTGTTGAGCCCCATCTGGAAATATTTTATGGAAGAAAACCGCTTGCATGTCTTTATTCAAAATAGGAGAAGAGCCATAGATGAGCTAAAGACGATCGTTTTTATAAAGAGATAAGGAAAGGAGATACCAAATGTTGAGATCCAAATACCAAATCAACTCAAAACAAGATTTCAACTTTCAGTCAATGAGTATCGATTGACAGGGGCTATTCAATTTGTTGTTTATTTATGTTAATTTGGAATCTGCAGATATAGACAGTGCTTTTTTTCTTAATAAAAGTTTAGGGGTACTCTCATTTTGACCCCCCAAGAAAATCACCATTTTATAGTTCAAATTGGGGGAAATAAATACTATTAATGGGCAAAAGTATAAAGAACATGCATCACCTCATGATACACAGCTGACAGCTCACAGTGACTTCCACATTGGCATGAGGTTGTGTGCACTAACATCTTCCCTAATTCCAATTCCTACTTCACATATTAAATGCTCGCTTCTGTCTGAGACTCAAGAAATAGCATGACAGGAAAAGAGGCTGCCATCGGGGGTAGCAATGGAACTGATGATTCAACATATTAGAAACTATTAAAAAAAAATAGTTTCTTCTCCCATTAGATTCACAAAATGTTTAGGGGCATGCATATCCCTACATCCTCCTAGAAAAAAAGCACTGGGTATAGATGAATGAATTTGCAAGAATAAATAACAACAGGTTGCTGTGTGGAATTTAGTGGGACAACATCAAAATTTCATATCTGGAGCTCTGGGTGGGTGATGGCAGCATGGTGCAGCCATGGTGGGTTCTGAGAGGCCACCATCTTCTGGCATGGCCAGGGGAGGAGTTGGTCACCTGGTGCCATCCTACTGCTGGCCGCATCAGTTTTGCCAATATGGGTGGGCAGTGCCCACAAGGCCAATCAGTGGCAGAGGCTTGCGCCTAGCTCGCTCCTGGCCTATTTAAGGGAGCAGCCAGGTGTAGGGCACGCTCTTAGCTGATCGTTTCTGGATTTTTCACCTACCTAGTCTGTTAGGGGTTCACTGTGTGGGTGAGTTGCATATGGACCTTGCTATGGTTTACTCAATCACCGTACTGAAGGCCATGGAGGAATTTCCCCCTGCCAGCAAATTGGCCAGCTTGCAGGAATTCACCTACTTCATAACAATCATCACAACTTTGGCAGATAAGGCACTGGGCTGGATTCGTAGTCACAGGGATACCCCATTAGAGGGGTCTAGGAGTGGTGACTCTGTCCGGGAGTCCACTGGGAGACTGATGAGCCAATACACCTCTCCCAATGGCAGTCTGTGTGGGGTTGTGGCACCTAATCCACATTGCAATCGACTCCCCAACACAAGGTCAATGCCACCAGATTCATATCAGGTAGCAGGTGGACTGCCTGATGCTGGACACACGCCCAATGCCTTAGCCAAACCTACTCTGTCTTGGAATCAATAAAGCTGTGGCCTAATGCAACCCAATACCAGTCTACTGTGTCCATTGTTGTGGCTTTCCCTGGAGCTGCCACAGCTGTTATGTGCCTGTAACGGCAAACCATTGTGGAATTGTTTCATGCTTGATCTACGTGTTTAGTCCATATAATGTCTCCACAGTTCATATGATTCTTCATTATAATGTTCAGTGAGGAATGATTCCATATGTTCTGTCTACATGGGGATGCTTCAGTATTTGCATGTCCTTCAATAATTTATGGAGCCAAGTTAGAAAAATCTCCCACTGCCTATTTTTTGCCTGTACTCTGACTTTTGCCAATTTCTCTTGCAACAAATCGGAAGCTGCGCCTCGGCTTTCAAACGTTTCGGAAGCTGAACGGGCTTCCAGAATGGATTATGGTTGACAACTGAGGTTTGACTGTGCCTTCATTTGCTGGTCCTCTAAATCTCAAACATGGTGAATCACTCGTTCATTCAAGTACCCACATTCAGTCTGATTATATTTGTAATTGGCTTGCTTATGACCCATCAGTAATAAACCCAAGTACACATCTTACTTGTGGCATCTTGTAGATGCAGAGGATTGTTGCCATGTCAAGGCCTACTTCAGAGTTCGATCCTCCAATGACTGCAACTGGGGTGTCCACCACATCACACTTGTAGTTAGGGATGAGTCGTCCTTGTCTAGAGAGAAGTTCCATGGAGGCTTGATAGGTCCAGCTTGCACTGAAATGGCTATTATAAATGTGAAATCCTAGAGTGACATTGGGTAAGATTTGGGGATTTCCACTGATCTCTTTTACAGCAAATGCCATGGCCAGGATATGCTGGTAGAGATGTGTCATTGGCCTGCAATGAGAACTACATATTAAACAACAGCACATCTTCACAAATCATAGAGTTGTAGAGTTGGAAGGGACCCTGAGAATCATTTAGCCCAGTGCTCCCCAAACTTGAGTCTCCATCTGTTTCTGAACTACAATTCCCATCAGTGCTGAAAACTGGTCCTGCTAGCTAGGGATGGGGGGTGTTGTAGCCCAAAAACAGATGGAGACCATTGTCTGAGAACCACTCGTTTAGCCCAACCCCCTGCAATGCAGGAATAGGCAGCTGTCCTATAAAGGGATCAAACCTGCCACCTTGGCATTATCAGCACCACACTCTATTATTTGTCCATAGTATAGGGAAGTATGTGAGAATATATTGAAACACAAACCTGCACATTTGCCTTTCCTAAATGGCAACTCATGGCATTACTTTTAATTCTGCTAACTAGAACCATCCCTCACTATCAGCTTCCAGAAAACTCAGAAAGGTCGAATCTCAAAATAAACTTAGGTTGTGTCCAGGGAAGATTCCCCTGATGGAAGAATCTGTGCCTGATCCTTTGGAATATTTCATAGGTGTAAGGGACACTATAATTATCATTATCAAATTAGAAGGTAAATAAGCCACTGAGATATTATGTTGGTGACTAGAAGTTCCACAGATCTATCACACAACTGAATTTGCCATATGGCCCTATTTTGTGCTTCTCTTTGCAAAATGTAAGCAGTTGTTAACAGTACTGCTGCTATTATATTTGTGGCCACTACTACTAATATCAGATTTTTGAAATGAGTAGAAAGTGTCAGATTATCCAGTCTTCTGAGTATTGTTCAAAGCTGATCATGAAATCACCTCCAGGTTTGAGTGGTTAATCGCTTTGCAATGATAAAAGTTAAGCGTGAAATCTAGAAATACAAATATTATCACGGCAAATCACAAGAAAGCCTTAAGAAACTGGATGTGGGTGTTATGGTGTTTTTTTCTGCCTCATGATCATTTAATGATGATTTAATGCTAGTTTTAGATCTCATTTTAATAAGAAATTCTTAAACTAAGATGAACAGACCCTGCCTAAATTCCACCCCCACCCTTCATAAAAATCAGGACTGAAGGAAAAGGGTCTTGGTAATTATCATAATGATCATCACCCTCATCATATGGCAAATGCAGATATATATTCATTACAGAAAGATCCTATGGTTTTAAACTCACATGCTCACACAAACAATTCCTTACATAATGTCCTCAAGGAACGCAGGAGAGGGTGGTATATTGAAGGCTACACTTGAAGTTATATAGATTTGAGAAATAATGCCAGCAACAACGATGTCTCCGGACTGATAATATTCATGAAGAATAGGAAGAGGATGCCTGATGGAACATTGAGCAATCGGAATGTTGCCCTCATTTAGAGAAAATAGCACTAATTTCAATACTGCATAGAGTACCAGCTTGCAGGATTTTGGGGGGAAATAATTCCTCTCTTTGCACACTGCCATTTGAGTGTTCCTGAGCAGTAACAAGTCACTAGAATGGCCACAAAAGCCAGATCTCCTGAGTGTAAAGATTCATTGATCAGACTGACAGAGCACTGAGTGTCTGTCTGCCTAAGCTTGAATATAACAGGGCATATTAATCTTCCAGTCTTAGCTCATAGCTTTCCATGTTGGTACTGGAACCCTCTAGAGATACAGAGAAGTAGTGATTGTGATTAATTTGATAATTACAGAACATATAATCCCTTGTAATTACTCTCTATAACATGGCAAAAGAAAAATGTTTGTCACATCCCAGCAAAAGTTTCAGCTGGTTCTGGAGAAAGCTCTAATGAGCATCAGCACACAAACTAGAAAATAACTCAGAAAGCTGATCTCTTAGAAAGGAAATATACCTTATAGAATATCCACTTCGCTGGTAACTATTGATGTAAAACCTTGTGCGCAATTTATGAACATTGCCAGTTTATCAAGACTGAAAATACATCAGCTATTCAAACAAAAACTTCTATTGTTTATGACTGGACCTAATGGTCAGGGGTCCCTTTACCTTTACCTTTAATCGGTTTCCCAGTATGCTACATTTCAGAAATTCATTGTTTTCTGTGTCCTGTTTTTTTAAATATAGTAAAATAATTGTAATTATTTTTACATACCCATCACAAAAATTTTGGCCCAGAAAAATAAAAACTCTCAAAAATGAGCACAAGAGGGGCAGTTCAGTGAAGAGTGTACATAAAAGTTTTCTAATGCATTTTAAGCTCACAGGAATCATTAAATTTCAATGACTTTTTTACCCCATCCCCCAAATTTATGATACCACATTCAAGACCAAGTATTGGCTAGGATACTAATATACATTTCTCCATATTTGATGTTAAAAACTCAGTTCTGCTCCCCTGCATAGCTTGGATCATCTTTCCCCTAATAAAGTATTTATAGAAGAATATCAGCAAATTTCAGGGTATAAGGAAATTATAAGGGAAAAGCTTTTGGGTGAGCAATCTGTTTTTCATTAAAGATAAGATGTATCCTAAGTCATTCACAGACCCACTGATGATCAATGGACAATACTCAATTAAAAGTCTATTGACCAGCTCTAGAATACCCTGATAAAACCCCAAATAATCTCCAAGTGTTTTGAAGGAAGGGAAGGGAAGGGAAGGGAAGGGAAGTGCTGCTGGATAAGACCAAGGGCCTATGTTGTCCAACATTTTGTTTTCAGAGTAGCCAACCAGTTGCTCCTCAAAAGCCTTCAAGGAGGACATATTGCCTCTCATATTGGAGAAAATATAGAAAATGCCAGGGTAGGAAAACTGCAATGTAGCTCACAGGTTAGGCTTGTAATCAGAGAGAATATAATACTTTCGGGGAGGATGTTGACATAAATGGACAGACAAGCTCTTATGATTATTTATTTGTTTGTTTATTTAATAATAAATTGTTTATTTTCTACAGAGCAGTATGTGTGTGATCTCCTTATATGTATCACTCATTATTAATTGCATACTTTTGAGTGGAAAAATATTTAGTTAACATTGGAACCATTGATTCTCTAGTCATTTCTTCTAATTAGCTGCCCTTTGTTGTTCAACTCAGGTCTCATCAAAATGACATAGCATTTAGGAGAAAATATGCAGCCCAGTAACCCAAAACTGGAGGCTAAGATAGAGAAGATCTCCACAGCCACCATGTATTTTCCCTTTGTGCTCAAGTAGGTTGGAACAAAGGATAACCACACACTGCAAAAGACCAACATGCTGAAGGTGATGAACTTGGCTTCATTAAAACTGTCCGGCAGCTTCCTAGCTAAAAAGGCCACTGTGAAACTGACAGCGGCAAGGACACCCATAAATCCCAAGACACAGTAAAACATGATAGTTGAACCCTCATTACATTCAAGCACAATTTCTTCAGTCATCGAGTGCATGTCAAGGACTGGAAATGGAGGAGAGGTTGTCAGCCACACACTACAAATTGTAGCTTGAATAAGGGAGCAGGAAAGAACAATGGAGGTAGCCAATCGTTTCCCCACCAATTTCCTTACCCTAGATCCTGGTTTGTTGGCCATGAAAGCTAGAACCACTGTGGTGGTTTTGGCCAGAATAGAAGAAACGGCCACTGAGAAAATCATGCCAAAAGCAATTTGTCGAAAGAGGCATGTAAACTTCTCAGGCTGGCCTATGAAAAGCAAAGGGCAAAGGAATGAGAGCAGGAGTGAGATGAGGAGAGTATGGGTGAGGTTCCGGTTATTGGCTTTGACTATGGGAGTTTCTTTGTGCTTAATGAAGATCCAGAGCACCCAAGCAGTGACGAATGACAAGAGTAGAGTACAAACAGCCAAACTAACCCCCAAAGGTTCTCCATAAGACAAGAAGGTTATTGCTTTCACAATGCATTCATACTGGCCATTGTTTGGATATTGATCTTCAGGGCATTCAAAACAGTCATCTATATCTGGAAAAGAAAAGAGTCATTTTTATGCATGGAAACTCTGGTTAAAAGCAAGCATAACATTATGACAGCTTTAAATGACTGCTTCTATGGTGCTATTGAAATACATGACTGATTTCTTCTGAGGACATTGTGTTCAAGAGAACCTTAACAAAATGCAGCCCTTACAGTAATGCACCTATTGGGACCAACTGATCTTACACTAAAGATTCTTTCCCAAGATATAACCAAACAAAAGGTATCAATTCCTTTCTCATCTCTAGTTTTGCTGAAATCCTTCCCCCAGACCTATCATGAAATTGAAAACTTCTGCACCAAAGTGGACCCACGTCAACAGTAATATGAGACAACAACATATTATCTGCCCTGTTCTTACACTTAAAACATCAAGGAAACTAGTCTCTGGTGTAAATTTACTAGATCATATCTGGCATAATTTATAAATAGTCTACACAACAAATCTTACCCTTCTGGTTAGAAATTATCCCTTCTGGACATGGAAGGCAACCATAGCAGCAAAATGGCTCTCCTTCCTTTTTGGTCCGACTATAACCTACAAGGCAATTCTCATTACACACAGAAAGGGGTTGTACCTGTCCATAAATGAAAGAGGAAATAATGTTGAAGTGTGTCATTCATTGACCCATCTTTAGAAATAGTTTATCGGTTGATACTGTGCAGGCTAGAGTTATTGCTTTTATTTGTTATTGTGTTGTGTGTTTTGTTGTAGACTGCCCTGTGATCCCTTTCACCTCCAGTAAAAGCTGCCGTATTGGAATCTTTGTCATTTCTCCAGCAACTGTGCCTTCATAAAAACCTTTATCATAATCATATTGATTATACAACAACTCCCTCAAAGCTACCACAGTGTATTATCAATCACATCTGAATGATATTTTCCAAAATTCTCTGCCCTTCATGCAATCTCTCCATATTGCATCCTTGCAGAGTTAGTCTTTGCTTTACTATCTTTATATTTTTTAAATTTAATTTTATTTTCAGCTACGACCGTTGCTTGGTCAGTTTCTCAACATATTAGTTTGCAACTAGGGGTCCTGATATTATCGACTTAGAATGTTATTAGTTCAGAGACCAAAACAGTGGGAAACAATGTTGCTTGCACCCTTTCCATAATACAGTGGAACCTGGGTTTTCGAGCATCTTGGAAGCCGAACGTTTCGGAAGCTGAATGCCGAAAACCTGAAAGTAATTTCATCCGTTTTCGAACGCGCCTCGGAAGTCAAACAGCTTCCACTGCATGTTTTTCTTTTTTCTCAATGGATTTTGCCAACCACAGATTGCTCCTCAGTTTTTCAAACATTTCGGAAGTCGAACGGTCTTCCAGAACGTATTATGGTCAAAAACCGAGCTTCCACTATACTGGAAATGACTGATATGGATCTACTGTAGTCTTCATTATTTCTTAAGATAATTGTAATGAACTAATGGTTGACCTATAGAACTTTTTTGAATGTTACCTTTTCCCCAGTCTAAATCTTCTACCACCTTAGTTGGCTATAACTGAATATTTGCCCCTATATGTTCCCATCACCGAAAGAAATAGCTTCTTTTGCTCTACATCAAGGCAGGCCTGGGATCATGCCTTTAACATCATTCATATATATATATATATATATATATATATATATATATATATATATATCACTGAAGCAGTTTTGCATACACGTCTGAAGTTCACATGAAGCAGACCTTACCTGGTTGAACCTGCTAGGCCACACAATGGCATTATCATAAATGGTCAACCCTTTTTGGAGAGGAGCCAGTGGGTTCATCATTCCAACTTTGACTCTAAGAAATGATTCATTTGGGAAGGTGACCCAGTTGATAATATCAAATTCAGTTTTTAATTCCCCATTCTGGTCAAAAGAAACCTCTTTCCCCACACTATTGTTAAAGGAGACCCTTCTCAGAAATCCGTGGAGCTAAATTGTGGGAGGAGGGAAGGAATTAATATAGTATCCAAAGAATTGAAATATTACAAAATGGTGGTTGTTGGTTACATTTGAAGATTTTGGATTATCACTGTCAGGGAACTGACATCAGAGATTAGCGGAGAGGGAAGCTGCTCCAATGATGCAGGGGAGGGAACTAGCAAGGAGAGAGAGAGAGCTTCCGCTGGGGAAGGAAACCAAGGTCACACCAGGAAGAAAGGGGAGGCTGAGAGTACTTCGGAGGGAAGGCTCCGAGACTCTTCCAGTGAGATCAGTGGGGAGAGCGCAGGACCTCCGCTTGGCACGCCTACTCTGCGCAGAAGGCTTCCGCGCAGAGAAGCTAGGCGGAGACTGGCTGTCAAGGAGTTTTTATGTTGGAAGAAGTTCAGGAAACGCCCACTGACGGATTCTGCCAGTGATTAAGGCAGTCGCATTGTAAGGCGCTGTCAAACTAGGGAAAGGTTTCGCTATACAACCCGCTTGGAGCAGCAAGGAGTTTTACGCATAAGCAACCCCAATTCCCATTACAATCACCTACGGTACTTAAAAGCAGTATGTGTCAAGGAGGGGGTCGCTTTCCAAAGTCCTCCCTCCAAGCTTCTAATAACTCACACGTAAGCACTGAACGGCTTTATTGGCGTCTCCTCTGGCACCAGCTACAGACATCAAACAGCAGTCTAATCTATGGCTTGTTCTCTCCCCCTCTTAGCAGGTTAACTCAAAGATTTATAGGGGCTGAGAAATGCTGTTAGCTCGATCACTTGCTCCCCCTCTGAGGACTAAATAACACCTGCCTGAGGGGCCTTACCCAGCAATACTTGCTTACAGAATTTACAGAAATTCTGTAAATACAGAATTTACAGAAATACATACTTTATAACAGTATGAAGTTTTATTTTTGTACTTTTTGAATTAGGTACTGGGTAGAACCAAATATTATCTTTTCCCCTAAGGATGAATAAAGAAATGCAAGTATGGGACAGGGTGATAGTGTATCATAGTGAGGAATTGTTGCTTTTAATACTTATGGAGAATGTCACAGTAGGTTAAAGTCCCTTAGTGGCGTTCAAGTTGCACTAGTGAGATGGCTGGTGCTGGTGGAGTGGCTCACATGAGAAAAGGGCAGGAAGTCGGCATGGTTCTTGTCAGGAATGGCACATCCCATTTTGCTGTTTGAGGAGAAATGAGAACGCCACTGTGTCCTGTTGTTGCTGCTGCGGCTGCTGCTGCTGCCACTGCCAGCACAACATAACTACTCCTGCTGCTGTTGCTGCCTGCTCTGCTATCACATACCCTATATTATTATTATTATTATTATTATTATTATTATTATTATTATTATTATTAACAAAATAATTATACAAAATTCAAAATGAGAACACAAAAGACATAATAAAAACATATCAAAAACAAATCAGTAATCCCCCTCCCACAAACACATTTAAAAGGACATAGAAAGGCCTAGAGAAATGAAAGACTGTTTCGTAGATGTTTCTCTGACTATGGTCCACCATTTATTTTAATTTGCTGTTTTGTGATCTTCCCTGCTCTGAACCCCACTGGATAATCATATTTCCTCCAAAAAAATCAATCAAAGAAGAAAGGTGTGTTTTTTCTGTGTTGTCAGGAGCTATTCCCCTTTCACTCAGTTTCAGAGTTTATTGCAAACTTCTGCATTAGAGCGCAACAACTCTGGGGAATTCTCCCCTTCCACCCACCCACCCCACACATGCTTCTTCTCCCTCCAACGGCAATGGGTAGATCACTGCCAGTTTTTTTCATACAGGGAGTAGATCACAGTCTCTTGGGAGGCGAACGTGCCTGGATTAGAACATTACCTGCCATGGCTGCTGGTCCACGTAGGCTGATCTTATTCCATCTTCCATAGTCCCATGTTTGAATTTGGAGGAATGCATGGAATGCACAGCATGTGCCACAGCATATAGAGCGTTGTAGATGCTATAGCTGTGGGCAGTCATGCTCATTTCAAGAACAGACGCAGGAAGTGTGTCAACCCTCTCCTCCCCAGTGCAGAACTCCTCATGTCTCTTATCTAAAGATGATTTGTGAAAAGAACAGTTAAATGCCTCTTCCCAGAAAACTCTGATGAAGCCATCTTCTTTTTCTGAGGCAGGGCGTCTTCTCTGAATAAATTTCTGGAATCCTAGGATACCCTCTGAGTAAATGGCAAAAGATAGAGCACCGTGGAGGAAACCTATGTCCCAACAGCTTTGAAAGGGATATGAAGTGAAATCCATCTGGGCTGTCATAATCCAAACCTTTCCTAGGCTTTGCCTTGGCATATCCTGTTTCCCTTGCATCTTGAAGTACACTCTCATTTCCATTATCGTATGAATTTCACCATGCACAATCACAACATTGGCCGTGCTTCGCACAATAACACCGATTATTTCAAGTCCTGCAGCCATCATTGCAGCGATCCCTCGAAAAACATTCAATTTAGTGAATCTCTTTACAAAATCAAAGCAGATACCCTTCTGCTCAAACATGGGTAGAACATTATGTACAAATCTCTCTGAACTGTCATCATCCTGACAAATCACTCCAATCCATATCCAATTGAAATGCTGCAGTAATTGAAGTATCCCCTCGTATTGCTGAGCCTGGTTTGGGAACATTCGGTGAATGAAAACAGCTTGCATATTTATATTCAGCATGGGAGAAGAGCCAAAGACAAGCTGCGGGTAATAATTTACAAAAAAAGGAAGAGGAAAAACGGAATCCCTTTACTGATTTTGAACAACAGTTAAACTGAGATCAGGATTTGATTGATGGATGGATTGAATTATTAGTTAATTTTAATATCGCTTAGGATCAGGGTCGGATTTAGGTTTGATGAGGCCCTAAGCTACTGAAGGTAATGGGGCCCATTATATGTCCAGCTGTCCTTTGTCAACAACAAATTGTATATATGCTATATGGTAATTAATGGACCTAATAGGTATCTAAAGCCATTTGCACATAACAAAATATGTATTTTATCAAAGTAATTGTTGAACTGAAATACAGTTAAGAAGAAGTATATTAATAATCAGATACAATAAAGAAGAAGTATATTTTGGGGGACCCCCAAGAGTGGGGCCCTAAGCTATAGTTTGTTTAGTTTATACATAAATCCAGCACTGCTTAGGATATTAAAACTATTTCTAAGTGACATGCAAAAAACTGAAGCAACGAAACACAACTTAAAATATTACAAAAAATACAGTTATGTAAAAAACTGTTACACCAATACAGTTACTAATATATATATATAAACCAAGAGAAGAAAAGGCTAAGGAGTAAACCCTACTCAAATCCAACCCAACTGGTGCCAGATATATTGCTCTGCTTTCCTTTGGACCATAGCAGTGAGGCTGAGAGGTCTTGTCACCTGGGCAACCCAGGATTTCCACGTACACTGCCCAGGTTTGTGCCCCAGAGCGGTCACTTTGTTGCTGCTAACACAGCAAAAACAATGCAGTTTGACTTCACCCCCTTTGTCTCTCAAGACAGATGGATGCCAACAACCATCAAGAGGGGACCATGCACCTGTGTGCATATCACATCCTGTGTTGTTGATGCTCCATAGGACCAAACAAGTCTAGTGAATCAACAAGAATCCATACAGTTCAACATGTTTCCCACCCTCCAGAGAGTCAGTTAGAAATACACAAATGCGCTGGACACATACAAAACAAACAGTCTAATCTTACCTCCAATTTCTATTTGATCAAATAACAGTTGTCACAGGGGTTGTTTTTTTTACATTAAATTTAGTGGATTCTGAGGTTTGGAACTGGTTTGACTATATGGGGAGAGGCAATAACATTATCTGAAGGCTGGTCTATTTTACCAGCTGATGGGAATATTTTGCGATTTATATTCATTTAAAATACATTATCTGATGAAAAACCCAGTTTGTCCTTTCTACATGAGAAATAAATAAAAAAAGTTTTGTCACTTAGGGACATGTTTAGCATTTATTATAAGCATATGCCCGCCATTGCTCTCCTAACCTTCCCCTGACAATTTTTCTCTGTTGGAAAAAAAGTGAGAGAGAGTCAAAGGCAAGCAAATGGCTTGTTAATCACCCATGCTCCATGCTCCTCCAGTTCTTAAAGATGGTGAAATACACCAATATTCAAGCACCACTTCTCAGCCTGAATGGATATACAGGCACTTGCTTGCAGCTGGACACCGTGGCTCTGCCTCTCCCAGACCTTGCTTGGGTTTGGGATTGGGAAGGGGGAGGATGGAAAGTGAGGGCATGAAGGTCAACCTGCCTAGACCAGCCTTGTCCCCCTGACACTTGCCTGGTCCACCTCACATCCCCAACCCCCACCCACCACTGCTTCTCCACACTCTGGGGGAGAGATGCCCACCCTATTCCAGTGCCATCTCTCTCTCTCTCTCTCTCTCTCTCTCTCTCTCTCTCTCTCTCTCTCCTCCACTTGCCCTCCCTATAAAGTGGTGTGTTCCCCACTTTACACCCTTTTACTTATACACACGGGCCACAGAACGCAACCCCCATCTAAGTGGGGAGGCGCCTGTATTCAAAAACAAATGTAAATATTTTCATAATAATCCAGGCTTCATGCACATGTCTTACTTGTGGCATCTTGTATGTGCACAGGATTGTTGCCATGTCGAGACATAAACCAGAGTTTGGTCCCCCAATGACTGCTGTTGGAATGTTCTTGACACCACACGTGTAATTTGGAATGAATCTGCCTCTCCTGGAGAGAAGTTTCATGGAGGCTTGGTAGGTCCATCTTGCACTGAAATGGCTATTATAGATGTGGAATCCCAGAGTGACATTGGGTAAGATTTGGGATTTTTCATTTATCTCTTTTACAGCAAATGCCATGGCCAGGATATGCTGGTAGAGTTGTGTCATTGGCCTGCAAAGAGAGTTATATATTGGATAATAGTGCACCCTCATAAAAATAAAAATAAAAAGATTGTATACCCAGAGTCCAGGGAAATGTGTGCATATATTGTCACACAAACCTGGGCATTTGTCTTCCTTGAAGAGTCAATTCCTTCCCTGGTTTTGAATGATGTTATTAACTAATACCATTTACACGCAGATACATGTATAATGTATATAGAAGTTCCATGTAAAGTTGAGGTTCCTAATTTCTTCCAGTGGTTGAGATTTGAGTGATCAGATAAGACCCAAGAGACTACAATCAATTATTTTAAATACATTGGTATAAGGCAAGTGAAACATTTTAGTTTATCAAAGAGAAACCAAAAGCAAAAAACAATTCTTGTGGAAAGACAAATCTAAGAAACAATAAGGTTGTTATCATATGCAAGGGTTTCTGTATGCAATATTTACTATTATTCAATTTAACTTTACTTGAATGCAACACTCAGCTCTCTAGTTAAAAAGTTTGCTACACAATCCCAGCTGTACTAAGTGCATGGCATTTTAGTTTAAGAGAAGAAGAGAGCTAATGATACAAAGTGATGCTCCTGTGACTTTAGATGTATGTTGCTAGATATCAATATGGTGTCTACCATATAGGAAACAGAATTGTCAGTAATGCTAGGAAAATTGTTATTTTCTTACAAAGGGGAAAAAACCCATGCTATTCTACTTTTATAATGATGAGTTTAACAGAAACCACCCCCTGCCCCCCTTGGCCATTTATTAATTGTGATATATTAATTGTGAATTATTATTTTTTTGTAATCTTACTTTGCCTCATAATGGTTTTGTCGTGACTATATGTTGGTTTAATGCTGATTAAAACTACAATGGAAAGACCAGTCACTGGCAGTAGATCAGACTTCATTCCTATGAACAGAAGTCTGAAACCATCTATTTTCTCATATATAACTTCTGGAGAACTGGGGTTGAATATGAACATCCTGCTTAAACTGTTGCTAGAATCTCAAGTCATGCATATTGTAGAATACTTGTTACTATGAGCTACAGGAATTGATAAAATATTCTGAAGCAAAAGAAACTGGAAATGGGTGTGCTAAATGGTAAACCATTAAATGTAATTATTAAATATTAAATTTAACTGAAAACCATGGAATACACCATACCTTATAACAATAAATACTGAAAGTATAAATGACACTCCCTTCAGAAAGCAATGTAAGTCACCCAATCTCCCAGTCCCCCATAAACATATCGACTCAAAAGAAGAACAGCAGAGTAAAAATAGTAATGCAAAAACAAGCAAAAATTCTGCTAATGTCTCTTTGAACAAGGGGCAATAGAAAACAATGACTTAGAAGACAGAGAAATGGAGTTCAGGATTAGATCTGTTCCCCTAGAAAAAGAGAAATTTTGAGAAGGTAAAGGGTGATGGTGACGATAATACACCAAATATAGCTAAACATTCAGTACAGATGCACATTATGATTCAAAGAAATACACCTCCTTACAGAATTTCTCCAAAGAGGTCAGAAGAGGGAAGTCTATGGAAAGTTAGTATATTAGAAGTTATATACACCTGTGACATAATGCCAGCAATGATGACGTCTCCTGACCGATCATATTTGTGAAGAAAGGGAAGGGGGTCTCTGATGGAACATTGAGCAATAGGAACCTTGCATACAGCCCAGGGCAACAGCACTAATACCAACATTGCAAATACTGCCATCTTGCAGGAAATTCTGAAGTTCAGACCACAGTTCAGATCTTCAAGCATTGCCATTCAAGAATTCCTAATTTCTACTGCCTAACCTGAATGACAACTCATTCAACACCAGATTTGTAACACAAAAGGAATCATTGATCCAGATGGGCAGAGTTCTCTGTTATCTATAGCCTGAGCTCTGAATATCACAGGGGATGTTAACAACATCTTCCAAACTTGGTTCATCATTTTGCAAGTGGCGCCTTCTGGAACACCACCCACCCCCAAGGATGGGAAGCAGAAGCAGAAGAGATTGTGGTTAATTTGGTAATTACATGTGACATAATTGACTGCTTTGGGTTTAAGTTTCCAACAACACTTCAAAAGGGAAAAAAAAATGTGTGTCATATTGCTAACTTCTTTTAAATACACACCTCTCAAAAAAGAACAGAAAAGTTTTGATGTCCCATTATTATTTTTATTATTAAATTTCTACGCTACAGAGGCCAGTTTACAATATAAAAACACCAAAATACATAACATAGTAGTAAGCAAAAACAATACCCCCCACCCCAGTTTAAAGGCCTTAGATAGCTTAATTAGCCGAAGGCTTGTAGAGGCGGAATATATTTTTGCACAACTTCTAAAAGGGGAATAGGTGTTGTTTTTTCTGAAGCTAGAATACTTCACAATCCAAATGAAAACTTCAGTTGCAAAGGGGTAATCAAAGCTAAATATGAATTTCATGGAGTTGTCATATGCTATCAGGATAATTCAGCATTTTTGGATATAAAGAAAGCTAGCTGCCACATAAATCTCAAAGGAGTTGATATCAAGTGAAAGATAGTTTAGGAAGCTGTTTCTTTCCCTCTTTGACTCCAACCATTGCAGTTCTTTCTCTTAAAATGCCATCCCCCCCCTAAACTCTGTACTTGCTTTTTTATCCTCTGTAGTCTAATAAAAAATAAAAATAAAAATAAATTTATTTATACCCTGCTCATCTGGCTGGGTTCCCCCAGCCACTCTGAGTGGCTCCCAACAGAATATAAAAAACACACAAAAAACAAATATTAAAAACTTCCCTAAACAGGGCTGCCTTCAGATGTCTTCTAAAGGTCAGATAGTTATTTATTTCTTGATATCTGATGGGAAGGCGTTCCACAGGGTGGGCACCACTACCACTACTCTGCCTGGTTCCCTTTAACCTCACTTCTTGTAGGGAGGGAACCATCAGAAGGCCCTCAGCGCTGGACCTCAATGTCTAGGCTGAACAATGGGAGTGGAGATGCTCCTTCAGGTATACTGAGCTGAGGCTGTTTAGGGCTTTAAAGGTCAGCACCAACACTTTGATTTGTGCTTGGAAACATACTGGGAGAAAATGTAGGTCTTTCAGGAAGGTTGTTATATGGTCTTGGTGGCCACTCCCAGTCATCCGTCTAGCTGCCGCATTCTGGATTAACACTCTCATACCTAGAAGCAATAAATTTCACCACTTGTAAAAATAATGTCTCCGCTTTATCTGGTTGCTGTAAATTCATTAACAGGGGTGGAGGGGGTTCGTGCTGAGGGGTTTGTTCTGTTTGGCCAGATCTTCTCCCTGTTTGGCACCAAACAAGGGGGGGGGAGTCTTTTCCTGGCAACCCACTTTCATGAGTCCATTGCTTATTGTATGACACGTCTTGTGCAGCAGTAACTCCCTGCTCTTGGGTCGGGGAAAATATACACCCAACTAAAGTTTGGTGACAATATTCACTGAAGAGCATTCTGCTGCTGCATATCTTGGTAAAACTTTCTTGTATTGAGGCTACCACTGGAGAATGAAAACACCCGATCCTCTGAAAAAACACACACTAGGACTATGGTATGAATAAGTACCCTTTATCATTAGAGTTCAGATGCTACCAATCAATCAGTAACCCATTCATTTAGCAAAAATGTATTTATTGATTGTTCACTAACATTTCTAAGCAGTTTGCATATAATATAAAATTTGCATTAAAAACTACACCAAAAAAACCACATTAAAAGCCAATTGACAGGAAATTTATCAAGATATGAACAAAAACAGCATTTTTAGAATAAACATAAAACCTTAAAATTCCATGTCTGAGTAGGCTTCAGGATACAAAACATTGTTTACTGGATACCGAACTGAAGATGCCTGACTATTCAACATGTCCCAGATGGGGTTATCATCTAAACATAATTTAGTATTTTGCAGAGGTAGATGGAGAAAAAGGTTTGGAATGAGCAAAGTAAAGAATAAGAAAAAAAAAGTTCCTTCAGTTTGGCCTCTTTATCAGCTGTTCTCTTTTGTTCAAGTCAGGCCTCATCAGAATAATGTAGCATTTGGGGGAAAAGATGCAGATCAGTAACCCAGCACCAGAAGTCAAAATAGAGAAGATCTCCACAGCCACCATGTATTTCCCTTTTGTGCTCAGGTAGGTTGGGATAAAGGTCAACCATACACTGCAGAAGACCAACATGCTGAAGGTGATGAACTTGGCTTCATTGAATGTGTCAGGCAACCTCCTAGCCAGGAAAGCCACAATGAAGCAGATTATGGCCTGGAAGCCCATGAAGCCCAGGACACAGTAGAACATGGTGACGGAACCTTCATTGCATACAAGCACGATCTCTTCAGTCATCGTGTGCATGTCTAAATCTGGGAAAGGGGGAGATGTTGCCAGCCACACACAACAAAGACTGGCCTGAATTAGGGAGCAGGAAAGAACAACGGTAATGGCCAATTTATTCCCCACCCATCTCCTGATACTGGACTCTGGCCTGGTAGCCATGAAAGCTAAAATCACTATGGTGGTTTTGGCCAATATGCAAGAAACCGCCACTGAGAAGATGAGACCAAAAGTAATTTGCCGAAGGAGGCAGGTCACCTTATTAGGCTTGCCAATGAAGAGCAGAGCGCAAAGGAAAGAGAGCAGGAGGGATATTAGGAGTGCAAAGGTGAGGTCCCTGTTGTTGGCTTTGACTATGGGAGTGTGCCAGTACTTAATGAAGACTCTGAGTACAAAGAACGTGATAACAGATAAAGAATGAGCAGAAACAGCAAAACATATTCCCAAAGGTTCTTCATAAGATAAGTAACTTATATATTTTGGAATGCAGGAATCACGTTGGTCATTTGGATACTGGTCTTCTGGACATTGAAAACACTCATCCATGTCTGGAAAGGAAAACATGGTTTTCTTTAAAATAAAAATGGCAATACATAGTGCACTAAAGTATTTAAGCAGTAATAGTATAAATCCTGAATCAAGGAAGCTCACATAAATCTAAAAGCCATGCTTTTTTCTTCAAAAAAATTAAGTGTTACATTGAGTGGAGTTTCCTCCAAACAGCCCCACTACCTACCTTGGAGGAAGCTGTTTAATTTGGTGGAAGAAGCATCTTCCTTATACTAAGAAAGTGTCTTTATATTGGGGAAATCTTCTCAAAGGAACACAGGAGGCTGCCTTACACCAGATTAGACTATTGATCTCTCTGGCTCATAATTCTCTCTGCAGACTGTCCATGGCTCTCCAGCATTTCAGACAGATGATGCTGGGATTGAATCTGGGACCTTCTGTATGCAGATCAGTTGCCATAACACTGAGTTGTGGATGATTGCATTACCCAGAATTATGTCTGACAAAAACCTCAAATTAGCAGTGATCCAGGAATGCCCTCAGTTACCAGATTGGATATGATTAAATCCACCATATTTATCTAAAATCATGTGCTATATTAGATTTGATTAGTTTTATTTCACTTTATTACCAACTCTTCCCCCTAAGTTTCAGATGCCATACAACTAATTAAAGTACTACATTTAAAAACGTTTTTAAAAGTTAACAACTTTTTTTAAAAAAAACCCACTAACATAAAGCCCTTACAAAAATTGTTAGAAAAAGATACAGTGCCGTGACTTGTTATATCAGCAATGGTTATATCACCTTTGAATTAGCAAAAATAAATAAATAAATAAATAAATAAATAATCAATCAATGCCAATAGAGCCTGATATATACATCAATATTTTGGACTAATTCCAATGGGCAGTCAGCATCAAATTAGATGCAGTGGCACAAGGATTTCTGGTTGTGCAATGAAATGCAAGGATCTCTTCTCTCTGTGTGTTCTCTCCACATCTACCTCTTACCTGCTCTGGAGAGCAGAGGGGAAAACCCAGAATAGATTTAGGAGGTTCCAGGGCTGTTCTTGAACAGACCTACGGGTATAGGGCAGTATAGAAATAATAATAATAATAATAATAATAATAATAATAATAATAATAATAATAGAGAGAAGAGGCAGGGCTAGGTTAAAAGTCATTGTCCTGGCACATCTAAATAGTTGGATACTGCCCATTACATTTGAACAAATGCTCTACATTGCATTTCTTACCACTCTGATTTGAAATCTTCCCTTCAGGACATGGGAGGCAACCATAGCAGCAAAATGGCTTCCCTTCCAACTTTATCTTACTATACCCTGGACGGCAATTGTCATTACACACAGAAAGGGGTTGTGCCTGTCAATAAATAAAAGCAGAAATGTTCTCACGTCCAGAAATTCTATTTGGGGAGTTTTATATTTCGGTGGTTTCTTCACAGTTACAAATGGTTTGACCAAATATTTTATTACTGATTTGCTTTACTAAAGAAGTTCTGCATCCTGTTTCTCACTATTTCTCATCCCAGGACAGCTAACACCTCTTAATATGCACCAGTGCAGATAAAGACACAATGAATTGTCATTATTTATTTATCTTTTTTATTTATGAATTGCTTCTCATGAGGCTTCATGGAGAAATTTGCTGTACTATAAAAACAGATCAAGAACAACTGGATCTATAATAAAAGCAAGAGAGTTGTATAAATAAAATAACAAATTACCATTTCAAATAATTTTCAAATCCATTGCTCTCATAACACTAGAGCTCAGGAATATTCAATGGAGCTGAATGTTGAAACATTCAGGACACAGAGAAGGAAGTCTGTCTATCTGCATTGCTAGCTAAACATGTGACACTCATTTGTACAGGACACAATGATGGCTTTAAAAGAGGGTAAGACAAATTAATGGAGGATAAAGCTAGCAGTGACTACTAGCCATGATTCCTGTGCTTTGACTCCACTGTTAAAGCCACAGTTAGACCCATGTATTTCCCCCCCCAGAAAAGTGATCCTGGTTCTTTTCCCCCGGGTTGAGGAAATGTTTCTGACGTACCTGGTTAAACATGCTTGGCCAAACGATGTCATCTGCAGAAATTGTGAACCCTTTGTCCTTGGCAGACAATGAGTCTACTTTTCCAACTTTGACTCTGAGAAAGGACTGGTTTGGGAATGTGATCCAGTTTACAATATCAAACCCAGCGACAGCTTGCCCACTTTGATCAAAAGCGACTTGTTCCCCAGCACTGTTGTTAAACGAGGCACTTCTCAGATAGTGATGGATCTAAATGGAAGCACAGGAACACCATCAAGAATGCACAATGATAGGCAAATATACTGATGACAGATGACCTTTTGAGAACTATGGTTAGTGGTCTTGCCAATAGAAAACAAATCTAAGGAACAAGCAAAGTGAATTGGAAGAATGGAAAATACAGCTCTCTTTTACACATCACTGGCAAATAAGATTATAAGTCTGACAATGGTGATTGGTTTCATAGTCTTCACTAGGAACTGAATGCAGGGGAGCAGTATCAAATTGGCTCAGAAGGAAAACTATGGCATAAAAAATAGCATTTAGATGTCAACAGTCTAGCTTTAAAACGTAGATAGACATTTAATGGCCTTCTGTTGAACATGGATTTATGATGGATTCCTCTGTAGTAATGTACTCAGGACATTAGCTGCCATGGCTGTAGAGTCAGAAGTATCCACCTCTTCCCATCCATTACTGTTCTTTAGAATTTTGATAAATAAAGGTATGGCTGTCAAATCATACGCCAGGGTGTAGACAGCATTACTGACATTGTGGCTTTGGCCAGTCATCCTCATTTCAAACAATATGCCGATTCTCAAGCTTAACCTTCCCAGTGCTGACTTCTGTATTTTTTTAACAAATATTGTGGAGTTGGGGAACAACACTGAAAGGCTCTCAGAATATTACCTGCCCCAACTGCTGCTTCAGAAGAATCCCTCTCCCATCATATGCCATTGCTCTGTGTCCAAATTTGGATGAATGCATGGCTTGCAAAGCATGCGCCACAGCAAAGACAGCATTGTAGACACCGTAGCTATGCCCAGTCATGCTCATTTCAAAAACAGAGTTAGGAAGAGTCCCCATCTTCTCTTCTCCAGTACACATTTCCTCATCTGTGGTGTCATTCATGGGGAAAGAACATTCAAATGCATTTTCCCAAAAGACCCTGATAAAACCATCTTCCTTTTCCAAGGTAGGGTTTTTCATCTGAAGATAGTCAAGGAATCCTAATACCGTCTTGGAAGGAACTGCAAAGGATAAAGCTCCATGGAAGGCCTCTAAACTCATCATTTTTTGAAAGGGAACTGATGTGAATTCCATCTGGGCTGTCATAATCCACACTTTACCTTTACTATTCATTTGTATACCCTCACATTCAGCAAACATTAGACTTTGTCTAAGAATTACTGTGAGCTGAACATCACCATGTGTGATTACAATGCTGGCACTGCTCCTCAGCATAATTCTGAGTACTCGAAAAAAGCCATTCATTATTTCATCAAACTCACTGGAAAAGGATTCTTTCGGCAGTTCTTCTATGAAATCAAAGCATATACCTCTTTGTGAAAACATGGGGAGCACACTCTGTATAAATTTCTCTCCACTGTCAGTGCTTATATAAGCCACCCCAATCCATGTCCACTTAAAATGCAACAGCAACTGAAGAATTCCCCAGGTTTGATGGTCCTCATTTGGGAACATCTGGTTGAAGAAAACAGCTTCAGGGTTGCCATTGGTCATTGGAGCAGAGCCATATACAAGCTTAGAACAATAAAGAAAATTGGGAGATAGGAGCGTTTGTGTCTAATACACAATTTCAGTATCACAACTGCATCTGAACCCTTAACTAAGATCTAGAAAATTAATCATATCCACAAGTGTCTGGAGCTGGTTAGGAACTACCTAATCAAGAGGAATAAATATTCATCAATTATAATATCAACACAAACACACACACCAATGAAATAATGAGAAGAATCATTTTCCTTGATTACATTCATTTTGACCTCTGAACAGCTGGCAAGGTTATGTCTTTGTTCCCTTCAATCCTGGTGCTTTCTATCTGCAAACACAAAAAATCATGTACAAGAGCACTGAGGAGTAAATTATTCAGAAATCCTAGTTTTATATGCATATCCTACCTGTGGCATCTTGTAGATGTTAAGAATGTGCGCCATGAAATGACAGGTGTGAGAATTTGGTCCTGTGATAACAGCTATTGCATTGTCTTGGGCATCACACTTGAAGTTAGGGATAAATCTTCCCTGTGTGGAGAGAAGGTCCATTGAAGCAAGGTAGGTCCAGCTTGCTCTGAAATAGCTATTATAGATGTGCGTGCCCAGGGTAATATTAGGCAACATTTGTGGATTTTCATTGATCTCCTTTACAGCATATACCAAAGCCATGATATGCTGATAGTTTTGGAAGAAGGGTCTGCAATGAGATTGGTATGCTGTGTCAAAGTGCGTCTGCTTCTGAATATGAAACGTGTAACATTCAGTTTCAATATATGCTTGCTAATAACATTGCTTGCATGTTCAGACACAAAGAAACACAAACAAAGATAATATATTTCCAGTGAAGAGAATTGTGAAGATACCATTTGTGATCAAACCTGTATTGGAGATTCATCTTGCTGTAATTTTAGAAAGTGCTATTCATATATACATATATATTTATTTATATAGTTGCCTACCTACTGTACATATAGGGTTTACATATGCTGTATATCACACAATTCATTAAATATAAGGAACACAGTACACTCTTTAGGCCTCTGTGAAAAATATTGGGTCAAATGCAAACAAGCCTGAAATTTCCAGTTTACTGGAACAGGTAATGTTTTAATTATTTTAATTCACTAGCACCTGTACTTTTTTTTACTTTAAATATTTAATTTGGTACAAGGCTAGCCTATTGCATCCAGATTTTTCTAAAAGTTTGAGAAGGATTTATAGCATATTGTGTAGCAAAGGACAGCACTCCAGCAGAAAGCAAGAAAACTGTCATTGGTAATGGAATGATGGACCATCAGAGTTCCTGTGCTGGGAAGAGCCTTGGGGTAAGGGTAGATGGCTAGTAAGAATTTTTGCTTTTGATTTTGCTATCAAATTGAATATTATATCAGCTGTTGCTGCTGCTGAACTACTGCTACTCTTATTACTACTACTACTACCAATACCTCTGGGTTTAGGGTGGTGTATAAATTAATTTAACAACAACAACAGAATTCCATTGTTAAATTTAATACTTCAAACAGCAATAAAACCTGATCAAAGTTTTGCCTATCTACACCTCACTAATGTATCATTCCAGTCAACCTCCATCAACTGTAACATGTGGCATGGAAATCCTGAGTCCTACAATGAAATTGCATGGAAAGAGCTAACATAAAAAACTGAGATACAGCCTCATCCAAGAAGACTCTAAAAGCAGATCGGCTGTCTTTTCAACAATCACTTCCCACCCATATAAACCCAAAGACATCAGATCACCATGCCTGTGGATATTACAATAGGATTAAATACAGCTACTTCATACAAGAGAGCAGCAATCAGTGTCTCAGATGGATGTCCTCTGAAATCCATTTCATCAAAAGTCATGTAGATCTGAGAAATAATTCCAGCAATGATGAGATCTCCTGAATGATAATACTTGTGCGTAATAGAAAGAGGAGTACCAACAGTGCATGTGGCAATAGGAGTGTCACATACCAAATCGGGGAGGAATATAAATACGGAGAGCACAAATAGTACCACATTGAATGAAAATCTACCTTCCAGCCACCAATCTGATTCTTCTAACATGATTACTGAAGTGGCAGGAACAATCACACCATAGGTTGACTTGGAAGCACCTGTCAGTGAAAAAAATCAGGTGGGTGGAAGGCTATAAATCTGTCTCAAGACCCAGCTCCAAATGGAGCAAGGAATATTAACAACATTATTCAGACTTCATTGTTTTTCCGTGTTCACAGGAAATCTGTAGGGACTTGAGAAGAAGTAGAATTAACCATGGCAATTTTGATGATTATGGGCCGCATGAGTCAATACTGTTGTGGTTTCTCTGTGCTAGTACAGAGGAAAATGTAGTTATTACAGCTCAATAGAAGCCACCTGTGGTCATTTATGGGACTGCAAGAGGCAGGTGAGCTAAGAAAAAGCAAGATGAGGCCAACAGAAAAATAAGGCAAGAAGGAAGGGAGGGAAAGAAAGATTGTTAGTTTTTTCAAACTTGGGCTGAATTTAAAAAGTGAGAAAGAATCCAAATCCAAATGGGAACTTCAATTGCCATGGAGCAGGGGCAGCTATCCCCTTGTATAGGAGTATGCAGAGTCAGGCAGGTGCATTTTGCCACTTGAGACAAAACTTGTGGCAGTGCCCAACCCCTGATCCTGCTGCCATGTCTTCTTCCTTGCCTCCACCAGACACCTGCTTCTGAGCATCCAACACCCACCACTACTGGGTGTTTGCCTCTACCTAGTGCTTGCCACCTCTTTCTGCTCTTCGGCCATTGTGGACCCCCACACCCACTGCTTCTAGGCCCTATCACTCCTGCAGGCTGCACCATGGCCTGCCTGTTGTCGCCAATTTGCTACAGGCAACAGTCAAGCAACAGGCAAGCTGCAATGGAAGACATGGCAAGGCCATGGTAGTGGGGCACCACTGCACTAGCAGAGGAACAAAGCACCTGGCATATTTGGGAGCCTGCTGCCCTGAGGCAACCACTTCACAGTGCCTCATAGACGAGCTGGTCCTGGGAGCTCATAATACAGGAGAAGAGAGTGATGAACAGAGTGGCTTACAAGCATGGCCCTTTCTTCCTGATCTTTCTTACATTGTTAGCTCAGTACCTGCCTACCCAGCCCACAGTGTTTTAACCCCCCCCCCTCTTCCAAGAACCCACCATTTTGACACCAGCTTAAATAAGACAACCCTGGGATGCACACAGCTTTTCAATCCGTTGGGGGTTCAGCTTCTCCCTCCCCAGTCATCTGGTCAGTCATTTGATGAATGGAGAGGGATAAATAATCTTTTTCAATTGATCCACATGAATCAGAGAAGAGGGACCTCTGTCAAATAGTTTTTGTTTGGTCAAGGAACTCTCCAGTGTGGTGTAGTGGTTAAGAGCAGTGGACTTGTAATCTGCTGAACTGGGTTTGATTCCCTGCTTCTCCACATGCAGCTGCTGGGTGACCTTGGGCTAGTCACACTTCTTTGCAGTCTCTCAGCCTCACTCACCTCACAGAGTGTTTGTTGTGGGGGAGGAAGGGAAAAGGAGATTGTTGGCCGCTTTGAGACTCCTTAGGGTAGTGATAAAGTGGGGTATCAAATCCAAACTCCTCCTGCTCCCCTTCTTTTTCTTCTTCCTCCTCCTCCTCCTCCTGGTGGATCTGAATAAGTTTTGGGATTTAATAAAAGAAAAGAAAAGTATATCCATTGACTGGTTTAGGTCACAGCCTGATGGTACTTATTTCAGGGCATAGTGAGGTACAGGATTGCAGGGCATACTTCCAGGCCAGGGGTGTACAACCTGTGGCCATGGAGTCAGAAAATCTAAGTAACTACCAGCCAGTTGCCAATCTCCATTTCTTGGGCAAGGTTCTTGAGTCGGTGGTCATGGACCAGATCCAGGTGACTTGAAGGAAACTGGTTTTCCAGATCAATCTCTGATTTTGTCACAGAAACAGCTTTGGTTGCCCTGCATGATGACCTCTGTCCAGAGACAGACAGGGAAAATGTGTCCCTGTTAATACCCCTTGACTTCTTAGTAGCTTCTGATAACAGTGACCTTGGTATCCTTCTGGAGCAGCTGTCCGAGTTAGGAGCAGGTGGTGCCACTTTGCAGTTGTTCTGGGCCTACTTGGAGGGTCATTAGCATAGGTTGATGCTTGAGGAGTACTCTTCAGCCCTGTGGAGCCTTCCATGTGGGGTTCCTCAGGGTTCAATTTTATCTCCCACACTGTTTAACATCTACATGAAACCAGTGACTGGGGTCATCCAGAGTTTTGGAGTACATTGTCAGCAATATGCTGGTGATCCACAACTCTACTTTTCCTTTACATCTACAGGTGAGGCAGTGGAAGTGCTGGACCAAAGTCTTGTTTGAGTAATGGACTGGATGAGATCCAATAAACGCAATCCAGATAAAACTGAGGAACTGCTAGTGAGTGTGTCCCTAGACTAGATGTATGGGAGGTTACATGCTCTTGATGGGGTTACACTCCATAAGAAGGAGAGAATATGTAGCTTGGGGGTACTTCTGGATCCTTTGCTCAGGTGGCCTTAGTAGCACAGAGTGACTCATATCAACTTAGGTTGGTGGGCAGCTGCTCCTCTTTCTGGACAGAGATAGCCTAACTACAATTGCCTGTGTTCTGGCAACCTATATCTTAGATTACTGTAATGGTGTAATGGCTTGGGTCTCTCCCACACACGCAAGACAACTCCGTCGGTTAATTATTTCAGATTTATTAGCCAAATAACAAGCCCCAGTCAGAGCTAAGCTAATCTTCGTCATTCTCAGGTAGCATAGTTGTTGGAACTGAGCTCTGCCCCTTTTCCCCCAACAGGAAAACCCCTACCTTCTCTTCCTTTCCTTTTCAAGCTTCTCATAAAGTCTTGTGATCATACGAGATTGTAGAGAGGGCACTGCCGGTATTCTGAGTCACTGTCTGGGCTGACAAGTTGCATTCTTTCACTCTGGCTCTCCCTTCCGTTATCCCTGTGCCCAGAGATCAAGTTATGGCTGCTCCCTGCTGCTGCTGCTTCCTCCCCTCCGCATTCCGTTCTTATCTGCTCTCTCTATATGCCAGCGTTCTCATTCCCTGTCAGTGAAGGAACGTAGGTGACAAATGCATTATACACAGGGTTGCTTCTGAATTCGGTTCTGAAGATGATGCAGAATTCAGTGCCCAGGTTGCTCACTGGGGCAAGATGATTTGAGCATATTGCACCGATACTAGCCTGACTGCACTGGCTGCAAATTATTTTCTGGGCCCAGTTGAAAGTGCTAGTCTTGACCTATATTGCCTTAAACAGCTCAGGACCACAATGCATCAAGGACTGCCTCTCTCTACAGTATATGAAGTGACCTGGATCTGACAATCATCTGAGACCCTTTTCTGAGTGCTTCCTCCATTAGAGGTCTACAAGAATGGGCCTCTTCTGTGGTGCTACCCAGTTGTGGAGGCCCACCTGACACGTTCATTATATATATTTAGGTTGTTCTCCAGGTGTCATGGACTTTGAAGACACTCAGAAAGCAAGGGAGAAATGTGCTAAGAGGAAGGCACACTTGGCAAATCCACACCGTGATCAACTCCCGCCCGGAAACCAATGTCCCCACTGTGGAAAGGTGTGTGGGTCCAGAATTGGCCTCCACAGTCATTCATGAACTCATTGTTAAAACAGTGTTTATGGAAGACAATCTTAATCGGCTATGAAGGATCACCAAAGAAGAAGACATATTTAGGCACCAGGCGAAAATGTTTGCCTTCAACCAGACTTTCGGCCAATTAACACTCTATGACTTTTTAATGTGTTTGTTGGAGGGGTGGTTATTGGTTTGTTTGGTTTGGTTTGTGCTTTATTATGTATTTTGTATTCGAATTTTGTACTTTTCTTTTCTGAACTGCCCTGGGATCTTTGGATGAAGGGTGGTAAACAAATTTAATAAATAATAATAGGAATAATAAAGATATTGGAAAGCATTATTCAAAAGTTTCAAATGTGTCTGGTGAATGGCACTGTATTTGATATTTTGTTCGTTATAAAGATATTAAATTCCATCCCCCTTCTAGAAATAAATAACTTAAAATGTCTTATTCTTAAGGCCTCGTTTTTTTGAAAGCCGTTTGGCATTGTGTACATTCCTGTCGAGGATGGCCAAATAAGATTTCTGCTTAGATAGGGGAAAACATGCTATTTTTCCTCCTTCCTGAAATGTCTCAGGGAACTTTTATCTCTGAGTGGGTGATTATCTCCTCTCTAATTACCAAATGAAATAGGATTATTTCTGTCTTTAGGGAATTCCAGTGACCACTAAAACAATGAACCAAGCCTGAAGCATAGTGTTTATATTCCATATGCCATTTAGAAGTAGAGAGCAACAGCATTGAGAGTGCTTTTCTTTACATTGTACACTCCTGTCTTTGAATATGTCTGATGAGTCTCCATTTAATTCAAATCTTTATTTTGGAAGAAATGAGCTGGTTGCTGGTAGAACGATCTCCATGGAATATGGTTCTCATTATGATGCTCTTAGTGCCCCTTCAGATAGAGTGCAATGCTCCTTTTCCTCAGTGCACTGCCAGGGAAGGTGTTCATCATCTTCACAGGTACTATCAGCCAGGAGACCTCATCACTGCCGGCATCCTTCCTCAGATCTACATCCTTTCAAGTTCTTTATCCTTTCAGAAACCACCATCTGATGAAGACGTTGATGATCTCCTGTAAATAGATTTTGTTTTTTTTAAAAAACTGTATCTCACTACAGATAATGTTATCAAGCAGATTACCAGTAGTAAATAATTCTCTTTCTTTACCGTTTTCTAATATGAAGATAATCAGTGCTTTTTTTCTTGGGGGACGCAGGGAGATGCATACCCCTAAACATTTTGTGAATCTAAGTTTGGCTTCAATATGAGTAGGAAAATGAGAGCACCCCTAAAAAATTTTAAAGGAAAAAAGCACTGCAGATAATACATTTTCTGCTTCTTATTCCTTATTTTCCAATACATAAATGCAATACAAGTTACATGTCCCTAACCATCAAGCCAATGTAAATACATCAATGTATGCTTCATTCTGAATGCCATGTATGGGTGTGTGTGTGTGTGAGAGAGAGTGCTAGTTAAGATTGCCTTTTTGACCATTGATAGGTGCTTAAGAGTTTCTGAGACGAGAGTTGTACGGTCTATTTGGTGCATTGTTTCTCAAACATGTCTTGAAGTGGGCTATCTAAACCTAATTCATAATGATCAGGCTGAACATCTGAAGAGGGGTCTGGTGAAGATTAAATTTGTTTGTGAATATCATATTCAGTCGGAAGAGGTGAAGGTGAAAACTCTGTAGCGGACCAGGGACTGTATGCTCTCACCCCAGCAACTCTGTGTGTACAGAGTGAGGAGGGTTAACTTCTAAGTGTGTTTGGTGATGAGGCAGAGTTCCTGACTCCAAAGCTAAGCATGTTCTGCCGCATGCATTTAGAAACATCACTCAGACCATTATAGTACAGCCATGAAAACTAGGAGCGGAGGAGTCATGGGTGGTTCTTGTGGGTGTTGCAGATGCCACTCTCCCCAGTTGCACACTTTGTGCCCTTGTGTGTTCAGGCTGAATGTCTGAGGAGGGCTTTTGTGAATCAAATATTCTGAACTAATGCACTGTGACACTGGATGATGATTTCACTACAGGGTACTGACTCAGGGCTACCAGCACATCCTGGCTTTGGTATTTGCTGTAAAGGAGATCAACGCAAATCAATGGATATTGCCCAATGTCAGCCTGGGCTTCGACATCTATAATAGTGAGTTCAGGGCACGATGGACTTACCTTGCTTCAATGGAGCTTCTCTCCACACAAGGTAGATTCACCCCTAACTATAAATGTGGCAACAAGAACAACCCAGTAGCAGTCATTGGGGGTCCAGACTCTGAAACTTGTTTGCATATGGCAGCTACTCTGTCCACCTACAAGATTCCGCAGGTAAGAGTTGTGTCTGTAACATTAAGAAGCTATTCAAAAGTTTATTTCCTATAAGATGTGCTTTGCTGTTTTGGCATGATTGCACCAATGAATCACAATGCATACACCTGAAGGAAAGTTTTTGGTGTGTGATGTATTGTGTTTTTACGATTTTTTGTTGGGAGTCGTCCAGAGTGGTTGGGGCAACCCAGTCAGATGGGCAGCATATAAATATATTATTATTATTATTATTATTATTATTATTATTATTATTATTATTTGACCATAGAAAGTCCTGACCTCATACAGACTGTGTGTGAAAAACAAGCACAGAAAGCTCAATATTTGATAAAGGGCACAGGTAGAAATCCTTTATAATTGTTCAGGGAACCAATATTACAATGAGGACATTCCTATACTATGTAACCTCCATTATTCTCAATCAAGGCTTCAGTTTTAGGACCACTTAATACATTCAGGAATGTATTCCCCCCCCCCCCTGTTCTTGAGACTGGAGGAGGAACTTTATACAATTGGATGGTTTACCATTCCAACAAACAAACCATTGACTAGCCAATATGAGCAGGATAGGGGAACAGTTAAACCTCATCCAACATCATCACATGCCAGAATTCCTTTTGCAATGAAAATCATCCCTGAATCTCAGCATGGGAGAATCATTACAAAGGGGGAAAATGCCTCCCCACTGTTTCAAATGGTATAGTCTTTGACTGCTATCATGGTCAAATGGTTCCTCAGGGAGGGAGGGAACCTGCTCTGACCAAGTTCAAGGTATGGGTTGTGAAGAGCATACTGTGCACCCTAAGCGGGTCAACAATGCGGTTTGCTAGGGAGGACAATGTGTTAGACAAAGGAACAGAATGAAAATCTTTTAGAATAAGTTTCAGAATGTCAATAGGCAGAGAATTCTGGTGGAATTGGGAGTATTACTGTTTCATTTATATTTTTGCTGTGGTTAACTGTTCACACACTTGAAGTTTCAAGCAGTACAGGCATGACAATTTTCCACCACTGTACATTGTGATACTTATTAGCTGCAACTAACAGGTCATTTTAAGATATCACGGCACTATAGCTCCTGTGTTTTTTAAATTTGAGAAGAATGTGGAATATGAATTTCTTTGCAGTGGAAAGCAATATCCAAGTTTCAGTGTTTTTAAATGGGGCTGTTATAAAACTTCCCAGTTCTGTCCCAATGGTGATCTTCATGGAAAGTGGGCATGAAGGACTGATATTTTTGAGGAAGACCCACTGCGTGTGCTCTGTAAAGTTGACTATGAATATAGATGAGACTTACAATAATTTTGTTGTTGCTGCTCACAGGACAGGAGAGTGAATGAATGAATCTTTATTTGTGTCAGTCATCAGCCATAGCAATAAAACAACAATATGATATACAAAGAATAGAAACAAAAGCCAATTTTTTAAAATACATTTTAGGGGTTTGAATCAATAGTCAAATAGTGGATCTTATTCTGATTGCCCCAGCTAAAAACCTTGCAACCTTTGCTGTCATCTGTTCATCTTGATCTGCCAAGAGAAAGGACACTGTGGCAGTGGTTAGGTGACCCAGAATGGACAATAAAAGAATGGTGATAATCTCATTCCTCAAGTCTTTCTAAAGAGTGCAAGCCAGAAGGGCATGCACCACCGATTTGGTACTGCCATCTTGGAATCATCCCTCAGGTACAGCTGAGGGCAATACAGTCAATCTTGTGAGAGTAAAAGCACATCTATTTTTTAGAATTGCTAGGTTATGCAGATAGGGTGGCCAGAGAGTCGAAATGGGAAGGTGGAAAATAGTCATACCATGGGCAAAATTTCCTTATTGTGGCCAAGTTGTTCTGACGCTCGATATCATTTAGGCGCTGACAAATTAGACTGTTTGCTTTACTAAAACCCAAAGTGAGTAGCTGTTGTGGTGATAAACCACAAGAGTGAAGTTTTCAATAGACAATTTTAATCCAGGCGCTCTTGTGACAATCTTGCAGCACTAGGGATAATAAACCGGGAGGATTTGAGTTTAGGTGAAGCCAATAGTTAAGTGTCCTATGCCAGATCTGTAATTCTACTGAGAAAAGATTAGCCTCTAGGTGCAATGAATGCAGAACATTTGCCTTAAGAACTTTGATTGGACAGCTTCCATAGATCCTAGGTGAGTGCCTGCTGAAATCTGAGCCCCATATAATAACTGTGCTAGGGAGCAGGACAGAAGACAGCTAAACCTTATTTGCCAATAACCTGATGAATTTCAAAAACATTCAGAGAATGTTATGAACAAATTATTAGAACAGTGTTACAAGGAAAATACTGTCCAGAGATTTATCATGGCAATGTCATGTCTTCCTTTTCATTTATTTTCTATAGCTCAGATATGGTTCACATTCAATGATGAAACACGGCAACCAAGATGTTTTCTTCCACCAATTGTTCCCTCATAGCAATCATCAGTATGTGGGCATCCTCAAGTTGCTGTTGCATTTCAGTTGGATCTGGATTGGGGTCATTTCCCTAGAAGATGAAAATGGAGAGTTCTTTGTACAGAATGTGCTTCCCGGTTATTCCCAGAATGGTATCTGCTTTGAGTTCATAGAAAGATGCTCCAAAAAAGCTTTTTCTGCTGATGCTGGTGAAGTACTCTCAGACTGGTTTCCGGTGTCTCATCGCATTATGGGAAGCAGCGTAACTGCTATGGTTGTATATGGTGAAGTCCACACGATGATCAGTTTGAGAAGCTTGATCCAGCTACCGCAATTTGAAGATATACCAGTCAAAAGAAAAGTCTGGATTATGACAGCCCAAATGGATTTCTCATCTCTTCCCTTTCAAGCAGGGTGGGGCATAGATTTCATTCATGGCTCTTTATCCTTTGCTGTTCATTCAAGGGACATATTGGCATTCCAGAAATTTCTTCAGATCAGAAACCACCTCTCAGAAAAAGGAGATGGCTTTGTCAAGCATTTCTGGGGACATGCATTTGGCTGCTTCTTCCCCATATCCGATATAGAAATAATGGATGGGCAAATCTGCACTGGGGAGGAGAAACTGGAGACTCTTCCTTCTTCTGTTTTTGAAATGAGCATGACTGGCCACAGCTACAACATGTACACTTCAGTATATGTTGTGGCACATGCTTTACATAACATGTACACATCCAAATACAAACATGGAGCAAGGGCAGATAAAACGAAGTGGATGCTCCTGACTCAAAAGCCATGGAAGGTAATGTCTGGAACAGACTAATACAGATTAAGGCTCACCAACAGTCCAAATACCACCTCAAAACTTCGGTTTATACCATGCCCAGGATCTGGGTTTCACATAAGAAGGGCTCTGCTGCATCAGGTTATATGGCAATCTCACTGGTATTAAGAGACAGAGGGCAGATCTACACTTGTAGTTTATAACGTTAATAATGCATTATTAAAATGTGACAACAAAGGGTTCTCCAGAGCAGCAATAGGACAATAGGGAAACTGCATGTTAAACATTATAGAACGATATATCTAATATCATTCTAATAACATTTAAAAGGCTGCCTCTGACAGTGGTAGAACAGTCATCTTGTTTAGAAGCCACTGACAGCTTATTTTCCATAGATTTGTCTAATCCTCTATTAAGGCCATCCATTCCATCTCAGTTCTAGTTCTTTTATAACTTTCATTTTTGAACCATTACCTAATGCCTTGGCTAGGTTATTGTCATGAGTTCTATTTAGAATTCATATAACCCTTGTTTCAAAAAAAGAATGGATCGCTGGTTCATCTCTGGACCTGGTTTAAAGTGTCCGTGTTAGTGTTTAAACCTCTAAATGATGTAATCCTCCAATATTTGAAAAATTGTCACCTTCTCTACATATTACATCAGGAGTTAAGAACAGCAGAGGAACCCCAGACTCAGTGGTTTCATTTCCCTAATAGACATTGTATAATCTTTAGGTGCTTCATTATCAGAGCTAACGCCCTTTCAACTACATCTTCTGTCTAGACCAGTGGTGGCCGAACTTGGCCCTCCAGCTGTTTTGGGACTACAATTCCCATCATTCCTGACCACTGGTCCTGTTATCTAGGGATGATGGGAGTTGTAGTCCAAAAACAACTGGAGGGCCAAGTTTGGACACCATTTGTCTAGACAGATAAGCCTGCCAATAGCTTCTAGCAAAGCTGTTAACTACATTTCTGTAGTGAAAAAATATCACCATCCTGTCGTATAGTTGCATCCTTATCATTCTCTGCCTCTTCAGCTCCATTCCTTTCTGAGATCTGTCTCTTTTAACAACGGCGCTGGAGAAAAGGTTTCTTTTGACCAAGATGGGAATTTAGAAGCTGGATTCGATATTATCAACTGGGTCACATTCCCAAACCAGTCCTTCCACAGAGTCAAGGTTGGAAAGACTCTCCCAGATAAAGTATTCACCATCCATGAAGATGTGATTGTGTGGCCCAGCACATTCAATCAGGCAAGTTCTTGGGCACACAGATGGTGGTAGAGACACTAGTTGCGAAAGGGTTCAGTGCTCAGAGGCCCAAGTTGTTTTTATCTCTGGTAAAAGCAATTCAGACTACAATTTTCAGTATCAAGATCTCAGATCTCAGAATACTAGAATCCTATAAACTTTGCATCCCTTTCTTTCAGTTGAACTAACCTTGGATTTGCATGGGAATTCAATGTAAGTAATTAGTTGCAGTTAAGATTTCATATAAGAAACAATAAACAAATAAACAAATAACATTTCAATAGACCAAAAAAGAAATAAATGTCCCATGGATCCAAGGAAGCAAATATGTTAATCGCAGAATAATTGGTTCATCTTCTGAACCATTTTTGATTAATATTTCAGTTTCAGCTTAATGAAAAGTTATTCCAGCCTTTATGATATGCCTTGATACTGGCAGATAATTCTTCAACAATTCTTCCAAAATCTAACAACGTGCATAAAGTTAATGGTCCTCAGGTCCCATAGATTTCAAAAGGAACAAAATGCCAAAGATTCCACATAAGACATCTGCTATTGCAGTTTAAAAAGTCAATATGTGATTACTTGAAGTTTAACTACATGTTAGAAATGCTATAAACCCTATCTTTAAAATACTGTTGTCTTGGAACTCATAATTTTATTCTCTAGGTTCAACTCTCCCTCCTCCCTTCAGAAAAGGGTACTTTTTGGTACTTCTGCAATTGTTGGCCTTTTCCTAAACCTGCTGATACATAGAATAATAGAAGGGTCCCTGAGGGACATCCAGTCCAACCTCCTGCAATGCATGACTCTTCCTGTGTTGTGGGAGCTGTTCCAAAAGTCCACTGAAAGAAGGTGTTCTCTAGAATAGTATAATTTAACCTTGAGCCCCCAGATGTCATCCACAGCCAACTGAGCCAATGGTCAGTGATGAGGGGAAGTGCAACTCAACAACATCTGGAGACCCAGAGTTGAAGAATACAGTGGTACCTCGGGTTACAGATGCTTCAGGTTACAGACTCTGCTAACCTGCCAACCTAGCAGTTCAAAAGCATGAAGTGCAAGTAGATAAATAGGTACCGCTCCGGCAGGAAGGTAAATGGCATTTCCATGAGCTGCTCTGGTTCGCCAGAAGTGGCTTAGTCATACTGGTCACATGACCCAGAAGTTGTATGCCGGCTCCCTTGGCCAGTAAAGCAAGATGAGCGCAGCAACCCCAGAGGCGTCTGCGACTGGACCTAATGGTCAGGGGTCCCTTTACTCTTTACTTAAACCCAGAAATAGTACCTCGGGTTAAGAATTTTGCTTCAGGATGAGAACAGAAATCGTGTGGTGGCGGTGCAGCGACAGTAGGAGGTCCCTTTAGCTAAAGTTGTACCTCAGGTTAAGAAGAGTTTCAGGTTAAGAATGGACCTGTAGAACGAATTAAGTTCTTAACCCGAGGTACCACTGTACTGCTCTAGAACCAATTATCTTTTATGCTGTGATACCAACAACCCATTATTATTTTTTAGCTCACTAGTAATATACAAAGTCCAAAGACTTAATGTTCTGCCTCTTCTATTTATGCACAGGCACTTCCCATTTCTCTGTGTAATGACAAATGTCATTTGGGTTATAGTAAAGCAATGAAGGAAGGGGAGCTATTTTGCTGCTATGATTGCTTTCCCTGTCCAGCTGGGAAAATTTCAAACCAGTCAGGTAAGAAATGCAGGACATAGCATTTAGCCCTGTTCCATGCCGAATAAGCATGGGACGCCTTACCTGGTGGCACTGTGACCCATAGATTGCAGCAAAATAGAGGGCAAGGTTTTGCCCAGTATCTTCTCTGTGTGATGGGCTCATGGGGAAAAAGCTGTCCCATGAGCCCTTGCTGAAGAGGGGAGGGGAAAGCCTATATAAGACTGCTTCCCTTGGAGCTCACAGCCATTTTGTTTTGAGAGTTTCCAATTCGCCCACCTCCACAGAGCATTCACTAAGCAATTTTGGGCCATTGGTTGACAGGGCTGGAAAGGATTTCTCCTCCCCCTCAACCTGACTGGCACTTCGTTGGTTTTTTTTTTTTTTTTTTTTTTGCCTTTCCCTCAGTGAAATTATGGCTTTCCTTTGTTAGGCAGAAGAACATTGTATGAGGACAGAAATGGCATTGGTCAGGATCAACATAGTATGGGGGGGGCACAAAGGGCAGGAGGGGAGGATTGGCCACAGCAAACCCAAGTGTGGGTTCGGCATCTGCCTGGATGGAACCTGCACTCTGGTTCCCCAAGGAGACTTTGCTTGCTTGGCTTACACCACAGCAAGGTTCAACCCTTGCCGACTCCTGTCGTACAGGTTTGGAGCGATCGAAACCTGGCGGATCTATTCCATCAACATGGGACTTGTGGAATGATGAACTGATCCTGGGACCCAATGCCATGCCAGCCCATGCCCTGCCTGCTGCTGTCAATAAAGATTTGGCATGGTTTTATCCTATCACCATTGTACAGTTTATTTTGCTGCTCTCATGGGTCACATAAGGCACCTGCCAGGGCAATCAAATATTTTGGACAGCTCTCAAGAAAAAGCTTAGGGAGGGTCTCATCAGTACTTTGTTTGTGTATGTTTGTAAATTCTTGGAGAGACGACAACTCCAATGATGTGGTTGTGATTGAAATGGTTTTCTAGGCGATGAATTGCTTCCTCCATATGGTTTTCTGCAAGTGTGTGCATTTTCTCCATTCTGTTCCTGAGCCATTCTCTGCTCTCTTCAGTTTGATCTGTGATTTGAATTCTGAGCTGTTTTGTTTAAAAAGCATATCTGTGGTTTCCCATTCATGATAATGGAGGAGATAAAAATATCTATAATAATAATAATAATAATAATAATAATAATAATAATAATAATAATTTATTTATACCCCGCCCATCTGGCTGAGTTTCCCCAGCCACTCTGGGCGGCTCCCAATCAAGTATTAAAAACAATACAGCGTTAAATATTAAAAACTTCCCTGAACAGGGCTGCCTTCAGATGTCTTTTAAAAATAGGATAGCTACTTATTTCCTTCACATCTGAAGGGAGGGTGTTCCACAGGGTGGGTGCCACTACCGAGAAGGCCCTCTGTCTGGTTCCCTGTAACCTTACTTCTCGCAATGAGGGAACCACCAGAATGTCCTTGGCGCTGGATCTCAGTGTCTGGGCTGAACGATGGGGGTGGAGACCTTCCCCCTATTTTGCCAAAGTGGATACAGGCACAGCAGCCCCTTCAGAGTGCATTTAGCCTGTCAGATTGCAGACAAATAGGATGAGGAGGATTTTGTTGTTTTTGTTTTCTAGCAAACCCCATGTATCTAGTGAAATATAGGCAATTAGGAAAACCAAAAGATGATAAGGGCCAGGGTGCATCTGGGGTGGGGTATTGACATTGCATTTGATTTAAAAGGGGGGAACACAACCTTTCTTCATTATTTGGCCCCCAGATACAGCCAATGTACACGCTTGTTATTAAATATGAAAGACATTTAAAAGATGTTTCTTTTACAGATATGAATGATTGTTTACAATGCCCAGAAGACCAGTATCCAAATAACCTCCAGGATTCATGCATTCCGAAATACATAAGTTATTTGTCCTATGAAGAACCATTGGGGATCAGTTTGACAATTGCTGCTCTCTCTCTTTCTTCCATCACAGTTTGGGTACTTCAGATTTTCATTAAGCACCAGGACACTCCCATAGTCAAAGCCAACAACCGAAGCCTCACTTACACTCTCCTTTTCTCCCTCTTGCTCTCTTTCCTTTGTACTTTATTATTCATAGGTCGACCTGAAAAAGTAGTATGTCTCCTTCGACAATCTGTTTTTGGTGTCATTTTCTCCATTGCAGTTTCTTGTGTATTGTCCAAAACAACAATAGTGGTCCTAGCTTTCATGGCTACCAAACCAGGATCCAGCATGAGAAAATGGATGGGGAAACAACTGGCCACCTCCATTGTTCTTTCCTGCTCCATGATTCAAACCACACTATGCATTGTGTGGCTCTCAACCTTCCCCCCATTCCCAGATTTGGACATGCACTCCATGACTAAAGAAATTGTACTGGAATGTAATCAAGGGTCAGTCAGTATGTTTTATTGCGTCCTGGGCTATATGGGTTTCCTGGCCATTGTCAGCTTCACTGTGGCCTTCTTAGCCAGGAAGTTGCCTGACAGCTTTAATGAAGCCAAGTTTATCACCTTCAGCATGCTGGTCTTTTGCAGTGTGTGGTTGTCATTTGTTCCAACTTACTTGAGTACCAAGGGCAAATACATGGTGGCTGTGGAGATCTTCTCCATTTTAGGCTCCACTGCTGCTTTATTAGGCTGCATCTTTTCCCCCAAATGCTATGTTATTTTACTGAGGCCTGAACTGAACAGCAGAGAACAGCTAATGGGGAAAAAGAGATAAAGAAGTTAAAAATGGATGGTAAAGTAAATCTAAGCTTAGCACTGTGCATATCTGAGTGAAAACAATTGGAAGTGAACATCTAACTGCTGACATGCTCCATAGGTTTAAATGAGATATTGTGGTTTCAAGCATTGCGCGCTTACGAAACTCTGTGCCTTTGCTATTGGAAATATGGTCTCATTAACAGAAAGTTTAGTGGAAACTCAATGATCTGTAGGTGTGAGTTTGAATTACTGCTTAAAATATATATGTTCATTTTACTGTATGGAATTAGAGATGTTGCATGCTTTTTATTGCTATTTGAATAAATACTTTAATAAATATTTTGACAAGTTTGCTTGTTATTATTATATTTTTGTGTGTGCCATGTTCACCAAGTTTTGTTTTGTTTTTTTGTTTCAAAGCAAAATTAGGTTGTTTTTAGTTCTGGAAAGATACATCATACCTTTCAGTCTAGTTCTTAGACTATTTATAAATTCCTTATGCATGTAGTTTTGTTCTAGGTAAGTGATAGGGAGACTTCCTTAGCCCGGGGACCACATGACAGTAGTGGGTGGTGCCTTAGGCAAAAGTAGGGTGGGCAAGAAATGTACCTTTAAGCTTTATACTAGAAGCTAGTTTCACATGCACAGAAGTCTCTATCCTCTATGAGGCAAAATACATTATCAGAGTTCAGGAACATATTCCAGCTAGAGGAAAAGGGTGGGAAGTAGGTTTTGTGAGAGGTGCACTCTGGGGTGAAGGGATGTGGCCGAGAGCGGTTGCAGTGTGGGGAGTTTCCCAATGAACAGGTAGAGAACCTATGAGGGCTGCATTTGAACCCAGGATATGTAATCCCCCACCAAGGCTCTGATGGAAAGGTAAAGAAGGTCTTGGTCTTAGAACTGCTTGCTCTCAGTACCCACAGGGATTGGACAACCACACAGAGCATCCCTCAGTGAAATGCTGCAAATATTTAATAGAATTCCATCCTCAGTGAGAGAATGTGTTCCAGCAGGACTCTCACTGTATTGTATCACCAGAGTTACCAAGTAGAAAGTCACTTCCATAAATCTGAAAATAAGCATATCTATGCGGGTGACGCTGTGGGTTAAACCACAGAGCCAAGGACTTGCCGATCAGAAGGTTGGCAGTTCGAATCCCCACGATGGGGTGAGCTCCTGTTGCTCAGTCCCTGCTCCTGCCAATCTAGCAGTTCGAAAGCACGTCAAAGTGCTAGTAGATAAATAGGTACCGCTCTGGCAGGAAGGTAAACGACATTTCTGTGCGCTGCTCTGGTTCACCAGAAGCGGCTTAGTCATGCTGGCCACATGACCCGGAAGCTGTACGCCGGCTCCCTCGGCCAATAAAGCGAGATGAGTGCCGCAACTCCAGAGTCGGCCACGACTGGACCTGATAGTCAGGGGTCCCTTTACCTTTTTATACTTAAACCTCATGTGTGCTTATGCCAATAAAGGTAAAACAAACAAAAGAAACCCCTCCATGTGTGGATGAAAGGGGCAGGGCTAATGAGTGATCTGTATAATACCCTGAGGTGGATTCAGAGTTTAGCATCCAGACAAGGCTAAAGGCGTTTCTTCTTAATACTCTCAGGAAACAGGAAATTAAATGTGAATTGAATCAGATTTTTACCTCATCCCTACCAGATGTGAATAAGGTCCCAGTGAAGAAGCAGATATATTTGGAACTAAAATGATAGCACATGATGATTGGCCCAATATTTGTGTATGAAACCATTCTGGAACTGTACGAAGTCCAACCATACATCTAAACTGTCACGAACTATCTTCCAGGATCCTTCCACTGTCCACTTCCAACTTTTTAAAAAGTCTGCAAAAATATTTTTACTAAGTTTCCCAGAGTAAAATAAATAGTTGAAACTCTGATGTTGGTTCATATCATCCATTTATTTGTAGGCCATTTTATAACCATGCTCTGTCTAAAGTTGCATAGTATGCAACACATTAAGCAAACTAAGGCAACCACTATGCCAACTGAAATCAGAATCGGAACAAATGTATCTGTAACACAGTGGATAAGTCATTACACAACAACAGTGTCAACAAAATTCCAGTACATAATTATATGAAACTATAACACAAATCAAACATACTGTAATATTCTAATCCATCTGCTTGAAACCATTGGGAACAAGAAGAGGGCCAAATACCCAAATTAATTAGATTGCATGTAAGGTCTATTAAAGTTAGTTAGTTAGTTAGTTAGTTAGTTAGTTAGTTAGCTAGTTAGTTAGTTAGTTAGTTAGTTAGTTAGTTAATTCTATGCTGCCCTTCATTTTAACATCACAGGGCAGTTTACAATATAAAAACACAGAATATGTACCATAATAAACAAAAACAATAACTTGCCACACATCTGAAGGTAGCCCTGTTTATGGAAGTTTTTAATGTTTGATATTTTATTCTGTTTTTAATATTCTGTTGCGAGTGTCTGTGGAAACCCAGTCAGATGGGCAGGGAATTAATAATAATAATAATTAAAAAGGCCACATATTGTTTAATTAGCCAAAGGCCTGGGAGAAGAGGAAATTTTGCCTAGCGCCTTAAGATATGTAAGAAAGGCACCAGTGCCATAGGCTTGAAACATTTACCGTAATGTTTAATTAATTTTATAATGAATGATTTTAGAGTGTTGTTTGTGTTGTACTTTTGTACTGTTTTATTGTTGTTAGCCGCCCTGAGCCCGGCTTCGGCTGGGGAGGGCGGGATATAAATAAAATTTATTATTATTATTATTATTATTATTATTATTATTATTATTATTATTATTCGCCCTATAGGACGCACTGGCCCATAGGATGCACCTAGTTTTTTTGGGGGGGGGAAATAAAGAAAAAAATTATTCCCCCCCCCAGCCGTGGGGAAAGCCCGAGCTTTTAAAAATGCACCTACCGTAGTTTTTAGAGGAGAAAAGGATATCTGCCTGAAGCGCGGGGCGCTCTGCTTCAGTGGGCCCAACGCTCCGGGCAGGAGGCTGCGGATATCTTTCCGAAGCACAGGGTGCTCTGCTTCAGCGCGCCCCGCGCTCCAGGAAGCAGGCTGCTATCCGCAGCATAGGGAGCCCGACGGGAACTCCCGCGGGCTCCCCAGGCTTGCTGATAGCTTCCTGAAGCCTGGAGAGTGAGAGGGGTCGGTGCACACCGACCCCTCTCGCTCTCCAAGCTTCAGCGAAAGCCTGCATTTGCCCCATAGGACGCACACAGATTTCCCCTTCATTTTTGGAAGGGGAAAAAGTGCGTCCTATAGTTGAGATTAATGCCAAGAAATGATTCAATAGTCAACAGACAATGATTTCCTTAATGCTGTCTTCTTTATTGGTTGTTCCCTATTATTCAGCTTGGACCTCAATACTATGATATAGCATTTTGGGGGAAATATACAGAGTAGCAATGCAGCCCCAGAAACCAATATAGAAAAGTATTTGTTTTAATAGCAATAAAAAACATGCAACATCTCTAATTTCATACAATAAAATGAACATATATATTTTAAGCAGTAATTCAAACTCACACCTACTCATTGAGTTTCCACTAAACTTTCTGTTAATGAGACCATATTTCCAATAGCAAAGGCACAGAGTTTCATAAGCACACAATGCTTGAAACCACAACAACTCATTAAAACCTATGGAGCATGCCAGCAGTTAGATGTTCACTTCCAATTGTTTTCACTCAGATATGCACAGTGCTAAGCTTAGATTTACTTTACCATCCATTTTTAACTTCTTTATCTCTTTTTCCCCATTAGCTGTTCTCTGCTGTTCAGTTCAGGCCTCAGTAAAATAACATAGCATTTGGGGGAAAAGATGCAGCCTAATAAAGCAGCAGTGGAGCCTAAAATGGAGAAGATCTCCACAGCCACCATGTATTTGCCCTTGGTACTCAAGTAAGTTGGAACAAATGACAACCACACACTGCAAAAGACCAGCATGCTGAAGGTGATAAACTTGGCTTCATTAAAGCTGTCAGGCAACTTCCTGGCTAAGAAGGCCACAGTGAAGCTGACAATGGCCAGGAAACCCATATAGCCCAGGACGCAATAAAACATACTGACTGACCCTTGATTACATTCCAGTACAATTTCTTTAGTCATGGAGTGCATGTCCAAATCTGGGAATGGGGGGAAGGTTGAGAGCCACACAATGCATAGTGTGGTTTGAATCATGGAGCAGGAAAGAACAATGGAGGTGGCCAGTTGTTTCCCCATCCATTTTCTCATGCTGGATCCTGGTTTGGTAGCCATGAAAGCTAGGACCACTATTGTTGTTTTGGACAATACACAAGAAACTGCAATGGAGAAAATGACACCAAAAACAGATTGTCGAAGGAGACATACTACTTTTTCAGGTCGACCTATGAATAATAAAGTACAAAGGAAAGAGAGCAAGAGGGAGAAAAGGAGAGTGTAAGTGAGGCTTCGGTTGTTGGCTTTGACTATGGGAGTGTCCTGGTGCTTAATGAAAATCTGAAGTACCCAAACTGTGATGGAAGAAAGAGAGAGAGCAGCAATTGTCAAACTGATCCCCAATGGTTCTTCATAGGACAAATAACTTATGTATTTCGGAATGCATGAATCCTGGAGGTTATTTGGATACTGGTCTTCTGGGCATTGTAAACAATCATTCATATCTGTAAAAGAAACATCTTTTAAATGTCTTTCATATTTAATAACAAGCGTGTACATTGGCTGTATCTGGGGGCCAAATAATGAAGAAAGGTTGTGTTCCCCCCTTTTAAATCAAATGCAATGTCAATACCCCACCCCAAATGCACCCTGGCCCTTATCATCTTTTGGTTTTCCTAATTGCCTATATTTCACTAGATACATGGGGTTTGCTAGAAAACAAAAACAACAAAATCCTCCTCATCCTATTTGTCTGCAATCTGACAGGCTAAATGCACTCTGAAGGGGCTGCTGTGCCTGTATCCACTTTGGCAAAATAGGGGGAAGGTCTCACAGTGCAAATGGTGGTTTGAATCATGGAACAGCACAGAACAATTGAGTTGGCCAGTTGTTTCCCCATCCAGCTTCTTATTCTGGAGCCTGGTTTTGTAGCTACGAAAGCTAGAACCACAATGATTGTCTTGGCCAAAATACAAGAAACAGCCACTGAGAAGATGATGCCAAACGCAGTTTGTTGAAGGAAACATGTCAGCCTTGAAGGTTGCCCAGTAAATAGCAATGTACAAAGGAAGGAGAGCATGATGGAGATAAGGAGAGTGAAGGTGAGCTCTTTGTTATTGGCTTTCACTATGGGAGTTTTCTGGTGCTTAATGAAGATGCAAAGCACCCAAACTGTGATGAAAGAAAAGAAAAGAGCAATAATAGCCAGAGTAAGTCCCAAAGGCTCTTCATATGACAGGAAGGTTACAGCTTTTGGGGTGCACATATCCTGGTCACTGTTTGGATAATGATCTTCTGGACAGTTGAAACAGTCATCCATGTCTGTAAAAGAAATGGCTGGTTACATTTTATGTACGTAGAGCACTATTGTCATCAAGTGCCAATATTACAAAGTCTTAAATAAAGGTTGGCAGATTGGGGGAAAAAATTGCCTTCTTATGTATTTATTTTCCAGAAGCTTTGGTCAGCCTTTGAGCAGCAGTATCCAATATACTGAGCAAAGAAAGTTCAGCTCTGTCCTGAAATCCAGATTTTTATCATTACCTCTTTGTTCCCTGAGCATAACATACCATTTATTGGTTCCTGAGAATTATGCATGGACTTTATCCATATAATGTATCTGGCTGATATCCAGATTGTGGACTCAGTTCTGAGGAACTCTTTTCTTTTTCTTTTTTATTAAATATTTATTGGCATTTTCAAAAAACACACAACAAACAAAAACAAAAAATAAACACAACAAAGAAAAAAACACAAAAATCAAAACTAAACAAAAAAGTAGAAAAAACACACAAAGTTTCTGATACTTGTTATTCTTAACCTTATTTCTCAGACCTCCTCACACCTCCCCTTCTTGTATTCCAATTTAAATTGTCAGTTCAGCAAGTCCTTAACTTATTTCTTCACCTTAACTTAAACATTTGTTCTAAAATACTATTGTTTTACTTTACTTCTTTTTCCCATTTCCTCAATTAATTTTTAACAGCCTTATTTTCAATTAATTTAAAAAGAAAAGACCAATTTTACCTTATTAAAATCACACATCAATACTTATACCTCATTGATTATTCTTAAACCTTTTTCCTAAAGTCGACCAAAATTTCCCTTCCACGATTTGCCCAATTTCCTTACCACTAACAAAATATAAAAAGCAAAATTATCCTTATGTACCCTTTGGATTCCCAACCTCCACCCACCCTTTTCCCGGTTCCAGTCCCCAACCAATATCCATCAGTCTTTATATTATTTATTTAGCCTGGAGATCTCACGTCCGAGGCCCTTATATCTCTCTCAGTTCCTTTCTGCCGGTCTCTTTGATAGTCCTTGATGTTAAGCCCCAAGTCTCGGAGGGGCTCCGGCCCAACAGAATCCATGTTGCTTCCAGCCAGTCCTCCATACTTAAAAGCAAAGCCTATGGGGTGCTCCAACTCTTGTTTCAAATTTCTTTCAGATCCAAATGTCCCCACAGCTCCAGCTTTCTCCTTCAACAAATTTGTAATCCTCAGGTCTTCAGATCTCCTCCAAAGGGGATCTCTCCATTTTCCAAACTCCCATTCAGACCAGGCTTTCCACATCCTATTTTTATTGTCCTTTTTTATCATCATGTCAGGCCTCATATTGTAACTCTCCTTTGACTCCTGCAAATCTCCTGCTCCTCCTACATTTTCTTCGAAAACAACATATTGCTCCATCGTATCCACACTTTCAGTTTCATTTATTTGTTCAGTTGAGTAGGCTTCCTGTTTCAAGTCCTTATCAGGCTCAAAACTGTTGTTTACTGTCCAATGTAGTAGTGATACCTTTGTAGACAAAGCATTGTATTCATCTTGCAAGTTTCCCAAGAGAACGAGTGCTCTGTCCAATTCTGCTTGGATTTTACATACTCCAGCCATTTTTGTGATGTAGTGTCCCTGTTACCCCTCTAGGGGGATTTTAGTTCCTTAATGTTCCTTTCAACTCAAAACCAAAAGTCCAGTTATTTTGTATCAGCCCTCCTTATTTTCAACAAGTTATACCGAATAAACCAGCAAAAACAGCAGAAACAATGTTCTCTTTTTCCAGCTGACAACTAGCTGACTAACAGCTCACTTGACAGCTGTCAAAATCTTCAATGCAACAGGCTTTCTCATAGGACGTTCCCGGGTCTCGGGGGGGGGGGTGTGAAATTTCGACTCCCAAAATTCTTTTTATCCTCCAGTAAATCTTCTTGTAGTGTCAAAACCGTGAAGTCAGGATCTTTCATTAAAAAACAAGAAACAGATTCTCTCGACCTTAGCTGCCCAGTCCTTTGCTTTAAATTGTTTACAAAGGGGGGGTGGACTTCCTTTTTAGCCCCTTCCCGCTCGTTCCAAATCCCAAATTAAAAATTTTTTAGGGTTCCAATCTCCGTATTACTCACGGGTTTATGTTTTAGAGTCCAATCGGTCTTGGAAGAAGTTGGCGCTCTCTGTCAATGGCTTGCGGCTTCACTCCGTAGGCGAGGGAGTACTCTCAGCACCACGCCTCACCCTGCCTCCGTTCCGAAGCCTTTAAAAAGGCTCCGTCGCGGATTGGGGGGGCGCAAATGGTGCCCGCCGAGTCTCTGTGTTCACAGGCATCCGCGCCTGTGATTTTAAGGGTCTCCGCTTCGCCGCAGCGGCCAGACCCAGACGCTACGGAGCCGATTCCCTCCAGAGCTCGGAGGGAATCCGCCATTAAACAATGGCGCCAACCCGGAAGTCCCTGAGGAACTCTTTTCTAGCTGAGATCAGCCAGACACTTCAGGTGCTTGACTAATACATTCCTATTTCAGCAGACATTTTAAGGATTTCCTGTTTTTATTATTAATTTCAATTTTATTTTACCCATGGTATGCTTTTTGTAATCTTTATGTACATTGCTTAGAAATTTGGGTGATTAAGCTGCATATATAGCTGAAATGGAAAAAATGAAAGGGCACAAAATTGAGCAGCCAATATATTTGATATGTTCTGTATATAACATCTCGTACCCTTCTGATTGGAAATCTTGCCCTCTGGACAGCGGAGACAATCATAGCAGCAAAATGGCTTCCCTTCCTTCTTTGACTTACTATATCCTGAGCGACAGTTGTCATTACACTGAGAAAGTGGCTTTGTCTGTCCATGAATAAGAGAGTAGAAAGTTTTACCAGTCAAAAAACAAACAAACAAGAACACTGCATTGTTTTCAGTTGCTGGTCTATATGTAAAAACTGAGTTGCTGATGGCATAGCACAGTAACATTGCTTCTAGATAGCGTTTGATATGGAATGGGCATTTGGAATCTCCACTGCTAATTAACTCCCCACCCACCCATTTGAGTAATGTTTTGTGCAAATCTGTTCATTACCTTGAGGTTTCCTTCAGACTCCTATCCCTGAGTATAAATTAAAGTTGTGCCTTTTCATAACAAAGGGGTTGAACCATCAGAAGTTCTGAAATTGCTTGAGTTTTGCTTTGCATTGTAAAGCAATAAATGTAGATACAGCTCACTTTCTTTCTTTTTTTAACTTTGATCCAAAATGAAATCTAGCAGGCTGTAAATGACCATTGGACCCATTAATTATGCTTTCTTAAGGGCTTAGTTCTATCTTAGGGTAAATAAATGGCAGTACATCTCTTATTATGTGGAAACTAATGGTGGAGGGAGAACTCCAACAGCTGAGGATTGGGATGCAGTGTATATGGTGAAACAAATATGGAAAGGATCAGGCAACAGAGTAACATAAAAAAAATAGTATGTTTGGTATATAAAGGGGTAATAAAGCTCACTAAATCACATTACCTTATATATTGTTGGGTTCACTGTAATGTGTGCATACTCAAATATTTTACTTCATTATACATTTTTTAGTTTGCAACATAAAATTAAAATAAATAATAAGAGGGAGGGGGGATAAAGTGTACACAGGTGAACAAATGTCAAACTAAAGAGGGAAACTTCCCACTTTCCACCCTCCTGATTAAAAGAAACCTAGTTGAACTCCACCACAACAAGCAGGTGAGGGGGAAAAAGATATCCTGCCCAAGCCAGGAGACTGGGGAGTAGGGGCCCCAAACCTCTTCACCCCACCCCTCCTGTCCAGCATTCAGCTGAGCACATAGAAGACATGTGTAAGGAACATTTTTAGTACTGTGGGTCAGATCTGTCTCTGCTCCCACCCCCCACAAAGAAGTGGAAGGAAGTCTCTAGGGCAACACCAACCTTATAAAGCAAAGTACCAGCCCCATCTCGACTGGCCTCCCCTCTGCAGGCTTGGGACCTCCTCCTTAATCAGAGGCTGAAGCAAATCTGTCCCAGTCTTAAGATAGGCATGGCATTCTTGACATAATTGAGACTGCATTGCCAAGCTTTCTAAGTTATATAGGTGTGTTGTTGTTTTTCTACCTGAAGGTCAAACTCCCTCATGGATAAGCTTCTGGAAGCCACATGCCAATGCTGGGCAGATCCAGAGGCCAAAGTGGGCAGAACATTAGATGTGTCTGTACACAATATCATGCCCTCCAACATTTCTCTGATGAAAATAGGGACGTCCCATTCCATTTTATCCCGTACATCTTACTGGGTTGCCCCAGCCACTCTGGGCAGCTTCCAACATATATAAAAACATATTACAACATTAAACATTAAAAAGACTTCCCTATACAGGGCTGCCTTCAGATGACTTGGGGGTCGGATAACTCCATACCCACCAATATTTCTCCAATGAAAATAGGGACATCCTAAAGAAAAGTGGGACATTCTGGGATCAAATCAGAAACCAGGATGGCTTCTCTAAATCAGGGACGTCCCTGGAAAATAGGGACACTTGGAGGGTCTGCAATATGCTACATTCTAGCCATGAAAATGTCTGAGGTCTCTAAACACATACACATGTCTGTCCCTCCTCCACCCATACTCGCAAGAGTCATGATTACAGTCCAAGGGCACATTCCAGCCAGCAAAGATACTCAGGAAGGGCAAGTGAGGGGTGTGGGAAAGTCTTAAGGGGAGGCAAGATAGGAATGCATTCCTCTGTTCCTATGCTGAACTGTGCAGCTGTGGACAAACACTGAAAGTTCAGCTAGGACTGACCGATGTACCCTATGCTGAAACCAAATGTAACATTGTGACTGCTTCTAGTCACAGAGGAAATTTGTAGAAGGCATTCTGTTGCAGAGTGTGTCTGCGTTTGAGGTTCACCACCATAAAACTTTCAGTTTGCCATAAGCTTTTTTTCAAAAAAAGTATCTTTTTGAACATTGGGGAAGCTATTTGTTTATCGCCAAATGTACCTGGTTAAATCTATTGGGCCATTGGATGGCATCTTCACAAATGAATAATTTGTCCAGGGAAGCCTGTGATGCTATCTGTCCAACCTTGACTCTAAGAAAGGAGTGGTTTGGGAATGTGATCCAGTTGATAATATCAAATCCAGCAATTAAATTCCCCTTTTGGTCAAAGGAAACCTTTTCCCCAGCACTGTTGTTAAATGATAAACTTTTTAGATAATGGTGAAGCTAAATTAGAAGAGAGAGAGAGAGAGAGAGAGAGAGAGAGAGAAGTAGATCAAAAGTATCTATCATAAGTAACAGAGATGCATGAGGATAATGATCCTTTACTACAGAAAGGAGAACTACCAAAGTTCTGATTCTTATAAGGACTGTCCTGATCTGATCTGGAGGGATCAGTGTATACAGTGGTACCTTGGGTTACATACGCTTCAGGTTACAGACTCTGCTAACCCAGAAATATTACCTCGGGCTAAGACCTTTGCTTCAGGATGAGAACAGAAATCGTGCTCCGGCGGCGCGGCAGCAGCGGGAGGCCCCATTAGCTAAAGTGGTGCTTCAGGTTAAGAAAGGACCTCCACAACGAATTAAGTACTTAACCCGAGGTACCACTGTACTTTGTATCTCATTTATTGTTATTTTCATAAAATTGATATGCCACTTGAATTTAAAAGAAACCCTTAAGGTGGTTTACAAAAAAAACCCCAAAACAGATTACTTTCTATCAGAGGTGCACTCCAGATCCTACACATTTCTGGATTCTCATTCACTTGCATGTTCCTAAATGACAGGGTGTGAAGGCTGTCTCTATGTTGTCTTGGTTGTCAGGTTGTCATAGCCACAGGCCCATGGCTAGATAGCTTGTGGAGCTTCTGCTACCACACTTCTTGACACCAAAGCAAGTCACCCTGGCACTGATGCGTCTTGATCACATGTCATCTCTCTCAGGGGAAATTGTTGTGTGTGTGTGTGTGTCCAACCACTTTGAAAAAGTATGTTAAATATGTAAAAAAATCCCCCTGTAAGTAATATAATCAAGAACAATTGGTGTTTATGAGTACGGATGCATGAATTATCCCAAACTCATTAGGAATTGATGAGAGAGAGAAGTAAGGAAGCTATGTTACTGCCACTGCTAATTGTGAAGTCCATCATCACCAACTGATGGAGAATTTCTTCCTCTCCTGGAGAAACATGGCTTGGAGGAGAATAGAGTAGGGTGGAGAATTTCAAGAGGCCATTTTACCTGAAACATCCTTACAGATGAATATAAAGTTAATACTAATATTACTTTTCTCTAATTATCACTCATGGCCAACTTAACCATCTCTAGTAATAAAATCTATGTACAGATTGTAAGTGATATGCTGAACTGAAACTTGCTGTTAAATGTCAACTATGATTAACCTACTGCTTGGATACCTAAAACTCCACTACGGTGAAGAGAAAATCTACGTATTACAGGGACCGCTGTTGCACCCATAGATATAATGAGTTCTCCTGCTTGAGGAATACCTGCCATGGCTGTTGATTAATAAGGTTCCATGTTCTTTCACTGACTTTTTTGAATTTCAATGAATACATAGCATGTAAACCTTCTGCCACTGCATGTACAGCATTGTAGATACTATAGCTGTGACCAGTCATTCTCATTTCAAAAACTGACTGAGGGAGTGTCTCCAGTTTTTCTTCTCCGGTGCAGATTTCACCAGCATCCTCTTCTAAGGTGGAACTATGGAAAGTACAGCTAAAAGCATTTTCCCAGAAGACCCTAATAAAATCGTCTTTTTTTGCTCTGGTAGGGTTTCTTGTTTGAAGAAATGTGTGGAATCCTGGAAGATCCTTTGAGTGAATTGCCAAGGATATGCTGCCATGGATAAAGTGGATGTCCCAACCTTTTTGAGCACTAAGTGCTGTAAAATCCATCTCGGCTGTCATAATCCAGATCTTTGTTTTTATGGGTATTTCCTCAAATTCTTGAAGATGCAACAGTGTTCTTAAAACAAGAATGGTGTGGATTTCACCATTTACAACAACTGCATTGGCAGTGCTTTTCATAACAACATTGATTGTGTGAATCCCCTCCAGCACCAAATCATGAATTCCAGTAGAAAATACTGCTTGTGGAAATCTTTCGACAAAATCAAAGCAGATGCCTTTCTGGGAGAAAGTGTGAAGCATTCTTGCTTTCAATCTCTCTCCACTGTCATCATTTATGAAAAGCACCCCAATCCATGTCCACTGAAAATGCAGCAGTAGCTGGACAATCCCCATATACTGTTTGTCTCCATTTGGGAACATCTGGTGCAAAGAAACTCCATGGGTTTCATCATTTATCACTGGAGCAGAGCCATACGTAAGCTAAAGAAAATAACAGTGAAAGTTAGAGAGACAGTAAGGATAGCTCTGAATTAAAATGTGTTGCTGCAATTCCTAAATTGCAAGGCTTGTCCTCCAAAACTGTCCAATCCAGCATTCAATGTGCATTAGGAGCCAATGAGATTCATGTAAAGTACAGCTTTTTATTTCAATCACAATCTCCAAGACTCCCGGCAAAACTATATATAACAGGCATATATACAACTCTAAGGTACATTATACCTGGAGAATCTTATAAATGCACAGGATGGTTGCAATGTAGAGACATATATCAGAATTGGGTCCCCCAATGACTGCAACTGGACTATTCTGAATGTCACACTTGTAGTTTGGGATAAACCCGCCTGGTGTAGACAGAAGTTCCATTGAGGCAAGGTAGGTCCATCTTGCATGGAAATTGCTGTTGTAGATGTGGAAACCCATGGTGACATTGGGTAATATCTGGGGGTTTTCATTTATCTCTTTCACAGCAAATTGCAAGGCCAGGATTTGCTGGTAGCTCTGAGTTAGTACCCTACAGTGAGAAATAAACGATGCACTATAGTTTATCTTCTTCAAAATTTGGTATTTGCTACATTTCAGTCCTATCTATACACTAAAAACTTTGCTCTAAGATAGATCATTTGGACATATTCTAGGAAGTGGGGGGAAACTTTTCAGCACATAGCCTGATGGCAAATAAAAGCTTGGATCCTAACCACTCCCATCCCCCAAATATGTCACCCTAAAGGATTAGGTTAAGATCCAAAGCAGGATGAGAAGTGGCAGTAGGAAGAGGCTGCAGAAAGAAATGGATTTACTAATAACATTCTGCTTCTGCCAGGAGTTTTAGACTCCACTCACAATCTGGTATCATCTTACATTAAGTGAAAACTAATATTCTAGGTAAAGAGGTGCCGGAACTCACCATGAACATGTTGTACCCCACTCAATGTTAGTTGTAAGATTTCTTATAAATATTCCAATGCAAAAAAATGTATAGTCTTCTTGAAAGTAAATCTCACTGAAATCAGCAGGCCTTCCTCCCATTGTAGTGTGATTTGGATTACAGCCTGAGAGCTAAACAGCCTGAGAGCTATTCATGCAGTTAGTAATGATTTCTCACCTTGTTTGACCTTTTGGTAGTTTACCTGGTCTATTATTATTCCTATTCAGTACAATGAAGAAGGTTGCCACTCTATAGCAGAATTCCCAACCCTGCGTGAAACAGATGCTTTGAACTAGAACACCCATAGTTCCCGCCATTGACTGTGATGGTGGATAATGATGGAAGTTATAGGCAAGAGGCTAGTTAGGTGGGGTAGAAGGATAGGGAAGGCTGCTCTTAAAAAAAACCTTAAATATATTATACAGGAAGAGGATTAGGAGATGGAGTCTCTCCCTGAATTTGCACTGCTGAAAATCACCGTCTACATAGAAACAGGGTAGGGTAGTATGATACAAATCTATACAATGATGTAGAGACAATAAACCATTTGTAATGCACTGAAAATAAAGTTGATTGCATTGGCTTGCCTGAGAATGTACATTTTGCAAAACAACAGAACAGAACGAAAACAACGCAACAATAATATGGTTCCTTACATGATATTGTCAAATGCTTCGTGAGAAGGATGTTCTTTAAATTTGATTGGATTAGGCAATATGTATATCTGAGAAATAATGCCAGCAATGATGAAATCTCCTACATGATAGCACTTGTGATGAGTAAGAATAGGGTGAGTGATGGTGTGTTTAACCATTGGAGAAATAGACATCATTTGGGTTAGCAACACTAACACCAGTATCACAAATATCACCATCTTGCATGAAAACTCTGCCTTTTAAATATCAGCTCATTGGCTTCTATGTATATTGCCATCTGAGTGTCTTTGACTTGGACAACTTGACTTGAGTTTGCATGCATTTGAAGCCAAAAACAACAACAACACACACACAATGGAAGTATCAGAAAACAGACATGCAACCATCTCTATTGACAGCTCTGTGTGACAGATGGGATTTTAACAGCATTCTTAGTCTTGGTTCACAATTGTGGGAATGGTCATTGAATTCTCTGGGGACTAGCAGAATAACTAGATGTAATCATGGCTCATTGAAAATTACAAGGGAGACAGTCGCCTATGTAGCATTGCTGGATCTGTGTGACATAGCAACAGAAAACATGTTTATCACAACTTGAGAGAAGTCTCCCCCAGTCCTGTTCAGTGGGACCAGCTCAGTTTGGTTCTGTGAGATATTGCAGAAGAAAAAATATTTAACACAACTGGAAAGGAGTCTCCTTTGGACATGCTCAGTGGGACCCAGCTCAGTGGGACCCAGTGGGACCCATAGTAATGAATAACAAACTTGAAGTAATATATTCAAAAATGAATACTAACAGAAAAAAGGGAGTAGTTTGCAAGGTTTGCCTTTTCAAAAGTGGCATGAAGTCTTGCATAAGTTATGAACTTCTGCTATCAAAACTCAGTTGTGATGGCCAATAGGACTGTAATGAAAACAGGGCCCCTGATAAACAAGAGAGAGGTATCATGTAAAAGTATGCAATTAATGTTTTAAATATTTGGCCTAAGGAGGCCAAAGCCCCTCCTCAAAAACATACAAAGCATACCTTGAATTTAGGTTTTTCCCCCGTTACTGGCAGAGATTAATACCCAAATAATATTTTCAATACAGAAGACAGTTGAGTCTGTTGTTAGTGTTGATTTATAGTTATTGTTGTTGTAAGTTACATTTGAGTGGTGCACCAATTTACTTGTATTACTGTATGATTTCAAGCCTAAGTAATAAAGATTTGAGATGTGCAAATCAGCTGGGTAATGGAATGGATAGGTTTGCTTTGGGAAACAGCCACAGAAACCTTGTTCCATAGGTTTTATTTTTGTGAGAAGACATGAATGTAACTCTGCTGTGTTAAGTTGGGTTCTCTCCTAGCATCAGTGCGCTGTTCCATGGCATTTGAGAATATAAACCCACACCGTAAAGCAAGCTTCTGTTAAGCACAAGTCAGGCATGCCTCAATTCACTTAAAACCATGGAATAAGTTATGCTTAATAATGAACTCCCAACATTTACAATGGGATCTCCCACTCTATCTCTGTAGAGTCTAGCTTTCTCCTGGTGTTTATTGTGCGCTCTCTCTCTCTCTCTCTCTCACACACACACACACACACACACACACACCAGCAAAACGAAGACATGAGACAATGAATGGGTTGAACTATGAGCCATAATATTTATTTATTTATTTACATCTGTAACATGCTTAACTAGCTGAAGTCAATCATGATAATATCTCCTGCTACTAATGTGTTGGTGACCTCACCTGTGACTTCATGCATCAGATCGGTGACATCAGTGGTGCTGGTAGACCCCCACTCAGCCAAATAAGCAGAACAGCCTTCAGATACAGTTGGTATTTGAAATGGGTAAAGTAGTATACAGTAGATTAACATCTAAAGGGGTGGATGTGTTTAAGTTCAATACATAAAGTGCCTAAAATTAACTATGTGCACCATGTTTGCTCTCATGAACAGTGTACAGAGGGGCCCTGTCAGTGCCATAAACTCTTCAGCTGTTAAACTTAACAGCCGTTGAGACTGTTACGGCTAAAGGAGTAGGAGACTCTCTGTTCTGCTTCACCTTGGATGAAAAAATCACTGAGACTTTGGCTTGGCTAATTCTGCATTAACCACTATGATGCTTCAGAATGTGTGAACAATCTCCCTTCCAGTGGCAAGTTTAGGAATGACAACAACAACAACCCTATTTGCACAGCTAGGGAAAAAATGGATGGGCAGAGTTTTGCAATCTTGAAATGCCAGATTAAGAGGAGATGTGGCTGCATCATACCAATTCTCTACCAAGACATGTAACTAATATAAACATTACCAAATGCCCCATTATTCATAGGGGTTAGGGCACCCCCTCGCCAACAATATGGGGAACAACATAGTCACAGATAACTTTATCTAGATGAGGATCACGGACCTTTATGTTCCTTAATGCTTTATTCTAATGAGCTGTGCCTTGCTGTTCAGATCAGGCCTCACAACTATGATGTAGCATTTGGGGGAAAAGATGCAACCTAGTAATCCAGCACTAGAGGCCAATATGGAGAAGATCTCCACCGCCACCATGTATTTTCCTTTTGTGCTCAAGTAAGTTGGAACAAAGGACAACCAAACACTGCAGAAGACCAACATGCTGAAGGTGATAAATTTGGCTTCATTAAAACTGTCGGGTAACTTCTTGGCCAGGAAAGCCACTGTGAAGCTGACGAAGGCAAGTAAACCCATAAAACCAAGAACATAGTAAAACATGGTGGCTGAGCCTTCATTACATTCCAGTATAATTTCTTTAGCCATTGAGTGCATGTCTGAATCTGGAAATGGAGGAGACGTTGCCAGCCACACAGTGCAGATAGTGGCTTGAATCATGAAGCAGCACAGAACAATGGAGATGGCCAATCCTTTCCCCACCCATTTCCTCATACTGGATCCCGGCTTTGTGGCCATGAAAGCCAGCACCACAGTGATAGTTTTGGCCAAAATACAAGAAACAGCCATGGAGAAGATTATGCCAAAAGCAGGTTGTCGAAGAAGACACGTCAACTTCTCTGGCTGGCCAATGAATAGGAATACACAAAGGAAGGAGAACAGGAGAGAGATGAGGAGGGTGTAGGTGAGGTCTATGTTGTTGGCTTTGACTATAGGAGTGTCTTTGTGCTTTATGAAAATTCCAAGCACCGAGACTGTGATGGAAGAAAAGATAAGAGCAAAAATGGAGGTGCTCATCCCTAATGGTTCTTCGTAAGACAAGAAGCTTATATCTTTTGGAAGGCATAAATCCCGGTCATTATTTGGGTATTGTCCACCATGGCACAGTATGCAGTCATCCATATCTGAAAAAACATTTCTCTACAGCCTTGTATATTGTACAATTCTTAAACAAGCATAATCAAGGATTCTTATTTGAAAGCCCTGCATTATTGTTCCCCTGGTTAAAATCTGAAATATGTTATTGAGTCATTCACATTGAGTTGTATTTCAAAGAAGCCATATTGATGGCCCAGGAGAAAACTGACATTTTAGAACACAGTGACTATAGGAAACAGAATCCCATAAATGAAGAAATATGTTTTTCGCTCACTATCACTAACTGGGAATTCTAACATGGGCCGTGTGGTTAGAATATGTAGTTCCTGTTCCCCATCTTGTTGATTAGGTATGGGTTTGTAGGTAGCTGTGCATCTAGCCTGACAAAGAACAGGAAATTAAGAGGACAATATGAGTTGAGGGGTGTCCTGTTTGCCATCTGTTCGACCCCCTGGGAACCCTGCCAATCTTAACTTGCTATACTTTGAAAGAGGGTGTGTGCAGAGAAGCTGAATGGGATTCAGATGTGGATTCAGATGTGGGCATTCTGAGGGAGCTCCATCAACCCTGTTGCCTGTCACTGTGAACTCTGGGGATTATATCTGAATTTGTTTTGGCCCTGCGTGAAAGCCAGCTTCAATGGGAGGAGTCCTGGGTGAGAGCTGGGAGACTGAGAGGTGACTGAAGGAAGTTGTAGTACAAAATATATTGAGGACACCAGCTTGGGGAAAGTTGCAGTACAGCATGATGTGCAATACGCACATGTAGGATCACTGCCAACAAAGTTCAAAAGCTTTATACATGACTAATCTTACCCTTCTTGTTTGAGATCTTCCCTTCAGCGCATGGAATACAATCATAGCAGCAAAATTGTTTCCCTTCCTTCTTTTTTCTTCTGTAACCTGAACGACAATTGTCATTACACAAAGAAAGCGGCCGTGTCTGTCCATAAAAGAGGAGAGAGTAATTTATAATCCAATACTTCTATGGGGTTTGCATTGCAATATCTAAACCACTCCTCAAGAAATCATTAAAATCATCTTTGGATTCAGAAAATATAAGTACCGTATTGGCCTAAATATAAACCGCACCCATAAATAAGCTGCACCTTTAAAATTCGGTGGCTTGGGGGAGGCTTGGGAGCCCTGGGCGGGATGGGTGCTGTTGCCCCATGCTCCAGGGCTGCTTTCTGGGGGGAGCAGACCACTTTGCCAGTGGCGTAAGGTTGCGAATATAAGCTTCACTTTAACATTGCACAATCGGAATTTGGAATAAAAAAGAGGGCAGCTTATATTCGGGCCAATATGGTAACTACAGGTCAGTTGCTAATCTCCCCTTCTTGGGCAGGGTTCTTGAGCAGGTGTTTGCAGACCAAAATCAGGCACTAGGAGGAAACTAATCTTCTAGATCCATTTCAATTGGGGTTGATTAAGGGCATTCTGTTAAAGGAATCTGGGGGTGTGTATCTCGTCAAGCACAGGGGGGAGGGCTAGGGCCATGCCACAACCCCAGCAGGAACCCAGGGGAGCTCGAGTCGATCCGCATCGGCGGAGCTCCCCCTACTGGTGTTTTGCCCTTACCAGACTTCCTGCAAGGCGGGCAGGAGTCAGATATAGTCTGTTGATGCCAATGCCTAAGCCAATACCACTCACATTCTGTAACTAATAAAGTTGTGGCCTAAATTTTGCCCATTAGCATTTAACCTAAAATTATGTGTCCTTGTGTCTTTATTCTCCTGGGGTGGCTGGGGGGCCTTGACATGCAAAGTGCTTTGACCATATTACACTGATCCTGACCTGACTGTATTGACTGCCAATTAGTTTCCAGGCCCCATTCATGCTGGTTTTGACCTATAAAGTCTTAAACATCTTAGGACTACAATACGTCTCCCCATATAAAGCAACCTGGACCCTGCAATCATCACCTAAGGCCCTTATTTGTGTCTCTTCCACAAGAGGTCCAGAGAATAGCAACAGAGGAACAGGGCTTTTCTACAGTGGCTCCCCATTTGTGGAATGCTCTCACCAGGGATGCTCGCCTGGTGCCTTCATTACATATCTTTAGACACCAGTTGAGAACGTTCCTCTTTAACCGGGCCTTTGGCTGATTATCATTCAATGGACTTTTAAATGTTAGTGGTTAGTGGGGTTAATGGCTTATTTTGCTTGTGCTTTGTTTTATTATGTATTTTGACTTTTCGTTTTGTATTTTTCATGTTGTGAACTTCCCATTGATCTTTGAATGAAGTTCACAAAATTAATTGATTGATTGATTGATTAAAAATAGGTGGGTGCTGTGGATTGGGAACCTATCAGTGTCCAGATATTTCTGAATTTCAGCTACCAACAGCCCCAGGAAGTTGGAGGTTTATAGGTTCCTAATTCCTGTAATGGTATAATGCTTGAAAGCATTTAACAGGCAATAGGCAGTTGAGCTCTATTACTGAAAACATATTTTCAAGTTGAAATATACACAGTCATTACCTGACTGGGCCATACAATGTCATCATCTTGAAGAAAGAGGACTTTGGCAGGGGGAGCCTTCGGGTCTATTCTACCCACTTTCACTCTAAGGAAAGACTCATTTATGAAAGTGATCCAGTTTATAACATCAAATCCCGCTACTAATTCCCCTTTTTGGTTGAAGGACACCGTTTCCCCTGCACTGTTGTTAAATGAGACACCTTTCAGAAAGTTGTGGAGCTAAAAAAGAAAAAGAGCATTACACAGTTCTCAACTTCATGATGTTCTATGATGAAAAAAATAAATACATAAAATACATTTCACTATACGATTGTGCTATTGCACCACATATTTTAGTCCTATCTGCTCCTTAGGTAACATGTCAAATAAGTACCTATGATCACCTGATAGCCTGCCAATTGGTAGTGGATAAACTTCAGTTCTGTTCAAATCTACTTAACCTGGAATTGACTCATCAGCTGGGACAGAGCTTCTACCTGCTTCTTGGCAGGTGAAGACACTTGCTCAGCAGGAGGTGGGGACAGAAGGCAGCAGAGAGGTCATTATGGTACAAACTGCTCCTGCTGATGTGTTTGAACCACACCAACCTCCTCACCCTCTCACATGGTAAGCGGCAGTGACCTATTTGCTGGGAATCTAGAGTAGCAGCTCCACCCCACCCAACAAGCCACTTCTGTCCCTGGCACTGGTGATATAACAATATTTTGAAAATGTCATTCTGGAAATACTTAAGGAAAGTTTCCATAAGTTCTAATTTAGATACTAGCTAACACTTTTAAAAATGAATCTACAGTATGTGTGCATATTGCCAGAAACCTTCCAACACATATCTTTTTGAATAATATATGGAAGAGTTGAAGTTAGCAATAGCTCCTTTTCAGCTACTATTGTTACTGAAAATAAATGACTGAATATATTCCAATGGTATAATAGAGGCAGCCAAGGTGCTTTCCAGATATTGATGACTACTACTCCCATTATTCATGAACACCATCATACTGACAGGGGCCGACGGAAGTTGAAGTTCAACAGTATCTGCAGGGCTTGACATTGGCTACCCTTATCATAGCAGAATGAATGAGGGGAAATAGCTTTTCCAACTAAGCTCACTTCTTAAAGAACAGAAGTACAAAAGGCAGAATACCAAATGGGTTTCTTGAAAGGAGAAGCCTCTCTCTCTCTCTCTCTCTCTGTCTCTCTCTCTGTGTGTGTGTGTGTGTGTGTGTAAACCATTGCCATAACAAGAAAATGCTCAGGCTTACACTTTTAGGTTTGCTTATGCAATATATTAGGTTTTTTAAAATGGTGCTTAACTCAATTCAGCAACTTTTCTCAACCAACCTTTTTTGGACTAGCACACATTTCTAATTTTGAGGATGAGTGCCAGTCACAAAATGGCTGCCATGGGAGCAGGACACAAAATTAGAGAGAATACATTTATTTCCGATCTCTTTAAAAGTTGTATGTAGGCTACTACTAGTAGTAATAGTTACATATTCAGCTCCAGTATACAACAATGGCATAACATACACACCTGCACACTCTTTAGCACACTAGAAGAACAATTTGATCTTTGAAGTAGTGGGGTTCCATTTTTGAATTAAAGGGCTACCATAGCATAAAAAAGGGCTTCCAAGGATAAAACATGGCACAGCTATTCTAAAAAAGCTGGCTTCTATACTTAAACACACAGAGAGAGTTCTTTTTTAAAAAAAATCAATAAATCCAGAGTCATAGTAAAGAGGCACAGAGTTCTTTTTTTAAAAAAATCGATAAATCCAGAGTCATAGTAAAGAGGCACAGAATTCTTTCTCTCATCAAAAAGAGGCAATATAGAAATGAATGGAGGCTCAGGAGCTGAGCATATAAGAACACAGGAAACTGCCTGTGTCAGAGCATTGCTCCATCTAATTCAGCATTTTTTACACTGACTGGCAATGGCTTTCCAAAGTTTCAGATTTGGGTGTCTCCCAACCCTACCTGGAGATGCTGGGCACTGAATCTTAAATCTTCACCAGCAGATGCTCTACCATTGAAACCAATCTTAGTGAGTTGTAAGAACAGTGTGATTCCCTTCATGCAATTCATATTCATTAACTAATCACATAATGTTGTATCTCATACCAATATATAATGGGTGGGATTCAACTAATGAGTTCCATCATCAGAAGCTGACACAAGGACTTTTGCTTGCGTAACAGGGCTTTCCTCCTCCATGTCCCCAAATTAGCTCTAGAGGGCAGGAAAACGCTCAGAGCGATGCAAGGGGAGAGGAGATGAATGATCGTCCCATTTGGCAAGCCCAAATGATTGCCCGGACAGAACAATCAACATAGCACAATGCTGAAATCTTCCCAAAATCATGAGTTTTATAATATTGGCATATACTGATTAGGGATGATAACCAAAACAACCACTCATCACTGTCGTCTTACTGTGAAGAGGAATGCCGATAAACTGATGAGAAAGGGATCTCATGACAAAAGTACATTTTGGTAGACAACATTACAAGACAAAGGTAGCCAATGTTGTGCCCCTCCAGATGGTGTTGGACTCTAACAAACCATCCCTGGCTATTGGACATGCTGGCTGGGGCTGATGGAAGCTAGAGTTCAACCACACCTTCAGGGCACTACTTTGGCTTTGACTGTCCATGAACCCACAAACATTATGAGCTCTTTTGCATTCATCTGTCCATGATGTTACCTGCCACAGCTGTTGATTCAGAAGCTTTTGCTTTCCTTGTCTTCTGTGTTTAAATTCGGATAACTGCATGGCATGGAAAGCATGAGCCAGAGCATAGGCAGCATTGTAGATACCATAGCTGTGGACAGTCATGCCTATTTCAAAAACAGATGCAGGAAGAGTTTCCAGCTGCTCCTCCCCAGTGCAATTTTTCTCAAACTGCTTATCTTCCCTCGAATCAGGGAACAAACAGCTAAATGTCTGCTCCCAGAAGATTTGGATAAATCCATCTTGCTTTCTTGAGGTAGGGCTCTGGTTTTGAATAAATTTCTGGAAGCCCAACACCTCATTTGAGTGAACTGCAAAGGACATAGCACCATGGAGGAAGTCTATATTCCACAGTCTTTGTATGTTGACTGATGTGAAATCCATTGGGGCTGTCATGATCCAGACTTTGGTCTTTGTTGGCAGCCCTTCATATTCTGAAAACTGGAGCAGCATCCTCAAAGCCATCATGCCCTGGATTTCACTGTGTAAGACTAATACATTGGCTGTTGCTCCCATGATGGCCTTAAGTGTTCCAACCGTTTCATCTACCAATTGATTAAAATCACAGTAAAAAGGTATTGCTGGGAATCTTTCTATAAAGTCAAAGCATATACCACTCTGAGAAAACACGGGAAGCACATTCTGTACAAACTTATTTCCATTGTCATCATCCTGAAAAAGCACTCCAACCCATGTCCATTGGAAATGCTGCAGTAACTGAAGAATGCCCTGATATTGATAGGACCCATCTGGAAACATCCAGTGAAAGAAAGCTCCTTGATTCTGGTCATTTATCGCAGGAGCAGAACCATATGTGAACTATAGAAAATAACAGAGGGTGGGAAAGATGACAAGCTTATTTCCATACTGAAGTTTCTCTGTGAATGCATATTAACCAATAAAATTGCCAAACAGTAATGCAATGTTTGTCCCCACATGCCAACATAGCTCCAATCCACATTTAAATGAACACAGCAGGGGGGGAAATATAAGGTACAAGCACACAAATTGTGCCCTTTTAAAATGGGATTATAACTAATCCATGAACAACCATAGTTAAGAAGTGCATACTATTTTGATTCAGCACTCATATTGCCTTCAGTAATTGTTCCCTTGTTTTGATGGCCACAGCAAGGAACGTGGCTATATTTTCTTTGGGTTAATAACAACTTATGTAATAAGGAGAATTCAAACATTTCTTCATCTCTCTTATTGTGATGAGATCCCCAAACTACAGTTTTGGCAAATATGTCCTTTACTCCATAGAACAGTCATCCGCAAATCAGTGATCACCAGGTTTTGATTGACTGTTTTATTTATCTTAAAACATTTCTGTACTGCCTTTCATAAAATCTCCATGTGGTTCTTACAAGTTTACAGTAGGAGATTCTGAGAATACTTGCTTTCAGGGTCTGCTTGATGAGATGGTACAGGTCCAAGGGGATAGAATCCTATATCATCATGGAACTCCTTCAGCTAGCTTTCCACAGACACAAAGTCAAAATAATTTCCTAACACCACTGATGGCTCATCCATACTGTCGTTTATTGTGGATAGCAAACTTCCTGTACCTCCAATAAACCTCTGCTGTCCATATGACTTTCTCGTTGCAACACATTCCCCTCCTTTAGTCCATATTTTCTCACACAAGGGGTACTCCAAAAGGAGATGGCATGAGAAAATATGAATGTAGGGAAGGGAAACTGTGGGAAGGCAGTGATTTGGAGGAGAATGTGATATGGACAACAGGGAATTAATGAAGGGACAGAAAGCTTACTGCCCACGTCAAATGACAGTATAGATGAAACCAGAGCTGCTTGCTTGGAATTAATTTACAACTCAGTGCCCAATAATGTAACACAGTATTGTCTACACTGACTGACAGCAACTCTCCGGGGTTTCAGGCATAAGTCCTTTTCCATCCCTACCTGGATATGGCTGAACCCTTCTGCCTGAAAACAGATACTAAGCTGGCATCCTTCCCCTAAGATTCAGTTGGCTCCTAATGAGATTGAACATGTAACATCACACTCTAACCAGCAAAGCTAACCAGCTCAGTGTTACAGAGCCATAACTAAAAGGAAAGAGAAGAGTCAATGGCTTGTTCAGCTCCCACATTTCATGCACACATCTTACCTGGGGGATCTTGTAGTTGCTCAGGATGGTTGCCATGTGGAAACCTATCTCAGCCTCAGGTCCACCAATGACTGCTATTGTATTGTCCTGACCATCACATTTATAGTTTGGGACTGACCTGTCTTGTGCGGAGAGCAGCTCCAGTGAGGCAAGATAGGTCCAGCTTGGACTGAAATGGCTATTAAAGATGTTCAAGCCTAATGTGACATTTGGTAAAATCAAGGGATTTTCATTGATCTCGTTTATAGCAAATAACAAGGCCAAGATGTGCTGGTAGTTCTGCGTCAAGAATCTAGAATGAAGAGTTGCAGGCTGCATCACTTTTAGAATATGCTACTTGCTGCATTTCAATTCAATATATAAATAAATATTACTATTCAAGGCTGTGTGTGTGTGTGTGTGTGTGTGTGTGTGTTTGGCATGTTTTGGTGTGATAGTTAGAACTCAGTATATATCATTTATTATAGGAAACCTCATACCTGCACTGAGCAAGAAAACTACCATGGAATGTAACTATGGACTGCAGGGTTTCAAGGGAATCAATGGGATAAATTGATCTATGATTGCAGGATGCTAGCTAAATCTACTACTACTACCACCACTTCTCTGGTAGCACTAGTACTCCTGCTTCTAGCAGCAATTGTAATAATAACAGTGATATAGCTTCAGGGTGGATGGAATAGGTTAATAGCCAACATTAGTCATCATCAGAGTAGACTTCACTCTATTGGTTTCAGATGCTCTGCTCTATGACTTAGTTGGCTATAATGCACTGTTTTTCTGGCAAGAGGGGACAATGAGCTGTAGCGTTGCATTTAAAGTGATTTTGCATCACATTGAAAGTAAAGCCAGTATTCACTTGCTAGATAATAGTATCTGGAAGGATGACATGGTGAAAGAATCGAAATAAGTGCTTACACAGTCTGATCAAGCAGTTCCTCAGAGGGATGCTTAGTGAAGCTTATTGGGTTGGAGAAAATGTAGATCTGAGAAAGGATGCCGGCAATGAGGAACTCTCCTGGCAGATAATACTTGTGAAGTATAGGAAGGCTGCTGATGGTATAGTTAGCAAGGTGAATATTGCATGATACCTGAGGCATCAGCACTAATGCAACCATCACAAGCCCCACCATCTTGCATGAAAATCTTGCCTCTAGGCATCAGTTCATTACTTATAGTTTGCTAGTTGCTAGTGGAATTATCTAAGGAGAAGATTAGGCACAATCCTAGTTGATTGAATAATTACAGGGAGGATAATCATCTCTTGGCTATAGCATGCTTTATGAGACATTGCAGACAACACAGAACTCTCATATCTCAACAGGATGCTGATCTCATCCCTGTGGTGGCAGGGTGTGGTTGGGTTGGAAGGTTCCTTGGCAAACAGCCCTCTGGCAGGGCCAACCGTTGGACACCCTCCTACATTGTTACAACCCATCTCATGGGACACCATTTTAACCTACAAGGCCTCAGAGAAACACTGCGTAAGAGGATTGCAGGAAATGAAAATGACAGCTAGACCCACCCAGTTGTCCAGACGTTGCCAAAGAAAACATGTTTTTCATAGTTCATTAAAATTCTCCTCTGATCTCCACCTAGAGGAACAGAAACAGTATGCAGAGAGACCAAAATAGAAAACAGTGTGCAAGAGCTATATTTCTGGGGGTGGCATAAAACATTTATTTATTAATTTATGAAATTTCTTGGCTGCCCTTGACCTTAAGTTCACAGGGCAGGTCACAAATATAATCAGGTAACATAAAAATCTAATAAAACTAGCAAATGAATGTACATTTAAAAAACAACAACCCAGCAGTGGTCCCACATTCCAGATTGTCATTCAGCTTTTCAAATCTAGAATGCTTCTGCATTCAGTCATCAATTTTAATTGTCATAAGATATCTGGGGTAGCTCAGATGGTACAGCATCTCAGGGTTGTGGGTTCAAGCTCCAGGTTGGAAAAAGATTCCATTGCAGGGGGCTGGAACAGATGATCCTTCTTATGCCTTCCAACTCTAAAATTCAATGATTCTATGTCACACTGAAAGTTTTTCATGCTGTACAGCCATTTCAAGAACTGCACAGTATTAAACTCTGTTACAGTAGTAGTAGCAGCAGTAGTAGTAGAAGTAGTAGTAGAACAACAACAATTATCACCATCATCCTGGAAGAGTCACTCAAGGTCAAGGTCAAGGTAACCCTGCCCGTACGGGCCAGTCTTGACAGACTCTGGGGTTGTGCGCCCATCTCACTTAAGAGGCCAGGGGCCAGCGCTGTCCGGAGACACTTCCGGGTCACGTGGCCAGCGTGACAAAGCTGCATCTGGCGAGCCAGCGCAGCACACGGAAATGCCGTTTACCTTCCCGCCAGTAAGCGGTCCCTATTTATCTACTTGCACCCGGGGGTGCTTTCGAACTGCTAGGTTGGCAGGCGCTGGGACCAAGCAACGGGAGCGCACCCCGCCGCAGGGATTCGAACCGCCGACCTTTCGATCGGCAAGTCCTAGGCGCTGAGGCTTTAACCCACAGCGCCACCCGCGTCCCTAGTGTTATATTAGGCTTGACCTAATCCCCAGATTTCCTAGGCACTTTATCCAAAACTGCAGGCAGAATCCCCATCCCCTGTGCTTTTTTAAAGGGTGCGCACTGCCCAAGCCCAACACAGATACCCCACCCTGGGACCCAAATGCATGCTTAGTTTGCCTTTCTGGTTAACCTTCCCTGCACAAGCTAATAATAACAGACAGAGAAGCAAGCTTTCAAACACATCAAACTATCTTATTTTATTTTAATAAAGCCAGTGTGGTGTACAGTTGGATTCAGGCTATGAATGTCTAGATGACCTGTTCTGGCATTTTTTAAAAAAAAAAAAAACACATGAAAAAACATGTCAGGGTTGTTCCCATTCTGACAAACAGTGAGGGCTCTGAAGAGGAGGAAGGGCAAGCTGAGGGGAGTAGAAACTTGAGCCTTTCACACAGCAAGAGCGAAATAAGCCTCTCTCGCTCTGAAATGTTGCCTGTCAGTTCTCAAAGCAACAGAGAGCTGACAAAGATAACAGAACTGGCTGGAGGAGAACAGGCAGGGGTAGAGTCCACTCCAGGACTGGCCATCCTAAGACCAGGAGCAGGACAGACTGGAAGAAGGTGGAGTAGAAAGTGGAAAGTACCCTGCTTTGGCAGGAAACAATAGTTGAGTCAACTGACTCTGACAGTGATGGATGAGTTAAGGAAGCTCTGACTGCTGAATCCTGTAATTGCTGAATAAATGTGAAAGTAATAAAGCTGCCAATGTGCTGTGTCTTGTGTGAGAGAGACGTACTAAACCTGACAAAACACTACCAGGCAGAGGCAATGTGGCAGTCTCATAAATGGATCCACAGGGCTCTGATTTCTGAACTGGACTCAGGATCCAATTGAATCAGATGAATCCACTGTAGAATCCACCTTCTGTGGAATCCTCTTCCACCCCTTGGCTTCTGGGAAACTTACAAAGAAATTGGGCAGGTTTTTATATCATAGGCAAAGTCAACTACTAGAATTTGTTTAGTGTGTGCTACTTTCTTCTTATTAACATATCTTTGTTGTTCAGCTCAGGCCTCAGAATAATGATATAGCATTTGGGGAAAAAGATGCAGCCCAGTAAGCCAGCACTGGAGGTCAAGATGGAGAAGGTCTCAACTGCCACCATGTATTTCCCCTTTGTGCTCAAGTAGGTTGGAATGAAGGACAGCCAAACACTGCAGAAGACCAACATGCTGAAGGTGATGAACTTGGCTTCATTGAAACTGTCTGGCAATTTCCTGGCTAGGAAAGCCACAGTGAAGCTGACAAAGGCAAGTACACCCATGAAACCCAGGACGGAGTAAAACATGGTGACAGACCCTTCATTGCATTCCACTGTAATTTCTTCAGGCATGGAGTTCATGTCAGATTCTGGGAATGGAGGAGAGGTTGCAAGCCATACACTGCACATTGTGGCTTGATTAAGAGTGCAGGAAAGAACAATGGAAAAAGCCAGTCTATTGCCCACCCACTTCCTCATCCTGGACCCAGGCTTGGTGGCCATGAAAGCCAGAAACACTATGATGGTTTTGGCCAAAACAGAAGAGACAGCAACTGAGAAGATGACACCAAACATGGTTTGTCGAAGGAGACACATCACCGTCTGAGGTTGCCCAATGAAAAACAGAGGGCAAAGGAAACAGAGCAGGAGGGAGATGAGGAGAGTGTAGGTGAGGTCCCGGTTGTTGGCTTTGACTATGGGAGTGTCCTTATGCTGAATGAAGACCCAAAGCACCAAAGCTGTGATGGAAGAAAAGGAAAGTGCCAGAATGGCCAAACTGGTCTCCAAAGGTTCTTCATAAGACAAGAAGCTAATACTTTTGGGAATGCAGGAATCTTTGTTGATATTTGGATATTGTCCTTCTGGACATAGAAAGCAGTCCGCCATGTCTGAAAAAGATAGAAATCTTTATTGTACATAGAATCCCACATTGTAGCTTACTGTACTAATCAACCTGGTTCGTCAAAATCTGTAAGAGACATGTGCCATCTCAATAGGGCTCTACAAGCAAGTATGTTCCAAAAGCAACCAATGGTGTAGATCTCCTTTAATCAAAGGAAATTCAACCAAGCACTGAAGCTGTCTCTCTTATTGGAGAGCAAATGCATTGTAGTCATGTTAGACTAGAGGTGTTTAGAACTGTGTCTATCCTAAAAGAAATGTCCTATCAGCCTTGAAGCTCACTGAGTTATCTTACACCAACAACTATGTCTCAGACTAACCTTCTAGCAGTTCCCTCACTGAAAGAAGCAAAGTTACAGGGAACCAGGCAGAAGGCCTTCTCGGTAGTGGTGCCCGCCCTGTGGAACACCCTCCCTTCAGATGTCAAGGAAATAAACAACTATCTGACGTGTAGAAGACATCTGAGGGCAGCCCTGTTTAGGGAAGTTTTTAATGACTGATGTTTTAATGTATTTTTAATCTCTTGTTGGAAGCTGCCCAGAGTTTCTAGGGAAACCCAGCCAGATGGGTGGGGTATAAATAATAAATTATTATTAAAACATTATTATTATTTTTCAACCCAACCATCTCTCATTAATATGTTTCTGGTATTTATACTGATACTAATACGTTGTATGTTGCACACTGATTTGTTATATTTTCTTTGAAAGTGTAGTTATAAATATGCAAATAAAATAAATAAAATTAACACCCAGAATCTATGCATAGTTGTTCATTAGTTTCAAACCAGGTGTCAGATAATTTCATATAGGAATTTGAAGAGATAAATTTCCACTTAGTTTTGTTAGAGTATGATATTTTTCATTATTTCCTCCAAGCTGTTGAACTGACCACTATTTGTTAAGCATGAACAAGGTGTATCCTACTGTAGGTGTATCCTACTGTAACCTTATGTCAGCACACACTCCCCCTTCAGGATTCTGAACAACCTTTTTGATAGAAGGTAGGTGACTATAAGCTGATAAGTTTTGGAAAAGGTTTCTCTTACCCTTTTCATCGGAGATCCTTCCTTCTGGACACGGGAGGCAATCGTAGCAGCAAACTTGTTCACCTTCTTTCTTGGTCTTACGATAGCCCAAATGGCAATTGTCATTACATGTGGAAAGGGGCACTGCCTGTTCATAGATGAAAGAGATAAATGTTTAAGTATTCAGAAAGTATGTATCTGCCTTTCTGTTTTGAAAATGCAACAACAAGAAGAAGAACAACAACCAGATCCTATTGAATATTTAAATAATGGTCCAATGCACCCCAAAAGAAACATAGACCCTACCTGGTTGAAACTTTTAGACCACACAATAGAATCCTCACAAATGTTGAACACTTTATCAGGAGCAGCCTGTGGGTCTATCCTTCCAATTTTGACTTTAAGAAAGGACTGGTTGGGGAATACAATCCAGTTTATAATATCAAATCCAGCTCCTATTTCCCCATTTTGGTCAAAATAAACTTTTTCATTCACACTGTTATTAAATGAGACTCTCCTGAGATACTGGTGGACCTTAAAAAAACACATGCATAATTATGATCCAAGTGATATACCTTGACCACTAACAGTGTTGTCTTTTTATATTATTATTAGTATTTGTAATCAGCCTTTATTGAGGATCTCGGACAACAGAAACAGTAGTAATTTTTTTTAAAAAAAGATAGAGATACTTCCCCCCCCTCATTCCTATTATTAAAAGCCCGAGTCAACTAATAAAGTTGAATATTGTGATATTCAGGACAAATAAGCACAAGTATTTCCTCCTCAAATACAAAAGAATTCATAATCATAAATTTTGGTTATTGACACCACTGGAAAAGCTTTAAAAGGGGACACGACAAATTTGCGGTGCATAAGGTTTCAAATAAGTCTTCTTATAATGGATATATACTACTTTGGGGTTCAGAGTCACAGTGCCTCAGAATATCATGGGCAGCAGTAGGAGTGGACTGCTGATCTACTGGTAGACTTCAGTAGGTATCTGATTGGCTATTGTAGGATATTAGATGCTGAACTACATACACCAGCAAAGTTCATTTTATGCATTTAGAAGACTAGAAATACTTAGGAACAAATTTAGCATTAAGCCCACTCCACATGCTGCAACTCCCAACCTGATCCCAATGTTTTGATAACTTGCTTAAAACAAACAAACAAACAAACAAACAAACAAACACTAATTGTAAATGTTATCATATGTTTGTAATAACATGCAACTTTGCCATTAAGTTATACCCTTCCAGAATGACCTGCTAATCAAATCCACCATGATACTAGCTGGGTGATAAATCAAAGGTAACAGTTTTCAGCCATCACATGCATATTTAACAGAGAGGAAGAGTGATATATGTAAGACAGACATACTGAGTTCTATCAATATAATAGTGAGTGCTCTTGTTTTCACCTGTTCAAAAGGTTACCTGCCATGGATGGTGATTCAGAAGCTTCCAGTTACTTCCATCCACCTTTGGTCTGTGTTTAACTTGGGATGAATGCATGGCATGCAAAGCATGGGCCAAAGCATAGACAGCATTGTAGATGCTATAGCTGTTGCCACTTATGTTTGGGTCAAAAAGAGGCTCAGAAAGAGTCTCCGGCTTCTCGTATCCAGTGCATAATTCCATATCTTGACCATCTGTCTCAGAGTTGGGGAAAAGGCATTTGAATGCATATTGCCAGATATCCCTGATAAAGCCATCTTCTGAATCTACAACTGGATTTCTCATCTGAAGGAATTTCTGGAATCCTAACAACTCTTGAGAATGAATTGCAAAGGATAAAGAGCCATCAATGAAGTTTGCTTTCCATCTACTCTGATGCCCAACTGATGAGAAGTCCATCTGGGCTAACATAATCCAGACTTGACCACTTAACTTCACTGGTATATTCAATTCAAACATGTACAGTAGTGTTGTCAACATGATAATATTCTTAACATCACCATGCAAGATAAACACGTTGGCAGTGCTTTCCATTATAACTTGATTACCCTTATTCACCTCTTTCGACATATTTATAATGCCACTGGAAAAGGATAGGTTGGGGAATCTTACTATGAAGTCAAAGCAGATCCCATTCAAGGAAAAGAGGGGAAGTATGACATTTACAAATCTTTCTCCAGTCTCATCATTCTGAGAGCAAATCACTCCAATCCACGTCCAGCTAAAAAACAGCAGCAATTGGACGATTCCCCTATATTGATGGTTTTCATTTGGAAACATCCGGTGGAAGAAAACCGCTTCAGTTGCATCATTTATTTCTGGAGTAGCACCATAGGTAAGCTAAGTAAAAGAAAAAGTGTGGCTGAGAAGGAGAGCATGTGCATTTATTTCCACATTAAATTATACAGATATGATTTCTTGATAACAGTGAAAGCAGAAAAAAATTATGGTTGGCTGCACATGTCCCATATTAACAATGATTCCAGATCATACACTGTGTAAAAAGTCTCCCGTATGTTTTTACCTTAATGAAATAGATTCCACAACAAAGGTTCTACTACGGAGAACATGAAGATAGACCATTGCAGAGCATGTAACCACCAGGAGGGGTTCCTCCAAACAGATTAGTGAATGGGGAAGTTCATATGACAGTAAGATGACCCAAGGTTGTAGAAAGAACTGTTTGACCATTGTTAAACAGTAGCATATGGATACAGGATATTTTTTAAGTAAAAAAATCATATGAATCAATAAAGCTTTCCCCCTATTTCATGATTAACTGCAGCATGCAAGTTATGCCTTCCTGCAGAGCTTTCCAAACTGTGTGTCACAATAGGTTAGTGAGTTGGCTGCATGGTGTAGGTCTGTTGCATGATATGTGTCCATATCTCTTATAAGAGGTTGGTTTTACCTCCGGTTTCCTAGTAAAACTGAATTATTTTGTTGCAAAATGATGAACTTTCCAACATGGAACATTTGGAAAGCTCTGCCTTTCTGTTTGTATAATACAATTTTATATCCGCAAACCACAAAAAGAGATGTATTAATAAACTCCCATGAGCACATCTTACCTGGGGAATCTTGTAAATGCACAGATTAGCTGCCATGTGAACACCAACATCAAAACTGGGTCCCCCAATGACTGCTACTGGATTGTACTGGGTGTCACACTTGAAGTTAGGGATGCATTTTCCATGTGCAGAAAGAAGTTGCATTGAGGCATGGTAAGTCCAGCTTGCACTGAAATAGCTATTGTAGATGTGGAATCCCAGGGTTATATTTGATAAGAGCTGTGGATTGTCATTAATCTCTTCTACAGCAAATACCAAGGCTACAACGTGCTGGTAGCTCTGAAGCAACATTCTGCAAAGAAAGGCAAAGTCTACGTCATAGATCATCTCCTCCAGAATAAGGCATTCAAAAGTATGTATCATATCTATTTATTGTTACAAATATTGGGTGCCTCCCTCTTTCTCTGCCAAGTGATAGGTAGATTTAAGGGGGTTCCATGCCCTCACCCAGGGTCTGTGTTCCTTTGGAGAACTGAAATATGGAGGAGAATGTCATAGCTTTCATAAATATGGTTTATTCCCCCCTATTTAAACCTTCAGTGTGCACTGAGGAGTCCAGATCTTACAGCATGGTCATTTGCAGAGGGGATTGTCCCCCACAACACTGCAGCCCTGGAGTCCAAGGCATCTTTCCCAGCCGGCCTTCAGCCAGCCTCCCCAAGATGGACCCCAGTCCTTTTCTCTGCCTTCTTCTTCACAGCACACCTTGCTAAAAGCTCTCTTTTCCTGTCACCTCACACCCAGTTACCTGGACAACCTTCCAACACACACAGCCTGTCTTTGTTCACACCTCAGGGTGGGGAGACGAGGACACAGTTCTCTTGTATTGCCAATGACTCTGTATTCTTCCTTAATGACCCTAACTTGGCCAGGTCGTTTTGCATAGGCTGGTTTAGGAATTCCTCTGCAGCTTGTATTTCTTGCTTCACATCCCAAATAATAATAAACATACCATTTAATAATTTTAGGGTTTAGTGGGGGGTCCCCCCTAAATCTATAACAATAGGTTTAATTAGTGTACGGCACAAAAATATTATATGGCCACAGTTCAGAGGTGAAGAAACACTTATAAGGAAGGGGAATGAATTCAATACTGTTCTTATTTTTATGCCTAATCTGCAGTTTCCAAAACAGTATATGGACTGAAAACGTGACATAATTTGAATTTTGATAATATCCAAATTTTACAGTGTACAATTTTACATTTTATATTTTTATGAGTTGGCAGTTTATAAGTATTCTTACAAATATATAAATACAATTAAAAATGCTTTTGCTGCTTTACAAAATATCAGAATTGGATGCTCCTGTTTGATTTTAATAAGGGGGGGGGTAAAGTGACCATTCATAAGGGAGATGGCAGAGCTGATATACTGGGAACCTAGATTGCATTCGTGGAAAGGTGGAATTGTAAAAAAAGAATTATTTTTACAGATGTATATCTGGTTTTTTAAAAAGAAGAAGAAGAAGAAATGAAATTCTTACAAATAATCATTGAAGCGTTCATCAGAAGGATGTCGTTCAAAGGTTATTTCATCAGAAAAAATGTAGAACTGAGAAACGATGCCTGTAATGATGAAGTCTCCTGACTGATAATACTTGTGACGAACAGAGAGAGGGTTGTTGATGTTGCATTTATTAACAGGAGTATTGCAAGACATCAGAGGCAGCAAAACTGATAGCCACACAAAGAACAGTATCTTCACCCATGAAAATGTCTTAATGAATGTCATTTTCTCTATTTCCATATCAACATTCACATGTCCTTGAGTAGCAAAGTCTGATTTGAATGGAAATCCATTTGATTTTTTGCAGTGAAGGCTTATTCAGGGAAAAGTATCAGGGATAGTCTGTCTTACAAAATGCTGATTCTCACTAGCCCTGGTTCTTCATGGAAAAGTCTATATTAATGGTTGTGTTATGTCCTGCTAGTTGTTTTCCTGTGGTTATCAGAGGTCCGCTGAGATTTGAAAATGTAGTGGAATAAATTGTGGTGAGCTTGATCATTACAGAGGAGATAACATCTTACTCAGAATTGCAGGTTCTCTGAGACATGGCAGAGGAAAACATGCTTATCACATCCCAGCAGACGTTGCATCCCGTTCTCCTCATTGGGGCAGCAAGTGATACAGGAACTTGCATTGCTAACTTCTTTTTACCCAGACTGCATCAGAACCAGAATACTGTTTGCAATGCATTTTTGGAAAGTGGAGATTTTGGAGGCAAAAAACCCCATTCTGCAAATAGGACTAGAGCAGGACACTTGGGCAATGGTCTCCTTCCTGCCACTGTATGTATCACAAGCAGCATAGACCCAGCATTCCATGTGATTGTGCCAGGCCCAGCATTTGCATATGTAGAACATAGCTATCAAAATGTTGAATGTGATCATCTGAATGTGGCTGTCTGTAGGCAATAAAAGAGCTTGAGAAAGAGAACTGTCATTGATTGTCTAGGAGAGGTTGTAAATCTCTGATGTTGTGTTGAACTGTTTTAACTGGGGAGCTGTATGTGATTTCTAGTGGTGTTCTGTTATTTTCTCTTTTGAGTCTGTCTTAACTTGCTGTAAGACAGTCTCAAGAGAAAAAGCTCTGGGAAGTAGACCTTTCATTGCCTACAGACAGCCACCCAATCTTAAACAACTCCTCACCCACAATAATACAGCAACCAGACTTAACATGGACACTGGCCTGCAATAAACCCAGATGCCAACTTTGCTACCACATACACCCATCACTGGACCATAAACATCACTGGGCCCAAAAACATCCCATCTCAGGCTTATTTAAACATTCATCGTCTAACATTGTGTATGCCATCAAATGCCAGCAGTGCCCTCTATATTGGACAAACAGGCCACACCCTACACCAAAGGATAAATGGACATAAATCTGACATCAGGAATCAGAAGACAGAGAAGCCAGTAGGAGAAAACTTCAGTCTCCCAGGACAGTCAATACAGGATCTCAAAGCAGCTGTCTTGTTACAAAAGAATTTCAGAAATAGACTTGAAATAGAAGTTGCTGAATTACAACTTATTACTAAACTGAAAACTATGGAGAGACCTGGTCTGAATAGAGATATTGGATTCTTGTCTCATTACATATGCTAAAACTAATTTTGGTTATCTGCATACTATCTTATGCTTTTTCCTGTAGGACTAATTGCAGTCGTTAACAGTCACCAACAGGTTTACCATACCCATTGAGTCAATCACCCATATCCTACTATGCTTCTGAGAAAAATCCAACTCCACCCTCCCACTTTATACTGTATAAGGGTCTGGTGACTTTTGTTTCAGTGTAACTGAAGAAGTGTGCATGTACATGAAAGCTTATACCCAGAACAAACTTAGTTGGTCTCTAAGGTGCTACTGGACTTTATTCATTCATTCATTCATTCATTCATTCATTCATTCACTTAGATTGCATTGGACCAACACGGCTATCTACCTGAATCTAGAATCTTGCAACGTAAAACTAAAACGAATTTCCTCGTTTTAAAAAAGGTTGTATGTGTGGTGCATCTACACCTCAGTGACCTTGACTGGAGTCCTCAAGGGTAGGGATGGTAGCCACTGAACACTCAGCCAATAGACTGTAAGCTTGCTCCAACTAGGAAAGAAAAAATGGCTGCAGGAACAAAGCATGCGGGAAGGATGTGTTGAAGGATCCTGCATTCAAAGGTTGCTTCAGAAAAGAAATCACATAAACTTGCAATGTAAAACTCACACGATTTTCCCGGTTTTAAAAAAGGTTTGTTTGTATTCTGGGAGCAAATAGCACAGAAATGGCACCAAACTTGTGCTTTATTCTGCTAGGTTTTGGGAAGTGATTTTTACATTATACTGACCATGTTGCCTGTGGGTGTTCTACAGGTCCTCCATTCATGTTCTAAGCATAAAACAATATATAATAATTATCAATAACACAAGTGGAACCAGCAACACTTAAAAGCCACTTGGCTTGCTGGGCGGGGGAAAGAAAAGAGAGATCTCAGCAGGATCTAAAGCAGCATAGTGAGTATACCTGCCTTACGTTACTATTGATAGAATTTCATAGTATATTAACTAACTCATTGTGGCAGATAACATCTGGCAGGGAGGGGACTGCCAGCTGAGCTCTGATGGTTCAGGACATCTGAAATTGGCAGTGAGGCTGCTGCTTTAAAAATACTCCATGGACCCAGAAGTCTTGAAAACCTTTAGGTCAGTTGCAAATGTCCATTTCTTGAGCGATGTTCTTCAGCAGATGATTGCTAATGAGCTAGAGGCATCCTTGGGTGAGTCCAATTTTCTAGATTTTTAAAAATTCAGGGTACAGGCCTGGTTTTGTCCTAAGACTATCTTGGCCACCCAGTATGGCGATCTATGTGGGGAAGGAGACAGTGGGAACATGTTCCTGTTTGTTCTGCTTGACCTTTCAGTGACTTTTAATACCATCAACCATGGCATTCTTCTGGGGAGACTATCTGTGCTGGTGGTAGTGTGCATTGTTTTGCAATTGTTCTACTCCTACTTGAATTTTCAACTCCAGAAAGTGGTGCCTGTGGGTTTTTACTTGGCCCAATTGAGACTCCAGTGAGGAGTTAATCAGAGTTTGATTTCCTCTCCGCTGCTGTTATCATCAAAATGAAACCACCAACCGGGGCCATCTGGAATTCCGGAGTGCGTTTCATCAGGATGCTGATGACCAGAGCCTATGAGGCAGACTGAAGCACTTGCCTTACCTCGGAGGGCAGAAGTGCAAGAGTTGTCACTCTGCCCACCACACCAAGGTGGAAAAAAAATAATCAGATTGCTACCAGACATGCATAGAAGTCTGGACTACTGTCCACTAACTATTTCAAGCTATTAGTGTTGGATTGACCTGTTCTAGGATTTTTCTAAAAGGAAAGAAAAGAAGCACTACCAGGCAGAGGCAATGCTGCAGTCCACAGATATTTCATAAATGGATCCACAGGATTCTGATTTCTGAACTGGACTCAGGATCCAATTGAATCAGAAAAATCCACTGTAGAATCCACCTTCTGTGAAATCCTCTTCCACCCATCAGCTTCTGGGAAACTTACAAAGAAATTGGGCAGGTTTTTATATCATAGGCTTAGTCAACTATTAGAATTTGTCTAGCGTGTGCTACTTTCTTCTTATTAACATATCTTTGTTGTTCAGCTCAGGCCTCAGGATAATGATATAGCATTTGGGGGAAAAGATGCAGCCCAGTAAGCCAGCACTGGAGGTCAAGATGGAGAAGATCTCAACTGCCACCATGTATTTCCCCTTTGTGCTCAAGTAGGTTGGAATGAAGGACAGCCAAACACTGCAGAAGACCAACATGCTGAAGGTGATGAACTTGGCTTCATTGAAACTGTCTGGCAATTTCCTGGCTAGGAAAGCCACAGTGAAGGTGACAAAGGCAAGTACACCCATGAAACCTAGGACAGAGTAAAGCATGGTGACAGACCCTTCATTGCATTCCACTATAATTTCTTCAGGCATGGAGTTCATGTCAGATTCTGGGAATGGAGGAGAGGTTGCAAGCCATACACTGCACATTGTGGCTTGATTAAGAGTGCAGGAAAGAACAATGGAAAAAGCCAGTCTATTGCCCACCCACTTCCTCATCCTGGACCCAGGCTTGGTGGCCATGAAAGCCAGAAACACTATGATGGTTTTGGCCAAAACAGAAGAGACAGCAACTGAGAAGATGACACCAAACATGGTTTGTCGAAGGAGACACATCACCGTCTGAGGTTGTCCAATGAAAAACAGAGGGCAAAGGAAACAGAGCAGGAGGGAGATGAGGAGAGTGTAGGTGAGGTCCCGGTTGTTGGCTTTGACTATGGGAGTGTCCTTATGCTGAATGAAGACCCAAAGCACCAAAGCTGTGATGGAAGAAAAGGAAAGTGCCAGAATTGCCAAACTGTTCCCCAAAGGTTCTTCATAAGACAAGAAGTTAATTCTTTTGGGAATGCAGGAATCTTTGTTGATATTTGGATATTGTCCTTCTGGACATTGAAAGCAGTCCGCCATGTCTGAAAAAGATAGAAATCTTTATTGTACATAGAATCCCAAATTGTACCTTAATCAGCCTGGTTCGTCAAAATCTGTAAGAGACATGTGCCATCTCAATAGGGCTCTACAAGCAAGTGTGTTCCAAAAGCAACCAATGTAGATCTCTTTTAATCAAAGGAAATTCAACCAAGCACTGAAGATGCCTCTCTTAGTGGAGAGCAAATACACTGTAGTCATGCTAGACTAGAGATGTTGAGACTAGAACTGTGGCTATCTTAAAAGAAATGTCCTATCAGCCTTGAAGCTCACTGAGTTATATTACACGCTCAACTATGTTTCAGACTAAACTACCTCAAACACTGTAAAGATGTTGGACTTGAAGTGCAAGACTAGAACATCTGATGCAGGTTCTTGGGTGGATCCAGTGCCTCTGATGTTTGATCATCCTTTCCCAGGCACTGCCCCTTGAGTGTGGCAGTCTCTGCCCCATAGATATCTTTGCCAACAGAAGCTTCGTAGGAATCATCCTTACTTTCTTTTAGATGTCTTTTAAAACTGTATTGTTCAGACAGACCTTTGGAATATGATTTTTTAAACCCAACCAATTCTCATTTATATGTTTCTGGTGTTTATACTGCAATCAATGTAGTGTGTTTTATTAAGAATGTATTTATGTATTATATTGCATACTGACTTCTTATATTTTCTTTGAAAGTGCAGTTATACATAAGCAAAAAAATGAAATAAAATTAACCCTCAAAATCTATGCATTGTTGTACATTAGTTTGAAACATGGGGTCAGATCATTTCATATAGGCATTTGAAGTGATAAATTTCCACTTAGTTTGGTTAGAGCATAATCCGGCATATTTTTTCAGGCAGAAATCTGGAACTGAATTCCAGGACCTCTCTGATGGCCATTCTAAGAGAACAAGGGAGGTATTCATGGTGAGTTCTGGCACATTTTTCTGGAAAAATATTACAGAGTATAATATTTTTCATTATTTCCATCAAGCTGTTGAATTGACCACTAATAGTTAAACATGAACATATCACTAGGGACTCATCTACACTGGTCAGTTAAAATGTTAAAAGTGTGTTATAAAAAGGTGACACCAGAGGGTGCTGTAGAGCACCGATCCATCCTCAGTGGAAAATTGCATTCAGAGCTATATTACAGAGGTTTGTTTTTTTAGCTTTTTTACAAATCAGTGTAGATCCAGCCTAGGTGTATCAAACTATAACCTTATATCAGTAAACAATACCCCTTTAGGATTCTAAACCACTTTTATGACAAAAGGGAAATGAATATAAGCTGACAATCTTAGTAAAGGCATCCCTTACCCTTTTCATTGGAGATCTTTCCTTCTGGACACAGGAGGCAATCATAGCAGCAAAATTGTTCACCTTCTTTCTTGGTCTTATGATAGCCCAAATGGCAATTGTCATTACATGTAGAAAGAGGTACTGCCTGGCCATAGAGGAAAGAGGTAAATATTTAAGGATTCAGAAAATATGTATTAGGAATTGGCATCTAATAGTCATTTCAAAAATGTTTGATCCTTGCATGAAATAACAGTGCTGCTAGTGTCAAGGGTACCTGTAGGTATGCAATGGGCTATTGGCCCTCCCCTACTGGTGAATTTTGTTGAGAATGTGACAAATGTCTTGCATACTTTCTGATGGATTAGCCCACTGTATTATCCACTGGATCTCAGCAAAATTTAGTTTGGTATAATCTTTATTGATAGTTGCTGTTTCACTAATTTTTGCTTATTTTTTTATAGTGTTATTGTGTTTTGCAACTCCTATACATGAAAACTAGAAAGTATGTTCTCCTGATAGCCATGTGACTCAGTTTTAGGTGATTGTACACAGAAGTGCAGCCTTAGCTTATTATGCCAAGTACAGTGGTACCTCAGGTTACAGACGCTTCAGGTTACAGACGCTTCAGGTTACAGACTCTGCTAACCCAGAAATAGTACCTCGGGTTAAGAACTTTGCTTCAGGATGAGAACAGAAATTGTGCAGCGAAATTGTGCAGCAGCGGGAGGCCCCATTAGCTAAAGTAGTACTCCAGGTTAAGAAAAGTTTCAGGTTAAGAACGGACCTCCAGAACAAATTACATTCTTAACCCGAGGTACCACTGTAAACGGATTCAATGTTTTGAGAGATGTAGATTTGAGTTGAAATCATTGTTTTGAATGGGCTGGACCTAGCCAACAGAATACAGATTCCCTATTCAGGTATCAAAGCTCCTCTTCCGACTGAGAATGAATAAACAGGTCATGGTAGGCTCTGCCTCCAGTTGTGTTTGAAGAGAAACACCTAATTGCAACATGCTTCTGTGAATGGAAATATGCATATGGAAGACAGGAAACTTTCTCAGGGTTCATGATTGTGTGGTACCCTAATAATATGTGGGTATTTATACAGATGAATGGGATGCTGCAGATATGCATTTCAATGAGTTGACAATAGGACAGGGAAGCCTGCCACTGCTCACCATCTTCAAGTTTGCTCTATTCATAGAGAGGAAAGTCAGTGCCTGACTAAGTCTTGACAAGTCTTGACATTCTTGGGTCTCAAGAATGTCTTGATGTATCTGAGTTGCAATCAACTCAGAAATTTAACAGCCTCATTTGTTACCACCACTACCCTACTAGTGATGCTCCGTGTGTTGGGCAGAGTGTCTCTGGTTGTATCAATTGGTGGAAGGACATGTGTAGTAGCATTTTCTCAGCCAGTGCAATGACACATCTTCCCTCTCCATGCTGTACTTCAGTCTTAAAAGAGGGAAAACACACAGCCTCCTTTTTGGTTGAAGCAATTTGGCAAATCACAACCATTTTCAGAAAAAAAGTAGGCTTGATCAAGTTGGCAGAATGACATAGCTTTCTGTTGCATAGCCACAAGGTAATAAACAAGCTAGGACTGAAGGCAGAATAGATGTCTGTAGCTGGAAACAACCATGTGTTTCTCCTTTTCTCTGGGTGTATTATACAGGGAAAGAGAATCTTACATAATCTATTTACCTAATTTTGCAATGATTACTTTTGTGAGTGATATTTGGTAACAGAGACCTATTTTTTTGAATATTCAATGGTCCAATGCACCCCAAAACAAACATAGACCCTACCTGGTTGAAACTCTTAGACCACACAATAGAATCCTCACAAATGTTGAACACTTTATCAGGAGCAGCCTGTGGGTCTATCCTTCCAATTTTGACTTTAAGAAAGGACTGGTTGGGGAATACAATCCAGTTTATAATATCAAATCCAGCTCCTATTTCCCCATTTTGGTCAAAATAAACTTCTTCATTCACACTGTTATTAAATGAGACTCTCCTGAGATACTGGTGGACCTTTAAAAAAATTAAAAGGAAAAAAATCCATGCATAATTATGTACCAAGTGGTGTGAGTACACTTTGACTAGTAACAGTGCTGTCATTTTTTTTTTTTTTTTTGTAATCAACTTCCTTGAGAATCTTGGGCAACAGAAAAAGTAATAATAAAATTTTAAAATTACACAGATGTGGAAACAATTAAAGATACTTTTTTCCTTTCCTCTCTAATATCATTAAAACCCTCACTCAGCTAATGAAGTTGAATGTTGTTCTATTCAGGACAGATAAGCAAAAGTATTTCCTCCGCAAATACAAAGGAATTCATAATCAAATGTTTTGGGAATTGACACAACTGAAAAAGCTTGAAAAGGGGACAAGATTACTTTGGGGTCCAGAGTCACAGTGCCTCAGAATATCATAGGCAGCAATAGGAGTGAACTACTGATCTACTTGTGCATTTTTAGTAGGTATCTGATTGGCTACTGTGGGATCTGGGATGCTGATTTCCATGTGCCTCTGTTCTGATGCAGCAGGGATCTTTTCATGCACAAGAAGGCAGGGAATACTTAGGAACAAATTTAGGTTTAAGCCCACACGCTGCAAATCCCAACCTGATCCCAATCTTTTGATAATTTGCCAAAACAAGATAGCTAATTGTAAATGTTTGAAATGACATACAACTTCGCCATTAGTCATACCCTTCCGGAATGATGATCAAATCCACAATGATACTAGCTGGAAAAAAGCTAAACTCGTAAAATGGATGATAAACCAAAGGCAACAGTTTTCCAACATAACATGCAAATTTGACAGAGAGAAACAATAATATAAGACAGAAACAGTTATACCAATAGATAAAGTGAGTTCTCTTGTTTTCACCTGTTCAAAAGGTTACCTGCCATGGATGGTGATTCAGAAGCTTCCAGTTACTTCCATCCACCTTTGGTCTGTGTTTAACTTGGGATGAATGCATGGCATGCAAAGCATGGGCCAAAGCATAGACAGCATTGTAGATGCTATAGCTGTTGCCACTCACGTTTGGGTCAAAAAGAGGCTCAGAAAGAGTCTCCTGCTTCTCGTTTCCACTGCATGCTTCCATATCTTGATCACCTATATCAGAGTCGGGGAGAATGCATTTGAATGCATATTGCCAGATATCCCTGATAAAGCCATCTTCTGAGTCTACAACTGGATTTCTCATCTGAAGGAATTTCTGGAATCCTAGCAACTCTCGGGAATGAACTGCAAAGGATAAAGAGCCATCAATGAAGTTTACGTTCCATCTACTTTGATGTCCAACTGATGAGAAGTCCATCTGGGCTACCATAATAAAGACTTGACCACTTAACTTCACTGGTATATTCAGTTCAAATATGTGAAGTAGTGTTGTCAACATGATTATATTCTTAACATCACCATGCAAGACAAACACATTGGCAGTGCTTTCTATTATGACTTTCTTAGCCTTGTTCATCTTATCCTTCATTTTTGGAATGCCACTGGAAAAGGATAGGTTGGGGAATCTTACTATGAAGTCAAAGCAGATCCCATTCAGGGAAAAGAGGGGAAGTATGCTGTTTACAAATCTTTCTCCAGTCTCATCATCCTGAGAGCAAATCACTCCGATCCACGTCCACCTAAAAAACAGCAGCAGTTGGAGGATTCCCCTATATTGATGGTGTTCATTTGGAAACATCCGGTGGAAGAAAACAGCTTCAGTTACATCATTTATTTCTGGAGTAGCACCATAGGTAAGCTAAATAAAAAAAAAAAACGTGTTGGGGGGATGGAGAGTATGTGCATTCATTTCCACATTAAATTATACAGATATGTTTGCTTGATAACAGGTGAAAGCAGACAAAATTGGCTGCATCTGTACCAGAATAACCATTACAATGATACCAGTTCATGCACTGAGTAAAAAGTCACGCATATGATTTTACTTTAATGAAATAGATTCCACAACAAAAGTTCTACTATGGAGAACACAAAGATGGACCACTGCAGGACATGTAACCACCAGGAGTGGCTTCTCCAAACAGATTAGTGAATGGGGAAGTTCATATGACAGTAAGATGACCCAAGGTTGTAGAAAGAACTGTTTGTCCACTGTTAAACAGTAGCAGATGTATACAGGGTTTTTTAAATATAAATTCATATGAATCAATAAACCTTTCCCCCTATTTCATGATTAATTGCAGCATGCAAGTTATGCCTTTCTGCAGAGCTTTCCAAACTGTGTGTCACAGCAGGCTGATGAGTTGGCTGCACTGTGTAGGTGTGTTGCATGATATGTGTCCATACCTCTTATAAAGGGTTGGCTTTACCTCCAGTTCGCTAGTAGAACTGAATTACTGTGTCACAAAATGATGGCATTTCCAATGTGGAAAATTTGGAAAGCTCTGCCTTTCTGTTTTGAAAATGCAATTTTATATCCACAAACCACAAAAAGGAGATATATGATTCATGGGCACATCTTACCTGGGGAATCTTGTAAATGCACAGATTTGCTGCCATGTCAACACCAACATCAGAGCTAGGGCCCCCAATGACTGCTACTGGATTGTACTGGGTGTCACACTTGAAGTTAGGGATGCATTTTCCATGTGCAGAAAGAAGTTGCATTGAGGCATGGTAAGTCCAGCTTGAACTGAAATAGCTATTGTAGATGTGGAATCCCAGGGTTATATTAGATAAGAGCTGTGGATTGTCATTAATCTCTTTTACCGCAAATACCAAGGCTACAATGTTCTGGTAGCTCTGAGGCAACATCCTGGAAAGAATTTACAGGGTGCATCATAGCTCATCTACTTCAAAAAAGGTATACAAAAGTATAATAATAATAATTTATTATTTATACCCCACCCATCTGGCTGGGTTTCCCCAGCCACTCTGGGCAGCTTCCAACAAAATATTAAAATACAATAGTAGGTCAAACATTAAAAGCTTCCCTAAACAGGGCTGCCTTCAGATGTCTTCTAAAAGTCTGGTAGTTGTTTATTTCCTTGACATCTGGCATTCCACAGGGTGGGTGACACTACCGAGAAGGCCTTCTGCCTGGTTCCCTGTAACCTGGCTTCTCGCAGCGAGGGAACTGCCAGAAGTAGGTTTCGTATGTATTTAATTTAAATAATGTACTGCACAAAATTATACTACCACATTTCAGAGAAGTGTGAAAACACAGTTATAAGGGGGGGGGGCGAATGATTTCTTATATATAGGCCTGATCTTCCATGTCCAAAACAATATATTTTGAATTTTCCAGAATTTTACAGCATACTCCTCCAGGCAATAATGTGCATAAAAATGCATAAATAATGTGCATAAAAATGCACCTACCAGCATAAACTGTGCATACTAGTGCATTAAAATTGGGGGAGTATCCTCTGAATCTAATATACTAATGTTTAATTGAGAGCATAACGCACTACTAAACCAAAGATAATTTATAAAGTTATATATCTTGTTTTTCAAAAATGAAAGAAAGAAAATGCAGTTCTTACAAATAATCATTAAAGAGTTCATCAAAAGGATGTTGTTCAAAGGTTATTTCAAAAGAAAACATGTAGAACTGAGAAATGATGCCTGTAATGATGAAGTCTCCTGGCTGATAATACTTGTGACGAACAGAGAGAGGGTAGTTGATGTTGCATTTATTAACAGGAGTATTGCATGACATCTGAGGCTGCAAAACTGAGAGCCACACAAAGAACAATATCTTCACCCATGAAAATGTCTTAATGAATGTCATTTTCTCTATTTCTATATCAACATTCAAATGTACTTGAGCAGCACAGTCTGATTTGAATGGAGATCCATTTGACTTATTGCAGTGAAGGCTTATTCAGTGAAAGTTATCAGGGATAGTCAGTCTTACCAAATGCTGATTCTCACTAGCCCCGGTTCTTCATGGCAAAGTTATGTCCTGCTAGTTGTTTTCCTATGGTTATCAGAGGTCCTCTGAGATTTGAAGATGAAGTAGAAATAATTGCGACCAATTTGATAATTACAGAGCAGACAATAATCAGAGATTTGCAGGTTCTCTGAGACATTGCAGAGGTAAACACTCAGGTGGAGGTTGCCTCAAGTTCTGCTCACTGGGGCATACAGAACTTTGTGTGGCTAACTCCCACTCCCCACCCCCCAGATTGCAAGAGAACCAGAACATTGTTTGCAATGTGTTTGGGGAAAGTTAAGGTTTGGAGGCAAAAATCCCATTCAACAGGAGGCTGAGGCAACGGTCTCCCTCTCGCCACCGCATGCATCTCAGGTAGCACATGCCCAGAATGCCATGTGATTGTGCCAGGCCTAGTGTTTGCATATGTAGAATACAGCTATCAAAATGTTGAATGCAATCATCTCATTCCTGTAACTTCTATCAGTGCCCATGCAGACATAGGGTGGATTCATGAGGCTTGTTGCATTAGCTTACTAACTAATGGCAGTACCAATTTATAACATCCCTTTAACAATGCACTACCTGGGTTTTGACCATTATAGCTCCATTCCCCCCCCCCCAAAATGTCATTCACACAACAGACACCACATTTCTGAGTACAGGGGTACCTCGGGTTACATACGCTTCAGGTTACATACACTTCAGGTTACAGACTCCACTAAATAGTGCTTCAGGTTAAGAACTTTGCTTCAGGACGAGAACAGAAATTGTGCTCCGGCGGCGCGGCGGCAGCAGGAGGCCCCATTAGCTAAAGTGGTGCTTCAGGTTAAAAACAGTTTCAGGTTAAGAACGGACCTCCGGAACGAATTAAGTACTTAACCCGAGGTACCACTGTATGGGTTTTCTCTCTTTTCCTCAGTTTGACATTCAGGTTTTTCTCCTCCTCCCTGGAATTGCCTTCTCCTTAATGTTTCTAACTGCCCTGTTCTCCCTTTTTGCTGTGGCAGCACAGCTTGGTAGTCCCTCATTGTCCCTTTTGCTCTACAGCCTTGATCTGCCCTCCAAACAGTTTCCCCACATCCTGTTTTCCTACTGCCTGAGTGTTCTCTCACACTCACACCTACTTTCCACGCTGTCTCACTTGCTTCTCTTCTTTTTTCTTTTTTAAAAAGCTGTTTCACCTTTTCTGGTTATCTTGCCTTTGCCCTCTTGCTTTTTCAATGTCTTCTTAGCCACCCAGGTCCACTGGGCTGTGTTATTGGTTGTATGTGTTGCACCTACACCTCAGTGTTCTTGGCTGGAGTCCTCAAGGGTAGGGATGGTAGCCACAAGACACTCAGCCAATAGACTGTAAGCTTGCTCCAACTAGGAAACAAAAAAAGGCTGCAGGAACAAAGCATGGGGGAAGGATGTTGTTATGTACTGAAGTTCTCACCCTGGCCCAGCAGGGGGATACTGTAGATAGTTATGCAAATGAAGGATCAAAAGTGACGTTCAGTGATTGGATAGTTTTAGAAAGTTGCAACAGTTACATTGTTCTGGAGCTCTATATAAGGAGGCTGACTGAGCTCTTCAGTTCAGTTCTATTCTGGCCTCTGAATAAACAAGAGCTGTTGAAGAATCGCTGTGTCGTCTGATATGTTCGCCCACAACTTAACAGATGTGTTGAAGGATTCTGCATTCAAAGGTTGCTTCAGAACAGAAATCACAGAAACTTGCAATGTAAAACTCACATGATTTTCCCGGTTTTAAAAAAAAGTTTGTTTGTTTTCTGGGAGCAAATAGCACAGAAATGGGCACCAAACTTGTGCTTTATTCTGCTAGGTTTTGGGAAGTGGTTTTTACATTACACTGACCGTGTTGCCTATGGCTATTCCACAAGTCCTCCATTCATGTTCTAAGCACAAAACAATATATAATAATTATCAATAATGCAAGTGGAACCAGCAACAATTAAAAGCCACTTGGCTTGCTGGGCGGGGAAAAGAAAAGAGAGATCTCAGCAGGAATCTAACACAGCATAGTGAGTATCCTTGCCTTATGTTACTGATGAAATTGATAGAATTTCATAGTATATTAACTAACCCATTGTGGCAGATAATATCTGGCAGGGAGGGGACTGCCAGCTGAGCTCTGATGGTTCAGGACATCTGAAAGTGGCAGTGAGGCTGCTGGTTTAAAAATCCTCCATGGTAAACCTATAAGCCAGCTGAAAATGTTTGCTCCAACTAGGAAAGGGGGGAAAAAACTTGCATGAAAAAACTACGGGGAAAGTACCTGTGCAAATGTTACTTCAGAGCAGCCATAACAGAAATTTGCGATGCAAAATTTTCCAGTATGGATTTTTCTTTTTCTTTTTCTGGAAGCAAATACCAAAAAAATGGGCTCCAGAAATGGGCACTTGTGCTGTGTTAGATTTTTTGGAACTGGTTTTCACGTTATGTGAAAGCTCAAATATAACACAGAAATGAACAGTAAGGGAATCATTGGAGGGAAAGTTCACTTCAGTTTTTTTATATTGCAGATCCATGGAACCCCCTGCTACAAAAGCTCACAGCTTTGGCTGCCATCTATTCCCTTTTAAAACTTACTTTAAAGCTTCCTAACAGTTCGCCATAATAGCTGTAGACACCAACACTGGGACAGAATGAACTAATAACTAAGATTCTTAAAGGGATATATTATACGTTAAGGGAATACTAATATTTACTACATTCAATGTTGTACATCTGATTTTTGAAATGTTGTTTTAAATAATAATAATAATATTTATTTATACCCCGCCCTCCCCAGCCAAGGCCGGGGTCAGGGCGGCTAACAAGCAATAATAAAAACAGGTTGAATGACTACAACTTAAAAACAAAATTAAAATTCAACATTAAAATATTGAAACATTAAAATATTAAAATGTAGACTCATCGCAGAAGGAGAAAGGAAAAGAAAAAGAAAAAAGAAAGAGGGGGAGGGAATCAAATTGCCTCCAAGCCAAAGGCCAGGCGGAACAACTCAGGCCCTGCAGAAAGAAATCAGATCCTGCAGGGCCCTAGTCCCATGAGGCAGAGCATTCCACCAGGCTGGAGCCAGAGTTGAAAAGGCCCTGGCTCTGGTTGAAGCTAATCTAACTTCCTTAGGGCCCGGGACCACTAGGGTGTTGCTATTCATGGACCTTGAGGCTCTCCGTGGGGCATACTGGGAGAGGCGGTACGCGGGTCCTGGGCCGTGAAGGGCTTTAAAGGTCTAAACCAGCACCTTAAATCTGACCCTGTACTCCACTGGGAGCCAGTGCAGCTTGAAAAGCACTGGGTGAATATGCTCCCATGGCAGAGACCCCGTGAGGAGCCTCGCTGCAGCATTCTGCACCCGCTGGAGTTTCTGGGACAGCTTCAAGGGCAGCCCCGCGTAGAGCAAATTACAGTAGTCAAGCCTGGAGGTGACCGTCGAATGGATCACTGTGGCCAGGTCAGGGCGGGAAAGGTAAGGGACCAACTCCTGTTTCCAAGAGGGATAATGCTATTAATGTCATCTTGCTGTATTTCTTACACTAAACCATTCATTTTTCTATGTTGTTATATTTGCTATTTTGTTGCTCTTTTATTATGAAATTGTTCTTGACGCTGTTGATTTTGAGATGTGTTCCTGTATTCTTGTTGTTAGCTACTTGGAGTAAGATGCTTTCAGTGGAAGTGCAGTGTATAAATAAAAATGCTAATGAATGATTGACCTGTATTTCAGTCTTCCCAGGACAGATGTTAAGCTAACCAGTCTATAGTTTCTAGGGCCTTAAGGTCCAATGTGAAGCCAGACTCATCTTAAGTGAACTTGGAAGTTTCTGCAATACAGAACTGGGCAGGGAATGAATAGCCTCTGGCAGACGTTATAAGATGGGCAACATCTGGCATGGGAAGAGGGGGAGGGTCAGCTGGGATGACGAGTTGCTCCTTGCTCTCTGGGTATCTCATTACAAATGAACAGAAGTCCAACAGAGAAGATGCAAGAGAAAAAAGTTAATAAAGGACCCACAATGGGGAGGAGAGAGGTTCATGGGTATTTATGGAATGCCTCGCCCCCTTTTGTTGTTTGAGGATTGTTTGTTAATATAAATAATTTAAAAATAAATGAATTTATATAAAAACCCCCACAACAAAAACAAATGAACAGAAGTCAGGACTTTTAGAGAATACAAACTTAGGGCTGGTTTTCAACGACATTTAACTCCCTCAACACACATCATTTTTTCAAGGGGATTTCTGACATCATCATATTCACCTGTCAGTTTGTGAATACCAGTGAGACCTGCACAGAGCAAGCTGAGTAACTTCACTTTCAAGTATAATGCATCTAGCATCGTATTTGCTCAAAGGTCCCTGCTTGTACAAAGTCGAGAATATAAATATCATCTGCTCCTAAGTACTATAGTTACATCCACCTACTTTCCTGCTACAAATTGCACTATCTGGGACCATTAATTCCCATAACATCATTAGATAACCACATGAGCTGGATAATTGCAGCCGTCACATTTAAGTGCCTGTAAATCTCGATGATATTATTATCCTCTCTGTAATTATGAAATTAAGCAAAAAAGCTTTATTTCCACATATTAAGGGAACTGCACTGAATATATGAGTTGCATTATTATCAATGAAGATAGGAGGGTGCTGTGAATATTGCCAGTACAATTCCAAGGTGTAACAAGAGATAGTCAGAGCTTGGTCAGGCTGATAACAGATGCTTTACACTGCACAATCTGACTCACAAATCAATGTAGTGTTGACTTAAGTTAAGCTGCCCAACACAGCAAAGGACTTACTGAAAGATAATGTGGGGAGAGGAGAATTTAGGTAGAAGAGGAATTATTTCCTGCAAGGTAGTTGGATTTGTACTATTGCCATCAGTGCTTCTGCTTCAGGTGATGTGCAAGATTCCTAGCACTAAGTGCAGCATCTGCAGTACCCTTCCTTTTCTTCACAAGTATTACCAACCAGGAGACCTCATCGTTGCTGGTATTATGTCTCAGATCTCCATATTATTCAACTCAATAGACTTCGATAAATGTCCTTCTACTGACCTCTTTGATGACATTGTGTAAGATTTGTTTTGTAAAAACCTCTGGTACCATATATTTGTTATATTAATTTTCCCTAGGAGTGCCAGGCCCATAGATCAGTGGTACATCCAGTGAATGAGAGAAGAAGGACAGCTTTCTCTGTCTTTGGCAAATAGTTGCATCATGCCCATATTTATCATCACCTGTTATCTTTTTAGTTGTGGCAGCCATGATATCAGCAGCTTACGGAGCATTTCAAGCCAGTATCTGCCAGAGTGTGCAGAGCTTGGAACAGAAAGATCTTGGGCTAAGCCACATTATTATTTGTACCTCGTAACTCAGATTGGTGGGGTACAAATCACTCAAGTGAGCCTTAACTGTTTCAGGACTGCAATACCTAAAAGAACAGCCATGCTCCATATGAACTAATTGAGACCATGCAATCATCATCTGAGGCCTTTCTTTGTGTACCCCCTTCACAAGAGTTTCAGGGCCTTTTTCTGCAGTGGCCCCTCTTTGTAGAATACGCTGCTAAGGGAGGCTCACCTCGTGTCTTTGTTACATTTCTTTAGCTGCCTTATGGATTTTTGTGTTTTTATGTTTTAAAGTGCCCTATGATCCTTGGATGAACACCTGCATAGAAATTTAATTTTAAAATAACTAGAATTAAACACCATGGTTTAGAGCTGGAACCTGTGCATGTTAATATTCCTCCAGATTTACCTGAATTCCGATTGATCAGTAAGATAGTATTGGTGCAGCTGAGGTGTAGAAATTGTCCTATCCAGAAGGAAACGCACTGTGTTATAGCATGTAAATCTCATTTCAGGGTTATGACACAGCTCTACCAACATATCCTGGCATTAGTATTTGCTGTAAAAGAGATCAATGCAAACCTCCAAATCTTACCCAACCTCACTCTGGGCTTCCACATCTATAACAGCCATTTCAGTGCAAGGTGGACCTACCGTTCCTCCTTGGAACTCCTCTCTACGTACAGCAGATTCATCCCCAACTACAAGTGTGACTCCCAGCATGAATTAGCAGCAGTCATTGGAGGTCCGAACTCTGAGGTTTGTCTTCATATGGCAAGTATACTGAGCAACTACAAGATTCCACAGGTAACAATCTCTCAGAGCACCTCTCCTGATAGAAAACTACCCAGACCATTAGATCTTCTTTTCAGCAAAAGGGATGGTACTTTGCAAGCAAAGGTGATCAGTTGCTACTTCACAACTGTTACTGTGTTGATACTTTGTCAGTTCTTTTTCATTTGCTTTTTCTCCTTGTTGCTTAATATATAATGTTATTAACTGACTTGGAAATAAATGGTGAGGAGCTGGATAGATATCTTAATACAAATAACTGAAATAAGCTGCCTGAGGGACTACAGTAAGGTGTCCTGCAGATGTTATTGAAATCCAACTTTCACCAGCCCCAGCCAGCAAGGGCAACCTACTCATAGATTATGGGAGTTTTCATCCTACAATTGAATATGGTGGAAGTCCTGTTTCACCATTGTAATGTAAGACATGGCACTAGCATGAAAGGTAACTGAGCATTATTGCTTGAGCAGATTGCCACAACCTTCGACCAGCACATACTTTGTGCTACTACAATTTCACTGGTGAGAACATTTTTCTATGTTTAGTGGATTGCTCATTCTTTAATGTTCTCTTAAGTTTGAGGAAGTTTGAGGAAAACCTGGACAAGATCCCATGTCAGCAGCACTCCCTCAAAACAAAATCTGAAATCTAGAATGTATTTTAACTGCAGTCAATACAAGTTAACATAGAAAACCACTGTACACTTAAACAAAATTTCTCATCTCCTCATTTCCTGTCTTTGATTTAGCTCATCTATGGTCCTGCTCCAATGAGAAATAGTAAAACTGAAGTTGCTTTCCTTAACCAAATGTTCCCAAGTATAGACCATCAATATGAAGGGATTCTCAAGTTACTGCTACACTTCGGATGGCTATGGACTGGCGTGGTGATTGTGAATGATGAGAATGGAGAGAGGTTTCTACAGAGCGTGGTTCCAAAATTTATTCTGAGAGGAATCTGCTTTGATTTCATAGGAAGATTTCCATCAATTTCTTATTCTACTGGTCTTATGGACACTGTTGCAGATGGGCTCAAGACATTTAATGTTGCCATGAGAAGTACTGTGAATGTGTTGATCATTCATGGGGAAATTGATTCCATGACACTTTTGATAATGTTTCCTGTTATGTCAGAATATGAAGATATACCAATAAAGGCTAAAGGTAAAGTTTGGGTCATGACAGTACAGATGGATTTCACATCACTTCCCTTTCAGAGAGATCAGGACATAGACTTCCTCCATGGTACTCTATCCTTCACAATTCACTCAAAGGAGGTCTTGGGATTCCAGGAATTTGTTCAGATGAGAAATCCCATCTTGGAAAAAGAAGATGGCTTTATGAGGATATACTGGGAAAAGGCATTTCAGTGTCATTTCCCTGACTCTGAGGGGAATATGCAGGATGGCGATATTTGCACTGGGGAGGAGAAGCTGGAGACTCTTCCTGGCTCTATTTTTCCAACAAGCATGACTGGCCACAGCTATAGCATCTACAATGCAGTCTATGCTGTGGCACACGCTGTGCATGCCATGCATTCATCTAAATTGAAGCGCAGGGTGGATAAAGGGCGGTTGAAGCTTATGAATCAACAGATGTGGAAGGTAATAACATGAGCACAATAATGCAGGAATGCTCACCATGTCACGTTTGGCAAGGCTCTCCCACACCAGACAAGTCTGGCTGGAAGCTGTTTTACTTTCTGATTTATTAAGCAACCACCGGGCCTTGCAGCTCGTCTTCTGTAACACATCTGTCACTGTCTGAGTCAGTTGCTGCACTGAACTTCCGTTAGGCAGCCTAAATTCCACCTCTGGGTCCCTCTCTTTCTGGTCCTGCACATTGCTCCTACCCTATTCTTTCTCCTAGTTTTGGGGGAGTCTGGTTCTGTTAACCCTCCTTCCTCTGGCATGGATCCTAATGGCTCCCCTCCTCCTGTAGCTTGCTCTGTGGTGTTTTGACATTCCACAGGCTGCATTCCATAGCTAATCTCTTCCTGACTGTGCAAAGGATTTAAGCTCCTGCTTCCCCCAGGTTCCTCTCCTGTTCAGCTTCTTCACTTTCTGTCACAGTGACAGCATCCGTGACACACCATAACCCTGGGAATAATAATAGAAACAAAAAATCCAGAGTGTTTGGAAAGTTTCTTTTTTTATCAAGGGTGGCTAGCATCTAAAGACCAAATTACATGTGACATTGAAATCCTAGCTCACTGTTGTGTGAATCTGTTCTACATCTGCCAAGAGAAGCTGCTAGGGACCTCACTCAGGACCGTGACTGACTCATACTGAATGGGACTTTCGCCTTACTAATAGGAGATTATACCAGAAGTTTCCATTTAATGCCAAATGGCAGCTGCTTCAGAAGGATCTCTCCCCCCTCCCCCTCCCTCATTGCTGTTCATGAAAAGATCTTATTAAAATAAAACCCTTACTGAAATTAAATACCCATATGTATGTAGAGAAAGAGTGTATATAGGAAGTTATTGTTCTGCAGTCACTTAGTTTGGGACATAAGAACATCCTGCTGGACCAGGACATCTAGTCCAGCATCCATTGCTGGTCTTTATGAATCTTTTGAAGGGCCAATTGCTCATATCCCTCAAGAAGGAAAGTTCATCATCAACCTGTTATATTTACTTATGAGATACCCTTTGTTTCCCATCTTTTCCCCTGCCCAATTTAGCTCAGCCGCTTGGTGAGAAATAGCTTCTTTAATAATAGTGCTGGGGGAAAAGTTTATTTCAACCAACATGGAGAACTAGAGGCTGCATTTGATATAATAAACTGGGTGACATTCCCAAACCGGTCCATTCTTAGAGTGAGAGTTGGAGGAGTAGACCCACGGGAACCCCTGAGCAAAGAGTTCACCATTCATGAGGATGCCATTGTATGGCCCAGCAGGTTTAACCAGGTTTGACTCCAGACACATTTTTGCGCGCTTTATCTAAATGTCATTTTGCCTGTCTTCAAGAGGTGTCATGGAAATACTTCTGTCTCCAGTCCTTTCCCTGTTCATCTCTATTTATTCACTGTCAGGCAGGCTCACAGCCTCTTCAGCATACCCCCAACCTAACTGTGCTATTGCTAATCATGCCTGCCATGTCTGCATGTTGGATGGCACATTTGAAAATGTTTATTTACTTATGCATATAGTCATCTATTTATTGGGACTCAATGTAATGAAGATTCTGCTCATACAGCTTTCTTATTGCAGGGATCACACATGCATACAACTCTATGAGAACTAGTGCATGATGGCATTTAGGACTTTGTTGTTTATTTTTGTTTATCCTGTGTAGTTCTTTGTATTTATTTCCATTTATTGTCAGATGTCTTCTGACTGCTATGTATCAGGGTGATTAATGAAATAAATTACTATAATCATAATATGATTAGATGTTCTAGGACATTGTTTTTCTTGCCTTCCTTGCAACATGAATAGGAACAAAGGTAGCTCTCTTAGACCAAGTCAATCCATTGATCCATCTAGCTCAATACTGACACTGACTGGCAGCTGGTCTCTGGGGTTGAAGACCAAGGTCTTTCTGAACCCTAGCTGGAGACACCTGGGATTGAACTGCATGCAAAGCAGATTCTCTGCCGTTGATCTATGACCCTTCTCCTAAGGCAGGGATGGGGAACCTTCAGCCCTCCAGATGTTTCTGAACTGCAACACCCATATTCCCAGCAAGCTTAGCCAATACCTGAAGGTCTTCCAAACCTTCCCTAAAGAATGCAGATGTTGGAGTCACCAAGTCTTGCTTTATCACACTCTACATGTTCAGTGTATCCACTCTAATTTATGTTTTAGGTCTCAAATCTTCACCAGGAAATTTTTTGAAATCATTTTAATTTAAATAGGTTTAACTTGTAATCCAAAGTACAAGTAAAGAAGTCCCAAGCAACACCAAAGAGATTCATTGAAGAAAGGCAGAAAATTATAGCAAAATACGTGTCATTGCCTCTATTTCTGCCAAACCCAAGGCAACTCTGCCAATTCTGGGGGTGGGGATGAACAATCTGTGCTATACAAATTTGGAAACCAGGACCTGCTTTCCTCTATCTTTTATGTACAGGCACTACCCATTTCTCTTTGTAATGACCATTGCCGTTTGGGTTACAGTAGAACCAAGAAGGAAGGGAAGCCATTTTGCTGCTATGATTGCCTTGCCTGTCCAGAAGGGAAGTTCTCAAACCAGAAGGGTAAGATGTGTTGTGGTAATCTTTCACAAATGGCTTAATCTTGGGATGTTTAATCTCCTTACTTACTTACTTACTTACTTACTTACTTTGCATGAGTAGCAATCAATGCCAGCTAGCAGGACGTGGCTGCATGGGCGAACTGAGGTGCAACCAATCAATGTTCTTAACAAAAACAACTCTGCATCTTTTCTATACAAACTACCTTGCATATTTCATAAACCTCCCCATCTCATCCAACCAACAGCTCAACCTGACATTATGGACTTGCAAATACAAAACAGCTATTTGTGTTTGTGGCAGGGGGCAGGCATGGAGTGATTCATATCCCTCCCTATTTCTATCAAGAAGGCCAAGACCATGGGTAGGCAAACTAAGGCCCGGGGGCCGGATCTGGCCCAATCGCCTTCTAAATCTGGCCCATGAACGGTCCGGGAATCAGTGTGCTTTTACATGAGTAGAATGTGTCCTTTTATTTAAAATGCATCTCTGGGTTATTTGTGGGGCTTGCGTGGTGTTTTTACATAAGTAGAATGTATGCTTTTATTTAAAATGCATCTCTGGGTTATTTGTGGGGCATAGGAATTCGATCATCCCCCCCCCCCGCAAAAAATATAGTCTGGCCTCCCACAAGGTCTGAGGGACAGTGGACCGGCCCCCTGCTGAAAAAGTTTGCTGACCCCTGGCCAACACAGTGTGTATGTGGTTCTTAGGCACCCCCGTCCATGCTATAATCAGACCCAGAACCAGTGGCGGAGCAAGCCGATCGGTCGCCTGGGGCAGCGCACGTACCCTGCGCCCAGGGGCAGGGCCAGCCACCCACAGGGTGCGGCCAGCCAGGGCAGGACACTCTGCAGGGCCTCCAATGAGTCTGCCTGCCTCCTCCCACTCAGCCGCCCTACAGCTGAGGGGGAGGCGGCAGGCGGACCGTTTGGGGCAGTACGAAGCCTGCGGGCACACAAGCCACTATGTCACTCCCAGGAGAGATGCATGACTTGGGCATGCTGCAGGCCCTGCAGTGAGTGCTGCCTGCCATTTTGTCACCCCTTCCCACCTCAGTGGTGACACCCGGGGCGCCCTGCCCCCACCGTACCCCCCTTTCTCTGCCCCTGCCCAGAACTTCTTTGTTTCAGCAAGGTGGTTTTTGAGTTTGTTAAGAAATAGGATTTACAGGGTTTATCAGGAATATTCTAGATAAGAGAATATAGTTAGATACAGATTACATTCCGATATAACTATTGATATGTAAGTATTAAGCAATCGGTGCCAAGAGCTTGGTATATAATAATAACAATAATTTATTATTTATACCCCGCCCATCTGGCTGAGTTTCCCCAGCCACTCTGGGCGGCTCCCAATCAAGTGTTAAAAACAGTACAGCGTTACATATTAAAAACTTCGCTGAACAGGGCTGCCTTAAGATGTCTTCTGAATGTCAGGTAGTTGTTTATCTCTTTGACATCTGATGGGAGGGCATTCCACAGGGCGGGCGCCACTACCGAGAAGGCCCTCTGTCTGGTTCCCTGTAGCCTCACTTCTCGCGATGAGGGATCTGCCAGAAGGCCCTCGGCCAGAAGGCCCTGCCGGAGTTGTCTCGTGTTTGTGGGAGAGACCCAAGCCATTACTCTATCTGATTTAGCTCGGAGCCTAGGACTGAATTCTGATTCTGAAAAGAAGCTTTGCACCCCCTCTATTATTATGTGGAAATTACAAATGAACTATAACCCCCCCACACACACACACTTCCAGACAGATGAGTGAAATTCACAGGCAGGTGAGGTGGTTTTTTGTGTACGTGTCCTGGCACATTTGAAATTATAGGCTGAAAACTTGAGGTTCCACAACTACCATCTCTGAGTACAGTATCCTCAAAATATAATTGCATAAGAAAGATGGATATAATTTTTTCAATTATTTTTTTCAATTATCTATCTAGCATCCATCTTCCTAGGTTTTGTAAAATTAATCTGGTTACCCCAAGTGCCCACTCATTGTGGTATTTTCTCTCTGCTTTTGCCTTGATTATTCTACCGCAAATAGGGTTTCCATATTCCACTACAAATAGGGTTTCCTCATGTTTTCTTTTTCAGACATGGATGACTGTTTGCAATGTCCAGAAGATCAGTATCCAAACAATGCCCGTAATTCATGCATTCCAAAATTCATAATCTTCCTCACTTTTGGTGAACCTTTGGGAATCTCTTTGGCAGTATTGGCTCTTTCCTTTTCATTTATTACAGCTTCAGTGCTTGGCATCTTTGTTAAGCTTAAGGATACTCCCATTGTCAAGGCCAACAACCGGAATCTCACCTACACTCTTCTCATTTTCCTCCTGCTCTCCTTCCTTTGTGCTTTGCTGTTCATTGGCCAACCCCAGAAACTGACGTGTCATCTTCGACAAACAGCTTTCGGCATTATCTTCTCAGGAGCGATATCTTGTGTTCTGGCCAAAACCACCATTGTCGTTCTAGCTTTCATGGCCACCATGCCTGGATCCAAAATGAGGAAATGGTTGGGGAACAGACTGGCTGCTTCCATTGTTCTTTCCTGCTCCCTGATTCAAGCCACTATTTGTACTGTGTGGCTCTCAACCTCTCCCCCGTTCCCAGATTTCAACATGCACTCAGTTATGAAAGAAATTGTTCAAGAATGTAATGAGGGCTCAGTCACCATGTTCTACTGTGTTTTGAGCTACATGGGCTTCCTGGCCACTGTCAGCTTCACTGTGGCTTTCCTAGCCCGTAAGTTGCCTGATAGTTTCAATGAAGCCAAATTTATCACCTTTAGCATGTTGGTCTTTTGCAGTGTTTGGCTGACCTTTGTCCCAACCTACCTGAGCACCAAGGGTAAATATATGGTTGCCGTGGAGATTTTCTCCATCTTGGCCTCCAGTGCTGGCTTACTGCTTTGTGTCTTTTCTCCAAAGCTCTACATCATTGTGTTCAGACCTGAGTTGAACAACAAGGAACAGCTAAGAAGAAGAAACATTGAAATATTCTAAATCATTTGGCCCTGGCCCATTTTAAATTAGCAAGGAGAATTAAGGAATTAAGTCAGTGAGATGCATCTCATTCCTATGGCCTTTCAAACTGTATGGGGAGTAATTGTTTCCGTTTGTTATTATGGTATGTATTTTTGTGTTTTTATTTTGTAAACCACCCTGTGATCTTTGGATGAAGGGCAGTATAGAACTTAATAAAGAAAAATAATATTAAATAAATAATACACATGGGCCTAATCATGCTGAAATTTATTGGACTGAGTCCTATGTTACTGTTGCATTTTTATTTATTTACTCTATCTAAAATGCAATATGAACTGCAGTTTGGATCTGGAATGAGTCATATTCAGAGTAGACCTACTAAAACAAATCAAACATAGATTAGTCCTATTGATGTACGACATTTAAGTTTAATTGACCGAACAATATATAGTCAAAAGAAAATATACCGTATTTTTCTCCCTATAACACGCAGATTTTTTCTCCTAAAAAAGAAGGGGAAATGTCTGTGTGTGTTATTGAGCGAATGTGTGGTCCCTGGAGGAGTGCAGGGGCAACTAATCAGGCAAAAATCAAATCGCACGAAACGGAGAAGGGAAGCCAGAAAAGAGGAAGCTGCTGCTTTCCTGCATTCTGCCTCAGGGTCTTACTGCCCACCCTCTTCTGTTTCTTTGCTGTGTTTGCTCAAACGGAACAAAGAGCAGGGAAAGCCCCTCCCCTCCAGGCAAGCAGAGGGGAAAGCAGAGCATCCTTCCTTCTAATTCCTCTCCGTGCTCCGGTGCTGCTGCTGCTGCGTCTAGGGACTCGCAGGCAGCCGGAAAACATGCAGGTGGGGGAGAGAGAGAGAGAGAGAGAGAGAGAGAGAGAGAGAGAGAGAGAGAGAGAGAGCTGGCTGGCTGGCTTGGGTGGGTGGGGGGAACTTTTGCCTTCCTTTCCTCCCTCCCGTTAAATCCCTCTCCTGCATTCTTAGCCAGCTGCTTCTCTGCACACTCCTCTTGTGCTCCTTGTCCCTTCTGTGTTTTTCCTTCCCTCCCCACTTAAAATGTGGTTACAAAGCATGGTTCCACATGGATCCTCAGGATCTTTGCATTGGGTCACCCCAAATTCACCATCAGATCACATGTCTGTGGCCACAGCATGAAGCACAAAAATGATACATCCACTGTTTCAATCAGAATTCCCCCCCTCCTTGTTTTCCTCCTCTAAAAACGATGTGTGTGTTATGGTCAGGTGCGTGTTATAGAGTGAAAAATACGGTACATGAGAAACTCATATTAGGCTAGATTCAGACTCACATAGTAGCACTTAATGTTGACGGAAGTCAGTTAAACTACTACAACTATCTGGATTAAAACCTCTTTATTTCATTGACAGAAGCAGCAGACTACTTATGTAACTTCCAGAAAAATAATCCTTACTGTAATAGCTGTAATAGCTTGTGTGGAGAAATGCTGAATATTTATCAGTTAGTTTAAGTTCTGTACTTTGGAAAAGATTTATGTGACTTCTGCTGATGTCAGTGTGCAAGTGTTGAAGTCTGAGACTTGTGCTGTCAGCTGTATTGCAGGCCTGAGTTTCTTTTTTTCTACCCAATAGCTGCTAAACCTGGGCTGGATCAACACTCACCTGTTTAGTGTTACTAAAACAATATTAGTTATGTCGTTCTAAAATGTCACAGGGCACACTTGTTAATTAAAGCGTTTTTAACCTTGGTTGTTTTACTGGTTTCTCTGCAGCACCCACTGGAGTCACCTTTTAATAATGCACCATGAACATTAAAAGTAGGACGTCATTTGGCCATATACAGTATCAAAAACATTCCTTAACCCTTCCTTAATGTTAAAAATCATGAGTGTAGATGCATCCCAGGATGTGAGTGAATTTGACTAGGGTGATTTAGGGAAATTGTTCTGAGGTATAAGTCTATTTGAAGCTGGTGTCAGCAACAACATATCTTTATTCTTATTTATTATTATTATTATTATTATTATTATTATTAGCATCATACCTCTTGGAAAAAGCAAAAATAACCACTCATCTAACCACAACACCCTGCTGACTATATGGTGGCTGAAATAAATGATGAAGATTCAGTATGCCGGAGCATTATACAAAAGCTTTGCTCCACAACCAGGCCGTTCGGGGGAAGAACACAAGATGGAATGCTTTGCTAGATGAAATGCACTCCCCAGCAGAGCTAAACAGGTTGCTGAGTGCAGACCTTTCTGTCCTTCATGCAATGAGAACAGGGCTTGGGAATTCCAGATCTGGGAGCTGAATATGATGCTGATATTTGGAATCTTACCCAGGTAAAACCCCTTAGTAGCCAGCTCCACACCCAGAGTTCTTTTCCCTCACTGGAATGTGTCCTTGAACTCTGGTAATGCCCCTTACTTGACTTGTGAGTGTGTGCAGGTACTAGTGTACTGTACAAATGCAAAACTTACATTTGTTGCTGCTCACTCTTTTGCCTCTGGACCCATGTGTGAGAAGCAGGTGGAAGGTTGCTCCGGAACTTTTTTCTCATTTCCTTTTGTAAAAGGTTCAATCTCCCGCTCCCCCATTTGAACTCTAAATCTGTCCTAAGTTCTCCCTCCCTCGACACTCTGGAGCAGATATTGGGTGGGGATGAGGCCCACCCAGTGTGTGGAGAAGGGAGAAAATGCATTATACGAGCAGAAAAGCTTGCACTCATGGGAAGAAGCAGTTGGATACGACACACAGAGTTGTGGCAGGAGTTTTCTGGAGCTGGGAGCTTTGAATCTCCACAGAGCAACTAGTCAAATGATATGGCCCATTTGCATGCAGGCAGACAAAATAATTTTCCCACAAATCCTGAGCTATGTATAACTTGGATTTATTGTTTGTACGGTTGCATTCAGGAAATAAATGGCAATGCTGTGGCATTCAAAATGGAAGGGCAAACTTATATTCTTGGGTTGGCTATATGTTGTTGGGCTGCCGGGTGTGGGGGCGGGATAATGAATTAACATAGATTAGCTCCAAAGAGGGGGTATCTTCATATCCACTCAAGGTGGCAGAAAATTATGCCACTACGTTTGGCAAACCTATGGAAGAAAGCTTTGGCTCCCATATCTTGTTTGATTGGCAGACTTGGGATAGGGAGTTGATATTAACATAGGATGGTTCCTATAATTCAATCCATATGTTGCAATATATATGTACTGCCTAATGAGGGAATAAAGGGAGAAATTGTAATCTAAAATGCAATCCAGTTGAACTAATCAGTTGTGGCTGGATTAAATCCCTTTGCGTAGATACAAATTTGGATGGACCAGGACCTTAGAATTGTAGATGCTTCACTGATTTCTTCTTCTTAACTGGTCCTTGTTGTTCAGCTCTGGCTTCATCACAATAATATAACATTTTGGGGAAAAGATACAGCCTAGTAAACCAGCACTGGAGGCCAAGATGGAGAAAATCTCCACAGCCACCATATATTTTCCTTTTGTGCTTAAATAAGTTGGAACAAAGGACAGCCACACACTGCAAAATACCAGCATGCTGAAGGTGATAAACTTGGCTTCATTAAAGCTGTCAGGTAACTTCCTGGCTAGGAAGGCTACAGAGAAGCTGACAATGGCCAGCAAGCCCATAAACCCCAAGACACAGTAGAACATGGTGACTGACCCTTCATTACATTCCAGAACAATTTCTTTACTCATTGAATGCATGTCTAAAGCTGGAAATGGGGGAGAAGTTGCCAGCCACACAGTACAAAGAGCAGCTTGAATCAAGGAACAGGAAAGAAGAATGGAAGTGGCCTGTTGTTTCCCCACCCATTTCCTCATGCTGGACCCTGGTTTGGTGACCATGAAAGCAAGGACCACAATGATTGTCTTTGTCAACACACAAGAAACTGCCACTGAAAAGATGATGCCAAAAGCTGTTTGTCGAAGGAGACATGTCACTTTCTTGGGTCGACCGATGAATAGAAGAGCACAAAGGAAAGCAAGCAAGAGGGAGATGAGGAGAGTGTAGGAGAGGTTGCGGTTGTTGGCTTTGACGATGGGAGTGTCCCGGTGCTTAATGAAGATCCAAAGCACCAAAGCTGTAAGGAAGGACAAGGAAAGAGCAAAGCAGGCCAAAGAGATCCCCAGGGGTTCCCCATAAGACAAGAATTGTATGTTCTTTGGCAGGCAAGAATCCTTTTCCACATTTGGGTAATGATCTGGTAGGCATTGAAAGCATTCATACATGTCTGAAAAAGAGAAGCCATAGGAGCACCACTACATGCATAATTCTAAAATGATCAAAATAAAAACAACAAAACTTTAAATAAGGTTTGCGGGGGGGGGGGAAATTTGCCAAACTTCTCATATAATTATATTATTAACAACAAGCCATATTCAGGAATGGTTAATGTCTCACCCACCCCCATAACTTAAGAACTAACTCAGCTTTTGAAGCTTAATGTTATCACTTACGGTCAGGATTCTAGCTGTTTTTACCTGTTCACATTTTTTAACATCCCAACATGATTTGAACTTCCAGACTAATATGGGGACTGGAGCACAGTTATATTTCCATTTTAGAGCTTCTCTGAATTGTCAAACATGGTTCTTGGATCTTGTTTTTAAGAGAGAGAGTTACCAGCTGTCAATGGCTTGGACTGGTATTATTGAATATTTCAGGCTGTACCCCAATATCAGGAACCACAACCTTCACTGAATTCTGAACAACTATTCGGAAATTTATGAACAACTGAACACCACAAGGGAATTGTGTGTCTGAATATCTTAGTGTCCGTATATTTGAAAGGCTCTATACATGATGTCTCTTACCTGTCTGGTTGGAAATCTTCCCTTCTGGACATAAGATGCAATCATAGCAGCAAAATGGTTTCCCTTCCTTCTTTGTTTTTTGATAACCCAAAGGACAATTGGCATTACAAAGAGAAAGAGGCTGGGCCTGTCCACAAATGAAAGAGGATCATAGTTTCTTTCTTTCTTTCTTTCTTTCTTTCTTTCTTTCTTTCTTTCTTTCTTTCTTTCTTTCTTTCTTTTTTGCAATATTGTGCATCCACAATGTATAGTTGCTGAACTATCTCCTTGAACTGCTGCATTAGCAGCACCAAACCTGGGCAGTATGTATGGAGCTCCTGGGCTACCCAGAAAAACAGACAGAAATTTGGGTAGGGAAAGGAAACCAGCAAGCCCCATTGTGATAAGAGGAATCCTTATGCTGCCTTCCCCTACATTAATATGACCCTCTGTAAAAAAATTTTCGGGTGGTAAATTTGGTGGTTGTAGTGCAATAGTGGATTGAATGAATGTCACTTAATTGGCAAAACATGGAAGATCTCTACAGCCATGCCCTCACTCCTATACTAAGCACATGGATATACAAAGCACAGAGCTAGGTCAGTATCTGAACTGCAAAACATTGTAGAAGTGATGGATACGCTACAACCTATGAATTTATCTCACCTGGTTGAACCTGCTGGGCCACACAATGGCTTCTTCACAAATGCTGAACACTTCTTCTTGGGGAGCCATGGGGTCGATCTTTCCAACTTTCACTCTCCGAAAGGACTGGTTTGGAAATGTGACCCAGTTTATAACATCAAATCCAGACTCTAACTCTCCATTTTGGTTGAAGGAAACTTTTCCCCCACCACTATTATTAAATGAGATGCTTTTAACATACTGGTTGAGCTAGTTGGGGAGAAAGAATAGATAGAATCAGAGAGAAATTAAAAGAAAGCAAATTCATAAGAATATACAAAAGGCTGGTGATCATTCACAATTGATTCCTGAACTGTTTAAAGCTTTATACCAAGGAAGAATGGATACAGAGAAAGGAAGAGCCCGATAGGCCACCTTGAGCTTATTGCAGGAATGTTGAGAGATACGTATAACAATAAACAGATACAGTAATAAACTACAATAATAAAATGTAACAGTGGTACTAATGAAGGAAGTGACTGGGCAGCAGTGGAGCAGGTCAGAATGCTATAGAAGAAGAGAAGAAGAGTTTGGATTTGATATCCCTCTTTATCACTACCCCAAGGAGTCTCAAAGCAGCTAACATTCTCCTTTCCCTTCCTTCCCCACAACAAACACTCTGTGAGGTGAGTGGGGCTGAGAGACTTCAAAGAAGTGTGACTCGCCCAAGGTCACCCAGCAGCTGCATGTGGAGGAGTGGGGAAGCGAACCTGGTTCACCAGATTACGAGTCTACCGCTCTTAACCACTACACCACACTGGCTCTCCATAGCAATTACTACCTTTATAACCGTGACATGGTGGAAGGTTGAAGCAGGAAAAAAAATCATGCTCCATGCTTATTATTATCACCTTTTGGACTTTCCAGAGAATCTAGATTCTCTGCTTATTCCTTTGCATCTGGTGAGCAGTGGAGATTAGACATGGAAGAAATTGGATATCTATGGCTATTAGCCACAATGACTATATGCTTGCTCCAGAAAAAGGGGCATCGTCGCTCTAACCACCAGACTGTTGGCAGTGGACTATTCCCATAATGTCCTGATTGAGCACTTCCCACAGGTCTCAAGTTGGCTACCTTGGGAAACCTTTGGACTGATCCATCATCATTTCTACTCCACTTTTAGCACGCTTGGGACATTACCGTCCACAACTGCTCATTCTGAAATGTTATTCCTTCATCCACTGTCATTCTGCGTTTGAGTCTAGATGGGTGCATGGCATGCAAAGTATGTGCAACCACATAGACATAGAATCATAGAATCATAGAGTTGGAAAAGACCACAAGGGCCATTGAGTCCAACCCCCTGCCAAGCAGGAAACACCATCAGAGCACTCCTGACATATGGTTGTCAAGCCTCTGCTTAAAGACCTCCAAAGAAGGAGACTCCACCACACTCCTTGGCAGCAAATTCCACTGTCGAACAGCTCTTACTGTCAGGAAGTTCTTCCTAATGTTTAGGTGGAATCTTCTTTCTTGTTTTTTGGAACCATTGCTCCGTGTCTGCTTCTCTGGAGCAGCAGAAAACAACCTTTCTCCCTCCTCTATGTGACATCCTTTTATATATTTGAACATGGCTATCATATCACCCCTTAACCTCCTCTTCTCCAGGCTAAACATGCCCAGCTCCCTTAGCCGTTCCTCATAAGGCATCGTTTCCAGGCCTTTGACCATTTTGGTTGCCCTCCTCTGGACATGTTCCAGTCTGTCAGTGTCCTTCTTGAACTGTGGTGCCCAGAACTGGACACAGTACTCCAGGTGAGGTCTGACCAGAGCAGAATACAGTGGCACTATTACTTCCCTTGATCTAGATGCTATACTCCTATTGATGCAGGTAACTGCATTGGCTTTTTTAGCTGCCGCGTCACTTCTATGTAGACACTTCTATGCCGCGACTTCTATGGAGACATTGTAGTTGTAGGGTGCGGGACCTACAGATATTGGCTATGTTTGCTGGGAATATGGGTGTTGCAGTTCAGAAACATCTGGAAGGCTTAAGGTTCCCCATCCCTGCCTTAGGACTAGAAAAAGAAGTATTTCCATGACACTTCTTGAAGACTGGCAAAATGGCTTGCAAAAATATGTCTGGAGTCAAAGCTGGTTAAACCTGCTGGGCCATACAATGGTATACGCATGAATTGTGAATTCTTTGCCCAGGGGTTCCCGTGGGTCTACTCCTTCAACTCTCACTGTAAGAATGGACTGGTTTGGGAATGTCACCCAGTTTATGATATCAAATGCAGCCTGTACTTCTCCATGTTGGTTGAAATAAACATTTTCCCCAGCACTATTATTAAAGAAGCTATTTCTCACCAAGCAGCTGAGCTAAATTGGGCAGGGGGAATGATGGGAAAAGGAGGGTATTTCATAAGCAACTATAACAGGTTGATGATGAACTTTCCTTCTTGAGGGATATGAGCAATGGGCCTTTCAAAAGATTCATAAAGACCAGTAATGGATGTAATAGAAGTCACTGAGCACTACATCACCATCATCTTCTTTTGGCGAAAGAGGATGCTGGACTAGATGAGCCATTGTACTGGTCCAGCAATATATTCTTATGGCCTTAAGTAAGTGAATGCAGAACAATTACCTCCTGTATACTCTCTTTCTCGGCATACATATGAGCATTTGATTACAGACTTTTAAAATAAGATCTTTTCATGAAGAGCAATGAGAGAAAGAGAGAGAAAGAGAGAGAGGGGAGGAGGGGGGGGAGAGAGAAATCCTTCTGAAGAAGCTGCCATTTGACATTAAATGGAAACTTCTGGTGCAATCTCCTAGTAGTAAGATGAAAGGCCTAACCCCATTCAGTATGAGTCAGTCACAGTCCTAACTGAGGTCTCTAGAACAGATTCACACAATGTTTTCAATGTCACATGTAATTTGGTCTTTAGATGCTAACCACCCTTCGTAGAAACAGCAACTTTTCAAACACTCTGGGTTCTTCCTTTTTATTGTTATTCCCAAGGCTATGGTGAGCATTCCTGCATTATTGTGCTCATTCTATTACCTTCCACATCTGTTGATTCCAAAGCTTCAGAAGCCCTTCATCCACTCTGTGCTTCAATTTAGATGACTGCAAAGCATGCACAGCGTGTGCCACAGCATAGACTGCATTGTAGATGCTATAGCTGTGGCCAGTCATGCTTGTTGGAAAAATAGAGCCAGGAAGAGTCTCCAGCTTCTCCTCCCCAGTGCAAATATCGCCATCCTGCATATTTCCCTCAGAGTCAGGGAAATGACACTGAAATGCTTTTTCCCAGTATATCCTCATAAAGCCGTCTTCTTTTTCCAAGATGGGATTTCTCATCTGAACAAATTCCTGGAATCCCAAGACCTCCTCCGAGTGAATTGTGAAGGATAGAGTACCATGGAGGAAGTCTATGTCCTGATCTCTCTGAAAGGGAAGTGATGTGAAATCCATCTGTACTGTCATGACCCAAACTTTACCTTTAGCCTTTATTGGTATATCTTCATATTCTGACATAACAGGAAACATTCTCAAAAGTGTCATGGAATCAATTTCCCCATGAATGATCAACACATTCACAGTACTTCTCATGGCAACATTAAATGTCTTGAGCCCATCTGCAACCAAGTCCATAAGACCAGTAGAATAAGAAATTGATGGAAATCTTCCTATGAAATCAAAGCAGATTCCTCTCAGAATAAATTTTGGAATCACGCTCTGTAGAAACCTCTCTCCATTCTCATTATCTGCAATCAACACACCAGTCCATAGCCATCCGAAGTGTAGCAGTAACTTGAGAATCCCTTCATATTGATGGTCTATATTTGGGAACATTTGGTTAAGGAAAGCAACTTCAGTTCTAATATTTCTCATTGGAGCAGGACCATAGATGAGCTAAATCAAAGATAGGAAATGAGAAGATGAGAATTTTTGTTTAAGTATACAGTGGTTTCCTTTTTTAACTTAAATTGACTGCAGTAAAAAAACAATCTAGATTTCAGATTTTGTTTTGAGGGAGTGCTGCTGACATGAGAACTTGTTGGTTTTTCCTCAAAATTGAAAGAATTCAAAGGTACAGATACACTGAACAATCCTCTAAACATAGAAAAATGTTCTCACCAGTGAAATTGTAGTAGCACAAAGTATGTGCTGGTCGAGGGTTGTGGCAATCTGCTCAAGCAATAATGCTCAGTTACCTTTCATGGTAGTGCCATGTCTTACATTACACTGGTCAAACAGGACTTCCACCATCTTCCATTGTAGGATGAAAACTCCCATAATCTATGAGCACATTGCCCTTGCTGGCTGGGGCTGGTGAAAGTTAGATTTCAATAACATCTGCAGAACAACTTACTGTAGTCCCTCAGGCAGCTTATTTCAGTTATTTGTATTAAGATATCTATCCAGCTCCTCACCATTTATTTCCAAGTCAGTTAATAACATTCTACATTAAGCAACAAGGGGGGAAAGCAAATGAAAAAGAACTGACAAAGTATCAACACAGTAACAGTTGTGAAGTGGCAACTGATCATCTTTGCTTGCAAAGTACCATCCCTTTTGCTGAAAAGAAGATCCAATGGTCTGGGTAGTTTTCTATCAGGAGAAGTGCTCTGAGAGAATATTACCTGTGGAATCTTGTAGTTGCTCAGTATACTTGCCATATGAAGACAAACCTCAGAGTTCGGATCTCCAATGACTGCTGCTAGTTCATTCTGGGAGTCACACTTGTAGTTTGGGATGAATCTGCTGTACGTAGAGAGGAGTTCCAAGGAGGAACGGTAGGTCCACCTTGCACTGAAATGGCTGTTATAGATGTGGAAGCCCAGAGTGAGGTTGGGTAAGATTTGGAGGTTTGCATTGATCTCTTTTACAGCAAATACTAATGCCAGGATATGTTGGTAGAGCTGTGTCATAACCCTGAAATGAGACTTACATGCTATAACACAGTGCGTTTCCTTCTCGGTAGGAAAATTTCTACACCTCAGCTGCACCAATACTATCTTACTGATCAATGTCAATTCAGGTAAATCTGGAGAAAAAATTAACATGCACAGGTTCCAGCTCTAAACCATGGTCTTTAAATCTACTTCTTTTTCAAATTAAATTTCTATACAGGTGTTCATCCAAGGGTCATAGGGCACTTTAAAACATGAAACCACAAATATACATAAGGCTCCTGAAGAAATGTAACAAAGACACGAGGTGAGCCTCCCTTAGCAGCGTATTCTACAAAGAGGGGCCACTGCAGAAAAAGGCCCTGAACCTCTTGTGAAGGGGGTACACAAAGAAAGGCCTCAGATGATGATTGCATGGTCCCAGTTAGTTCATATGGGGCATGACAGTTTTTTAGGTATTGCAGTCCTGAAACAGTTAAGGCTCACTTGAGTGATTTGTACGCCACCAAACTGAGTTACGGTGTACAAATAATATTGTGACTGAGCCCAGGATCTTTCTGTTCCAAACTCTGCACATTGTGGCAGATTCTGGGCTTGAAATGCTCCGTAATCTGCTGATATCATGGCTGCCACAACTAAAAAGATAACAGATGATGATAGATATGGGCATGATGCAACTATTTGGCAAAGACAGAGAAAGCTGTCCATATTCTCTCATTCAGAGGATCTACCACAGATCTATGGGCCTGGCACTCCTAGGGAAAATTAATATAACATACGGTACCAGAGGTTTTTACAAAACAAATCTTACACAATATCGTCAAAGAGGTCAGTAGAAGGACATTTATCAAAGTCTATTGAGTTGAATAATATGGAGATCTGAGACATAATACCAGCAACGATGAGGTCTCCTGGTTGGTAATACTTGTGAAGAAAAGGAAGGGGACTGCAGATGCTGCACTTAGCGCTAGGAATCTTGCACATCACCTGAAGCAGAAGCACTGATGGCAATAGTACAAATCCAACTATCTTGCAGGAAATAATTCCTCTTCTACCTAAATTCTCCTCTCCCCACATTATCTTTCAGTAAGTCCTTTGCTGTGTTCAGCAGCTTAACTTAAGTCAACACTACATTGATTTGTGAGTCAGATTGTGCAGTGTAAAGCATCTGTTATCAGCCTGACCAAGCTCTGACTATCTGTTGTTACACCTTGGAATTGTACTGGCAATATTCACAGCACCCTACTATCTTCATTGATAATAATGCAACTCATATTTGTAAATCCCTTGATATGTGGGAACGAAGCTCCCATGCTTAATTTCATAATTACAGGGAGGATAATAATATCATTGAGATTTACAGGCGCTTAGATGTGACTGCTGCATTCATCCAGCTCATGTGGTCGTCTAATGGAGTTATGGGAATTAATGGTCCCAGATAGTGCAATTTGTAGCAGGAAAGTAGGTGGATGTAACTATAGTAGTTAGGAGCAGATGATATTTATATTCTCGACTTTGTACAAGCAGGGACCTTTGAGCAAATACCATGCTAGATGCATTACACTTGAAACTCAAGTTACGCAGCTTGCTCTGTGCAGGTCTCTCTGGTATTCACAAACTGACAGATTAATATGATGATGTCAGAAATCCCCTTCAAAAAATGATGTGTGTTGAGGGAGTTAAATGTCGTTGAAAACCAGCCCTAAGTTTGTATTCTTTACAGTCCTGACTTCTGTTCATTTTGTTGTTGTTGTGGGTTTTTTTTAATAAATTTATTTATTTTTAGAATATTTAAATTAACAAACAATCCTCAAACAACAAAAGAGGGGGGAGGTATTCCATAAATACCCATGAACCTCTCTGCTCCCCATTGTGGGTCCTTTATTATCTTTTTTCTCCACATCTTCTCTGTTGGACTTCTGTTCATTTGTAATGAGATACCCAGAGAGCAAGGAGCAACTCGTCATCCCAGCTGACCCTCCCCCTCTTCCCATGCCAGATGTTGCCCATCTTATAACGTCTGCCAGAGGCTATTCATTCCCTGCCCAGTTCTGTATTGAAGAAACTTCCAAGTTCACTTAAGATGAGTTTTGCTTCTCTGGACCTTAAGGCCCTAGAAACTATAGACTGGTTAGCTTAACATCTGTCCTGGGAAGACTGAAATACAGGTCAATCATTCATTAGCATTTTTATTTATACACTGCACTTCCACTGAAAGCATCTTACTCCAAGTAGCTAACAACAAGAATACAGGAACACATCTCAAAATCAACAGTGTCAAGAATTTCATAATAAAAGAACAACAAAATAGCAAATATAATGACATAGAAAAAGAAATGGTTTAGTGTAAGAAATATAACAAGATGACATTAATAGAATTAAACCTCTCGGAAACAGCAAAAATAACCACTAATCTAGCCGAAAAGCTTGCACTCATGGGATAAATTAGTTGGATACAACATACAGAGTTGAGGCAGGAGGTTTCTGGACTTGGGAATCTCCACAGAACAACTAGCCAAACGATATCGCCCATTTGCATATAGGCAGACAAAATAAATTTCCCACAAATCCTGGGCTCTGTATAACTTGGATTTATTGTTTGTACTGTTGCATTCAGGAAATAAATGACAAAGAGGGTGTATCTTCATATCCACTCAAGGTGGCAGATAATTATGCCACTACGTTTGGCAAACCAATGGAAGAAAGCTTTGGCTCCCATATCTTGTTTGGTTGGCAGACTTGGGATAGGGAGTTGATATTAACATAGGATGGTTCCTATATTCAATCCATATGTTGCAATATATATGTACTGCCTAATGAGGGAATAAAGGGAGAAACTGTAATCTAAAATGCAATCCAGTTGAACTAATCAGTTGTGGCTGGATTAAATCCCTTTGCATAGATACAAATTTGGATGGACCAGGACCTTAGAATTGTAGATGCTTCACTGATTTCTTCTTCTTAACTGCTCCTTGTTGTTCAGCTCTGGCTTCATCACAATAATATAACATTTAGGTGAAAATATACAGCCTAGTAAACCAGCACTGGAGGCCAAGATGGAGAAAATCTCCACAGCCACCATATATTTTCCTTTTGTGCTTAAATAAGTTGGAACAAAGGACAGCCACACACTGCAAAATACCAGCATGCTGAAGGTGATAAACTTGGCTTCATTAAAGCTGTCAGGTAACTTCCTGGCTAGGAAGGCTACAGAGAAGCTGACAATGGCCAGCAAGCCCATAAACCCCAAGACACAGTAGAACATGGTGACTGACCCTTCATTACATTCCAGAACAATTTCTTTACTCATTGAATGCATGTCTAAAGCTGGAAATGGGGGAGAAGTTGCCAGCCACACAGTACAAAGAGCAGCTTGAATCAAGGAACAGGAAAGAAGAATGGAAGTGGCCTGTTGTTTCCCCACCCATTTCCTCATGTTGGACCCTGGTTTGGTGACCATGAAAGCAAGGACCACAATGATTGTCTTGGCCAAAACACAAGAAACTGCCACTGAAAAGATGATGCCAAAAGCTGTTTGTCGAAGGAGACACGTCACTTTCTCAGGTCGACCGATGAATAGAAGAGCACAAAGGAAAGCAAGCAAGAGGGAGGTGAGGAGAGTGTAGGAGAGGTTGCGGTTGTTGGCTTTGACGATGGGAGTGTCCCGGTGCTTAATGAAGATCCAGAGCACCAAAGCGGCAAGGAAGGACAAGGAAAGAGCAAAGCAGGCCAAAGAGATCCCCAGTGGTTCCTCATAAGACAAGAATTGTATGTTCTTTGGCAGGCAAGAATCCTTTTCCACATTTGGGTAATGCTCCGGTCGGCATTGAAAGCATTCATCCATGTCTGAAAAAGAGAAGCCATAGGAGCACCACTACATGCATAATTCTAAAATGATCAAAATAAAAACAACAAAACTTTAAATAAGGGTTGCCGGGGGGAAAATTTGCCAAACTTCTCATATAATTATATTATTAACAACAAGCCATATTCAGGAATGGTTAATGTCTCACCCACCCCCATAACTTAAGAACTAACTCAGCTTTTGAAGCTTAATGTTATCACTTACGGTCAGGATTCTAGCTGCTTTTACCTGTTCACATTTTTTAACATCCCAACATGATTTGAACTTCCAGACTAATATGGGGACTGGACACAGTTATATTTCCATTTTAGAGCTTCTCTGAATTGTCAAACATGGTTCTTGGGTCTTGTTTTTAAGAGAGAGAGGCTGTTGCACTGTTAGCTTTCCCCTGAAGTTCTTTCATATTTCTGAAGGTTTCTGTTTTACAAGCTTATGATACCTCCTTCGTCTGAGTGGTGATTGATTTCATTTCATTTTGTGTGTGTGTGTTTGTGTGTATGTGCGTGCGTGCGTGTGTAAATAGTTACCAGCTGTCAATGGCTTGGACTGGTATTATTGAATATTTCAGGCTGTACCCCAATATCAGGAACCACAACCTTCACTGAATTCTGAACAACTATTCGGAAATTTATGAACAACTGAACACCACAAGGGAATTGTGTGTCTGAATATCTTAGTGTCCGTATATTTGAAAGGCTCTATACATGATGTCTCTTACCTGTCTGGTTGGAAATCTTCCCTTCTGGACATAAGATGCAATCATAGCAGCAAAATGGTTTCCCTTCCTTCTTTGTTTTTTGATAACCCAAAGGACAATTGGCATTACAAAGAGAAAGAGGCTGGGCCTGTCCACAAATGAAAGAGGATCATAGTTTCTTTCTTTCTTTCTTTCTTTCTTTCTTTCTTTCTTTCTTTCTTTCTTTTTTGCAATATTGTGCATCCACAATGTATAGTTGCTGAACTATCTCCTTGAACTGCTGCATTAGCAGCACCAAACCTGGGCAGTATGTATGGAGCTCCTGGGCTACCCAGAAAAAAAGACAGAGATTTGGGTAGGGAAAGGAAACCAGCAAGCCCCATTGTGATAAAAGGAATCCTTATGCTGCCTTCCCCTACATTAATATGGCCCTCTGTAAATTTATCAAGTTTTACTTTTTTTTCAGGTGGTAAATTTGGTGGTTGTAGTGCAATAGTGGATGTAATGAATGTCACTTAATTGGCAAAACATGGAAGATCTCTACAGCCATGCCCTCACTCCTATACTAAGCACATGGATATACAAAGCACAGAGCTAGGTCAGTATCTGAACTGCGAAACATTGTAGAAGTGATGGATACGCTACAACCTATGAATTTATCTCACCTGGTTGAACCTGCTGGGCCACACAATGGCTTCTTCACAAATGCTGAACACTTCTTCTTGGGGAGCCATGGGGTCGATCTTTCCAACTTTCACTCTCCGAAAGGACTGGTTTGGAAATGTGACCCAGTTTATAACATCAAATCCAGACTCTAACTCTCCATTTTGGTTGAAGGAAACTTTTCCCCCACCACTATTATTAAATGAGATGCTTTTAACAAAGTGGTTGAGCTAGTTGGGGAGAAAGAATAGATAGAATCAGAGAGAAATTAAAAGAAAGCAAATTCATAAGAATATACAAAAGGCTGGTTATCACTCACAATTGATTCCTGAACTGTTTAAAGCTTTATACCAAGGAAGAATGGATACAGAGAAAGGAAGAGCCCGATAGGCCACCTTGAGCTTATTGCAGGAATGTTGAGAGATACGTATAACAATAAACAGATACAGTAATAAACTACAATAATAAAATGTAACAGTGGTACTAATGAAGGAGGTGACTGGGAAGCAGTGGAGCAGGTCAGAATGCTATAGAAGAAGAGAAGAAGAGTTTGGATTTGATATCCCTCTTTATCACTACCCCAAGGAGTCTCAAAGCAGCTAACATTCTCCTTTCCCTTCCTCCCCCACAACAAACACTCTGTGATGTGAGTGGGGCTGAGAGACTTCAAAGAAGTGTGACTCGCCCAAGGTCACCCAGCAGCTGCATGTGGAGGAGTGGGGAAGCGAACCTGATTCACCAGATTACGAGTCTACCGCTCTTAACCACTACACCACACTGGCTCTCCATAGCAATTACTACCTTTATAACCGTGACATGGTGGAAGGTTGAAGCAGGAAAAAAAAATCATGCTCCATGCTTATTATTATCACCTTTTGGACTTTCCAGAGAATCTAGATTCTCTGCTTATTCCTTTGCATCTGGTGAGCAGTGGAGATTAGACATGGAAGAAATTGGATATCTATGGCTATTAGCCACAATGACTATATGCTTGCTCCAGAAAAAGGGGCATCGTCGCTCTGAACACCAGACTGTTGGCAGTGGACTATTCCCATAATGTCCTGATTGAGCACTTCCCACAGGTATCAAGTTGGCTACCTTGGGAAACCTTTGGACTGACCCATCATCATTTCTACTTCACTTTTAGCACGCTTGGGACATTACCGCCCACAACTGCTCATTCTGAAATGTTATTCCTTCATCCACTGTCATTCTGCGTTTGAGTCTAGATGGGTGCATGGCATGCAGAGCACGTGCAACCACATAGACTTAGAATCATAGAATCATAGAGTTGGAAAAGACCACAAGGGCCATTGAGTCCAACCCCCTGCCAAGCAGGAAACACCATCAGAGCACTCCTGACATATGGTTGTCAAGCCTCTGCTTAAAGACCTCCAAAGAAGGAGACTCCACCACACTCCTTGGCAGCAAATTCCACTGTCGAACAGCTCTTACTGTCAGGAAGTTCTTCCTAATGTTTAGGTGGAATCTTCTTTCTTGTAGTTTGGATCCATTGCTCCGTGTCCGCTTCTCTGGAGCAGCAGAAAACAACCTTTCTCCCTCCTCTATGTGACATCCTTTTATATATTTGAACATGGCTATCATATCACCCCTTAACCTCCTTTTCTCCAGGCTAAACATGCCCAGCTCCCTTAGCCGTTCCTCATAAGGCATCGTTTCCAGGCCTTTGACCATTTTGGTTGCCCTCCTCTGGACACGTTCCAGTCTGTCAGTGTCCTTCTTGAACTGTGGTGCCCAGAACTGGACACAGTACTCCAGGTGAGGTCTGACCAGAGCAGAATACAGTGGCACTATTACTTCCCTTGATCTAGATGCTATACTCCTATTGATGTAGCCAATTGCATTGGCTTTTTTAGCTGCCGCGTCACTTCTATGTAGACACTTCTATGTAGACACTTCTATGCCGCGACTTCTATGGAGACATTGTAGTTGTAGGGTGCGGGACCTACAGGTATTGGCTATGTTTGCTGGGAATATGGGTGTTGCAGTTCAGAAACATCTGGAAGGCTTAAGGTTCCCCATCCCTGCCTTAGGACTAGAAAAAGAAGTATTTCCATGACACTTCTTGAAGACTGGCAAAATGGCTTGCAAAAATGTGTCTGGAGTCAAAGCTGGTTAAACCTGCTGGGCTATATAATGGTATACGCATGAATGGTGAATTCTTTGCCCAGGGGTTCCCGTGGGTCTACTCCTTCAACTCTCACTGTAAGAATGGACTGGTTTGGGAATGTCACCCAGTTTATGATATCAAATGCAGCCTGTACTTCTCCATGTTGGTTGAAATAAACATTTTCCCCAGCACTATTATTAAAGAAGCTATTTCTCACCAAGCAGCTGAGCTAAATTGGGCAGGGGGAATGATGGGAAAAGGAGGGTATTTCATAAGCAACTATAACAGGTTGATGATGAACTTTCCTTCTTGAGGGATATGAGCAATGGGCCTTTCAAAAGATTCATAAAGACCAGTAATGGATGTAATAGAAGTCACTGAGCACTACATCACCATCATCTTCTTTTGGCGAAAGAGGATGCTGGACTAGATGAGCCATTGTACTGGTCCAGCAATATATTCTTATGGCCTTAAGTAAGTGAATGCAGAACAATTACCTCCTGTATACTCTCTTTCTCGGCATACATATGAGCATTTGATTACAGACTTTTAAAATAAGATCTTTTCATGAAGAGCAATGAGAGAAAGAGAGAGAAAGAGAGAGAGGGGAGGAGGGGGGGGAGAGAGAAATCCTTCTGAAGAAGCTGCCATTTGACATTAAATGGAAACTTCTGGTGCAATCTCCTAGTAGTAAGATGAAAGGCCTAACCCCATTCAGTATGAGTCAGTCACAGTCCTAACTGAGGTCTCTAGAACAGATTCACACAATGTTTTCAATGTCACATGTAATTTGGTCTTTAGATGCTAACCACCCTTCGTAGAAACAGCAACTTTTCAAACACTCTGGGTTCTTCCTTTTTATTGTTATTCCCAAGGCTATGGTGAGCATTCCTGCATTATTGTGCTCATTCTATTACCTTCCACATCTGTTGATTCCAAAGCTTCAGAAGCCCTTCATCCACTCTGTGCTTCAATTTAGATGAATGCATAGCATGCACAGCGTGTGCCACAGCATAGACTGCATTGTAGATGCTATAGCTGTGGCCAGTCATGCTTGTTGGAAAAACAGAGCCAGGAAGAGTCTCCAGCTTCTCTTCCCCAGTGCAAATATCTCCATCCTGCATATTCCCCTCAGAGTCAGGGAAATGACACTGAAATGCCTTTTCCCAGTATATCCTCATAAAGCCGTCTTCTTTTTCCAAGATGGGATTTCTCATCTGAACAAATTCCTGGAATCCCAAGACCTCCTCCGAGTGAATTGTGAAGGATAGAGTACCATGGAGGAAGTCTATGTCCTGATCTCTCTGAAAGGGAAGTGATGTGAAATCCATCTGTACTGTCATGACCCAAACTTTACCTTTAGCCTTTATTGGTATATCTTCATATTCTGACACAGTAGGAAGCATTCTCAAAAGTATCATAGAATCAATTTCCCCATGAATGATCAACACATTCACAGTACTTCTCATGGCAACATTAAATGTCTTGAGCCCATCTGCAACCAAGTCCATAAGACCAGTAGAATAAGACATTGTTGGAAATCTTCCTATGAAATCAAAGCAGATTCCTCTCAGAATAAATTTTGGAATCACGCTCTGTAAAAACCTCTCTCCATTCTCATTATCTGCAATCACCACACCAGTCCACAGCCACTTGAAGTGTAGCAGTAACTTGAGAATCCCTTCATATTGATGGTCTATATTTGGGAACATTTGGTTCAGGAAAGCAACTTCAGTTTTAAAATTTCTCATTGGAGCAGGACCATAGATGAGCTAAATCAAAGACAGGAAATGAGGAGATGAGAAATTTTGTTTAAGTGTACAGTGGTTTTCTATGTTAACTTGTATTGACTGCAGTGAAAATACAATCTAGATTTCAGAGTGCTGCTGACATGGGATCTTGTCCAGGTTTTCCTCAAACTTCCTCAAACTTTTGAGAACATTAAAGAATGAGCAATCCACTAAACGGAGAAAAATGTTCTCACCAGTGAAATTGTAGTAGCACAAAGTATATGCCGTTCGAGGATTGTGGCAATCTGCTCAAGCAATAATGCTCAGTTACCTTTCATGGTAGTGCCATGTCTTACATTACAATGGTGAAACAGGACTTCCACCATATTCAATTGTAGGATGAAAACTCCCATAATCTATGAATAGGTTGCTCTTGCTGGCTGGGGCTGATGAAAGTTGGATTTCAATAACATCTGCAGGACACCTTACTGTAGTCCCTCAGGCAGCTTATTTCAGTTATTTGTATTAAGATATCTATCCATCTCCTCACCATTTATTTCCAAGTCAGTTAATAACATTCTATATTAAGCAACAAGGAGAAAAAGCAAATGAAAAAGAAGTGACAAAGGATTAACACAGTGACAGTTGCAAAGTGGCAGCTGATCATCGGTGCTTGCAAAGTACCATCATTTTGGCTGAAAAGAAGATCTAATTGTCTGGGTAGTTTTCTATCAGGAGAGGTGCTCTGAGAGAATGTTACCTGAGGAATCTTGTAGTTGCTCAGTATACTTGCCATATGAAGACAAACCTCAGAGTTCGGATCTCCAATGACTGCTGCTAGTTCATTCTGGGAGTCACACTTGTAGTTGGGAATGAATCTGCTGTACGAAGAGAGGAGTTCCAAGCAGGCACGATAGGTCCACCTTGCACTAAAATGGCTGTTATAGATGTGGAAGCCCAGGGTGAGGTTGGGTAAGATTTGGAGGTTTGCATTGATCTCTTTTACAGCAAATGCTAATGCCAGGATATGTTGGTAGAGCTGTGTCATAACTCTGAAATGAGAGTTACATGCTGTAACAGAGTGCGTTTCCTTCTGGATAGGACAATTTCTGCACCTCAGCTGCACCAATACTATCTTACTGATCAATCTGAATTCAGGTAAATCTGGAGGAATATTAACATGCACAGGTTCCAGCTCTAAACCATGGTCTTTAAATCTACTTCTTTTTCAAATTAAATTTCTATACAGGTGTTCATCCAAGGGTCATAGGGCACTTTAAAACATGAAACCACAAATATACATAAGGCTCCTGAAGAAATGTAACAAAGACACGAGGTGAGCCTCCCTTAGCAGCGTATTCTACAAAGAGGGGCCACTGCAGAAAAAGGCCCTGAACCTCTTGTGAAGGGGGTACACAAAGAAAGGCCTCAGATGATGATTGCATGGTCCCAGTTAGTTCATATGGGGCATGACAGTTTTTTAGGTATTGCAGTCCTGAAACAGTTAAGGCTCACTTGAGTGATTTGTACGCCACCAAACTGAGTTACGGTGTACAAATAATATTGTGACTGAGCCCAGGATCTTTCTGTTCCAAACTCTGCACATTGTGGCAGATTCTGGCTTGAAATGCTCTGTAAGCTGCTGATATCATGGCTGCCACAACTAAAAAGATAACAGATGATGATAGATATGGGCATGATGCAACTATTTGGCAAAGACAGAGAAAGCTGTCCTTCTTCTCTCATTCAGAGGATCTACCACAGATCTATGGGCCTGGCACTCCTAGGGAAAATTAATATAACATATGGTACCAGAGGTTTTTACAAAACAAATCTTACACAATATCGTCAAAGAGGTCAGTAGAAGGACATTTATCAAAGTCTATTGAGTTGAATAATATGGAGATCTGAGACATAATACCAGCAACGATGAGGTCTCCTGGTTGGTAATATTTGTGAAGAAAAGGAAGGGGACTGCAGATGCTGCACTTAGTGTTAGGAATCTTGCACATCACCTGAAGCAGAAGCACTGATGGCAATAGTACAAATCCAACTATCTTGCAGGAAATAATTCCTCTTCTACCTAAATTCTCCTCTTCCCACATTATCTTTCAGTATGTCCTTTGCTGTGTTCAGCAGCTTAACTTAAGTCAACACTACATTGATTTGTGAGTCAGATTGTGCAGTGTAAAGCATCTGTTATCAGCCTGACCAAGCTCTGACTATCTGTTGTTACACCTTGGAATTGTACTGGCAATATTCACAGCACCCTACTATCTTCATTGATAATAATGCAACTCATATTTGTAAATCCCTTGATATGTGGGAACGAAGCTCCCATGCTTAATTTCATAATTACAGGGAGGATAATAATATCATTGAGATTTACAGGCGCTTAGATGTGACTGCTGCATTCATCCAGCTCATGTGGTCGTCTAATGGAGTTATGGGAATTAATGGTCCCAGATAGTGCAATTTGTAGCAGGAAACTAGGTGGATGTAACTATAGTAGTTAGGAGCAGATGATATTTATATTCTCGACTTTGTACAAGCAAGGACCTTTGAGCAAATACCATGCTAGATGCATTACACTTGAAACTCAAGTTACGCAGCTTGCTCTGTGCAGGTCTCACTGGTATTCACAAACTGACAGATTAATATGATGATGTCAGAAATCCCCTTGAAAAAATGATGTGTGTTGAGGGAGTTAAATGTCGTTGAAAACCAGCCCTAAGTTTGTATTCTTTACAGTCCTGACTTCTGTTCATTTGGTTGTTGTTGTGGATTTTTTTAATAAATTTATTTATTTTTAGAATATTTAAATTAACAAACAATCCTCAAACAACAAAAGAGGGGGGAGGTATTCCATAAATACCCATGAACCTCTCTGCTCCCCATTGTGGGTCCTTTATTATCTTTTTTCTCCACATCTTCTCTGTTGGACTTCTGTTCATTTGTAATGAGATACCCAGAGAGCAAGGAGCAACTCGTCATCCCAGCTGACCCTCCCCCTCTTCCCATGCCAGATGTTGCCCATCTTATAACGTCTGCCAGAAGCTATTCATTCCCTGCCCAGTTCTGTATTGAAGAAACTTCCAAGTTCACTTAAGATGAGTTTTGCTTCTCTGGACCTTAAGGCCCTAGAAACTATAGACTGGTTAGCTTAACATCTGTCCTGGGAAGACTGAAATACAGGTCAATCATTCATTAGCATTTTTATTTATACACTGCACTTCCACTGAAAGCATCTTACTCCAAGTAGCTAACAACAAGAATACAGGAACACATCTCAAAATCAACAGTGTCAAGAATTTCATAATAAAAGACCAACAAAATAGCAAATATAATGACATAGAAAAAGGAATGGTTTAGTGTAAGAAATATAGCAAGATGACATTAATAGAATTAAACCTCTCGGAAACAGCAAAAATAACCACTAATCTAGCCGAAAAGCTTGCACTCATGGGATAAATTAGTTGGATACAACATACAGAGTTGAGGCAGGAGGTTTCTGGACTTGGGAATCTCCACAGAACAACTAGCCAAACGATATCGCCCATTTGCATATAGGCAGACAAAATAAATTTCCCACAAATCCTGGGCTCTGTATAACTTGGATTTATTGTTTGTACTGTTGCATTCAGGAAATAAATGACAAAGAGGGTGTATCTTCATATCCACTCAAGGTGGCAGATAATTATGCCACTACGTTTGGCAAACCTATGGAAGAAAGCTTTGGCTCCCATATCTTGTTTGGTTGGCAGACTTGGGATAGGGAGTTGATATTAACATAGGATGGTTCCTATATTCAATCCATATGTTGCAATATATATGTATTGCCTAATGAGGGAATAAAGGGAGACATTGTAATCTAAAATGCAATCCAGTTGAACTAATCAGTTGTGGCTGGATTAAATCCCTTTGCATAGATACAAATTTGGATGGACCAGGACCTTAGAATTGTAGATGCTTCACTGATTTCTTCTTCTTAACTGCTCCTTGTTGTTCAGCTCTGGCTTCATCACAATAATATAACATTTAGGTGAAAATATACAACCTAGTAAACCAGCACTGGAGGCCAAGATGGAGAAAATCTCCACAGCCACCATATATTTTCCTTTTGTGCTTAAATAAGTTGGAACAAAGGACAGCCACACACTGCAAAATACCAGCATGCTGAAGGTGATAAACTTGGCTTCATTAAAGCTGTCAGGTAACTTCCTGGCTAGGAAGGCTACAGAGAAGCTGACAATGGCCAGCAAGCCCATAAACCCCAAGACACAGTAGAACATGGTGACTGACCCTTCATTACATTCCAGAACAATTTCTTTACTCATTGAATGCATGTCTAAAGCTGGAAATGGGGGAGAAGTTGCCAGCCACACAGTACAAAGAGCAGCTTGAATCAAGGAACAGGAAAGAAGAATGGAAGTGGCCTGTTGTTTCCCCACCCATTTCCTCATGTTGGACCCTGGTTTGGTGACCATGAAAGCAAGGACCACAATGATTGTCTTGGCCAAAACACAAGAAACTGCCACTGAAAAGATGATGCCAAAAGCTGTTTGTCGAAGGAGACACGTCACTTTCTCAGGTCGACCGATGAATAGAAGAGCACAAAGGAAAGCAAGCAAGAGGGAGATGAGGAGAGTGTAGGAGAGGTTGCGGTTGTTGGCTTTGACGATGGGAGTGTCCCTGTGCTTAATGAAGATCCAAAGCACCAAAGCGGCAAGGAAGGACAAGGAAAGAGCAAAGCAGGCCAAAGAGATCCCCAGTGGTTCCTCATAAGACAAGAATTGTATGTTCTTTGGCAGGCAAGAATCCTTTTCCACATTTGGGTAATGATCTGGTGGGCATTGAAAGCATTCATCCATGTCTGAAAAAGAGACGCCATAGGAGCACCACTACATGCATAATTCTAAAATGATCAAAATAAAAACAACAAAACTTAAATAACGGTTGCCAGCTTGAAATCTGAAAAACAATTTACCACACTTCTCATTTAATTATACTATTAGCAACATGCCTTATTCAATTCCCACCCACCCCCAGATGTTAGCACCTAACACGACTTCTGAAGCTCAATGTTATCTCTTACGGTCAGGATTCTAGCAGATTTTACTTGTTCACATTTTTAAACATCCCAACATGATTTGAACTTCCCATTCTAATATGTCGATTGGAGCAAGGTTGTATTTCAGTTTTATCACATCTCCGAATTGTGAAAAATGGTTCTTGGATCTTGTTTTTTAAGAGAGAGGCTGTAGCACCGTTAGCTTTCCCCTGAAGTTCTTTCATATTTCTGAAGGTTTCTGTTTTTTCCGTTTATGATACCTCCTTCGTTTGATTACCATATTTTTCGCCCTATTGGACGCACCGGCCCATAGGACACACCTAGTTTTCAGGGGGGGGAAGTCAAGGGGGAAAATATGACTCCCCCCCGCAGCTCTGGGAGCAGCGGAGAGGCTGCACGCAGCCTGTGCGCTACTCCAAGACCTTCTCCCTGCTTTTGCGGGAGGTGGCGGAATTCCCCCACCTCCCGCAAAAGCCCACAGCAGGGAGAAGGGACGGACTCGGCCAGTCAGTCCCTTCTCCCTCCTCGGGGAAAAGCCCCCAAGAGCGGTGCACTCTTCAAATGCTGCACGGCTCCTACAGGCTTTTCTACGAGGTGGGGGAATTCCCCCACCTCCTAGAAAACCCAGCAGAAGCCGCGGAGCCCCTTTAAAGAGTGCACTGCTTTTGCCTGCTTTTGCGGGAGGTGGGGGAATTCCCTCATCTCCCGCAAAAGCCCACAGGAGGGTTGGAGAGTAGCGGGAAGGCGTCGCTCGCCTTCCCGCTGCCCCCCAATCTCTGGGGCAGGCGATGGGGGAAGCGCTGCTTTCCCCACCGCCAGCCTCCAACCCAGGTTGGAGAGTAGCGGGAAGGCGCCGCTCGCCTTCCCGCTGCCCCCCAATCTCTGGGGCTGGCCATGGGGGAAGCGCTGCTTTCCCCACCGCCAGCCTCAAAGCCTGGTCGGAGAGTAGCCAGAAGGTGTCGCGTGCCTTCCCGCTGCCCCCCATCCTCTGGGGCTGGCGATGGAGGAGGCGCTGCTTTCCCCCACCACTAGCCTCAAAGAGCAGACTCTTCTGGCTTCAGCGGAAGCAACGCAAAGCCTCCGGAGCGCAGGCTTCAGAGGCTTCGCGTTGCTATCGCTGAAGCCAAGGAGCCTGCATTCGCCCCATAAGACACACACACATTTTCCCTTCGTTTTTGGAGGGGGAAAAGTGCGTCTTATAGGGCAAAAAATACGGTAATTACCAGCTGTCAGTGGCTTGGACTGATATTATTGAATATATCAGGCTGTATCCCCATATCAGGAACCACAACCTTCACTGAATTCTGAACAATTTTCCTGAATTTTCTGAACAACTGAACACCACAAGGGAATTGCGTGTCTGAATATCTTAGTGTCAGTACATTTGAAAGGCTCTATACATGATGTCTCTTACCTGTCTGGTTGGAAATCTTCCCTTCTGGACATAAGACGCAATCATAGCAGCAAAATGGTTTCCCTTCCTTCTTTGTTTTTTGATAACCCAAAGGACAATTGGCATTACAAAGAGAAAGAGGCTGGGCCTGTCCACAAATGAAATAGGATTATGATTGTTGTTTTTCCCAATATTGTGTATCCACAATGTATACTTGCTGAACGATCCCCTTGAACTGTTGCATTACCAGCACCAAACCTGGGCAGTGTATATGGAGGTCCTGGGTTGCCCAGACAAAAAGACATTTTTCTTGACCTCACTGATGTGGTCCAAAGGAAAGCAGAGCAATATGTCACAGATTTGGGTAGGGAAAGGAAATGAGCAAGCCCCGTTGTGATAAAAGGAATCATTAGGCTGCCTTCCCCTACACGAATATGACCCTCCATAAATATATCAAGTTTTACTTTTCTTTCGGGTGGTAAATTTGGGGGTTGTAGTGCAATAGTGGATTTAATGAGTGTCACTTAATTGGCAAAACATGGAAGATCTCTACAGCCATGCAATCACTCCTATACTATGTACATGGATATACAAAGCACAGAGCTAGATCAGTATCTGAATTGTGAATCGTTGTAGAAGTGATGGATAGGCTACAAAATATGAATTTATCTCACCTGGTTGAACCTGCTGGGCCACACAATGGCTTCTTCACAAATGCTGAATGCTTCTTCTTGGGGAGCCATGGGGTCGATCTTTCCAACTTTCACTCTCCGAAAGGACTGGTTTGGAAATGTAACCCAGTTTATAATATCAAATCCAGACTCTAACTCTCCATTTTGGTTGAAGGAAACTTTCCCCCCACCACTATTATTAAACGAAATGCTTTTAACAAAGTGGTTGAGCTGTTTGGGGGGGGGAAGAATAGATAGAATTAGCGAGAAATTAAAAGAAAGCAAATTCATAAGAATATAGGTGATCAGGCTTGTGATCATTCACAATTGATTACTAAACTGTTTAAAGCTTTATACCAAGGAAGAATGGATATGGAGAGAGGAAGAGCCCTATATGCCACTTTGAGCTTATTGCAGGAACGTTGAGATATATGTACAACAATAAACTACAATAATAAAATGTAACAGTGGTACTAATGAAGGGACTGGGCAGCAGTGGAGCAGGTCAGAATGGCATTAGCCACCACTACATTTATAACCGTGACGTGGTGGATGGTAGAAGCAGAAAAAACCCCTGCTCCATGCTTCTTATTATCACCTTTTGGACTTTCCAGAGAATCTAGATTCTCTGCTTATTCCTTTGTATCAGGTGAACAGTGGAGATTAGATAAAGTCGAGGAAGAAATTGGATATCTATGGCTATTAGCCGCAATGACTTTATACTTGCTCCAGAAAAAATGGCATTGTCTCTCTGAACACCAGACTGTTGGGAGTGAACTATTGCCATTATGTCCAGATTGAGCACTTCCCACTGCCTTGGGAAACCTTTGCACTGATCCATCATCATTTCTACTCCACTTTTAGCACGCTCGGGAGATTACCGTCCACAACTGCTCATTCTGAAATGTTTTTCCTTCATCCACTGTTATTCTGCCTTTCATTCTAGATGGGTGCATGGCATGCAAACCATGTGCGACCACATAGACTTCTATATAGACATTGTAGTTGTACGATGCGGGACATACAGGTATTGGCTATGTTTGCTGGGGATATGGGTGTTGCAGTTCAGAAATATCTGGAGGGCTGGAGGTTTCCCATCCCAGCCTTAGGACTAGAGACAGAAGTATTTCCATGACACTTCTTTTGCAAAATGGCCTGCAACAATGTGTCTGGAGTCAAAGCTGGTTAAACCTGCTTGGCTATAAAATGGCATCCTCATGAATGGTGAACTCTTTGCCCAGGGGTTCTTGTGGGTCTACTCCTTCAACTCTCACTCTAAGAATGGACTGGTTTGGGAATGTCACCCAGTTTATGAGATCAAATGCAGCCTCTACTTTTCCATGTTGGTTGAAATAAACATTTCCCCCAGCTCTAATATTAAAGAAGCTATTTCTCACCAAGCAGCTGAGCTAAATTATGCAGGGGGAATGATGGGAAAAGGAGGGTATTTCAAAAGCAAATATAACAGGTTGATTATGAACTTTCCTTCTTGAGGAAAATGAGCAAAGATTCAAAAGACCAGTAATGTATGCAATAGAAGTCACTGAGCATTACATCACCATCATCTTCTTTTGACGAATGAGGACTAGATGGACCAATGTCCTGGTCCAGCAAGGTTCTTATGGCCTTACGTAAGTGAATGCAGAATAATTACCTCCTGCATTCTCTCTTTCTCAGCAAACATATGGGCATATTATTTCGGTAATTTTTTTTAATAAGATCTCTTTATGAAGAGGAGAGAGAGAGAGAAATCCTTCTGAAGAAGCTGCCATTTGGCATTAAATGGAAACTCCTGGTGTAATCTCCTATTAGTAAGATGAAAGGCCTATCCCCATGCAGTATGTGTCAGTCACAGTCCTAACTGAGGTCTCTAGAACAGATTCACACAACAGTGAGCTATATTTTCAATGTCACATGTAATTTGGTCTTGAGATGCTAACAACCCTTGGCAGAAATAGAAACCTTTCAAACACTCTGGATACTTTCCTTTTATTGTTACTTCCACGGCTATGGTGAGTATTCCTGCATTATTGTGCTCATGATATTACCTTCCACATCTGTTGATTCCAAAGCTTCAGCCGCCCTTCATCCACCCTGTGCTTGAATTTAGATGACTGCATAGCATGCACAGCGTGTGCCAAAGCATAGACTGCATTGTAGATGCTATAGCTGTGGCCAGTCATGCTTGTTGGAAAAATAGAGCCAGGAAGAGTCTCCAGCTTCTCCTCCCCAGTGCAAATATCTCCATCCTGCATATTCCCCTCAGAGTCAGGGAAATGACACTGAAATGCCTTTTCCCAGTATATCCTCATAAAGCCATCTTCTTTTTCCAAGATGGGATTTCTCATCTGAACAAATTCCTGGAATCCCAAGACCTCCTCCGAGTGAATTGTGAAGGATAGAGTACCATGGAGGAAGTCTATGTCCTGATCTCTCTGAAAGGGAAGTGATGTGAAATCCATCTGAACTGTCATAACCCAAACTTTCCCTTTAGCCTTTATTGGTATATCTTCATATTCTGATATAGCAGGAAACATTCTCAAAACTGTCATGGAATCAATTTCCCCATGAATGATCAACACGTTAGCAGTACTTCTCATGGCAACATTAAATGACTTGAGCCCATCTGCAACCAAGTCCGTAACACCATTAGTATAAGACATTGATGGAAATCTTCCTATGAAATCAAAGCAGATTCCTCTTCGAATAAATTTTGGAACCACGCTCTGTAGAAACCTCTCTCCATTCTCATCATTCACAATCACCACACCAGTCCAGAGCCATCTGAAGTGTAGCAATAACTTGAGAATCCCTTCATATTGATGGTCTATACTTGGGAACATTTGGTTAAGGAAAGCAACTTCAGTTTTACTATTTCTCATTGGAGCAGGACCATAGATGAGCTAAATCAAAGACAGGAAATGAGGAGATGAGAAATTTTGTTTAAGTGTACAGTGGTTTTCTATGTTAACTAGTATTCACTGCAGTTAAAATACAATCTAGATTTCAGATTTTGTTTTGAGGGAGTGCTGCTGACATGGGATCTTGTCCACATTTTCCTCAAACTTCCTCAAACTTAAGAGAACATTAAAGAATGAGCAATCCACTAAACATAGAAAAATGTTCTCACCAGTGAAATTGTAGTAGCACAAAGTATATGCTGGTTGAGGGTTGTGGCAATCTGCTCAAGCAATAATGCTCAGTTACCGTTCATGGTAGTGCCATGTCTTACATTACAATGGTGAAACAGGACTTCCGATGTATTCCATTGTAGGATGAGAACGCCCATAATCTATGAATAGGTTGTTCTTGCTGGCTGGGGCCGGTGAAAGTTGGATTTCAATAACATCTGTAGGACACCTTACTGTAGTCCCTAAGGCAGCTTATTTCAATAATTTGTATTAAGATATCTAGCTCCTCACTATTTATTTCCAAGTCAGTTAATAACATTATATATTAAGCAACAAGGAGAAAAAGCAAATGAAAAAGAACCGACAAAGGATCAACACTGTAACAGTTGCGAAGTGGCAGCTGATCATCGGTGCTTGCAAAGTACCTTCATTTTGTCTGAAAAGAAGACCTAATGGTCTGGGTAGTTTTCTATCAGGAGAGGAGCTCTGAGAGATTGTTACCTGTGAAATCTTGTAGTTGCTCAGTATACTTGCCATATGAAGACAAACCTTAGAGTTCGGACCTCCAATGACTGCTGCTAGTTCATGCTGGGAGTCACACTTGTAGTTGGAGATGAATCTGCTGTATGTAGAGAGGAGTTCCAAGGAGGCACGATAGGTCCAGCTGGCACTAAAATGGCTGTTATAGATGTGGAAGCCCAGAGTGAGGTTGGGTAAGATTTGGAGGTTTGCATTGATCTCTTTTACAGCAAATGCTAATGCCAGGATATGTTGGTAGAGTTGTGTCATAACCCTGAAATGAGAGTTACATGCTGTAACACAGTGTGTTTCCTTCTGGATAGGACAATTGCGACACCATAGCTACACCAATACTAACTTACTGATCAATCTCAATTCAGGTAAATCTGGAGGAATATTAACATGCACAAGTTCCAGCTCTAAACTATGGTCTTTTAATCTACTTATTTTTCAAATTAAATTTCTACACAGGTGTTCATCCACGGATCATAGGGCACTTTAAAACATAAAAACACAAAAATACATAAGGCTCCTTAAAAAATGTAACAAAGGCACCAGGTGAGCCTCCCTTAGAAGAGTATTCTACAAAGAGGGGCGGAAATGACTGGCAGAATCCGAGACCAGGGAGAAGAGTCGGTGGAAGAAGATTGGAAAAAATTTAAAGTTTATTTACAGAAATACTGTAAAATTAAGGAATGATGCTGGAATGAAGTTACATGGCTTTAGCAGAAAGGTTATAAAGAATTAAGTAAAAATAGATTGTTAATGGGTCAAAGTGGAAAATTTAAGGTTAGATTGGGTTAAGATAAATTATGGAACAAAAATTGAGTAAAATGGAAAGGATTTGCTGAAACAGCTAATTGAACTAGAATACAAAAAAATGGAGGTGTGAGGAGGTCGATGAAACAAGTAAATGAAAGATAAAGATATGGAAATATTGGATGTGTTTTTAAATGCTTTTGTTTTTCTTTTTTCTGTTTTATTGTATTGTTTTTTGTTTTTTTCTTTCCTATGTATTGTGAGGTATTGATTTGTTCTATTTAATTTTTCATTTTTTTATTCTTCTTTTTTGCTGTAATCTTTAAACCTTTAATAAATATTATTTTTTAAAAAAATACAAAGAGGGGCCACTGCAGAAAAAGGCTCTGAACCTTTTGTGAAGGTGACACACAAAGAAAGGCCTCAGATGATGATCGCAAGGTCTCACTTAGTTCATATGGGGCATAATAATTTTTTAGGTATTGCAGTCCTGAAACAGTTAAGGCTCACTTGAGTGATTTGTACCCCACTAATCTGAGTTATGATGTACAGAAAATAATGTGGCTTAGCCCAAGATCTGTCTGTTCCAAACTCTGCACATAGTGGCAGATTCTATGGCCACATTGTGGCTCCTTAAGCTGCTGATATTAGATTCATGGCTGCCACAACTAAAAAGATAACAGATGATGATTAATATGGGGGTGATACAACTATTTGGCAAAGACAGAGAAGGCTGTCCTTCTTCTCTCATTCACTGGATCTACCACAGATCTATGGGCCTGGCACTCCTAGGGAAAATTAATATATCAAATATATGGTACCAGAGGTTTTTACAAAACAAATCTTACACAATGTCATCAAAGAGGTCAGTAGAAGGACATTTATCAAAGTCTATTGAGTTGAATAATATGGAGATCTGAGACATAATACCAGCAACGATGAGGTCTCCTGGTTGGTAATACTTGTGAAGAAAAGGAAGGGGACTGCAGATGCTGCACTTAGTGCTAGGAATCTTGCACATCACCTGAAGCAGAACCACTGATGGCAATAGTAATATAAATCCAACTATCTTACATGAAATAATTCCTCTTCTACCTAAATTCTCCTGTCCCCACATTATCTTTCAGTAAGTCCTTTGCTGTGTTGGGCAGCTTAACTTAACTACATACTACACTGATTTGTGAGTCAGATTGTGCAGTGTAAAGCATCTGTTATCAGCCTGACCAAGCTCTGACTATCTCTTGTTACACCTTGGAATTGTACCGGCGATATTCTCAGCACCCTCCTATCTTCATTGATAATAATGCAACTCATATTTGTAATTCCTTGATATGAGGAAACAAAGCTTCCATGCTTAATTTCATAATTACAGGGAGGATAATAATATCATTGAGATTTACAGGCGCTTAGATGTGACTGCTGCATTCATCCAGCTCATGTGGTCATCTAATAGTGTTATGGGAATTAATGGTCCCAGATAGTGCAATTTGTAGCAGGAAAGTAGGTGGATGTAACTATAGTAGTTAGGAGCAGATGATATTTATATTCTCTCTCTTTTTTAATAATATTTATTAAAGTTTTAAAGGTTACAAAAAGAAAAAATAGAGAACACCATATTAAACAAAAACAAAACAACACATCACAATAATAAAAAAGAAAAAAACAGAAATATAAACACAATTAAAAAACACAACAAACCTTCCCATAACTTATCTTTCATTTGCTTGTTTCCTTGACCTCCTCACACCTCCCTTTTTTGTATTCTAGTTCAGTTAGCTATTTCAGCAAATTTTTCCATCTTTTCCAGTTTTTGTCCTTACCTTAATATAATGTGACTTTACTTTCCCTCTTTTCACCAATTAACAGTCTGTTTTTTCTTAATCCTTTATAACATTTCTGCTAAAACCACATAACTTCATTCCAACATCCTTCTAACATTCCTTAATTTTACAATGTTTCTGTAAATAAACTTTAAATTTCTTCCAATCTTCTTCCACCGACTCTTCTCCCTGGTCTCGGATTCTGCCAGTCATTTCCGCCAATTCCATGTAGCCCATCACCTTCATCTGCCATTCTTCCCGGTTGGGTAGATCTTGTGTCTTCCAGTACTTTGCAATAAGTATTCTTGCTGCTGTTGTAGCATACATAAAGAAAGTTCTACCCTTCTTTGGCACCAATTGGCCGACCATGCCCAGGAGAAAGGCCTCTGGTTTCTTCAGAAAGGTATATTTAAATACCTTTTTCATTTCATTATAGATCATCTCCCAGAAAGCCTTAATCCTTGGGCATATCCACCAAAGGTGAAAGAATGTACATTCAGTCTCTTTACATTTCCAACACAGATGATATTTATATTCTCGACTTTGTACAAGCAGGGACCTTTGAGCAATTACCATGCTAGATGCATTACACTTGAAAGTTAAGTTACTCAGCATGCTCTGTGCAGTTCTCACTGGTATTCACAAACTGACAGATTAATATGATGATGCCAGAAATCCCCTTCAAAAAATGGTATGTGGGGAGGGAGTTAAATGTCGTTGAAAACCAGCCCTAAGTTTGTATTCTTTACAGTCCTGACTTTGGTTCATTTTGTTGTTGTTGTGGGTTTTCTTTAATAAATTTATTTATTTTTAAAATATTCAAATTAACAAACAATCCTCAAACAACAAAAGAGGGGGGAGGTATTCCATAAATACCCATGAACCTCTCTGCTCCCCATTGTGGGTCCTTTATTATCTTTTTTCTCCACATTTTGTCTGTTGGACTTCTGTTCATTTGTAATGAGATACCCAGAGAGAAAGGAGCAACTCGTCATCCCAGCTGACCCTCCCCCTCTTCCCATGCCAGATGTTGCCCATCTTATAACGTCTGCCAGAGACTATTCATTCCCTGCCCAGTTCTGTATTGCAGAAACTTCCAAGTTCACTTAAGATGAGTCTGGCTTCACATTGGACCTTAAGGCCCTAGAAACTATAGACTAGTTAGCTTAAGATCTGTCCTGGGAAGACTGAAAGTACAGTTCAATCATTCATTAGTATTTTTATTTATACACTGCACTTCCACTGAAAGCATCTTACTCCAAGTAGCTAACAACAAGAATACAGGAACACATCTCAAAATCAACAGCGTCAAGAACAATTTCATAATAAAAGAACAACAAAATAGCAAATATAATGACATAGAAAAAGGAATAGTTTAGTGTAAGAAATATAGCAAGATGACATTAATAGAATTAAACCTCTCGGAAACAGCAAAAATAACCACTCATCTAACCACAACACCCTGCTGACTATATGGTGGCTGTAATAAATGATGTAGATTCAGTATCATACAAGCCGGAGCATTATACATAATCTTTGCTCCACAACCAGGCCGTTTGGGGGAATAACACAAGATGGAATGCTTTGCTAGATGAAATGCACTCCCCAGCAGAGCTAAACAGGTTGCTGAGTGCAGACCTTTCTGTCCTTCATGCAATGAGAACAGGGCTTGGGAATTCCAGATCTGGGAGCTGAATATGATGCTGATATATGGAATTCTTCCCAGTTGAAACCCCTTACTAGCCAGCTCCACACCCAGAGATCTTTTCCCTCACTGGAATGTGTCCTTGAACTCTGGTAATGCCCCTTACTTGACTTGTGAGTGTGTGCAGGTACTAGTGTACCATACAAACACAAAACTTACATTTGTTGCTGCTCACTCTTTTGCCTCTGGCCCCATGTGTGAAAGGAGGTGGAAGGCTGGTCTGGAACTTTTTTCTAATTTCCTTTTGTAGAAAGCTTTGATTTCCCCCTCCCCCATGTGAACTCTAGGTTCTCCCTCTCCCGACACTCTGGAGCAGATACTGCAAGGGTATGAGACCCACACAGGGTGAGGAGAAGGGAGAAAATCCATTATACAAGCAGAAATGCTTGCTCTCATGAGATGAAGCAGTCTGACACAACTCAAAGAGTTGGGGCAGGAGTTTTCTGGAGTTGGGAGCTTTGAATCTCCACAGAGCAACTAGTCAAATGACATGGCCCATTTGCATATAGGCAGACAAAATAAATTTCCCACAAATCCTGAGCTATGTATAACTTAGATTTATTGTTTGTACTGTTGCATTCAGGAAATAAATGGCAATGCTGTGGCATTCAAAATGAAAGGGCAGACTTATATTCTTGGGTTGGCTATATATTGTTGGGCTGCCGGATGTGGGGAGGAAATAATGAATTAACATAGGATATCTCCAAAGAGGGGGTATCTTCATATCCACTCTAGGTTGCAGATAATCATGCCACTACATTTGGCAAACCAAAGGAAGAAAGCTTTGGCTCCCATATCTTGTTTGGTTGGCAGACTTGGGATAGGGAGTTGATACTAACATAGGATGGTTCCTATATTCAATCCATATGTTGCAATATATATGTACTGCCTAATGAGGGAATAAAGGGAGAAACTGTAATCTAAACTGCAATCCATTTAAACTAATCAGTTGTGGCTGGCTTAAATCCCTTTGCGTAGATACAAATTTAGATGGACCAGGACCATAGAATTGTAGGTGCTTCACTGAGTTCTTCTTCTTAACTGGTCCTTCGTGTTCAGCTCTGGCTTCATCACAATAATATAACATTTTGGGGAAAAGATGCAAGCCAGTAATCCAGCACTGGAGGCCAAGATAGAGAAGATCTCCACAGCCACCATATATTTTCCTTTTGTGCTTAAATAAGTTGGAACAAAGGACAGCCACACACTGCAAAATACCAGCATGCTGAAGGTGATAAACTTGGCTTCATTAAAGCTGTCGGGTAACTTCCTGGCTAGGAAGGCTACAGATAAGCTGACAATGGCCAGCAAGCCCATAAACCCCAAGACACAGTAGAACATGGTGACGGACCCTTCATTACATTGCAGAACAATTTCTTTACTCATTGAATGCATGTCTAAAGCTGGAAATGGGGGAGAAGTTGCCAGCCACACAGTACAAAGAGCGGCTTGAATCAAGGAACAGGAAAGAACAATGGAGGTGGCCTGTTGTTTCCCCAGCCATTTCCTCATGCTGGACCCTGGTTTGGTGACCATGAAAGCAAGGACCACAATGATTGTCTTTGTCAACACACAAGAAACTGCCACTGAGAAGATGATGCCAAAAGCTGTTTGTCGAAGGAGACATGTCACTTTCTTGGGTCGACCGATGAATAAAAGAGCACAAAGGAAAGCAAGCAAGAGGGAGGTGAGGAGAGTGTAGGAGAGGTTGCGGTTGTTGGCTATGACGATGGGAGTCTCCCGGTGCTTAATGAAGATCCAAAGCACCAAAGCTGTAAGGAAGGACATGGAAACAGAAAAGCAGGCCAAAGAGATCCCCAGTGGTTCCCCATAAGACAAGAAATGGATGACCTTTGGCACGCATGAATCCTTTTCCACATTTGGGTAATGATCCGGTGGGCATTGAAGGCATTCATCCATGTCTGAAAAAGAAATTCCGTAGGAGCACCACTACATGCATAATACTAAAATGATCAAAATAAAAACAACAAACCTTAAATAAGGGTTGCCAGCTTCAAATCTGAAAACCAATTTGCCACACTTCTCATGTAATTATATTATTAGAAAAATGCCGTATTCAATTCCCACCCACCCCCAGATGTTAGGACCTAACACGACATCTGAAGCTCTATATTATCACTTACTGTCAGGATTCTAGCAGATTTTACTTGTTCACGTTTTTAAACATCCCAACATTATTTGAACTTCCCATTCTAATATGTCGATTGGAGCAAGGTTGTATTTCAGTTTTATCGCATCTCCGAATTGTGAAAAATGATTCTTGGGTCTTGTTTTTAAGAGAGAGGGGCTGTTGCACCTAGCTTTCCCCTTAAGTTCTTTCATATTTCTGAAGGTTTCTGCTTTTTTCATCATCATCATCAATCTTTATTACGGTCCAGAGACCCAACAAATCGTTAGCTGTTTTTTCACTTTATGATACCTCCTTTGTCTGATTAATTACCAGCTGTCAATGGCTTGGACTGATATCATTGAATATATCAGGCTGTATCCCCGTATCAGGAACCACAACCTTCACTGAATTCTGAACAATTTTCCTGAATTTTCTGAACAACTGAACACCACAAGGGAAATGCGTGTCTGAATATCTTAGTGTCAGTACATTATAAAGGCTCTATACATGATGTCTCTTACCTGTCTGGTTGGAAATCTTCCCTTCTGGACATAAGACGCAATCATAGCAGCAAAATGGTTTCCCTTCCTTCTTTGTTTTTTGATAACCCAAAGGACAATTGGCATTACAAAGAGAAAGAGGCTGTGCCTGTCCACAAATGAAAGAGGATCAATGGCCTCGGTCCAGTATACCTGAAGGAGCGTCTCCACCCCCATCATTCTGCCCGGACGCTGAGGTCCAGCGCCGAGGGCCTTCTGGCGATTCCCTCATTGCGAGAAGCAAAGCTACAGGGAACCAGGCAGAGGGCCTTCTCGGTAGTGGCGCCCGCCCTGTGGAACGCCCTTCCAGCAGATGTCAAAGAGATAAACAACTACCTGACATTCAGAAGACATCTTAAGGCAGCCCTGTTCAGGGAAGTTTTTAACGTGTGATATTTTACTGTATTTTTGGTTTTTATGGAAGCCGCCCAGAGTGGCTGGGGAGGCCCAGCCAGATGGGCGGGGTATAAATAATAAATTATTATTATTATTATTATTATTTCTTTTTTTGCAATATTGTGTGTCCACAATGTATACTTGCTGAACGATCTCCTTGAACAGTTGCATTACCAGCACCAAACCTGGGCAGTGTATATGCAGGTCCTGGGTTACCCAGACAAAAATACATCCTTCTTGACCTCACTGATGTGGTCCAAAGGAAAGCAGATCAATATGTCACAGATTTGGGTAGGGAAAGGAAACCAGCAAGCCCCCTTGTGATAAAAGGAATCCTTAGGCTGCCTTCCCCTACACGAATATGACCCTCCATAAATTTATCAAGTTTTACTTTTTTTTCAGGTGTTAAATTTGGTGGTTGTAGTGCAAGAGTGGATTTAATGAGTGTCACTTAATTGGCAAAACATGGAAGATCTCTACAGCCATGCCCTCACTCCTACACTAAGCACATGGATATACAAAGCACAGAGCTAGATCAGTATCTGAATTGCGAATCGTTGTAGAAGTGATGGATACGCTACAACCTATGAATTTATCTCACCTGGTTAAACCTGCTGGGCCACACAATGGCTTCTTCACAAATGCTGAACACTTCTTCTTGGGGAGCCATGGGGTTGATCTTTCCAACTTTCACCCTCCGAAAGGACTGGTTTGGAAATGTAACCCAGTTTATAATATCAAATCCAGACTCTAACTCTCCATTTTGGTTGAAGGAAACTTTACCCCCAGCACTATTATTAAATGAGATGCTTTTAACAAAGTGGTTGAGCTGTTTGGGGGGGAAAGAATAGATAGAATCAGAGAGAAATTAAAAGAAAGCAAATTCATAAGAATATACAAAAGGCTGGTGATCATTCACAATTGATTCCTGAACTGTTTAAAGCTTTATACCAAGGAAGAATGGATACAGAGAAAGGAAGAGCCCGATAGGCCTCCTTGAGTTTATTGCATGAACGTTGAGAGATACATAGAACAATAAACAGATACAGTAATAAACTACAATAATAAAAGGTAAGAGTGGTACTAATGAAGGAAGTGACTGATCAGCAGTGGAGCAGGTCAGAATGGTATAGCCACCACTACATTTATAACCATGAAGTGGTGAGTGGTAGAAGCAGAAAGAAATCCCGCTCCACACTTATTGTTATCAGCTTTTGGAATTTCCAGAGTATCTAGATTCTCTGTTTATTCCTTTGCATCTGGTGAGCAGTGGAGATTAGACATGGAAGAAATTGGATATCTATGGCTATTAGCCACAATGACTATATACTTGCTCCAGAAAAAGGGGCATCGTCGCTCTGAACACCAGACTGTTGGGAGTGGACTATTGCCATAATGTCATGATTGAACACTTCCCACAGGTATCAAGTTGGCTGCCTTAGGAAACCTTTCGACTGATCCATCACCTTTTCTACTCTGCTTTTAGCATTCTTGGGACACTACCGTCCACAACTGCTCATTCTGAGATGTTTTTCCTTCATCCACTGTCATTCTGCCTTTGAGACTAGATGGTTGCATGGCATGCAGAGCATGTGTAACCACACAGACTTCTATGTAGACATTGTAGTTGTAGGGTGCGTGACCGACAGGTATTGGCTATGTTTGCTGAGAATATGGGTGCTGCAGTTCAGAAACATCAGGAGGGCTGGAGGTTCCCCATTCCTGCCTTAGGACTAGAGACAGAAGTATTTCCATGACACTTCTTTTGCAAAATGGCCTACAAAAATGTGTCTGGAATCAAAGCTGGTTAAACCTGCTGGGCCATACAATGGCATCCTCATGAATGATGAACTCTTTGCTCAAGGGTTCTCGTGGGTCTTTTCCTCCAACTCTCACTCTAAGAATGGACCGGTTTGGGAATGTCACCCAGTTTATGATATCAAATGCAGCCTCTAGTTCTCCATGTTGGTTTAATTAAACTTTCCCCAAAGCACTATTATTAAGGAAGTTATTTCTCACCACGCAGCTGAGCTACATTTGGCAGGAGGAATGATGGGATAACAGGTTGATGATGAACTTTCCTTCTTGAGGGAAATGAGCAATGGGCCCTTCAAAAGATTCATAAAGACCAGTAATGGATGTAATAGAAGTCACTGAGCACTTCATCACCATCATCTTCTTTTGATGAAGGAGGATGCTGGACTAGATGGGCCAATGTCCTGATCCAGCAATATCTTATTATGGTAAGTGAATGCGGTAAAACTACCTCCTGTAATCTCTCTTTATCGGCATACATATAGGCATTTGATTTCAGTAAGGTTTTTTTTTAATATGCTCTTTAATATGATCTCTTTTCATGAAGAGCAATGAGAGAGAGAGAGAGAGAGAAATCCTTCTGAAGAAGCTGCCATTTGGCATTAAATGGAAACTCCTGGCGTAATCTCCTCTTAGTAAGATAAAAGGGCTAACCCCATTCAGTATGAGTCAGTCACAGTCCTGAGTGAGGTCCCTGGAACAGATTCACAAAACAGTGAGCTGTGTTTTCAATGTCACATGTAATTTGGTCTTTAAATGCTAACCACCCTTGGTAGAAACAAAAACCTTTCAAACACTCTGGATACTTTCTTTTTATTGTTATTTCCAGGGCTATGGTGAGCATTCCTGCATTATTGTGCTCATGATATTACCTTCCACATCTGTTGATTCCAAAGCTTCAGCCGCCCTTCATCCACTCTGTGCTTCAATTTAGATGAGTGCATGGCATGCACAGCGTGTGCCACAGCATAGACTGCATTGTAGATGCTATAGCTGTGGCCAGTCATGCTTGTTGGAAAAACAGAGCCAGGAAGAGTCTCCAGCTTCTCTTCCCCAGTGCAAATATCGCCATCCTGCGTATTTCTTTCAGAGTCAGGGAAATGACACTGAAATGCCTTTTCCCAGTATATCCTCATAAAGCCATCTTCTTTTTCTGAGATGGGATTTCTCATCTGAACAAATTCCTGGAATCCCAAGATCTCCTTTGAGGGAATTGTGAAAGATAGAGCACCATGGAGGAAGTCTATGTCCTGATCTCTCTGAAAGGGAAGTGATGTGAAATCCATCTGAACTGTCATGACACAAACTTTACCTTTAGCCTTTATTGGTATATCCTCATATTCTGACACAGCAGGAAGCATTCTCAAAAGTGTCATGGAATCAATTTCCCCATGAATGATCAACACGTTAGCAGTACTTCTCATGGCAACATTAAATGTCTTGAACCCATGTGCAACCAAGTCTGCAATACCATTAGTATATGAAATTGATGGAAATCTTCCTATGAAATCAAAGCAGATTCCTCTCCGAATAAATTTTGGAATCACGCTCTGTAGAAACCTCTCTCCATTCTCATTATCTGCAATCACCACACCAGTCCACAACCATCTGAAGTGTAGCAGTAACTTGAGAATACCTTCATATTGATGGTCTATATTTGGGAACATTTGGTTAAGGAAAGCAACTTCAGTTCTAATATTTCTTATTGGAGCAGGACCATAGATGAGCTAAATCAAAGACAGGAAATGAGATGAGAAATTTTGTTTAGGTGTACAGTGGTTTTCTATGTTAACTTGTATTGACTGCAGTGAAAATACAATCTAGATTTCAGTGCTGCTGACATGGGATCTTGTCCTGGTTTTCCTCAAACTGGTGCTGGTGAAAGTTGGATTTCAATAACATCTGCAGGACCCCTTACTGTAGTCCCTCAGGCACTTTATTTCAATAATTTGTATTAAGATATCTAGCTCCTCACTATTTATTTCCAAGTCAGTTAATAACATTCTATATTAAGCAACAAGGAGAAAAAGCAAAAGAAAAAAACTTACAAAGGATCAAAACAGTAATAGTTGTGACGTGGCAACTGATCACCGGTGCTTGCAAAGCACCATCATTTTGGCTGAAAATAAGATCTAATTGTCTGGGTAGTTTTCTATCAGGAGAGGTGCTCTGAGAGAATGTTACCTGTGGAATCTTGTAGTTGCTCAGTATACTTGTCATATGAAGACAAACCTCAGAGTTCGGATCTCCAATGACTGCTGCTAGTTCATTCTGGCAGTCACACTTGTAGTTGGGGATGAATCTGCTGTACGAAGAGAGGAGTTCCAAGGAGGCACGATAGGTCCAGCTTGCACTAAAATGGCTGTTATAGATGTGGAAGCCCAGAGTGAGGTTGGGTAAGATTTGGAGGTTTGCATTGATCTCTTTTACAGCAAATACTAATGCCAGGATATGTTGGTAGAGCTGTGTCATAACCCTGAAATGAGAGTTACATGCTGTAACAGAGTGCATTTCCTTCTGGATAGGAAAATTTCTACAACCCAGCTGCACCAATACTATCTTACTGATCAATCTGAATTCAGGTAAATCAGGAGGAATATTAACATGCACAGGTTCCAGCTCTAAACTATGGTCTTTAAATCTACTTCTTTTTCAAATTATTTTTTTCAAAAGCTATTTTTCAAAAGTTATTTTTAAATTAAATTTCTATACAGGTGTTCATCCAAGGGTCATAGGGCACTTTAAAACATAAAAACACAAAAATACATAAGGCTCCTAAAGAAATGTAACAAAGGCACCAGGTGAGCCTCACTTAACAGAGTATTCTACAAAGAGGGGCCACTGCAGAAAAAGGCCCCAAACCTCTTGTAAAGGGGGCATACAAAGAAATTCCTCAGATGATGATCGCATGGTCTCGCTTAGTTCATGTGGGGCATGACAGTTTTTTAGATATTGCAGTCCAAAGACATTTAAGGCTCACTTGAGTGATTTGTACCCCACCAATCTGAGTACCAGGTACAAATAATAATGTGGCTTAGCCCAAGACCTGTGTCTCCTAAAGTCTGCACATACTGGCAGATACTGGGCTTGAAATGCTCCTAAAGCTGCTGATATTATATTAATGGCTGCCGCAACTAAAAAGATAACAGATGATGCTTAATATGGGCATGATGCAACTAATTGCCAAAGACAGAGAAAGCTGTCATTCTTCTCTCATTCACTGGATCTACCACTGATCTATGGGCCTGGCACTCCTAGGGAAAATTAATATAACAAATATATGGTACCAGAGGTTTTTACAAAACAAATCTTACACAATGTCAGCAAAGAGGTCAGTAGAAGGACATTTATCGAAGTCTATTGAGTTGAATAATATGGAGATCTGAGACATAATACCAGCAACGATGAGGTCTCCTGGTTGGTAATACTTGTGAAGAAAAGGAAGGGGACTGCAGAAGCTGCACTTAGTGTTAGGAATCTTGCACATCACCTGAAGCAGAAGCACCAATGGCAATAGTACAAATCCAACTATCTTGCAGGAAATAATTCCTCTTCTATCTAAATTCTCCTCTCCCCACATTATCTTTCAGTAAGTCCTTTGCTGTGTTGGGCATCTTAACTTAACTCCATACTACACTGATTTGTGAGTCAGATTGTGCAGTGTAAAGCATCTGTTATCAGCCTGACCAAGCTCTGACTATCTCTTGTTACACTTTAGAATTGTACCAGCGATATTCACAACACCCTCCTATCTTCATTGATAATAATGCAACTCATATTTATAAATCCCTTGATATGAGGAAACAAAGCTTCCATGCTTAATTTCATAATTACAGGGAGGATAATAATATCATTGAGATTTACAGGCACTTAGATGTGACAGCTGCATTCATCCAGCTCATGTGGTCATCTAATGGTGTTATGGGAATTAATGGTCCCAGATAGTGCAATGTGTAGCAGGAAAGTAGGTGGATGTAACTATAGTAGTTGGGAACAGATGATATTTATATTCTTGACTTTGTATAAGCAGGGACCTTTGAGCAAATACCATGTTAGATGCATTACACTTGAAAGTGAAGTTACTCAGCTTGCTCTGTGCAGGTCTCACTGGTATTCACAAACTGACAGATTAATATGATGATGTCAGAAATCCCCTTGAAAAAATGATGTTTGTTGAGGGTGTTAAATGTCATTGAAAACCCGGCCTAAGTTTGTGTTCTCTGCATTCCTGAATTCTGTTCATTTGTTTTGTTGTGTTTTTTATAAATTTATTTATTTTCAATTTTTCAAATCGAAAAACAATCCTCAAGCAAACCCCCCCCCCCCAAAAAAGAAGAAGTATTCCATAAATCCCCATGGACTTTTCTCCTCCCTGTTGTGGATCCTTTATTAACTTTTTTATCCTGCATCTTCTCTATTGGACTTCTGTTCATTTGTAATGAGATACCCAGAGAGCAAGGAGTTATTCATCATCCCAGCTGACCCTGCCCCTCTTCCCATGCCAGATGTTGCCCATCTTATAATGTCTTCCAGAGACTATTCATTCCCTGCCCAGTACTGTATTGCAGAAACTTCAAGGTAACTTAAGATGAGTTTGGCTTCAACAGACTTTAAGGCCCTAGAAATTGTAGACTGGTTAGTTTAAAATCTGTCCTGGGAAGACTGAAATACAGGTCAATCATTCATTAGTGTTTTGTATTTATACACTCCACTTCCACTAAAAGCATCCTACTCCAAATAGCTAACAACAAGAATACATGAACACATCTCAAAATCAACAGCGTCAAGAACAATTTCATAATAAAAGAACAACAAAGTAGCAAATATAACAATATAAAAAACCCAATATTTTAGTATAGTAAATATAGCAAGATGACATTAATAGCTTTGCACCTCTTAGAAACGGCAGAAATGACCACAAATTTAACCAAAACACCCTCCTGAGTATATGGTGGCTGTAATAAATGATGTAGATACAGGATCATACAAGCAGGACCATTAAACCCAAGCTATGCCCACAACCAGGCTGTTCGGGGGAAGAACACAAGATGAAATGATTTGCTAGATGAAATGCACTCACCAGCAGAGCTAAACAGGTTGCTAAGTGCAGACCTTTCTGGCCTTCATGCAATGAGAACAGGGCTTGGGAGTCCCAGACCTGGAAGCTGAATATGATGCTGATATTTGTAATTTTACCCAGGTAAAACCCTTTATAGCCAGCTCCACACCAAGAGATCTTTCCCCTGACTGGAATGTGTCCTTGAACTCTGGTAATGCCCCTTACTAGACTTGTGAGTGTGTGCAGGTACTAGTGGTACTAGTGTACTATACAAATGCAAAACTTACATTTGTTGCTGCTCACTTTTCTGCCTCTGGTCCCATGTGTGACAGGCAGGTGGAAGGCTGCTCTGGAACTTTTTTCTCATTTCCTTTTGTAAAAGGTTCGATCTCCCGCTCCCCCATTTGAACTCTAAATCTGTCCTAGGTTCTCCCTCCCTCGACACTCTGGAGCAGATATTGGGAGGGTATAACGCCCACCCAGGCTGAGGAGAAGGGAGAAAATCCATTGTACAAGCCGAAAAGCTTGGACTCATGGGATGAAGCAGTTGAGTACAACGCAAAGAGTTGGGGCAGGAGTTTTCTGGAGTTAGGAGCTTTGAATCTCCACAGAGCAACTAGTCAAACGATATGGCCCATTTGCATGTAGGCAGACAAAATAAATTTCCCACAAATTCTGGGCTTTGTATAACTTGGATTTATTGTTTGTACTGTTGCATTCAGGAAATAAATAGCAATACTGTGGCATTTAAAATGGAAGGGCAGAGCTTATATTCTTGGGTTGGCTATACGTTGCTTGACTGCCGGATATGGGGGGGGATATTTAATTAACATAGGATAGCTCCAAAGAGGGGGTATCTTCATATCCACTCAAGGTGGCACATAATTATGCCACTACGTTTGGCAAACCTAAGGAAGAAAGCTTTGGCTCCCATATCTTGTTTGGTTGGCAGACTTGGGATAGGGTATTGATATTAACTTAGGATTGTTCCTATATTCAATCCATATCTTACAATATATATGTACTGCCTAATGATGGAATAAAGGGAGAAAATATAATCTAAACTGCAATCCAATTGAACTAATCAGTTGTGGATGACTTAAATCCCTTTGCGTAGATTCAAATTTAGATGGAGCAGGGCCATAGAATTGTATTTGCTTCACTGATTTCGTCTTCTTAACTGGTCCTTGTTGTTCAGCTCTGGCTTCATCACAATAATATAACATTTTGGGGCAAATATACAGCCTAGTAAACCAGCACTGGAGGCCAACATGGAGAAAATCTCCACAGCCACCATATATTTTCCTTTTGTGCTTAAATAAGTTGGAACAAAGGACAGCCACACACTGCAAAATACCAGCATGCTGAAGGTGATAAACTTGGCTTCATTAAAGCTGTCAGGTAACTTCCTGGCTAGGAAGGCTACAGAGAAGCTGACAATGGCCAGCAAGCCCATAAACCCCAAGACACAGTAGAACATGGTGACGGACCCTTCATTACATCCCAGAATAATTTCTTTACTCATTGAATGCATGTCTAAAGCTGGGAATGGGGGAGAAGTTGCCAGCCACACAGTACAAAGAGCAGCTTGAATCAAGGAACAGGAAAGAAGAATGGAGGTGGCCTGTTGTTTCCCCACCCATTTCCTCATGCTGGACCCTGGTTTGGTGACCATGAAAGCAAGGACCACAATGATTGTCTTTGTCAACACACAAGAAACTGCCACTGAAAAGATGACGCCAAAAGCTGTTTGTCGAAGGAGACATGTCACTTTCTTGGGTCGACCGATGAATAGAAGAGCACAAAGGAAAGCAAGCAAGAGGGAGGTGAGGAGAGTGTAGGAGAGGTTGCGGTTGTTGGCTTTGACTATGGGAGTGTCCCGGTGGTTAATGAAAATCCAAAGCACCAAAGCTGTAAGGAAGGACAAGGAAAGAGCAAAGCAGGCCAAAGAGATCCCCAGGGGTTCCCCATAAGACAAGAAATGGATGTCCTTTGCCACGCATGAGCCCTTTCCCACGTTTGGGTAATGATCTGGTGGGCATTGAAGGCATTCATCCATGTCTGAAAAAGAGAAGCCATAGGAGCACCAGTACATGCATAATACTAAAATGACCAAAATGAAAATAACAAAACTTAAAGAAGGGCTGCCTGCTTGAAATCTGAAAAACAATTTGCCACACTTCTCATGTAATTATATTATTAGCAACATGCCGTATTCAATTCCCACCCACTCCCAGTTGTTAGGACCTAACTCGACTTCTGAAGCTCAAAGTTATCACTTACGGTCAGGATTCTAGCAGATATTACTTGTTCACATTTTTAAACGTCCCAACATGATTTGAACTTCCCATTCTAATATTGACTGGAGCAAGGTTGTATTTCCGTTTTAGCGCATCTCCGAATTGTGAAAAATGGTTCTTGGGTCTTGTTTTTTAAGAGAGAGAGGCTGTTGCACTGTTAGCTTGCCCCTGAAGTTCTTTCATATTTCTGAAGGTTTCTGTTTTTCCCGTTTATGATACCTCCTTCGTTTGATTAATTAAAAGCTGTCAATGGCTTGGACTGATATCATTGAATATAACAGGCTGTATCCCCATATCAGGAACCACAACCTTCACCGAATTCTGAACAACTTTCCTGAATTTTCTGAACAACTGAACACCACAGGGGGATTGCGTGTCTGAATATCTTAGTGTATTTGAAAGGCTCTATACATGATGTCTCTTACCTGTCTGGTTGGAAATTTTCCCTTCTGGACATAATACGCAATCATAGCAGCAAAATGGTTTCCCTTCCTTCTTTGTTTTTTGATAACCCAAAGGACAATTGGCATTACAAAGAGAAAGAGGCTGGGCCTGTCCACAAATGAAATAGGATTATGGTTTGTTTGTTTGTTTTTTTGTTTTTTGCAATATTGTGTAGCCACAATGTATACTTGCTGAACGATCTCCTTGAACTGTTACATTACCAGCACGAAACCTGGGCAGTGTATATGGAGGTCCTGAGTTGCCCAGACAAAAAGACATCCTTCTTAACCTCACTGATGTGGTTCAAAGGAAAGCAAATCAATATGTCACAGATTTGGGTAGGGAAAGGAAACCAGCAAGCCCCCTTGTGATAAAAGGAATCCTTAGGCTGCCTTCCCCTACATGAATATGGCCCTCTGTAAATTTATCAAGTTGGGTTTTTTTCAGGTGGTAAATTTGGTGGTTTTAGTGCAATAGTGGATTTAATGAATGTCACTTAATTGGCAAAACATGGAAGATCTCTACACCCATGCCCTCACTTCTACACTAAGCAGATGGATGAGCATACCACAGAGCTAGGTCAGTATCTGAACTGTGAATCATTGTAGAAGTGATGGATAGGCTACAAAATATGAATTTATCTCACCTGGTTAAACCTGCTGGGCCACACAATGGCTTCTTCACAAATGCTGAATGCTTCTTCTTGGGGAGCCATGGGGTCGATCTTTCCAACTTTCACCCTCCGAAAGGACTGGTTTGGAAATGTAACCCAGTTTATAATATCAAATCCAGACTCTAACTCTCCATTTTGGTTGAAGGAAACTTTTCCCCCACCACTATTATTAAATGAGATGCTTTTAACAAAGTGGTTGAGCTGTTTGGGGGGAAAGAATAGATAGAATCAGAGAGAAATTAAAAGAAAGCAAATTCATAAGAATATACAAAAGGCTGGTGATCATTCACAATTGATTACTGAACTGTTTAAAGCTTTATACCAAGGAAGAATGGATACGGAGAGAGGAAGAGCCCGATAGGCTCTGAACACCAGACTGTTGGGAGTGGACTATTCCCATAATGTCATGATTGAACACTTCCAACAGGTATCAAGATGGCTGCCTTGGGAAACCTTTCAACTGATCCATCACCTTTTCTACTCTGCTTTTAGGACCCTCGGGACATTACTGTCCACAACTGCTCATTCTGTAATGTTATTCCTTCATCCACTGTCATGTGCAAAGCATGTGCAACCACATAGACTTCTATGTAGACATTGTAGTTGTAGTGTGTGTGACCTACAGGTATTGGCTATGTTTGCTGGGAATATGGGTGTTGCAGTTCAGAAACATCTGGAAGGCTGAAGGTTCCCCATCCCTGCCTTAGGACTAGAGACAGAAGTATTTCCCTGACACTTCTTTTACAAAATGGCCTGCAAAATTGTGCCTGGAGTCAAAGCTGGTTAAACCTGCTGGACCATACAATGGCATCCTCATGAATGGTGAACTCTTTGCTCAGGGGTTCTCGTGGGTCTATTCCTCCAACTCTCACTCTAAGAATGGACCGGTTTGGGAATGTCACCCAGTTTATGATATCAAATGCAGCCTCTAGTTCTCCATGTTGGTTTAATTAAACTTTTCCCAAAGCACTATTATTAAGGAAGTTATTTCTCACCACGCAGCTGAGCTACATTTGGCAGGGGGAATGATGGGATAACAGGTTGATGATGAACTTTCCTTCTTGAGGGAAATGAGCAATGGGCCCTTCAAAAGATTCATAAGGACCAGTAATGGATGTAATAGAAGTCATTGAGCACTTCATCACCATCATCTTCTTTTGATGAAAGAGGATGCTGGACTAGATGGGCCAATGTCCTGGTCCAGCAATATCTTATTATGGTAAGTGAATGTGGTAAAACTACCTCCTGTAATCTTTCTTTCTCAGCATACATATAGGCATTTGATTTCAGTAAGGTTTTTTTTAATATGCTCTTTTAATATGATCTCTTTTCATGAAGAACAATGAGAGAGAGAGAGAAATCCTTCTGAAGAAGCTGCCATTTGGCCTTAAATGGAAACTCCTGGCGTAATCTCCTATTAGTAAGATAAAAGGGCTAACCCCATTCAGTATGAGTCAGTCACAGTCCTGAGTGAGGTCCCTGGAACAGATTCACATAACAGTGAGCTATGTTTTCAATGTCACATGTAATTTGGTCTTTAGATGCTAACCACCCTTGGTAGTGTGGTTGCTGACCTTGAGCCAGACATCCTGGAGAGTGAAGTCAAATGGGCCTTAGAAAGCACTGCTAATAACAAGACCAGTGGAAGTGATGATATTCCAGCTGAACTATTTAAAATTTTAAACGATGATGCTGTTAAGGTGCTACACTCAAGATGCCAGCAAATTTGGAAAACTCAGCAATGGCCAGAGGATTGGAGAAGATCAGTCTACATCCCAATCCCAAAGAAGGGCAGTGCCAAAGAATGCTCCAACTACCGCACAATTGCACTCATTTCACACGCTAACAAGGTTATGCTTAAAATTCTACAAGGCAGGCTTAAGCAGTACGTGGACCGAGAACTCCCAGAAGTGCAAGCTGGATTTCGAAGGGGCAAAGGAACCAGAGACCAAATTGCAAACGTGTGCTGGATTATGGAGAAAGGTAGAGAGTTCCAGAAAGACATCTACTTCTGCTTCATTGACTACGCAAAAGCCTTTGACTGTATCGACCACAGCAAACTATGGCGGGTTCTTAGAGAAATGGGAGTGCCTGATCACCTCATCTGTCTCCTGGGAAATCTCTATGTGGGACAAGAAGCTACAGTTAGAACTGGACATGGAACAACTGATTGGGTTCAAAATTGGGAAAGGAGTACGGCAAGGCTGTATATTGTCTCCTTGCTTATTTAACTTATATGCAGACTTCATCATGATAAAGGCTGGGCTGGATGAATCCCAAGCCGGAATTAAGATCGCCGGAAGAAATATCAACAACCTCAGATATGCAGATGACACAACCTTGATGGCAGAAAGTGAGGAGGAATTAAAGAACCTTTTAATGAGGGTGAAAGAGGAGAGCGCAAAATATGGTCTGAAGCTCAACATAAAAAAAACGAAGATCATGTCCACTGGGCCCATCACCTCCTGGCAAATAGAAGGGGAAGAAATGGAGGCAGTGAGAGATTTTACTTTCTTGGGCTCCATGATCACTGCAGATGGTGACAGCAGTCACAAAATTAAAAGACACCTGCTCCTTGGGAGAAAGGCGATGGCAAACCTAGACAGCATCTTAAAAAGCAGAGACATAACCTTGCCAACAAAGGTCTGTATAGTTAAAGCCATGATTTTCCCAGTAGTGATGTATGGAAATGAGAGCTGGACCATAAAGAAGGCTGATCGCTGAAGAATTGATGCTTTTGAATTATGGTGCTGGAGGAGACTCTTGAGAGTCCCATGGACTGCAAGAAGATCAAACGTATCCATTCTTAAGGAAATCAGCCCTGAGTGCTCACTAGAAGGACAGATTGTGAAGGTGAGCCTCCAATATTTGGCCAACTCATGGGAAGAGAAGACTCCCTGGAAAAGACACTGATGTTGGGAAAGATTGAGGGCACAAGGAGAAGGGGACGACAGAGGACGAGATGGTTGGACAGTGTTGTTGAAGCTACAAACATGAGTCTGACCAAACTGCGGGAGGCAGTGGAAGACAGGAGTGCCTGGTGTGCTCTGGTCACGAAGAGTCGGACACCACTAAACGACTAAACAACAACAACCTTTGGTAGAAACAGAAACCTTTCAAACATTCTGGATTCTTTCTTTTTATTGTTATTTCCAGGGCTATGGTGAGCATTCCTGCATTATTGTGCTCATGATATTACCTTCCACATCTTTTGATTCCAAAGCTTCAGCCGCCCTTCATCCACCCTGCGCTTCAATTTAGATGAATGCATGGCATGAACAGCGTGTGCCACAGCATAGACTGCATTGTAGATGCTATAGCTGTGGCCAGTCATGCTTGTTGGAAAAATAGAGCCAGGAAGAATCTCCAGCTTCTCCTCCCCAGTGCAAATATCTCCATCCTGCATATTCCCCTCAGAGTCAGGGAAATGACACTGAAATGCCTTTTCCCAGTATATCCTCATAAAGCCGTCTTCTTTTTCCAAGATGGGATTTCTCATCTGAACAAATTCCTGGAATCCCAAGACCTCCTCTGAGTGAATTGTGAAGGATAGAGTACCATGGAGGAAGTCTATGTCCTGATCTCTCTGAAAGGGAAGTGATGTGAAATCCATCTGTACTGTCATGACCCAAACTTTACCTTTAGCCTTTATTGGTATATCTTCATATTCTGACACAGTAGGAAGCATTCTCAAAAGTATCATGGAATCAATTTCCCCATGAATGATCAACACATTAACAGTACTTCTCATGGCAACATTAAATGTCTTGAGCCCATCTGCAACCAAGTCCATAAGACCAGTAGAATAAGACATTGTTGGAAATGTTCCTATGAAATCAAAGCAGATTCCTCTCAGAATAAATTTTGGAACCACGCTCTGTAGAAACCTCTCTCCATTCTCATCATTCACAATCACCACACCAGTCCACAGCCATCCGAAGTGTAGCAGTAACTTGAGAATCCCTTCATATTCATGGTCTATATTTGGGAACATTTGGTTAAGGAAAGCAACTTCAGTTTTAATATTTCTCATTGGAGCAGGACCATAGATGAGCTAAAAAAAAAGACAGGAAATGAGGAGATGAGAAATTTTGTTTAAGTTTGCAGTGGTTTTCTTTTTTTTTAACTTGTACTGACTGAGGTTAAAATACAATCTAGATTTCAGATTTTGTTTTGAGGAAGTGCTGCTGACATGGGAGCTTGTTGGTTTTTCCTGAAACATGAAAGAATTAAAAGGTGCAGATACAGCGAACAATCCTCTAAACATTGAAAAGCCATGTCTTACATTACACTGGTGAAACAGGGCTTCCACAATCTTCCATTGTAGGATGAGAGCTCCCATAATCTATGAGCACATTGCTCTTGCTGGCTGGGGCTGATGAAAGTTGGATTTCAATAACATCTGCAGAACACTTTCCTGTAGTCCCTCACCCAGCTTATTTTAATTATTTGTATTAAGATATCTATCCAGCTCCTCATCATTTTTTTCCAAGTCAGTTGATAACATTCTATATTAAGCAACAAGGAGAAAAAGCAAATGAAAAAGAACTGACAAAGGATCAACATAGTAACAGTTGCGAAGGGCCAACTGATCATCGGCACCTGCAAAGTGGTATGATTTTGACTGAAAAAGGCACATAATGGTCTGGATAGTTTTCTATCAGGAGAGGTACTCTGAGAGAATGTTACCTGTGGAATCTTGTAGTTGCTCAGTATATTTGCCATATGAAGACAATCCGCAGAGTTCGGACTTCCAATAACTGCTGCTAATTCATTCTGGGTGTCACATTTGTAGTTGGGGATGAATCTGCTGTACGAAGAGAGGAGTTCCAAGGAGGCACGATAGGTCCAGCTGGCACTAAAATGGCTGTTATAGATGTGGAAGCCCAGAGTGAGGTTGGGTAAGATTTGGAGGTTTGCATTGATCTCTTTTACAGCAAATACTAATGCCAGGATATGTTGGTAGAGCTGTGTCATAACCCTGAAATGAGACTTACATGCTGTAACAGAGTGTGTTTCCTTCTGGACAGGACAATTTCTACACCTCAGCTGCACCAATACTATCTTACTGATCAATCTGAATTCAGGTAAATCTGGAGGAATATTAACATGCGCAGGTTCCAACTCTAAACCATGGTGTTTATTTCTAGTTATTTTAAGAATAAATTTCCATGCAGGTGTTCATCCAAGGATCATAGGGCACTTTAAAACATAAAAACATAAAAATACATAAGGCTCCTAAAGAAATGTAACAAAGGCACCAGGTGAGCCTCCCTTAGAAGAGTATTCTACAAAGAGGGGCCACTGCAGAAAAAGGTCCTGAACCTCTTGTGAAGGGGGCATAGAAAGAAATTCCTCAGATGATGATCGCATGGTCTCGCTTAGTTCATGTGGGGCATGACAGTTTTTTAGGTATTGCGGTCCAAAGACATTTAAGGCTCACTTGAGTGATTTGTACCCGACCAATCTGAATTATGAGGTACAAATAAGAATGTGGCTTACCCCAAGATCTGTCTATTCCAAACTCTGCACATACTGGCAGATTCTGGGCTTGAAATGTTCCTTAAGCTGCTGATATTAGATTCATGGCTGCCGCAACTACAAATATAACAGATGATGATTAATATGGGGATGATGCACCTATTTGGCAAAGACAGAGAAAGCTGTCCTTTTTCTCTCATTCACTGAATCTACCACAGATCTATGGGCCTGGCACTCCTAGGGAAAATTAATATATCAAAAATATGGTACCAGAGGTTTTTACAAAACAAATCTTACACAATGTCATCAAAGAGGTCAGTAGAAGGACATTTATCAAAGTCTATTGAGTTGAATAATATGGAGATCTGAGACATAATACCAGCAACGATGAGGTCTCCTGGTTGGTAATACTTGTGAAGAAAAGGAAGGGGACTGCAGATGCTGCACTTAGTGCTAGGAATCTTGCACATCACCTGAAGCAGAAGCACTGATGGCAATAGTACAAATCCAACTATCCTGCATGAAATAATTCCTCTTCTACCAAAATTCTCCTCTCCCCACATTATCTTTCAGTAAGTCCTTTGCTGTGTTGGGCAGCCTAACTTAAGTCAACACTACATTGATTTGTGAGTCAGATTGTGCAGTGTAAAGCATCTGTTATCAGCCTGACCAATCTCTGACTATCTCTTGTTACACCTTGGAATTGTACTGGCAATATTCACAGCACCCTCCTATCTTCATTGATAATAATGCAACTCATATTTGTAATTCCTTGATATGAGAAAACAAAGCTTCCATGCTTAATTTCATAATTACAGGGAGGATAATAATATCATTGAGATTTACAGGCACTTAGATGTGACGGCTGCAATCATCCAGCTCATGTGATCATCCAATGGTGTTATGGGAATTAATGGTCCCAGATAGTGCAATTTGTAGCAGGAAACTAGGTGGATGTAATTATAGTAGTTAGGAGCAGATGATATTTATATTCTCAACTTTGTACAAGCAGGGACCTTTGAGCAAATACGATGCTAGATGCATTATACTTGAAAGTGAAGTTACGCAGCTTGCTCTGTGCAGGTCTCACTGGTATTCACAAACTGACAGGTGAATATGATGATGTCAGAAATCCCCTTGAAAAAAATGGTATGTGTGGAGGGAGTTAAATGTTGAAAACAAGCCCTAAGTTTGTAATGTCTACAGTCCTGACTTCTGTTCATTTGTTTTTCTTGTGGGTTTTTTAAAATAAATTTATTTTCAATTTTTCAAATCGAAAAACAATCTTCAAGCAACAAAAAGGGGGTGGGAAGGTATTCCATAAATCCCCATGAACTTCTCTCCTCCCCTTCGTGGGTCCTTTACTAAGTTTTTTTCTCCTGCATCTTCTCTGTTGGACTTCTGTTCATTTGGAAAGAGATACCCAGAGAGCAAAGAGCAATTCGTCATCCCAGCTGACCCTCCCACTCTTCCCATGCCAGATGTTGCCCATCTTATAATGTCTGCCATTCATTCCCTGCCAAGTACTGTATTGCAGAGACTTTAAAGGTAACTTAATATGATTTTGGCTTCAATCGACTTTAAGGCCCTCGAAATTATAGACTCGTTAGCTTGAGATCTGTCCTGGCAAGACTGAAAGTACAGGTCAATCATTGATTCATAATGTTATTTGTACCCTGCACTTCCACTAAAGGAATCTTACTCCAAGTAGCTAACAACAAGAATACAGGAACACGTCTCAAAATCAACAGCGGCAAGAACAATTTCATAATAAATGAAGAACAAAATAGCAAATATAACAACATAACCCCCCCAAATTTTATTATAATAAATATAGCAAGATGACATTAATAGGATCACACCTCTTAGAAACAGCAAAAATAACCACTGATATAATCACAACACCCCGCTGACTATATGGTGGCTGTAATAGATGATGTAGATACAGGATCATACAAGCAGGACCATTAAACCCAAGCTATGCCCACAACCAGGCTGTTCGGGGGAATAACACAAGATGAAATGCTTTTCTAGATGAAATGCACTCACCAGCAGAGCTAGACAGGTTGCTGAATGCAGACCTTTCTGTTACGATATAGAAGCAATGCAGCTGCAAACTGCTAGCTTGAAAGCAAAACCTAATGGGAATGTTGGGACTGTCCGTGGGAAACAGAGGGACAGTCAATTCACAGTGCGAAGCACCGGAATTAGCTCAGAGTGTAATATGAGCTCTTCCGTTTGTTCCTGTACAGGAAGTGCAGGAAGTGTTTGTTTCTAGACTGCTGGAGTTTGAAGAGAGCAGTCATGTTTTTTGTAATGCTGCAAAGACAGAAATAAAGGCATGAAAATACGTTTCTGTCTATCTCTTTCCCCTGCCAGGGGGCAGGAAAGAGGGGGGGGTGTTCTTCTTACGTTGAGAAGGATCGCCTATTGCGACCTAGCCTGGATCTTGCTGGGGAATGCAGCCAGGGAGGTCAACAGGAGATCAAGCCGGGTGCCTGGGAGAGTTGCCAGTTTCTCCTGATATGGGCTTGATTTCCGACACTTTCTGGCCTTCATGCAATGAGAACAGGGATTGGGAATTCCAGGTCTGGGAGCTGAATATGATGCTGATATTTGGAATTCTTCCCAAGTGAAACCCCTTACTACCCAGCTCCACACCCAGAGATCTTTTCCCTCATTGGAATGCGTCCTCAAACTCCAATAATGCCCCTTACTTGACTTGTGAGTGTGCACAGATACTTGTGTACTATACAAATGCAAAACTTACATTTGTTGCTGCTCACTCTTTTGCCTCTGGCACCATGTGTGACAGGCAGGTGGAAAGCTGCTCAGGAACTTTTTTCTCATTTCCTTTTGTAAAAGGTTCGATCTCCCGCTCCCCCATTTGAACTCTAAATCTGTCCTAGGTTCTCCCTCCCACGACACTCTGGAGCAGATATTGGGAGGGTATGAGGCCCACCCAGTGTGAGGAGAAAGGAGAAAATCCACTGTACAAGCCGAAAAGCTTGGACTCATGGGATGAAGCAGTTGAGTACAACGCAAAGAGTTGGGGCAGGAGGTTCCTGGAGTTGGGATTCTCCACAGAACAAGTAGCCAAACGATACTGCCTATTTGCATATAGGCGGACAAAATAAATTTCCCACAAATTCTGGGCTTTGTATAACTTGGATTTATTGTTTGTACTGTTGCATTCAGGAAATAAATAGCAATACTGTGGCATTTAAAATGGAAGGGCAGAGTTTATATTCTTGGGTTGGCCGTATGTTGTTTGGCTGCCGGATGTGGGGGGGGGGGATAATTAATTAACACGGTTCCTATATTCAATCCATATCTTACAATATATATGTACTGCCTAATGAGGGAATAAAGGGAGAAAATGTAACCTAAAATGCAATCCAGTTGAACTAATCAGTTGTGGATGACTTAAATCCCTTTGCGTAGATACAAATTTAGATGGACCAGGACCTTAGAATTGTAGATGCTTCACTGATTTCTTCTTCTTAACTGCTCCTTGTTGTTCAGCTCTGGCTTCATCACAATAATATAACATTTTGGGGCAAATATACAGCCTAGTAAACCAACACTGGAGGCCAAGATGGAGAAAATCTCCACAGCCACCATATATTTTCCTTTTGTGCTTAAATAAGTTGGAACAAAGGACAGCCACACACTGCAAAATACCAGCATGCTGAAGGTGATAAACTTGGCTTCATTAAAGCTGTCAGGTAACTTCCTGGCTAGGAAGGCTACAGAGAAGCTGACAATGGCCAGCAAGCCCATAAACCCCAAGACACAGTAGAACATGGTGACAGACCCTTCATTACATTCCAGAACAATTTCTTTACTCATTGAGTTCATGTCTAAATCTGGGAATGGGGGAGAAGTTGCCAGCCACACAGTAAAGAGCAGCTTGAATCAAGAAACAGGAAATAATAATGGAAGTGGCCTGTTGTTTCCCCACCCATTTCCTCATGCTGGAACCTGGTTTGGTGACCATGAAAGCAAGGACCACAATGATTGTCTTGGCCAAAACACAAGAAACGGCCACTGAAAAGATGATGCCAAAAGTTGTTTGTCGAAGGAGACAGGTCACTTTCTCAGGTTGACCAATGAATAGAAGAGCACAAAAGAAAGAAAGCAAGAGGGAGATGAGGAGAGTGTAGGAGAGGTTGCGGTTGTTGGCTTTGACTATGGGAGTGTCCCGGTGGTTAATGAAGATCCAAAGCACCAAAGCTGTAAGGAAGGACAAGGAAAGAGCAAAGCAGGCCAAAGAGATCCCCAGGGGTTCCCCATAAGACAAGAAATGGATGTCCTTTGCCACGCATGAATCCTTTTCCACATTTGGGTAATGATCCGGTGAGCACAGAAAGCATTCATCCATGTCTGAAAAAGAAAAGCTGTAGGAGCACCACTACATACATAATAGTAAAATTATGAAAATGAAAACAACAAAAACTTAAAGAAGGGCTGCCTGGTTGAAATCTGAAAAACAATTTGCCACACTTCTCATATAATTATATTATTAGCAACATGCCATATTCAATTCCCAGCCACTCTCAAATGTTAGGACCTAACTCGACTTCTTAAGCTCAGTGTTATAACTTACGGTCAGGATTCTAGCAGATTTTACTTGTTCACAATTTTAACATCCCAACATGATTTGAACTTCCCATTCTAATATGTCGACTGGAGCAAGGTTGTATTTCCGTTTTAGCGCTTCTCTGAAATGTGAAACATGGTTCTTTGGTCTTGTTTTTAAGACAGAGAGAGGCTGTTGTCCGTTAGCTTTCCCCTGAAGTTTTCATATTTCTGAAAGTTTCTGTTTTTTTAGCTTATGATACCTCCTTCGTCTGATTAATAGCCAGCTATCAATGGCTTGGACTGATATTATTGAATATATCAGGCTGTATCCCCATATCAGGAACCACAACCTTCACTGAAATCTGAACAACTTTCCGGAAATTTATGAACAACTGAACACCACAAGTGAAGTGTGTGTCTGAATATCTTAGTGTCAGTACATTTTAAAGGCTGTATACATGATGTCTCTTACCTGTCTGGTTGGAAATCTTCCCTTCTGGACATAATACGCAATCATAGCAGCAAAATGGTTTCCCTTCCTTCTTTGTTTTTTGATAACCCAGAGGACAATTGGCATTACAAAGAGAAAGAGGCTCTGTCTGTCCACAAATGAAAGAGGATCATGGTTTCTTTTTCTTTTTGCAATATTGTGTATCCACAATGTATAGCTGCTGAACTATCTCCTTGAACTGCTGCATAAGCAGCACCAAACCTGGGCAGTGTATATGGAGGTCCTGGGTTGCCCAGAGAAAAAGACATCCTTCTTGACCTCACTGATGTGGTCCAAAGGAAAGCAAATCAATATGTCACAGATTTGGGTAGGGAAAGGAAACCAGCAAGCCCCGTTTTGATAAAAGGAATCCTTAGGCTGCCTTCCCCTACATGAATATGATCCTCTGTAAATTTATCAAGTTGGGTTTTTTTCAGGTGGTAAATTTGGTGGTTGTAGTGCAATAGTGGATTTAATGAATGTCACTTAATTGGCAAAACATGGAAGATCTCTACACCCATGCCCTCACTCCTACACTAAGCACATGGTTGAGCATAGCACAGAGCTAGGTCGGTATCTGAACTGCGAATCATTTTAGAAGTGATGGATACGCTACAACCTATGAATTTATCTCACCTGGTTGAACCTGCTGGGCCACACAATGGCTTCTTCACAAATGCTGAACACTTCTTCTTTGGGAGCCATGGGGTCGATCTTTCCAACTTTCACTCTCCGAAAGGACTGGTTTGGAAATGTAACCCAGTTTATAACGTCAAATCCAGACTCTAACTCTCCATTTTGGTTGAAGGAAACTTTTCCCCCACCACTATTATTAAATGAGATACTTTTAACAAAGTGATTGAGCTGTTTGGGGAGAAAGAATAGATAGAATCAGAGAGAAATTAAAAGAAAGCAAATTCATAAGAATATACAAAAGGCTGTTGATCATTCGCAATTGATTCCTGAACTCTTTAAAAGCTTTATACCAAGGAAGAATGGATACGGAGAGAGGAATAGCCCGATAGGCCTCCTTGAGTTTATTGCATGAGCGTTGAGAGATACATAGAACAATAAACAGATACAGTAATAAACTACAATAATAAAAGCTAACAGTGGTACTAATGAAGGAAGTGACTGATCAGCAGTGGAGCAGGTCAGAATGGTATAGCCACCACTACATTTATAACCGTGACGTGGTGGGTGGTAGAAGCAGAAAGAAATCCCGCTCCACACTTATTGTTATCAGCTTTTGGACTTTCCAAAGAATCTAGATTCTCTGCTTATTCCTTTGCATCTGATGAGCAGTGGAGATTAGACAAAGTCAAGGAAGAAATTGGATATCTATGGCTATTAGCCACAATGACTATATACTTGCTCCAGAAAAAGGGGCGTCGTCGCTCTGAACACCAGACTGTTGGGAGTGGACTACTCCCATAATGTCCAGACTGAGCATTTGCCACAGGTATCAAGTTGGCTGCCTTGGGAAACCTTTCGACTGACCCATCATCATTTCTGCGCTACTTTTAGCACGCTTGGGACATTACCATCCACAACTGCTCATTCTGAAATGTTATTCCTTCATCCACTGTCATTCTGCCTTTGAGACTAGATGAGTGCATGGCATGCAAAGTATGTGCAACCACATAGACTTCTATGTAGACATTGTAGTTGCAGGGTGCGTGACCGACAGGTATTGGCTATGTTTGCTGGGAATATGGGTGTTGCAGTTCAGAAACATCTGGAGGGCTGAAGGTTCCCCATCCCAGCCTTAGGACTAGAGACAGAAGTATTTCCATGACACTTCTTGAAGACTGGCAAAATAGCCTGCAAAAATGTGTCTGGAGTCAAAGCTAGTTCAATCTGCTGGGCCATACAATGGCATCCTCATGAATGGTGCACTTTCCCCAGGGGTCTTGTGGACCATTTTGGTTAAAATAAACTTCCCCCCCAAGCACTATTATTAAAGAGGTTATTTAAGGAAGCTTTTAATGTTTGATGGATAACTGTATTTTAATATTTTGGTGGAAGCTGCCCAGAGTGGCTGGGGAAGCCCAGCCAGATGGGCAGGGTATAAATAATAAATTATTATTATATTATTATTATTATTATTTCTCACTAAACGACTGAGCAAATTGGGCAGGGGGAAAGTGCTGGAAGATTCCATTACACTTTTAGTTGCAGGCATGGGATTGTTACATGTCACATGTCTGTTTACATTTCAGCACAGTTTGCTGGCGTAAGCAGAACTTCCACTGTATTGCTTTTGTTTTGACTCTCTCTCCGAGAAGAAAGCAAGGAAAGATGACATGTTTCTTTGTTCTGATTTATGAAAAATAAATCCGTAGTTGTAGTATGTACCCACAGCCTCTTCTGTTTGTGCGATTTACACTGCTACGTATAGTGTGCTCAAGTCAGTTAGGTTGAGTCGCTAATTTATGTCAGAGCCAGAGCTTGATGGATCTTTGCAGTGTGAAGGCTGAGAGGGAAATGAACCAGCTGGGAGCTAGCCAGCTGGCCTTTCAGCCCCTGGATGCCGACACAAAGATGGGAAAAGAAAATATAACAGGTTGATGATGAAATTTTGTTATTGGGGATATGAGCAACGGACCCTTCAAAAGTTTATAAAGACCAGTAATGGATGCAGTAGAAGTCACTGAGCATTACATCACCATCATCTTCCTTTGACAAAAAAGGATGCTGGACTAATGGGCCAATGTCCTGTTCCAGCAGCATTTTCTTATGGCCTTAAGTAAGTGAATGCAGAACAATTACCTCCTGCATACTTTCTTTCTCTATGTACATATGGACATTTAATTTCAGTAAGGTTTTTTTAAATAAGATCTTCTCATGAAGAGCAACGAGGGAGAGGGAGAGAGAGAGAGAGAGAGAGAGAGAGAGAGAGAGAGAGAGAAATCCTTCTGAAGAAGCTGCCATTTGACATTAAATGGAAACTTCTGGTGCAATCTCCTCTTAGTAAGATAAAAGGGCTAACCCCATTCAGTATGAGTCAGTCACAGTCCTAACTGAGGTCTCTAGAACAGATTCACACAACAGTGAGCTATGTTTTCAATGTCACATGTAATTTAGTCTTTAGATGCTAACCACCCTTGGTAGAAACAGAAACTTTTCAAACATTCTGGATTCTTTCTTTTTATTGTTATTTCCAGGGCTATGGTGAGCATTCCTGCATTATTGTGCTCATGATATTACCTTCCACATCTTTTGATTCCAAAGCTTCAGCCGCCCTTCATCCACTCTGCGCTTCAACTTAGATGAATACATGGCATGCACAGCGTGTGCCACAGCATAGACTGCATTGTAGATGCTATAGCTGTGGCCAGTCATGCTTCTTGGAAAAATAGAGCCAGGAAGAGTCTCCAGCTTCTCCTCCCCAGTGCAAATATCTCCATCCTGCATATTCCCCTCAGAGTCAGGGAAATGACACTGAAATGCCTTTTCCCAGTATATCCTCATAAAGCCGTCTTCTTTTTCCAAGATGGGATTTCTCATCTGAACAAATTCCTGGAATCCCAAGACCTCCTCTGAGTGAATTGTGAAGGATAGAGTACCATGGAGGAAGTCTATGTCCTGATCTCCCTGAAAGGGAAGTGATGTGAAATCCATCTGAACTGTCATGACCCAAACTTTCCCTTTAGCCTTTATTGGTATATCTTCATATTCTGACATAGCAGGAAACATTCTCAAAAGTGTCATGGAATCAATTTCCCCATGAATGATCAACACGTTAGCAGTACTTCTCATGGCAACATTAAATGTCTTGAGCCCATCTGCAACCAAGTCCGTAATACCATTAGTATAAGACATTGTGGGAAATCTTCCTATGAAATCAAGGCAGATTCCTCTCCGAATAAATTTTGGAACCACGCTCTGTAGAAACCTCTCTCCATTCTCATTATCCGCAATCAACACACCAGTCCATAGCCATCCAAAGTGTAGCAGTAATTTGAGAATCCCTTCATATTGATGGTCTATACTTGGGAACATTTGGTTAAGGAAAGCAACTTCATTTTTATTATTTCTCATTGGAGCAGGACCATAGATGAGCTAAATCAAAGATAGGAAATGAGGAGATGAGAAATTTTGTTTAAGTATACAGTGGTTTCCTTTTTTTAACTTATATTGACTGCAGTGAAAATGCAATCTAGATTTCAGATTTTGTTTTGAGGGAGTGCTGCTGACATGAGAACTTGTTGGTTTTTCCTCAAACTTGAATGAATTCAAAGGTACAGATACACTGAGCAATCCTCTCTAGACATAGAAAAATGTTCTCACCAGTGAAATTGTAGTAGCACAAAGTATGTGCTGGTCGAAGGTTGTGGCAATCTGCTCAAGCAATAATGCTCAGTTACCTTTCATGGTAGTGCCATGTCTTACATTACACTGGTGAAACAGGACTTCCACCATCTTCCATTGTAGGATGAGAACTCCCATAATCTATGAGCACATTGCCCTTGCTGGCTGGGACTAATGAAAGTTGGATTTCAATAACATCTGAAGGACACCTTACTGTAGTCTGTCAGGCAGCATATTTTAATTAGTTGTATTAAGATATCTATCCAGTTCATCATTTATACCACGGCAGTTAATAACATTCTATATTAAGCAACAAGGAGAAAAAGCAAATGAAAAAGAACTGAGAAAGGATCAACACAGTAACAGTTGCGAAGGGCCCACTGATCATCGGCACCTGCAAAGTGCTAGGTTTTTGCCTGAAAAGAAGACCCAATGGTCTGGGTAGTTTTCTATCAGGAGAGGTGCTCTGAGAGAATGTTACCTGTGAAATCCTGTAGTTGCTCAGTATACTTGCCATATGAAGACAAACCTCAGAGTTTGGACCTCCAATGACTGCTGCTAGTTCATTATGGGTGTCACATTTGTAGTTTGGGATGAATCTGCTGTAGGTAGAGAGCAGTTCCAAGGAGGCACGATAGGTCCAGCTGGCACTAAAATGGCTGTTATAGATGTGGAAGCCCAGGGTGAGGTTGGGTAAGATTTGGAGGTTTGCATTGATCTCTTTTACAGCAAATACTAATGCCAGGATATGTTGGTAGAGCTGTGTCATAACCCTGAAATGAGAGTTACATGCTGTAATACAGTGCGTTTCCTTCTGGATAGGACAATTTCTACAACTCAGCTGCCCCAATACTATCTTACTGATCAATCTGAATTCAGGTAAATCTGGAGGAATATTAACATGCACAGGTTCCAGCTCTAAACTATGGTGTTTAAATCTAGTTATTTTTAAATTAAATTTCTGTACACTGTTGTTCATCCAAGGATCATAGGGCATTTTAAAACATAAAAACACAAAAAAGGATGTACAGATGGTATTTAACACCAGTGAAGTTAGCAAAAATGCATCATACTCATGATAATAAATGCTGGAAATGCAAAGAAAAAGAAGGAACCTTTTACCACATGTGTTGGACGTGCAGCAAGGTAAAAGACTTCTGGGAAATTTTTATGATTTATAATTATATTTATATTTATAGTGAGCTGCAAAAAGTGTTGAAAAACACATTTATTAAGAAACCAGAAGTCTTTTTACTCGGAATAGTGGGGGGGTGAAATCTACAAAAAGGATATTACTTTTTTTCTGTATGCCACAACAGCTGCGAGAATATTGCTAGCCAAGAATTGGAAGAAAGAAGATTTACCAACTATCAAAGAATGGCAGATGAAGATGATGGACTATATGGAACTTGCCGAACTGACTGGGAGACTCTGAGACCAGAGAGAAGAGATGGTGGAAGAAGATTGGAAGAAGTTTGAGGAATAGTTGAAAAAATATGTTAATATTTAAATCTTAGAATAGCTTTGGAAGTGAATATAGGCTGTAGGGGTTAAAGTAGAAGATAGTGTATTTTAAAATAGTATTATTTGTAAGAGAAATGTGAAGATTTTTAAGTGTGATTAAAAAAATGAAAAAATGGTTAGAAATTATGATATATGTAAACTGCTAATGATGAGGTAAAATGAAAATCAGATAGGTGGGACTTGGGGAAGCCCACATTACAATGTTTAGAAAAAATAAGGATAAGACAAGAATCTGTTTGTATTGTTTGTTTTTCTGTTTGTGTTGTTTATTTCTGTTATAAAATGAATTAAAAAAATTTAAAAAAGAAATACAAAATAAATCTTACACAATGTCATCAAAGAGGTCATTAGAAGGACATTTATCAAAGTCTATTGCGTTGAAAAATATGGAGATCTGAGACATAATACCAGCAACGATGAGGTCTCCTGGTTGGTAATACTTGTGAAGAAAAGGAAGGGGATTGCAGATGCTGCACTTAGTGTTACGAATCTTGCACATCACCAGAAGTAGAAGCACTGATGGCAATAGTACAAACCCAACCATCTTGCATGTAATAATTCCTCTTCTACCTAAATTCTCCTCTCCCCACATTATCTCTAAGTCAGTCCTTTGCTGTGCTGGGCAGCTTAGCTTAAGTCAACACTACACTGATTTGTGAGTCAGATTGTGCAGTGTAAAGCATCTGTTATCAGCCTGACCAAGCTCTGACTATCTCTTGTTACACCTTAGAATTGTACCAGCGATATTCACAACACCCTCCTATCTTCATTGATAATAATGCAACTCATATTTGTAAATCCCTTGATATGTGGAAACGAAGCTCCCATGCTTAATTTCATAATTACAGAGAGGATAATAATATCATTGAGATTTACAGGTACTTAGATGTGATGGCTGCAATCATCCAGCTCATGTGATCATCCAATGGTGTAATGGGAATTAATGGTCCCAGATAGTGCAATTTGTAGCAGGAAACTAGGTGGATGTAACTATAGTAGTTAGGAGCAGATGATATTTATATTCTCGACATTGTACAAGCAGGGACCTTTGAGCAAATACCATGCTAGATGCATTATACTTGAAAGTGAAGTTACTCAGCTTGCTCTGTGCAGGTCTCACTGGTATTCACAAACTGACAGTTCAGTGTGATGATGCCAGAAATCCCCTTGAAAAAATGATGTGTGTGGAGGGAGTTAAATGTTGTTGAAAAACTGCCCTAAGTTTGTATTCTCTGCAGTTCTGACTTCTGTTCATTTTGTTGTTGTTGTGTTTTTTATAAATTTATTTATTTTCAAATTTACAAATCGACAAACAATCCTCAAGCAACAACAACAACAACAACAACAAAGATTCCATAAATCCCCATGGACGTATCTCCTCCCCGTTCTGGGTCCTTTATTAACTTTTTTCTCCTGCATGTTTAAAACCATTTATCCAGGGGTTCTCAACTCTGAGTTAGACCTCAATCTCCTTGTATTTGTATTGTTACTTTGCACTGTACCTTTAAACTCAACCTCGTTGTTGTTATCAGCACCACCCTGATTTGGCTTTACATGTTTCTCAAAAAATATTGTTAGTAGCAGTGACTACATTATTACATGAGCACTGTTCCACAGATATTTTCATTTATATACATTCATTCAAAATAAGATGGGGTATGTACTCTTCTCCATTACTGTTTGTATTATAGTTTATAATTTTTGTAAAGTGATATGTCATGCAGGTCATCGTCTGTAATTGTCTTCCACCATACAAAATTTGGTACCTCGCTTCATTTAAAGACTTTGAGACTAAAGATTTCATTTTGAACTTTTTATGATTTGAAGGAATTCTATAAAGATTCTCTATTACGTGTGTATATGTTCATTGTGTTGCCTAGACATTATTGACGTTCTCTTTGCAACACAGGGGTTTGTTTGGATACTTCATACAATGAGAACAGGGCATGGGAATCCCAGACCTGGGAGCCTAATATGATGCTGATATTTGGAATTCTTCCCAGTTGAAACCCGTTACTAGCCAGCTCCACACCTGGATATCTTTTCCCTTACTGGAATGTGTCCTGGAACTCTGATAATGCCCCTTACTAGACTTGTGAGTGTGTGCAGGTACTAGTGTACTATGCAAATGCAAAACTTACATTTGTTGCTGCTCACTCTTTTGCCTCTGGCCTCACGCGTGACCAGCAAGTGGCCTCTGGAAGGCTGCACCGGAACTTTTTTCTTATTACCCTTTGTAAAAGGTGTGATTTCCACCTCCCCCATGTGAACTCTAGGTTCTCCCTCCTCTGACACTCTGGAGCCGATATTGGGAGGGTATGAGACCCACACAGGGTGAGGAGAGGGGAGGAAATCCATTGTAGAAGCAGAAAAGCTTGCACTCATGGGATGAAGCAGTTGGATACAACTCAAAGTGTTGGGGCAGGAGTTTTCTGGAGTTAGGAGCTTTGAATCTCCACAGAGCAACTGTCAAACCATATGGCCCATTTGCATGTAGGCAGACAAAATAAATTTCCCACAAATCCTGAGCTCTGTATAACTTGGATTTATTGTTTGTATTGTTGCATTCAGCAAATAAATGACAATGCTGTGGCATTTAAAATGGAAGGGCAGAGCTTACATTCTTGGGTTTTCTATATGTTGTTGGGCTGCCGGATGTGGGGGGGAAATAATGAATTAACATAGGACAGCTCCAAAGAGGGGGTATCATCATATCCACTCAAGGTGGCAGATAATTATGTCACTATGTTTGGCAAACCTAAGGAAGAAAGCTTTGGCTCCCATATCTTGTTTGGTTGGCAGACTTGGGATAGGGAGTTGATACTAACATAGGATGGTTCCTATATTCGATCCATACGTTGCAATATATATGTACTGCCTAATGAGGGAATAAAGGGAGAAAATGTAATCTAAACTGCAATCCAGTTGAACTAATCAGTTGTGGCTGGCTTAAATCCCTTTGCATAGATTCAAAATAAGATAGAGCAGGGCCATAGAACTTTAGATGCTTCAGTGATTTCTTCTTCTTAACTGTTCCTTGTTGTTCAGCTCTGGCTTCACCACAATAATATAACATTTTGGGGAAAATATAAAACCCAATAACCCAGCACTAGAAGACAAGATGGAGAAGATCTCCACAGCAACCATGTATTTTCCTTTTGTGCTCAAGTAAGTTGGAACAAAGGACAGCCAAACACTGCAAAAGACCAACATGCTGAAGGTGATAAACTTGGCTTCATTAAAACTGTCGGGTAACTTCCTGGCTAGGAATGCCACAATGAAGCTCACAATGGCCAAGAAGCCCAGGAAGCCCAGGACAGAGTAGAACATGGTACTGGAACCTTCATTACACTCTGATACAATTTGGTCAGTCACTGAGAACATGTCAAATTCTGGGAATGGGGGTGAGATTGCCAGCCACACACCACAAAGGGTGGCTTGAATAAGGGAACAGGAAAGGACAATAGAAATGGCCAGTCTTTTCCCTGCCCATTTTCTCATCCTAGTTTCAGGCTGGGTGGCCATGAAGGCTACAACCACTATTATAGTTTTGGCCAGCACACAAGAAACAGCCACTGCAAAGATGATAAGAAAAGTGGTTTGTCGAAACAGGCATGCCACCTTCTCAGGCTGGCCAATGAACAGCAAAGCACAAAGGAAGGAGAGCAGGAGGGAGACAAGGAGAGTGTAAGTAAGATCCCGATTGTTAGCTTTGACTATGGGAGTGTCCTGGTGCTTCACAAAAATCCAAAGCACAAAAGCAGTGAGGAAAGAAAACGAGAGGGCCAAAGTAGCCAAAGAGATTCCCAAAGGTTCTCCAAAAGTGAGGAAGGTTATGAATTTTGGAATGCATGAATTATGGGCATGGTTTGGATACTGATCTTCTGGACATCGAAAGCAGTCATCCATGTCTGGAAAACAAAACATCTGGTTTAAAATATGGTAGCCCTGATGGAACCTTGAAATGATCATATCTTGATATTACAAAGAAATGAATGAGAGTTGTCAGGCTGAAATCTAAAAAACAAATATTCAGTCTTATTGTGTCATTTTGTTAGAAGGTTGTCATATTCTGGATTATGTAGAGAAACAAACATCTGATTACCCTAAAAATTGTATATTTTATATGCTCTGTATAGTACTTCCTTACCTGTCTGGTTTGAAATCTTCCCTTCAGGACATGGAAGGCAATGATAGCAGCAAGATGGCTGCCCTTCCTTCTTTGCCTTATGATATCCCAAATTGCAATGGTCATTACAAAGAGAAAGGGGCTGAGCCTGTCCACAAATGAAAAAGGAGAATGTTTTCTCTTTTGCATGCCTCCATATCTACAATGTATTATATTATGGAAATCCACTAAGCTATCTCAAACAGGACAGCCAATAGAGATCAGAAGCCAGATAAGTGTTTAAGGCCGCTATTTCCTTGTCACACTTAACAATGATAGCAGTCCACATTGGTTGGTCACTTATGTGATTTCCCCCCTTGGCCAAGTTATATAGTTATCATTGCTGACATTATGAAAGGTATGTCTTCTCAGCATAATTAGTTGCAGTTATTTGGTTATACTTTGCTCACTCATCTTTTTGTTATGCCTTTGAGTTCCAATGCATGATTATTTGGAAGTAAGTTACACTGTAAACCATAGAACATGTTTCATGCATACATAGGAACTCAGAATGGTGAGGTCAGTACTATACAAGTATGTTGGTGTTTGAACTGTGAACCTCTGTGAAAATGAGTAGTGGAGACACCCCAATATTTGAACGAACCTTACCTGATTAAATCTGCTGGGCCACACAATGGCTTCCTCAAAAATGGTGAAAACGTCTTTTTGCGGAGTCATGGGGTCAATCTTTCCAATTTTAACTCTACAAAAAGACTGGTTTGGAAATGTGATCCAGTTTAGAATATCATATCCAGCTGCTAACTCTCCATTTTCATTGAAGGAAACTTTTTCTCCCGCACTATTATTAAACGAGATGCTCCTCACAAGATGGTTGAGCTAATAGGGGAAGGGGAAGTAGGGAGAAATTAATGGAAACAGTTAGACAATTATTATCTTTCCCATTTGAACAGAGGCTCCCCATTTGTAGAAAGTTCTTCTCAGGGAAACATGCCTGTCCCCATCTCTGTCAGCTTCCAGGCACAAAGCTAAACATTCCTTTTTGCTTAGGCTTTTGGCTGTTAATTTGGATCATTTCTTGGTATGCTTTTGGCCTGTTTTGTCATGCTCATCTTTTGGTTGGGTGTGGAGTATTTATACTTTTTATACCATTGTTGGATGAGCACTTCAGGAATTTTGTTTGATTTTGTTTTTCCTTTTCATATCTAGCCTTTATTAATGTTTTATTCTGTTGGTGTTTACTAACTTTGTAAGTAAATTTGAGACTTTTTTGTAGAAAGTGATGTATAAATGTGAATGTAAATCATTATCCACAGAGTGAATAACATTTTAAAATGTGCATGCTGCTAAATTGTTGCTTTCTGCTTTAAAGACTATTATGTTGACTTGGAAAATCAAAAATTCAGCTTTAGAAATTGACACCTAAAGAAGAATGAAACCTAAAAGCTATGGGTTGAGGAAAAAGAAGCCAAAAAAGTTGTGCAAAAGGTAAACAGTATTCTACTGCTCTTCAGATTCATCATGTGGCTAAGTGGGGGAGTAGTTAGAGTTTACTGATTTTTCCTCCATAATGACTGATACTTAGTGCTAGCTTACATTTTTAATTAACAATGCGTATATATCTGGGGAAAGTCAGTATAAACCGTTCAGTTATCTCCATTTTTTTCTATTTAGTCCCCCAATTGTTGGTATATGGTTATTGCACAGATACACAAAGCTAGACCACACATGAATTGTGACCAAGGCATTAGTGTTTTTTAAAAAAATTGACTTTGACACAGCACTAGCCGAGGAAAAGCAAAATTTAAACAGCAAAACTGATGAAGTTTTCAAAACTGGGTGGGAAGGTTGTTGGGAGGAGAGGAATATATCACAATCAGTGCTTCATCTTACTCAGCTGTGAGTGATCGCCAAAAAGAGAGAGAAGAAGATGTGAGGAATGAGAGAACATTTCCCTCAGTGGAGTATTATTATCATCTGTGTAGTACTTATTACATTTCTATACTGTCCATATTGATAGTTGCCTTGCAATTCAAATCAGCTGGAATCTCCCATTGACAAGAATAAAGAGTTAACCCCACTTCCTGCAAGCCACAGTCGCACCCCTAAACTGCTGCTATATAGAACTTTCAGTGATTCACATAATGCCATGTGATGTATCTAACATATCACATAATGTGGCCCAAAACAACCTTGATAAAAAGAAAATTTTCTACAGATCACTGATGTTCTTTTTGCTCCCATAGATATGGTGAACTCCAGATTTAAAAGGGTATTAGCCAAGTTCATGGAGAAAAAGGCTATCAATGAGTACAAGCCATGACAGCAGACTCAGAGCCTCAATGCCTCTGAATATCACCTCCCAAGAGTGGGAGGAGACCATTACTATTGATGTAATCCAGCAAAGCTCATCTCAGGCTCTTTGTGTGTTCAGTATATTACCTTCCATAGTTCTTGGCTAAGAAGCTTCATTCTTCCGTCATGCACCATTCCTCTGTGTTTGAATCTAGATGAATACATAGCATGCAAAGCATGTGCCACGGCATAAACTGCATTGTAGATGCTGTAGCTGTGGCCGGTCATGCTCCTTTCAAAAACTGATGCAGGAAGAGACTCCAGCTTCTCCTCCCCACTGCAGATTTCCCCATCTTGGCTGTCTACCTGGGAGTTGGGGAAGTGACATGCAAATGCATTTTCCCAGAAGTCTCTGATAAAACCATCTTCTTTAGATGAAGTAGGACTTAAAATCTGAAGAAATTCCTGGAATCCTACAGCTTCACTGGAGTGAACAGCAAAGGATATAGCACCATGGAGGAAGTCTATGTCCCAACCTCTTTGAAAGGGAAGAGATGTGAAATCCATATGGACTGTCATAATCCAGACCTTGCCTTTTTCTTCTATTGGTACATCTTGGTGTTGTGAATACTGAAAAAATATGCTCACCATGATCATGGTATCTATTTCACCATGAATGATCAAGGCATTAGCATAGCTTCTCATGAGAATATTGTGTATTTTGATCCCCTCATTGAACATGTCAACAACAGCAGAGGAAAAAGCCATTGTTGGGAATTTTTCTATTAATTCAAAGCAAATGCCTCTCTGGGCATACTTGGGAAGCATGTTCCGCACAAACCTCTCTCCATTGTCATCACTCACATACAACACCCCAATCCATGTCCACCTGAAATGCAGCAGTAACTGGAGAATCCCATTATATTGATGGTTCAGTTTTGGGAATATCTGGTTGTAGAGAACTGACTGGGTTTTCTGATCTATCACTGGAGCAGAGCCATATATGAGCTAAATAAAATGGGGGAAATAAGGATACAGGAAATGATACTATCAATATTTAAGGAAAATGTGAGCAGCGATATTATGTGTAAAGTCTATTTTCTAGATATCAATTCATATTGTATTCTGATTTGAATCATTGTATTCAAGTAGTTGATGAATTATGACAGTGTTCACCAACCTGGTGCCCTCCCCCACATGATTTGGAAAACAACTCCCATCAGGCTGAACCAGAATTATGATGGTGGATGGAAGTTGTAGTCAAAAACATCTGGAGGGCAGTAGACTGAAGAAGGCAACTAGGAGATTTCAAAATTTCTGAAGTTCCTGTTAGTGGGTGAACTGCAAAGGCACGACAGACTGGAGCTACCCTATACACCAGGCTTCCTCAATCTGTTGCCCTCCTGATTTTTTTTACTTCATTTTCCCCCAGCCTTTATCTAGATGCTTCATTTACAATAGCTGCATCTTGTTTGGAGACTGATGTGAGTTGGAGTATGTTAAGGACCACTAAGGAGCACTCAACTGCACCCTGTGTTTCCTTCCTACAGCCAACAGGGATTGCTGATAGATGTTAGAAAGGAGTAAAGTCTGCAGGAAGAGAAGACATGTAATTTCCCCTTCCTGGGGGGCTGCCAGACAAGTTAGGTAGCAAATAGTCAAAGCCATACAAAGTTTCAGGCTTGGTGAGGTCTCAGGTCCTCTTCTAAAAGAAAGACCAAAGAGAGGGACAGAGGCCAGGCAGAGACCAGAAATGGAAGAACTGGCTGGAGTCACTGTTGAACAAATAATGAGCAGAAAGCAAAATTCCTAGAAGGACCTTGAGCATCTGGCTTTGCCCATGGTAAGGTATATCGACTTGCCTTCTTAACAGACCCCAGTCTGGCAAGGTATCCACGGAGATGCCAAAGAAGGAACTAGAGGGCCAAAAGAGGTGCTCTCCTGGCATGGAGACTGTTTTGCGTCTGATAGGGAAGTAAAACTCATTCAGGGTTTATTTACCAGGAAATGCTGCAAGGTCTTAGAAGTTAGTCTTTTCCTTCTCCATACATTCAACAGCAAGTGCTGAGTTATAGATGCCAGAAAAAGAACGTCTTGGCTTGACCAAGTAGAAACTATGGCTGGATGAATCTGTCAATTTCATTTTCTTTCAGTATTTTGTTGTTCCAGTTCTCCACATTAGTTTCCTTTTTTAATTTTTAAGAAATCCCTGTTAAATTCCATTAGTATTTTAATGAGAATTTGTCCTGAGGCAGATATAATTATACACACATTACGTGGCTGGAGAACGGCGTTTCAAAATTTAGAGACGAGTGAATTTCAAAGGATGGCTGTGTTTAAGATCACATATTATTTTGGGAAATGCAGATTAAGTAGATTTAGCTTTTAACGCGAACGAACAAAAATCCCACCCACCTACCCCTATCCATAGGAAGGACAGTAGTTTTTGCTGGCAGATGTGTATTAACCTGTATCACGGGGTGATCAAAGGAGGCTGTATTGATGCTCGGGTAACTGATGCTGTCTGGGGGTTGCAGAGTACGCTGTATCAAATAATGCCCAGTAAAAGCTGTGCGTAACCTGTTTTCATTTTTGTTCAATATGCTGAAGAAAAAAACCCCATTGATTTCCTTTGAAATATAATGGTTATTTTTCTTTTTAAGCATTTGACCTTAAGGACATATTAAACCCCTATGTTCCATGCATACACCTTACCTGTGGAATCTTGTATATGCACAAGGTATCTGCCATGTAGAGACAGACTTTAGAGTTAGGTCCTCCAATGACTGCTACTGGATTGTTCTGAGGATGACATTTGTAGTTAGGGACAAATCTGCCCTGTGTAGAGAAGAGTTCCAATGAAGCCTGATAGGTCCATCTTGGATTGAAATAGCTATTGTAGATATGGAAGCCCAGGGTGGCATTGGGTAGGATGTGTGGATTTTCATTGATCTCCTTTACAGAAAATACCAAGACCAGGATGTGCTGGTAGATCTGAGTCATGACCCTGAAATGAGAGAAATATGTTATGTGCATTTGCATCAGACCAAAGCACTTGTACCATTATCCATATTGGCCAACTAATCCTTTACCACTGAGTGGAGAGACCCTCTGGAATTCAAGGATATTGGGAAAGCATGAGATAGAAATGCTGTAGCTTAGTTACAGAACATCTGTCTTGTAAGCAGAAGGTTGCAGGTTCAATCTCCAGCATCACCCAACAAGGCTCCAAGTCCCTGCTCTCTGAAACCCTGGGAAGCCAACTGTCAGACAATGTGTAGACAGTATTTAGCTAGGTGGACTGGCATCCTATGCGCCTAGAGGGCTTTTCTCAATGGTGTCGCTCTCCCTCCTGAAATTCCCCCAGGCAGTTTCTTTCCTTGGTCATGATCGGAAGCAATTTGAAGATGTTTGCATTTGTTCATACTTTTGGAAGGAAACAGGTATTGTTAGGTGCTGTAAGGTTTTCATAAGAGGAAGAAAATAGCATATATTGGGGAGGGGCAGAGAGTTCATTTAATGGGTATTCCATACAGTTCCAGAATTAACATAGTTATATGAAAAATTATTTGATAAATCAGAATCCTATGTGATATCGCATGTTCTCATTCTTTTTGTAGTAAGGGCTGCCTGATATTGGAAATTCCCTGACTCCCCCCCCCCATAGTTAGAAATTAGAATGCTTTCAACCTGCTATTGTACTATCCCCCTTAATCGCTCCAACAATAGCAAAAACAACCATAGGCTCCAGTTACTTTAACCCCAAAAGTCTTTAGACAGTGGAGTTTTATGATCACATTTTCTTTTTATTTGATTGAATGTTGCTAGCCAGCCTCGTCGCCCTTTGAGGAAGAAGGGTAGGATATACATTTTAGGCTGCAACAGTTTATAATATGGGAAATCTCATTGTTGAATAGTGAAATAAGGAGAAGAGGTACTCTCTCATTTGCATGTTCATGATTTAAGTATAGCTTCAGAATCTCATACAGGGGCGTGAGATAAGGTTCCTACTGGTGCTGCCTTCAACACTATAGCTTGCACCATTCCTTTGGCAACCAACCCACCTTTTAGCCATTCCAACCAAACAGTATATTATTATGCCACACCACATTTCGGCTGATAGGGCCCTCTGTAGAAATTTCCCATTTATTTTTTTATCAAGGAAGATATTTTTCAACATTCACGCTGGAACTCCTGAAGAAGAATATATCACATGCAATAGTAAAATCAGTTAAATTTTTATATATTTAAGGTCTTACAGAGTTTCTTCAAAGAGGTCAATAGAAGGACGGTTTTTGAAGGTTATCGGTTTGAAAATTATAGAGATCTGAGACATAATGCCTGCAATTATAGCGTCTCCTGGCTGGTAATGCTTGTGAAGAATAGGAAGAGGGTCACAGAGTCTGCATTTAACAATTGGAATCTTGCTTGACACCTGAGGCAGAAGCACTAATACCAATATCACAAATCCCATGATTTTGCATGAAACAGTTCCTTCTGTACACCAGTTCAGCTTTCCCCACATTATCCTTCAATTTGCTGAATTGCACAACCTGACTTGAATGGAGAACCAGTTCTTTGTTTAAAATTATCACTGATTAGACTGGCAGAGTCCTGACTATTCCTAGCCCCAGTTCTGAATGGTGCAGCGATTATTATAAGCATTTATAGGTCTTGGTTCATATTTTTGCTGCTGCTTGATGCAATTCTGTTAGGTCTTGAGAAAAAACTGCATTGATTATGGCTGAGCTGATATTTTGAGCAGTAGTAATTAATGACCAACCATAGTTAATGTGATAATTAAAGGGACACACACCTATTTATAATTACAGTTATTACACGCACAAAACATATTTACCACATCTCTTCACTTGGTTGCAATAGACACAAAGACTTGTAATAACCCACAGCAAGAAAAGCTTCTCAGAAAAAAGAAGACTTAAAACATATGTGGTGAACATCCAGCCTGAAGGCCAAATGTGCTTCATTAAAGGAACAGGTTTTGACCATTTTCTCCAAATCATGCCCACCCACCCCACACCTGATGCCATATGTGGTGTGGTGTGTACAGTGGGAACTCAAGTGGCTTATAATATACAAATGGGAGCTAAAGCAAACTCCTGATCATTCATTTGCTTGAAATGGACCATGTGAGTGCACCTTTCTCCCAGGCGGGGAGAAGTCGTTTCCATTAAAACTGCTGTTGAAATAGAAGAAACAAATCTCTATCTGGCAGCGGTTTCAATGAAAACCATTCCATCACCCATTTGGCTCCTTAAAATGCTGAAAAGTATAGGTTCAAAGAGCAATGTAAAGCTATTTGAATGCCCTTTTGAAAAGAGTTCCCTGTCACATTTTAAACCTCATAATTGAAATAAATCTTGACTGTACCAAACAATAATCCAACCCCACTTTTGAAAGTCTGACTTTTACTGGTTTTAGAGTCCCATAATTATGAAAGGGTTTATTCTCAATCTTGTCTTCCTGGAAACATCTGATCAGGAATCCAAATATACCCTCTCTCAGAACAGCAAGAAATTGTGCATGTAACTCATTAGCTAAGTTAGACTGATTCTACTTACTTCATTGGCAAGTCTCTGTGCTGCATTGTTGCTTTCCCTCCTAGCAAGTAAGCACATGTTCTTGTATCCAAAGTTAATCATGCTTAGAACACGCCCATTGAAAATAATGAATAGTCAATAACTAATTTAGGTCCATGGGTTTCAATTGTTCTACTAAGCATATTTATTTTTCCAATATTGTACTGAATCATGCAAGCTGAACATTAATATCAAACTTCATGCTGCTGTCCAGAGAATATTTAATAAACACACAAGATGTAACCGGCTGTACGCATGAAAAAATAATATATACTATTCATTGTATTAAATTGTAGATTTCAACAGAAGTAATAAAGTTCAACGGAAAAAGTTGAAATGGCTGATCAACAATGCCAATGGCTTTGTAACTTATAAAATAGCTCTCTGTTCCTTGGCAGCTAGGATGCTTAGGGAAAAAGAACTAAATAAAATAGTGGTCAACTGCAAATGGGACTCGGAGATTTAATTTGTACATTTTATATGAGGACTATCTTTTATTCTATGTACCAAAGGATTTTAGTAGATTTGGCTGTGGTTTTACTATTTATTTCATGACTATTGATGTTTCAGAGGATGTCATTGCCTTTGGGTAGTGCAATGAATCAGTTCTTTTTATATAAGCAAACAAAACAAACAAATGCATTTAAAGAAATGCAATTAAAATATACATTCATTGTTCGGACTGCAAAATTCAACAACTACAAACAATCTGTGACTGAGAAAATGAACTACTATTAAAAAGGCAGAAGATATTTCAAAGCTGCAGTTGGTTCAACTACCCTCAATTCCCAGAGAGTGTTCTTCTTGTAATTCCAATTGATCTAGCCCAACAAATTTACACAAACTTCATGAAGTACTTCCATGGAGGTGGCAGGAAAAAATAGCAGTATGTCTACAAAAAATCTGCCATCTTATCATTTAATATTCCGCTTGGTGAGGCCAAGTTAAAAATGACAACAACCCATCACATATTTAAATAAAGTTATTCCTACATTAAAGCCACAGTATTGAGGAATAAAGAATACAACAGTAGCAGAGGGAACATTGCCAGGTAAAATCTGAGATGATGATTCTCAAATAAATGCCAGTCAAACTAATTACTTATTTCTAGGAGAGGTCTTGTTGCTTTCCCATGGGGATGTGGGTCCCAGAATTTCAGGTGCATCATTAACTTGTTCTTTTTAGCTGCTCTCTGCTGTTCAATTCCGGCCTCAGGACAATAATATAACATTTTGGGGAAAAGATACAACCCAGTAACCCAGCACTGGAGGCCAAGATGGAGAAGATCTCCACAGCCACCATGAATTTTCCTTTTGTGCTCAGATAGCTTGGAACAAATGAAAGCCACACACTGCAAAAAACCAACATGCTGAAGGTGATAAACTTGGCTTCATTAAAACTGTCAGGTAACTTCCTGGCTAGGAAGGCTACAGAGAAGCTGACAATGGCCAGCAAGCCCATAAACCCCAAGACACAGTAGAACATGGTGACTGACCCTTCATTACATTGCAAAACAATTTCTTTATTCATTGAGTGCATGTCTAAATCTGGGAATGGGGGGAAAGTTGCCAGCCACACAGTACAAAGAGCAGCTTGAATCAAGGAACAGGAAAGAACAATGGAGGTGGCCTGTTGTTTCCCCACCCATTTCCTCATGCTGGACCCTGGTTTGGTGACCATGAAAGCAAGGACCACAATGATTGTCTTTGTCAACACACAAGAAACTGCCACTGAAAAGATGATGCCAAAAGCTGTTTGTCGAAGGAGACACGTCACTTTCTCAGGTTGACCAATGAATAGAAGAGCACAAAGGAAGGAGAACAAGAGGGAGATGAGGAGAGTGTAGGAGAGGTTGCGGTTGTTGGCTTTGACTATGGGAGTGTCCCGGTGCCTAATGAAAATCCACAGCACCAACCCTGTGATAAAAGCAAAAGAGAGAGCAAAACAGGCCAAAGAGATCCCCAGGAGTTCTCCATAAGACAAGAAACTTATATATTTTGGAATGCATGAATCTTTTTCCACGTTTCGGTAATGATCTGGTGGGCACTGAAAGCATTCATCCATGTCTGAAAAAGAGAAGCCAGATTTCTAAACAGCATTTATGTGAATTACAAAAATGTAGAAATACAGTTAGAATGAAAGTTGCCATGCTGATATCAGAAATGCAAGTTTACAGTCTCTTCACGTAATCACACTACCAAGTTGTGGAGAGAATTTCCATGGGCCACATATGTCTTTGGTAGCCCAGTAGTATCACCTTGCAGGTATTACCAATTGGAAAGGATCTAGAACATGTCTATTTCCTCTTTATGATAATTCTAAATGTGTGTTTTAATAATCATTTCCTCCATTTTTATTTCTGCATTAATCTGGATATTCCAACTATAATACATATTTAAATGTATGTGATGCTAGATTTAGATTGCTGAGAACTGTGCTGAACAACATTTAAGTGAAAGGTCAGATCCAATCAATATAGATGTTCTAATCTGCACCTTTATCCAAGAAATGTTCTTTAATTAATTTTCTACCAGAATTTGCAGATATTTAATTCCTTCAAAGCTCTCAGCATCACTGCCTCCAACAAGTTTCAATAAATTATTAGGACTGGTATTAGTTCTACCATGGTGTTAATTGAATCATGGTGTTGACTAGGAGAGCACTGAGATCTGTAACAAAATTTTGCATTGTTGGAATCCCACTGTTCAGTATTTTCCATTCCACTTCCTCTCTTATCATATATTCTTTTCTGCCCCAACACATCAGTCTCCATCCCATAGCCATTTAGCACGCCCTGTATTCATTGGGGGGGGGGTTGCTTCTGCTGCAAGCCTAGTGGTTCTTCCAAGCAGGCTTGTATATGTCCACCTAGTGCTTGAACTCTGAGTGCTGAGATTCCTATTAGTCCTCCAAAACCCCATATCAGCAGCCCCAATCATCCTTAAATTTTGAACATTTCCAACGAACATAACTTTCCTTACCTGTCTGGTTGGAAATCTTTCCTTCCGGACATGGAAGGCAATCATAGCAGCAAAATGGCTCTCCTTCCTTCTTTGCCTTATGATATCCCAAATGGCAATGGTCATTACAAAGAGAAAGGGGCTGTGCCTGTCCACAAATGAAAGAGGATCATGGTTTTTCCTTTGGAAAACTGCATTTCAATAGTGTTCTGTATTATGGAAATCTGCTGAGCTATCTCATACAGGCCAGCCAATGAAGGTCAGGAGCCAGAAAGCTATTAAAGACCAGCATTTCATTATCACAGTTACAGCCCCCTTTGGTTGGTCAGTTCTGCGCTCCTTCACTTCACCATATTATCCAAAGTCTCACTCCAATGGCTAATACTCACAACTGGAGATGACATTGAAACAGCTAAATAGAATTAGATCTCATCTCATTGCAGACACTATTGACTATTTAAAAATATGAGGAGCATACTGAATTCCAGTCCTTGCATCTAATCTCATTCTGCAGCCCATGTGGAAATACACTGGGTTTATTTTAGAATTGCACAATGGCAATATACCTGGAATAATGACAATATCTCTGGAATGTCTGGAGCCACTGCTAACACTGCAAAGAACAGCAGCAGCAGCAGCAGGAAGAAAAAGAAGAAGAAGAAGAAGAAGAAGAAGAAGAAGAAGAAGAAGAAGAAGAAGAAGAAGAACAACAACAACAACAACAACAACAACAACAACAACAACAACTAATATTTGTTCCCTGCCCATCAGACTGGGTTGGCCCAGCCACTCTGGGTGTTAACTTTTGCACATATCATAAAAATTGGAACTCTGTGCAACAACTTGTTTTTTGAAACACATTGGCAGTAAGTTGCATGTCAAGCCACCCCCCCTAAATAAATCACAATTCACACAGAAATTTTTGTTTAAGGTTTTTTGGCATAATTTTGGCCACAACTTTATAAAAATACATGTGAGTAGTTACTTAAGCATTGGTTATGACTATCTGTCCCCGCCCCGGGGCAGAAATGACTTCCGGATTCCAGCAAAAGCCAGTAAGGGAAAACAATATTGGGGAGAGAATGGGGCTGGGCACCATACCATCAACCCCTCCCCACATGCTCCCAGGGGCTTGCAAGGCCCTAGCCCCTTTCCAGGAATACGGACAAAAGTATGGCAAACTCCTGGATTCCTTTAATAGAATTCCCTTGCAGCAGCAGCATTGGAGGGACAGGCACAGCCAACCCTTATCCCTCCACCAACCAAATTTTAACCAATTTTAACCGCAAAAACCAAATGGCACCAGCCAATCTGCCAAATGGACAAAATTCCTACCAGGCCCCGCCCCAAAAGCAGACGACCCCATGACAGGCATAGCAATGTCAAATTCAACAGCCCTAAATTAGGGTGGGTGGGCGGGCGATCCGATGCATGCAGCAAAAGAGTCTGACAAAAGCTGCATACCAAGAATATATAACCTTCGGGCCTACCCTCTAAATAGTAGCATCAAAATCTCCCCAACAACCCAAATTGGCCCAATCACAGTCATGGCCATACAAACGGTCCTGCCCAGTAACCAAGAGGGGATGTCCTGTTAGACCCCACCGCAACACGTGCTCTCCATGAAGGAGAACATGCTTTGCATTGTATTATATATAATTCTATCCTTGATAAATGCACACTAAATTACCATGTTTGAAGTCAAATTTATTCATATAGCTTCAAAGGTTTCCAGGAGGAAGATCTTCTTTGGTTAAAAGAATGGGTGACATAACATTACTTGTCACATAGAGAAGACCACTACACATATGTCCCCATGTGTATCCTATACCCACGGGTGAACAGAACAATGTCAGTATCTGAACTGTGAAGCACAGTGGAAGTGTCTGGTAAATAGACCCCACTATATGAATGGACCTTACCTGGTTAAACCTGCTGGGCCACACAAGGCCTTTTTCACGAATACTGAATGCTTCTTCTTGGGGAGCCATGGACTCAACTTTCCCAACTTTGACTCTATGAAAAGACTGGTTTGGGAATGTGACCCAATTGATGATATCAAATACAGCTTCTATCTCTCCATATTCATTGAAAGAAACTTTTTCCCCAGCACTGTTGTTAAATGAGGTGCTTCTCACAAAGTAGTTGAGCTGAATTGGTGGGGGAAATGTGAGCAATTCATGAGGATGTAAAGGAATGATGAGAGATTTATTAAAACTGTATATAGATTACCATAATAATGTACTAGATTACCGTTATAATGTTCTAACACATTAGAAAACAGCTACTAACTTTGCTCTAGAAGCATAGTGAGATAAAATATGGAATGTTGCCCTTAGGGAGAAACTACAAAAGCATCTTAGAATTTTCAGGAACACAAAATATGTATGGTACATGTTAATTTAAATATGGTACACTGGAAAGGACAATATTGCCTTTTCATCATCAGCTAAACATGCATGATTCTGAGACAATCTGTTAAGATGGAGAGTAGAAGATACCAAACTGATATAATCATTTCTAAAGAATTTAAAACTGTTATGTTTGACTGCATTACTTACATTGCAATATTTATTGGGGATGAGAGAATATAAGGATTGTTTGTTATATACATTTTTAGAAACTTTGAAGTGAAGGAAAGATGGAGAAAGAAATAAGAGAGCCATTGAAATCATAGCAACAAAGTCCTGTCTTAATAATCATAACTGTTAGCATGACTAAATCTGGATGCAATCAGATCAGATAAATACAGCTGAGTGACATACTTCCTCTATGTTTAATTCATATTGCGTGTCAAGGCCCTCAAACCATCCCCTATTAGAATAAAGAAATTGACACTGACGCAGAATTTTGGTTTAAGGTTAATGGGCAAAATTTGGGCCACAACTTTATTGATTACACCAAATGTGAGTGGTATTGGCTTAGACATTGACAAAAGACTATATCGGACTCCTGCCCCCTTTGCAGGAAGTCGGCAAGGGTAAACCACCCAAAGAGGAAGCCCTGCATCTCCCCAGGTGTTCCCAGAGGCCTGGCATGGCCCTAGCCCCTCAACCGGACTTCAGACAGGATCCAGGCCCTGGATTCCTTTAATGGAATAACCTTGGATGATGGAGGGGCAGGCAATGGCCAATATCCCTTCCCCCACTCATCAATAAGCCAATGCCTAACCGCCAAACCTTACAAGGTTGTGACGATTGCTAAGAGGTAGGAGAAAACCAAAAAGCTAGTGCAAATCTGCCAAATGGAAAAATTCCTACGCAGTCCCCATCCCAAGATTGGTGATCAACCAAAGTCCAAAGCAAGGCCAGAGGACACCTAAATTAAAGGGAGGGTAGGTGGGTGTTTGGCAGCGCAAAGTAGGTGCTTGGCACACATCGGGCTGCCACTTTTATACCCCCACAATCACCCCACTCAAAATGATTGGCCAATCATTTTGAGTGAGGTGATTACCCGGCATGAGGGTGTTACTCCGCCCATGCCACGGTGGGGGGAACTGGGTTGAGGGCCTGCCCACAACAGGGACCATCTTTTAAGATGATCCCACTTATCAAAATGCTAAAAAGAATAAACATACTGTCTAAAGAATATCTTACCATGATGTGTAAAAGACAATAAAGTGAATGCCAGGTGCATTTCTTTGGGAAGGTAAATTTAGGATTAAATTTAATATTATGACTTTGTAAGCACAAAATGTGTCAACTTGACATGCTTATTCAAAGAGTATTCTAATGCTTAATGTTATGGGTTGGAAGAAAAAATAATAATTTCAACCAGTCATTAAATGAAATACATTATGAGTGATATGTAGATCTATATCAAAGCAGATAGGGGGCACCTGGCTTAAGAGCAGTGCATGTGAAACGGATTGAGGAGTCCTAGCAGACTACAAACTTAACATGAATGAATAGTGTGATTCAGCACCAAAAATACTGAAGCAATTCTAGGGTGTATCAAAAGAAGTACAGATCAAGGGACTCTTAAAAATAGCCACTGAAGAACAACAACAGGTCTGATTCAGCAGGGATCCTTTTATGGTCTAAAGTTCTTAGTATGCTGAAGACATTACCTTCCACAGTTGCTGACTCAGAAGCTTCCATCTTCCTTCACCCACTCTTGCTCTATGTTTGAATCTCAATGAATGCATGGCATGCAAAGCGTGTGCCACAGTATAGACTGCATTGTAGATGCTGTAGCTGTGGCCAGTCATGGTCATTTCAAAAACTGATGCAGGAAGATTCTCCAGCTTCTCCTCCCCAGTGCAGATTTTTGTATTCTCTCCATCTACCAGGGAAGGGTTGAAAGAACAAAGAAATGCTTCTTCCCAAAACTCCTGGAAAAAGTTATCTTTGTTTTCCAAAGTAGGTTTTATTATCTGAAGAAATCTCTGGAAACCTTCTATCTCACGGGAGTGAACAGAAAAGTATATAGTACCATGAAGTAAGTCTATGTTCCAGCCTCTTTGAAAGGGAACTGATGTGAAATCTATCTGGGACGTCATAATCCAGACTTTCCCTCTTCCCTTTGTTGATTCATCCATAGTTTCTGAATAACTGGAAAATGTTCTCAAAACTACCATGGTATCAATTTCACCATGAAAGATTACTGCATTAACAGTGCTGTTAAGGATCAGATAGTTTGTTTTGACCCCATCTTCCACCATATCAAAAATATTATTGGAAAAAGTCATCATGGGTATTCTTAACATGAAATCAAAGCAAATTCTTAAGAGATTCTTAAGATAAGAGATTCTTAAGATAAATTTATTGTCATTGTCCATATATACACAGTATACACAACAACGAAAATCAAACACCCACCCAAAGACCGGGTTCACATACACATTTGCACGTATCTCCAACATTCTCATCCTATTCAGACATAATCTATAAAACATAACATAATCCAGAATATAACATAACCTATTTAAAGGCATAACATAACCTAAAACCTATCTCATTCCTTCCTACTTCCTGCTTGCTATTTCTTGCAACTGGCCCTAAGATCATTATTTAGTGCAATCAGAGCTCTTGGATAGAAACTATTCAGAAGGCGTGTGGTTCGTGTTTTCATTGTCCTATATCTTCTGCCCGAAGGCAACAGTTCAAAGAAGTTGTGAGCAGGATGGGTGGGATCTCTCAGGATATTGTGTGACTTCTTCAAATACCTCTCTGGATAAACATGGGAACCACAGTGTGTACAAACCGCTCTACATTGTCATCATGCCCAGATAGGACCCCAATCCATGTCCACCTGAAATGCAGCAATAACTGGAGAATCCCTTTATACTGATGGTCCACATCTGGAAACATCTGGTGGTATAGAACAGCTTCTGCTTTCTTATTTTTCACTGGGGCAGAGCCATATATAAACTAAAGAAAAAGAAAATTAATTAAGCAAGGGGAAATGATATTGAAGAGGCCTGAACAAATCTTTTCAACAGTCACCACAGAGGAGACATACACTGAAATTGCAAAGGCAGAGCTACGTTGGCCAAGTGCGTGCCCTCGTGGAATATTGCAGTGGAGTGTCACTGGCATATTTCACATGTCAGTTTAATTCGTAGGTATTTAACACAATAATGAATAAGTGTTTTGGATGATACCTCCCATCAGTCCTAGTGAGCATAGACAATGATCAGGGATTATGATATTTGTGGTCTGCATTATTTGGAGGGCTCAGTCTTGGCTGTCCTTGTTTGTTCTAAGGAAATAAAACCTGAATTTAAAAATAATTGACATCTGCTAATGTGTATGTAGTATATGTATATGATTTACTTGGATATCCCTCACAACTTACATATTTATCATATCTTGAGGGCATCCTCTGGTTAATCTTACATTCCATAAAAGGGGTTAGTAAAAGGTACATCAGGATAATGATACATTTTGGAGATGAGAGTAGATTGGCAAGAGATTTTTTCCTCCTAGCTATTTCACAAGTTTATATGTCCCTATAAATAGAGGGATTGGAGCTTCTGCACAACATCGCCACCCAAGCATAGCACACACAATTATCCTCCCAAAAGGCATGTTGAATATGGTACTTTGGAAACAATTTTTATCTTCAATGTGCAAAGCCACATTTAAAGGCAAGGGATGTGACAAATTGTGTCTCAAAAACTGAACTGCCAAATGAACACGTTTTACCTGTGGAATCTTGTAGATGCACAGAATATCTGCCATGTGGAGACAGACTTCAGAAGTAGGTCCACCAATGACTGCTACTGGATTGCTCCCCCTATCACATTTGTAGTTGGGGGTGAATCTGCCCTGTGTAGAGAAGAGTTCCAATGAGGCCTGATAGGTCCATCTTGGACTGAAATAACTATTATAGATATGGAAGCCCAGTGTAACATTGGGTAAGAGGTGTGGATTTTCATTGATCTCTTTTGCAGCAAATATTGAGGCCAGGAAATGCTGGTATATTTGGATCATAGCCCTGTAATTAGAGTTACATGCTATGTAATGGTGTGTTTGATTCAGAATATGAAGTATACTTCATTTCAGTTAGGTACATGGAAAGTAAATATATGGTTTCAGTAACAGAAACATAGCAGAGGTATAATGAAATGTTGCTGGAGATTGACATTCTTCATCTTTGTTTACCTGTACAGTTCTAGTACTGTTTTCAAAGATACTTGTTAATGGAAGGATGTCTCTGAAATTATCCATATACCAATTTATTTTAGGATTGTAGCATTTCCCTACACAACAACAAGCAGTTGCTGAAAACACAAAGCTAATCACACTGGTATTCTTCTAGAAACATGTTATCCCTCTGAAAATAAATTGTAGATGTGGGGTTTATGAGGAATAGTTTTAATTCATTGGAAGAAATTTAGGTGGCTTACCAAAGGTGATCTCCAACTCTTCCAATTTACCACATTTTGTGCAGTGGGTTAGCCATGATCAGCTGCAAGAATTTATAATCTAAGGTACCCTAAGGAAGTCAAAAGACATCCTTGCCCAAAAGCAAATAAATCATGTTGCATATGGCAAGGGAAAAGACAGCATTCAGTAAAAATGGAAAATATGTTTTAAACATAATAAATGAATATATAATTAATCTTGTCCCATCGACTAGAGCAGGGGTGGCCCACTCCCAAGAGACTGCGATCTACTTAAAGAATTAAAAACAGGCAGTGATCTACCCCTGGTTTTTTTTGGGGGGGGGTTCAGGTCAAAGTTGTTGAGCTTTCTTTAGGGGGAAGGAAAGGCCCATTTTTATGAGTTTTGGGAGAGAAATAGGAGCAGCCACTCACCAAGAAATCACTGGGGAAACAAACAGCCTCACTGAGTAAACTCCGTTTTCCATCCTGCAGATTATGCAACAATGGAGGGTGGGGCGAGGGGGTGGGGCCGGATTCGATTTTAAGAATGCTAAGGAAAGGGACCCAAGTCATCAACCGCGTTCTACCAAAACCTCCTGGGGATCTACCAGTAGATCGCGATTGACCTGCTAGACATCCCTGCACTAGAGCTATCAATCGATGGACAGAAAAGAATTGAAGCAAATTTATTAAACATAATGCATTAATATGTAATTAATCTTCTCCCATTGTCAGGGCAGAGCCAGGATGCTCCAAGTCCCCAGACGTAGCTGAGCATGGGCGCTTAGAGACAGGAGCAGAAGAGGAATACATGTATGTGGAAGAGGAGGGAGAAGAGTCCAGTGAGGCAGCGTCAATTCCTGAGAACAGGACCCGAGAACCAGGAAGAGGTGGGGGGTGAACAGGCTGACTTACAGGCACCGCGAGGGTTAACCTCTGAATAGGAAGGGGGCAGGAAATTTACGATGATGCAAGGACAAAAGACAGGGTCAGAGGCAGGGCTCTAAGTTCTTGCACTTTAGGTGCTGGAGGAGGAGGAAGAAGAAGCTGTTGGCTATATCTGAAGGGAGTGACTTGGATTGATGGATTAATCATTATGCCTTCTGAATATAGTTGTAAATAAAGACTATAAAACCGTCAGCGGTCTGCCGTTGTTTATTGTGAAGAGAGCAGCATCCAGCCCTGACACCCATCCACTAGAGCTATCAATCGAAGGACAGAAAAGAATTGAAGCAACTATATTAAACATAAAACATTAATATGTAATTAATCTTCTCCCATCCACTAGAGCTACCATTTGATAGATAGAAAAGAATTGAGGCAAATGTATGCTATGCATTTTTTTAATCTAAGAAAACTTACATGGGTTCTTCAAATATATCATTAGAGGGACATTCCTCAAATTTTATAACTTTGGAAAATCTGTATAGATGAGACATAATGCCAGCAATGATCTGGTCTCCTGGCTGGTAATACTTGTGAAGAATAGGAAGAGGGTCACGGCGGCTGCAACTGATGTCAGGAATCTTGGACACCACCTGTGGCAAAAAAACTACTACCAAGACTACAAATGCTACTAACTTGCATAAAAAAATTCTTTCTGCCCACCAGTACACCTGCCAACACATTATCCTTCTCTGAATCCTGACTTAAATGGCTCTCAGTTGATCTATGTCTCCAACTATGTCTCAGTGATCAGACTGACCCAGTGTGATTGTCTCCAGCCCCAGCTTGAAGTGATACTGAGGGTATTAAAAATCACATCCAGCCTTGTTGTTTTGTAGGTGGTTACCACAGTTCCCTTGGGACTTAAGAAGTAGAGTAATCTTTACTAATTGGATAATTACAAGGTAGCTAATCTTCTCTTTCTGTTTCTATGAGATATTGCAGAAGAAAACATATTTATCACATCTCAGCAGAAGTCGCCTCTAGTCCAACTCACTGTATTTGCTGGTGTCATGAAAGTTGCAAATTAAGTCAGTTCATAAATATACATATGCAAATTTCAGTGGTCACTGAGAAACAACTGAGTAGGGATGGATTGTCTATTCCTTTCAGTCTTGCCTGTGCTGAAATCATAGGTCCATTATGTCAAAATACATCATTGTTCAGTAGCACCTTAAAGACCAACTAAGTTTGTTCTTGGTATGAGCTTTTGTGTGCATGCACAGTTCTTCAGAGATATATATATATATATATATATATATATATATATATATATATATATACATACATATATATACACACACACACACACACACACATAAATAAATTGGGACGCGGGTGATATGGGCTTGCTGATATGAAGGTCGGCGGTTCGAATCCCCGCGACGGGGTGAGCTCCCGTTGCTCGGTCCCTGCTCCTGCCAACCTAGCAGTTTGAAAGCACGTCAAAGTTCAAGTAGATAAATATGTACCGCTCCAGCGGGAAGGTAAACGGTGTTTCCGTGCGCTGCTCTGGTTCGCCAGAAGTGGCTTAGTCATGCTGGCCACATGACCCGGAAGCTGTCTGCGGACAAACGCTGGCTCCTCGGCCAGTAAAGCAAGATGAGCGCCGCAACCCCAGAGTCGGTCACGACTGGACCTAATTAATGGTCAGGGGTCCCTTTACCTTTATACATATATATTACATATTTCTTCTGTGTCAGACCAACACGGCTACCTACCGGAATCTAGATTATTTTTGAAATTCTGCAAAGCGCTAGGTAAAACGGTAATTTTAATAACAAAAAATAACAATTAATCATTCCAGTAGTGCTGGGGGGGAGGTGAAGCATTGATATTCACAAACTAGTTTGCAACTCTGAGAAAGACATGTCCAACATCACCTCGGAATGAACTTCCTCCAACAGTGGGAAAGCAAAAAAGGCATCTTCCAATCTTAACAGATTTGTAAAGGGAGTGGTTCTCCCTTAAGTGTTTGGCTTTCAAGTGGCTAAGGGTTTAACCTTAATATGCTTACATCAATATATTGAATTGTATGGGTAGTGTATATGCAGTCTGTTCAAGTTGTGCAGATGAAGTCAGAACAAGTTCTTCAAAATTGGTTCCCAGTAACATGGGGCACTAGCTGAAGTTTCTGGACTGTCTTCAAAGACTCTGAAACAGTGCACTCCAGTCATCCAACTGGAAGGTTACCAAATGATAGATTATTTTGGCAAGGCAATGATATGGATTGTTGTGGCAAGGTATCAATATGATGAAAGAAGAATACAAGGCCTTGACCAGGAAGCATGTAGGTGCAGAGATGAGGACAATTTAGTTAGTAATAAGAGCATCAAGCTGTAAATGAGGATGTTATGAGAGATTTTGCTGATGATCTTATCATCAGACTTACCCATGCAAGCATGAGAATTAATCCCAATTATTTGCACAGGTTGTTGAAAGACTAACACAAGAGTCTTGCTAGATACCATGTGCTTGTCAGCAGAATTAGGCTGAATGTATATCTCATTGGTCTTCATGGAATGGGAGTGTGAAAAGCATCACCAAAGGAAAGAGTATAGTTGTTACCTTTGAGAGTAATGGGAGACTGCAATCTGCATAGATGATCTTGGTGGATATCACTCACTATTGGAATTTCCAGCCACAATACATTTTGTCTAAACATTTTACTTAGCTCTCAGTTCAGGGGTTAAGAATTCATAAAAAGGGTGTGAAAGATGTTGGACACTATACATTTCTATTTTGATTATATTAAAATTCCACCTGCATGACTAAGCTTTTAGTCTCGTTCTTCAAGGTTTTGGCCAAATTTCATTCTATCAATTAATATCTTTATTACTGGGATTTAATTAAACAGCAAGGGAGAATGGGGCAACTCAACAACACAGGTTGTTCCATCGAAGAGGGTGGAAAGTATAATGCTCCTTATGAAAAGGGCTAAATCTAAGATGCAGATCCACACATTATTCTGCTCACTTTCTTTCCAAGGAAGCAGACAAAAAAGATGAGGATTTAGAATATCTATTTATTGTCCTGATGGTAAAGAAAAGCAGTACAAACATGTGGCTGAGAAAACAAGGCATTAAAAAGTCAGAGGGTGCTTGACCACTGCAAGTTGGTTCAGCCATGTTGTCTTCTCAAAGAGCGTTCATGCCATAATTCTCATCTATTTCACATAGCACATTTTCACAGCAATTACAAAAGTAATATTATGGAGCTGGCAATTTTATGGTGACCTCTGAGGATAATGGGGAAGTGGAGTCTACTTACACGACAATTTTTGCTGAGTTTGCCAATGCATGTAACTAAACAAGAGGCATGAAATAGGTGTGTCCCTCCTGGCCTCAGCCCATGCCGCCACACCCTGGAACACCCTTTTTAAGAGATGTACACCTCCTCACTTTGCATTTCATTTTGTGAGGAGAATTGAACAGTAATATATCACAGATTTTAAAACGATTACTCCAATATGGCACTGACAATATAAATTACATTTGAATTTAGCTGTGTGAAGGGAAGCTTTGCTTCTGCTGCACATGACTGTGGCATGATGGGAGCTTTGCTTCCAAGCTTTGCTTCTGCACATGATGCTACACACACCGTTCCAATACTGAGACATTCCCTCATCATCCCAGAATGTTCAGTTCACATTGCGTTCATAACAATATTACACTCTGACACACTCTGACCTGTTCTTAATGCATAGTTGACCACATCTATTGGAGTGTAATTGTTTAACCTTGTTATATCAATCACTAGTTATTAATTCAATTAGGAGGTTTTCATGCCTGTCTAGTTCTGTGCTCCCTTTCCCAGCCTTTAATCTGTTAGTGATTAATGCCTATATGTAACTTTTGCTTTGTACTTGTGTTGACCAATCAGCAATAAGCACATGTGTAGCAATGCTGTAATATTCAATAAAAGGGACTCCCCGAGACTTGCTCGAGAGATGCCTCCCAGATGACACTTGCTACTCGTCTGTCGTTATTCCAACCCAACAGCTGTGGAAATGAAAAACACAAAAATTACATGAACTTCATTTTAAAATTAAAATATGACATGGATGAAGGACCCAGAATTTGTCATTTCTTCCTTCTGAGTTGCTCCTTGCTATTCAACTCAGGCTTTACTACAATAATATTACATTCTGGAGAAACTATACAGTCCAGTAACACAGCACTGGTGGCCAAGATGAAGAACATCTCCACAGGCACCATATATTTTCCTTTTTTTGTTCAGATATGTTGGAACAAATGACAGCCAAGGACAGCCAAACAAGTTACTTATTTCTAGGAGATGTCACGTTGCTTTCACATGGGGGATGTGGGTCCCAGAATATCAGAAGCATCATTAATTTGTTCTTTTTAGCTGCTCCCTATTGTTCAGTTCTGGCCTCAGGACTATAATATAACATTTTGGGGAAAAGATGCAACCCAGTAACCCAGCACTGGAGGCCAAGATGGAGAAGATCTCCACAGCCACCATGAATTTTCCTTTGGTGCTCAGATAGGTTGGAACAAATGAAAGCCACACACTGCAAAAAACCAACATGCTGAAGGTGATAAACTTGGCTTCATTAAAACTGTCAGGTAACTTCCTGGCTAGGAAGGCTACACAGAAGCTGACAATGGCCAGCAAGCCCATAAACCCCAAGACACAGTAGAACATGGTGACTGACCCTTCATTACATTGCAGAACAATTTCTTTATTCATTGAGTGCATGTCTAAATCTGGGAATGGGGGAGAAGTTGCCAGCCACACGGTACAAAGAGCAGCTTGAATCAAGGAGCAGGAGAGGACAATGGAAATGGCCTGCTGTTTCCCCACCCATTTCCTCATGCTGGACCCTGGTTTGGTGACCATGAAAGCAAGGACCACAATGATTGTCTTAGACAACACACAAGAAACAGCCACTGAAAAGATGGTGCCAAAAGCTGTTTGTCGAAGGAGACATGCCACTTTCTCAGGTCGACCAATGAATAGAAGAGTACAGAGGAAAGAAAGCAAGAGGGAGGTGAGGAGAGTGTAGGAGAGGTTGCGGTTGTTGGCTTTGACTATGGGAGTTTCACGGTGCTTAATGAAAATCCAAAGCACCAACCCTGTGATGAAAGCAAAAGAGAGAGCAAAACAGGCCAAACTGATCCCCAGTGGTTCTCCATAAGACAAGAAACTTATATCTTTTGGAATGCATGAATCCTTTTCCACGTTTGGGTAATGATCTTGTGGGCACTGAAAGCATTCATCCATGTCTGAAAAAGAGAAGCCAGATTTCTATATAGCATTTATGTGAAGTACCAAAATGGACAAATTTACTTAGAATGAAAGTTGCTATGCTGAAATTAGAAATGCAAGTTTGCAGTCTCCTCATGCAATGCTCCATGGGCCACACGTCTTTGGAAGCCAAGTGGTATCACCTCACAAATACAATGGTACCTCTGGTTACGTACTTAATTTGTTATGGAGGTCTGTTCTTAACCTGAAACTGTTTTTAACCTGAGGTACCACTTTATCTAATGGAGCCTCCCACCGCCAACGCGCGATTTCTGTTCTCATCCTGAAGCAAAGTTCTTAACCCGAGGTACTATTTCTGGATTGGTGGAGTCTGTAACCTGAAACATATGTAACCTGAAGTGTATGTAACCCAAAGTCCTACTGTACCACCAAATTGAAAAGATCTGGGCCACACATGTCTTTGGTAGCCCAGTAGTATCACCTTACAGGTATTACCAATTGAAAAGGATCTGGAACATGTCTATTTCCTCTTTATGTTAATTCTGAATGTGTATTTTAACAATCATTTTCCCCATTTTTATTTCTGCATTAATCTGGATATTCCAACTATAATACATATTTAAATGTAAGTGATGCTAGATTTAGATTGCTGACAACTGTGCTGAACCACATTTAAGTGAAGGGTCATATGCAATCAATACAGGTGTTCTAATCTGCACCTTCATCCAAGAAATGTGATTTAGTTAATTTCCTACCAGAATCTGCAGATATTTAATTCCTCCAAATCTCTCAGCATCACTGCCTCCAACAAGTTTCAATAAATTATTAGGATTGGTATTAGTTCTAACATGGTGTTAATTGAATCATGGTGTTGACTAGGAGAGCACTGAGATCTGTAAGAAAATTTTGCAGTGTTGGAATCCCACTGTTCAGTATTTTCCATTCCACTTCATTTCTTATCATATATTCTTTTCTGCCACAACACATCAGTCTCCATTCCATAGTCATTTAACACACCATGTATTCATTGAGGGGGGTTGTTGCTGCAAGCGTAGTGCTTCTTCCAAGCAAGCTTGTATATCGCCACCTAGTGTTTGAACTCTGATTTTTTTCCCTACATGATGACTGGCACCCAGAGAGCTGAGATTCCTATTAGTACTCCAAACCCCCATATCAGCAGCCCCAGTCATCCTTAAATTCTGAGCATTTCCCATGAACATGATTTCTCTTACCCGCCTGGTTGGAAATCTTTCCTTCCGGACATGGGAGGCAATCATAGCAGCAAAATGGCTCTCCTTCCTTCTTTGCCTTATGATATCCCAAATGGCAATGGTCATTACAAAGAGAAAGGGGCTGTGCCTGTCCAGAAATGAAAGAGGATCATGGTTTCTCCTTTGGAAAATTGCATATCAATAGTGTTCTGTATTATGAATATCTGCTGAGCTATCTCATACAGGCCAGCCAATGAAGGTCAGGAGCCAGAAAGCTATTAAAGACCAACATTTCATTATCACAGTTACAGCCCCCTTTGGTTAATCTGCAATTCACAATTTCTCCACTAAAGGACATCAGAAAACTTCATCAAAAATTGTTTGTCTGTCACTTTCAATGTACAGAATGCTCAGTGTGGACAACCTCTCTTAAGACATCGTGGCCCTTAATTCATTTTTAATTCTTTTGAGTCTTGAAAAACTCCTCTCTCCTGAACAGCTAGTGACCAGAAAGCTAAGAAATAGCCCCAAAATTGCTTCGATGTTAGGAAAGGCCATCTGATTTTTTTCCCCTTGTATATAATTTGATAAAGGTCTGTATGAGACAGAGAGGGCTCTGCTGTAAGCCTATGGCTTTGTCTCATGTTCAGGTGAAAGTGGAAAAGTACATCCATAAGTTTCAAGTCAATATATTCTGGGTATGCTTCCATCAACAGTTCAACACCTTGCTGAGTTTCTTGCTTAGATGCTATCAGAATAGCAAGAATCGAAAAACAATTGTGCAACATCCTGCACACAGTACTTCTTTTTAAAATGGCTTTAAGTGCATCTAATATAGGAATAAAGGGTTTTATCCTAAACTTATCTCTTGAAGAAAGTGCATCTAAGGCATCAGGTGCATTTCTGTCATTTCTTTGCTCCTACCTCACTCTTTGTCTCCTTGTTTTGTAGTCAGCATTTGGCAAGGTGGCTTTTGCTTGTTTCTCAAGCTCATCAAACTCTTTAAAAAATCCAGAAGTGAACTGTACAAACTTGCAGAAGAACTCAATAACAGGTCTGATTTCTAAAGAGCTTTGCTGACCTTGTGAAAGTTACCTAGCACACAGATTTATATCTCTAAGATTCTGCAGACTTTGGCTGTGAACCAGGCCCCCACATTTCCACCCCCCCCAAGGTGGGCCCTAGAGTTTCAAATTGGGCCCCAAGTCTAATAGTTGTTGGCCCCTAGTTGCCCTGCCCTTGCATGAAATCTTGGGTTTGCAATTTTGGAAGAGGGGACACTGCCCACTGGGGGGCGGGTGGGCTGGGGAGGCCCCCTAGATTTAGAGGCCCTAGGCTTCAGCCTACTTAGCCTATACATAAATCCGGCACTGAGTCTGCCCCACCTACAAGAGCGAGGGGATTCCAGTGTAGACTGTCCAACATCCCCCTCTCCCCCTGAGAGTGTGTTGGAGAGCTGTGTCTGTTCTTCCTGTGAATTAATGAGAGGCATTGTAGGGAAGAAAAGGCTCTGTTCCGCCTCTGACTGTAAGGGAAACAAGCCTTCATCCCTTTCTGTCTCCCCTCCCACTAGCTCCCAGTCTTCACTTCGACTCTGGGAAGGAAAACTCCTGAGACCCAATATTTGAATGGACCTTACCTGGTTAAACCTGCTAGGCCACACAATGTCTTTTTCACGAATACTGAACGCTTCTTCTTGGGGAGCCATGGGCTCAACTTTCCCAACTTTGACTCTATGAAAAGACTGGTTTGGGAATGTGACCCAATTGATGATATCAAATACAGCTTCTATCTCTCCATATTCATTGAAAGAAACTTTTTCCCCAGCACTGTTGTTAAATGAGGTGCTTCTCACAAAGTAGTTGAGCTGAATTGGTTTGGGAAATGTGAGCAATTCATGAGGATGTAAAAGTATGATGAGCGATTTATTAAATCTGTTTATAGATTACCATAATAGTATACTGTATAAGGAATTGCTACTTCTGGTCTGCAACTAGAAATATAACACATTAGAAAACAGCTACTAACTTTTCTCTAGAAGCATAGTGGGATAAAATATGGAATATTGCCCTTAGTGAGAAACTACAAAAGGATCTTAGAATTCTCAGACACACAAAGACCAAACATGTTTTGATATTATATATATTAATTTATGTATGGTGCACTGGAAAGGACAATATTGTCTTTTCATCAGCAGCTAAGTGCATTTCTTTGGGGAGGTATATTTAGGATTAAATTTCATATTATGATTTTGTAAGCACAAAATATGTCAACTTGACATGCTTATTCAATGCATATTCTTATGTTAATGTTATTGGTTGGAAATAATAATAATAATCCAACACTTCAACCAGTAATTAAACAAAAGGCATTATGAATGACATATGCATCTATTTCAAATCAAATGGGGAGCCACTCAGGAACAACAACAGGTCTGATTCAGCAGGGATCATTTTATGTTCTAAAGTTCTTAGTATGCTGAAGACATTACCTTCCACAGTTGCTGACTCAGAAGCTTCCATCTTCCTTCACCCACTCTTGCTCTATGTTTGAATCTCAATGAAATCATTGCATGCAAAGCGTGTGCCACAGTATAGACTGCATTGTAGATGCTGTAGCTGTGGCCGGTCATGGTCATTTCAAAAACTGTTGCAGGAAGATTCTCCAGCTTCTCCTCCCCAGTGCAGATTTTTGTGTTCTCTCCATCTACCAGGGAAGGGTTGAAAGAACAAAGAAATGCTTCTTCCCAAAACTTCCGGAAAAGGTTATCTTTGTTTTCCAAAGTAGGTTTTATTATCTGAAGATATTTCTGGAAACCTTCTATCTCATGGGAGTGAACAGAAAAGTATATATTACCATGAAGAAAGTCCACGCGCCATGTTCTCTGACGGGGAATTGATGTGAAATCTATCTGGGATGTCATAATCCAGACTTTCCATTTTCCCTTTGTTGATTCATACATAGTTTCTGAATACCTGGGAAAAGGTCTCAAAACTACCATGGTACCAATTTCACCATGAAAGATCACTGCATTAACAGTGCTGCTGAGGATAAGATAGTATGTTTTAAACGCCTCTTTCTCCATATCAGGAACATTATTGGAAAAAGTCATAATGGGTATTCTTAACATGAAATCAAAGCAAATACCCCTCTGGATAAACATGGGAACCACAGTGTGTTCAAACCTCTCTACATTGTCATCATGGCCAGATAGGACCCCAATCCACGTCCACCTGAAATGCAGCAATAACTGGAGAATCCCTTTATACTGATGGTCCACATCTGGAAACATCTGGTGGTACAGAACGGCCTCTGCTTTCTTATTTATCACTGGGGCAGAGCCATATATGAACTAAAGAAGGAAGAAAATTATTTAAGCAAGGGGAAATGGTATTGAAGAGGCTTGAACAAATCTTTTCAACAGTCACCACAGAGGAGAAATACATTGAAACTGCAAAGGCAGAGCTACGTTGGCCAAGTGCGTGCCCTCGTGGAATATTGCAGTGGAGTGTTCACTGGCATATTTCACATAATGTCAGTTTAATTCATAGGTATTTAACACAATAATGAATAAGTGTTTTGGATGATACCTCCCATCAGTCCTAGTGAGCATAGACAATGATCAGGGATTATGACATTTGTGGTCTGCATTATTTGGAGGGCTCAGTCTTGACTGTCCTTGTTTGTTCTAAGGAAATAAAACCTGAATTTAAAAATAATTGACATCTGTTAGTGTCTATGTAGTATATATATATATGACTTAGTGGGATATTGTTTATAACTTACATATTTATCATACTTTGAGGACACCTTCTGGTTAATCCTATATTCCATAAAAGGGGTTAGCAAAGGTACATCAGGATAATGATTCATTTTGGAGATGAGAGTAGATTAGCAAGAGATATTTTTCCTCCCAGATATTTCAACAAGTTTATATGTTGAAGCGTTGGAGCGTTCTTCACAACATCGCCACGCAAACATAGCATGCACAATAACCCCAAAAAAGCATGTTGAATGTGATACTTTAGAAACAAATTTTATCTTCAGTGTGCAAAGCCACATTTAAAGGCAAGAGATGTGACAAATTGTGTCTCAAAAACTGATCTGCCCCATGCACACGTTTTACCTGTGGAATCTTGTAGATGCATAGAATATCTGCCATGTGGAGACAGACTTCAGAAGTAGGCCCACCAATGACTGCTACTGGATTGCTCCCCCTATCACATTTGTAGTTGGGGGTGAATCTGCCCTGTGTAGAGAAGAGTTCCAATGAGGCCTGATAAGTCACTCGTGGACTGAAATAACTACTATAGATATGGAAGCCCAGTGTAACATTGGGTAAGAGGTGTGGATTTTCATTGATCTCTTTTGCAGCAAATATTGAGGCCAGGAAATGCTGGTATATTTGGATCATAGCCCTGTAATTAGAGTTACATGCTGTGTCATGGTGCGTTTGATTCAGAATATGATATGTACTTCATTTCATTTAGGTACATGGAAAGTAAATATATGGTTTCAGTAACAGAAACATAGCAGAAGTATAATGAAATGTTGCCAGAGATTGGCATTCTTCTTCTTTGTTTACCTGCACAATTCTAATACAATTCTAGTAATGCTTTGAAAGATTTGTAAATGTAAGGATGTCTATGAAATTATCCTTATCCCAATTTATTTTAGGATTGTAGCATTTCCATCAAGATTTTATATATTTGAATTACTCTGTGTTATTTCCAAAGTGGGACCAAGGCATCAAGTATGTAACATTTTCTCTTTAGATTTTTATTTTTAGGATTGTGTATACATTTCTGTGTTTAAACAGTTTTTCATGGCTTGCTGGTTCTTGATATTTTTGTAACTTTTCTGCTTTAATACATCAAAGCTAGGCATATGTGACATCGAAAGGATGGGTCATATCTCTCTCACACACACTCTCACTTACTTTCTTACACACACACACACACACACACACTGTATGGTGTACAGTGATACCTCGGGTTACATATGCTTCAGGTTACATACGCTTCAGGTTACAGACTCCGCTAACTCCGCTAACCCAGAAATAGTGCTTCAGGTTAAGAACTTTGCTTCAGGATGAGAACAGAAAGTGGTGCTTCAGGTTAAGAACAGTTTCAGGTTAAGAACAGACCTCCGGAACGAATTAAGTACTTAACCCAAGGTACCACTGTATTGTTTTTGTTGTTTTTCAAAAAAGACTAGCTTCAGGTCAGTAGAAGATAATAGATTCTATAGAATTTCCTGCAATTAACATGTTTGGAGGAGATCTAAGGGAGCTTCCTCAGATACAAGTAAGCTTATATGGAACCATATAAAAACCACGTTTTTAGACCATGAACTTTCAATCTGTGGCTCCGGGACACCCAACCTGCTGCCCTGTTGTTGGACTATAACTCACCAAACCATTGGCCATGCTGGCTGGGGTTGATGGGAATTGGAGTCCAACAACATCTGCAGAGGCATAAGATACTTGCTAGCAAACTAATGAAGGTATGAGATAAGAAGAGGAATCAATTATAACCAAAATTTCTTCATCTTAAAAGTAATCAGGCGTGATTTAAATAATTGATTTTGGCAATATTTGGATAAATTTCATGCACTTCATAAGATGCATAGAGTAATATTTGTTTGGCCATGTATGTGTTTCTCTCTCTTTCTTTCTTTCTTTCTTTCTTTCTTTCTTTCTTTCTTTCTCTCTCTCTCTCTCTCTCTCTCTCTCTCTCTCTCTCTCTCTCCCCCCTGCTCTCATTCTCTCACACATGTACACACAAAGTGCAGATATTAGGGGTTACAGACTGTGACAGCTCAGTCAGAACTTACATGCCTAGTGACATTTCATAACGACAAGCAGTTGCTGAAAACACAAAACTAATAGCACTGTTATTGTTCTGGAAGTATGCTATCCTTCTGTAAATAAATTGTAGATGTGGGGTTTATGAGGAATAGGAGTTTTAATTCAAAAGACAAATTTAGGTAGCTTACCAAAGATGATCTCCACCTCTTCCATCTTACCACATTTTGTGCGATGGGTTAGCCATGATCAGTTGCAAGAATTTATAATCTCAGGTAACCCAAGGAAGTCAAAAGACATACTTGCCCAAAAGCAAATAAACCATGTGGCGTATGTCAAGGGAAAAGATGGCATTCAGTTTAATGGAAAATATGCATTAAACATAAAACATTAATATATAATTAATCTTCTCCCATCCACTGGAGCTACCATTGGATAGACGGGGGGGGGGGGGGAATTGAGGCAAATGTATGCTATGCTTTTTTTTAATCTAAGAAAACTTACATGGGTTCTTCAAATATGTCATTAGAGGGACATTCTCTAAATTCGATTGAACTGGAAAATCTGTATATATAAGACATAATGCCAGCAATGATTTGGTCTCCTGGCTGGTAATACTTGTGAAGAATAGGAAGAGGGTCACGGTGGCTGCAGCTGATGTCAGGAATCTTAGACACCACCTGTGGCAAAAAAACTACTACCAAGACTGCAAATGCTACTAACTTGCATAAAACAATTCTTTCTGCCCACCAGTACACCTGCCAACACATTATCCTTCTCTGAATCCTGACTTAAATGGCTCTCAGTTAATCTATGTCTCCAGCTATTTCTCAGTCATCAGACTGACCCAGTGTGCTTGTCTCCAGCCCCAGCTTGAAGTGATACTGGGGGTATTAAAAATCACATCCAGCCTTGTTGTTTTGTAGGTGGTTACAGCAGTTCACTTGGACATTAAGAAGTAGAGTAATCCTTACTAATTGGATAATTACAAGGTAGCTAATCTTCTCTTTCTGTTTCTATGAGATATTGCAGAAGAAAACATATTTATCACATCTCAGCAGAAGTTGCCTCTAGTCCAACTCACTGTATTTGCTTGTGTCATTAAAGTTGCAAATTAAGTCAATTCACAAATATACATATGCAAATTTCAGTAGTCACTGAGAAACAACTGAGTAGGGATGGATTGTCCATTCCTTTCCATTTTGCCTGTGCTGAAATCATAGGTCCATTATGTCAAAATAGATCATTGTTGAACTTCTGCAATGGGCTGGGTAAAGGGGTAATTTTAACAACAAAAAATAAACATTCATCATTCCAGTAGTGCTTGGAGGCATTGTTATTCACAACCTAGTCTGCAATTCTGAGAAAGACCTGTCGCATATCACCTTAGAATGACCTTCTGCCAACAGTGGGAAAACAAGAAAGGGATCTTCCATTCGTAAAAGATTCAAAAAGGGAGTGGTGCTCCTTTAAGTGTTTGGCTTTCAAGTCGCTATGGGTCTTATCTTCATATGCTAACAACAATATCTCGAACTGTACTAGTAGTGAATATGCATGTCTTTGAAAGAATAACACAAGAGGCTTGCTAGATACTATGTGCTTGTCAGCAGAATTAGGCTGCATACGTATCTCAGTGGTCTTCATGACATGGGAGTGTTAAAAGCATCACCAAAGGAAATAGAATAGTTGTTACCTTTGAGAGTAATGAGAGACTGCAATCTGCCTAGTGATATCTAGATAATCTTGGTGGATATCGCTCAGTATTGGTATTTACTGCCACAATACATTCTGTCTAAACATTTTTCTTGGCTCTCAGTTCTGGGGTTAAGAATTCATAAAAAAGGGGTGAAAGATGTTGGACACTATACGTTTCAATTTTGATTACATTAAAATTCCACCTGCAAGTCATATGAAGGTATGCTTGAAATGTACTTCAGATTTCATCCAAAGCAGGAGACTAAGCATTTATTCTGGTTATAATGCTCCTTATGAAAAGGGCTAAATCTAAGATGCAGATCCACACATTATTCTGCTCACTTTCTTTCCAAGTAAGCAGACAAAAAAGATGAGGATTTAGAATATCTATTTATTGTCCTGATGGTAAGGAAAAGCAGTACAAATATGTGGCTGAGAAAACAAGGTATTAAAATGTCAGAGGGTGCTTGACCACTGCAAGTTGGTACAGAAATATTGTCTTCTCAAAGAGTGTTCATGCCATAATTCTCATCTATTTCACATAGCACATTTTCAAAACAATTACAAAAGTAGTATTATGGAGTTGGCAATTTTATGGTGACCACTGATGGGGATAATGGAGAACTGGAGATTACTCACATGAGAATTTTTGCTTACAAAAGTTTCATCACAAATTTTAAAAGCATTACTCCAATATGGCACGGACAATTTAAATTACATTTGCATTTTGCTGGAGAAATGAAAAACACAAAAGTATCATAGACCCCATTGCTAATTAAAATATGACATAGATGAAGGACTCAGAATTTGTCAATTCTTCCTTCTGAGTTGCTCCTTGCTATTCAACTCAGGCTTCACCATAATTATATAACATTTAGGTGAAAATATACAGCCTAGTAAACCAGCACTGGAGGCCAAGATGGAGAAGATCTCCACAGCCACCATATATTTTCCTTTTGTGCTTAAATAAGTTGGAACAAAGGACAGCCACACACTGCAAAATACCAGCATGCTGAAGGTGATAAACTTGGCTTCATTAAAGCTGTCAGGTAACTTCCTGGCTAGGAAGGCTACACAGAAGCTGACAATGGCCAGCAAGCCCATAAACCCCAAGACACAGTAGAACATGGTGACTGACCCTTCATTACATTGCAGAACAATTTCTCTACTCACTGATTGCATGTCTAAATCTGGGAATGGGGGAGAAGTTGCCAGCCACACAGTACAAAGAGCAGCTTGAATCAAGGAACAGGAAAGAAGAATGGAAGTGGCCTGTTGTTTCCCCACCCATTTCCTCATGCTGGACCCTGGTTTGGTGACCATGAAAGCAAGGACCACAATGATTGTCTTGGCCAACACACAAGAAACGGCCACTGAAAAGATGATGCCAAAAGCTGTTTGTCGAAGGAGACAGGTCACTTTCTCAGGTCGACCAATGAATAGAAGAGTACAGAGGAAAGAAAGCAAGAGGGAGATGAGGAGAGTGTAGGAGAGGTTGCGGTTGTTGGCTTTGACTATGGGAGTGTCCTGGTGCCTAATGAAAATCCAAAGCACCAACCCTGTGATGAAAGCAAAAGAGAGAGCAAAACAGGCCAAAGACATCCCCAGCGGTTCTCCATAAGACAAGAAACTTATATCTTTTGGAATGCATGAATCCTTTTCCACGTTTGGGTAATGATGTTGTGGGCACTGAAAGCATTCATCCATGTCTGAAAAAGAGAAGCCAGATTTCTATGCAGCATTTATATGAAGTACAAAAATGGAGAAATATAGTTAGAATGAAAGTTGCCATGCTGATATCAGAAATGCAAGTTTACAGTCCGCTCACGTAATCACACTAACAACTTGTGGAGAGATTTTCCATGGGCCATACATGTCTTTGGAAGCCCAGTAGTATCACCTTGCAGGTATTAACAATTGGAAAGGATCTGAAACATGTCTATTTCCGCTTTATGTTAATTCTGAATGTGTGTTTTTAACCATCATTTCATCCATTTTTATTTCAGCATTTATGTGAAGTACAAAAATTTAGTTAGATGAAAGTTGCCATGCTGATATCAGAAATGCAAGTTTGCAGTCACCTCATGCAATGCTCCATGGGCCACACATGTCTTTGGAAGCCAAGTGGTATCACCTCACAAATACGGTGGTACCTCTGGTTACATACTTAGTTCGTTATGGAGGTCTGTTCTTAATCTGAAATTGTTTTTAACCTGAGGTACCACTTTAGCTAATGGGGCCTCCTGCCGCCGCCATGGGATTTCTGTTCTCATCCTGAAGCAAAGTTCTTAACCCGAGGTACTATTTCTGGATTGGTGGAGTCTGTAACCTGAAACATAAGCAACCTGAAGTGTATGTAACCCGAGGTACCACTGTACTACCAATTTGAAAAGATCTGGAACATGTCTATTTCTTCTTTATGTTAATTCTGAATATGTGTTTTTAACCATCATTTCCTCCATTTTTATTTCTGCATTAATCTGGATATTCCTACTAAAATACATATTTAAATGTATGTGGTGCTAGATTTAGATTGCTGAGAACTCTGTTGAACAACATTTAAGTGAAGGGTCAGATCCAATCAATACAGGTGTTCTAATCTGCACCTTCATCCAAGAATTGTTGTTCAGTTAATTTCCTACCAGAATCTGCAGATATTTAATTCCTCCAAAGCTCTCAGCATCACTGCCTCTACCAAGTTTCAATAAATTATTAGGATTGGTATTAGTTCTACCATGGTGTTAAGTGAATCATGGTGTTGACTAGGAGAGCACTGAGATCTGTAACAAAATTTTGCAGTGTTGGAATCTCACTGTTCAGTATTTTCCATTCCACTTCATCTCTTATCATATATTCTTTTCTGCCACAACCCATCAGTCTCCATTCCATAGTCATTTAACACACCATGTATTCATTGAGGGGGGGCTGGTGCTGCTGCAAGCCTAGTGCTTCTTCCAAGCAAGCTTGTATATCTTCACCTAGTTTTTGAACTCTGATTCCCCCCCCCCCTACATGCTGACTGGCACTCTGAGTGCTGAGATTCCTATTAGTACTCCAAACCCCCATATCAGCAGCCCCAGTCATCCTTAAATTCTGAGCATTTCCCATGAACATGATTTCCCTTACCCGTCTGGTTGGAAACCTTTCCTTCCGGACATGGAAGGCAGTCATAGCAGCAAAATGGCTCTCCTTCCTTCTTTGCCTTATGATATCCCAAATGGCAATGGTCATTACAAAGAGAAAGGGGCTGTGCCTGTCCACAAATGAAAGAGGATCATGGTTTCTCCTTTGGAAAATTGCATATCAATAGTGTTCTGTATTATGGAAATTTGCTGAGCTATTTCATACAGGCCAGCCAATGGAGGTCTGGAGCCAGAAAGCTATTAAAGGACAACATTTCATTATCACAGATACAGCCCCCTTTGGTTAATCTGCAATTCACAATTTCTCCACTAAAGGACATCAGAAAACTTCATCAAAAATTGTTTGTCTGTCACTTTCAATGTACAGAATGCTCAGTGCGGACAACCTCTCTTGAGACATCGTGTCCCTTAATTCTTTTTTAATTCTTTTGAGTCTTGAAAAACTCCTCTCTCCTGAGCAGTTAGTGACCAGAAAGCTAAGAAATAGCCCCAAAATTGATTCCACATTAAGGAAAGGCCATCTGATTTCCCCCCCTTGTATATAATTTGATAAAGGTCTGTATGAGACAGAGAGGAATCTGCTGTAAGCCTAAGGCTTTGTCTCATGTTCAGGTGAAAGTGCAAAAGTACATCCATAAGTTTCAAGTCAATATATTCTGGGTATGCTTCCATCAACAGTTCAACACCTTGTTGAGTTTCTTGCTTAGATGCTATCAGAATAGCAAGAATCGAAAAACAATTGTGCAACATTCTGCACACAGTACTTCTTTTTAAATTGGCTTTAAGTGCATCTAATATAGGAATAAAGGATTTTATCCTGAACTTATCTCTTGAACAAAGTGCATCTAAGTCATCAGGTGCACTTCTGTCATCTCTTGGCCGCTCCCTCACTCTTTGTCCAGTATAGACTGTCCAACATCCCCCTCTCCCCCTGAGAGCGTGTTGGAGAGCTGTGTCTGTTCTTCCTGTGAATTAATGAGAGGCATTGTAGGGAAGAAAAGGCTCTGTTCCGCCTCTGACTGTAAGGAAAACAAGCCTTCATCCCTTTCTGTCTCCCCTCCCCCTAGCTCCCCGTCTTCACTTTGACTCTGGGAAGGAAAACTCCTGAGACCCAATATTTGAATGGACCTTACCTGGTTAAACCTGCTGGGCCACACAAGGTCTTTTTCATGAATAATGAACGCTTCTTCTTGGGGAGCCATGGGCTCAACTTTCCCAACTTTGACTCTATGAAAAGATTGGTTTGGGAATGTGACCCAATTGATGATATCAAATACAGCCTCTATCTCTCCATATTCATTGAAAGAAACTTTTTCCCCAGCACTGTTGTTAAATGAGGTGCTGGTCACAAAGTAGTTGAGCTGAATTGGTGGGGGAAATGTGAGCAATTCATGAGGATGTAAAAGTATGATGAGCGATTTATTAAATCTGTTTATAGATTACCATAATAGTGTACTGTATAAGGAATTGCTATTCTTTTTCTGGTCCGCAAGTAGAAATATAACACAACATTAGAAAACAGCTACTAACTTTGCTCTAGAAGCATAGTGGGATAAAATATGGAATATTGCCCTTAGGGAGAAACTACAAAAGGATCTTAGAATTCTCAGACACAAAAAGACCAAACATGTTTTGATATTATATATATTAATTTATGTATGGTGCACTGGAAAGGGCAATATTGTCTTTTCATCAGCAGCTATACATGCTTAATTCTAGGACAATCTGTTAAGACGGAGAGTAGAAGATACCTAACTCAGGTAAGCATTTCTAAATCTGTGGATTGTTTTGTGCTGTTTGCCCTTTAAAAAAAAAAGCATATGGAAAATCAGAAAGAAAGAAAGAAAGAAAGAAAGAAAGAAAGAAAGAAAGAAAGAAAGATCCCAGCAAAAAAGTCGTGTTGATGTTAAGTCTCAATAATCATAAATGTTAGCATGACTAAATCTGGATGCAACCAAATCAGATAAAAACAGCTGAGTGACATACTTATATGTTAAATTCATTTTGCTGAAATGATCAAAAGAATAAACATGCTGTCTAAATATCTTAACATGATGTGTAAAAGACAATAAAGTGAACGCCAGTTGCATTTCTTTGGGGAGGTATATTTAGGATTAAATTTCATATTATGATTTTGAAGGCACAAAATATGTCAACTTGACATGCTTATTCAAAGCTTATTCAAAGCTTATTCTTATGTTAATGTTATGGGTTGAAAATAATAATAATCCAACACTTTGACCTGTCCTTAAACGAAAGGCATTATAAGTGACATATACATCTATATCAAACCAAATGGGGAGCCACTCAGGAACAACAACAGGTCTGATTCAGCAGGGATCATTTTATGGTCTAAAGTTCTTAGTATGCTGAAGACATTACCTTCCACAGTTGCTGACTCAGAAGCTTCCATCTTCCTTCACCCACTCTTGCTCTGTGTTTGAATCTCAATGAATGCATGGCATGCAAAGCGTGTGCCACAGTATAGACTGCATTGTAGATGCTGTAGCTGTGGCCGGTCATGGTCATTTCAAAAACTGTTGCAGGAAGATTCTCCAGCTTCTCCTCCCCAGTGCAGATTTTTGTATTCTCTCCATCTACCAGGGAAGGGTTGAAAGAACAAAGAAATGCTTCTTCCCAAAACTCCCGGAAAAGGTTATCTTTGTTTTCCAAGGTAGGTTTTATTATCTGAAGAAATCTCTGGAATCCTTCTATCTCATGGGAGTGAACAGATAAGTATATATTACCATGAAGAAAGTCCACGCGCCATGTTCTCTGAAGGGGAACTGATGTGAAATCTATCTGGGATGTCATAATCCAGACTTTCCATTTTCCCTTTGTTGATTCATCCATAGTTTCTGAATACCTGGGAAATGTTCTCAAAACTACCATGTTATTAATTTCACCATGAAAGATCACTGCATTAACAGTGCTGTTGTGGATAATACAGTATGTTTTAAACGCCTCTTCCGCCATTTTAAAAATATTATTGGAAAAAGTCATAATGGGCATTCTTAACATGAAATCAAAGCAAATACCCCTCTGCACAAACATGGGAACCACAGTGTGTACAAACCTCTCTACATTATCATCATGCCCAGATAGGACCCCAATCCACGTCCACCTGAAATGCAGCAATAACTGGAGAATCCCTGTATACATACGGTCCACATCTGGAAACATCTGGTGGTACAGAAGAGCCTCTGCTTTCTTATTTATCACCGGGGCAGAGCCATATATGAACTAAAGAAAAAAGAACATTATTTAAGCAAGGGGAAATGGTACTGAAGAGGCTTGAACAAATCTTTTCAACAGTCACCACAGAGGAGAAATGCATTGAAACTGCAAAGGCAGAGCTACGTTGGCCAAGTGCGTGCCCTCGTGGAATATTGCTGTGGAGTGTTCACTGGCATATTTCACATAATGTCAGTTTAATTCATAGGTATTTAACACAATAATCATTAAGTGTTTTGGATGATACCTCCCATCAGTCCTAGTGAGCATAGACAATGATCAGGGATTATGACATTTGTGGTCTGCATTATTTGGAGGGCTCAGTCTTGGCTGTCCTTGTTTGTTCTAAGGAAATAAAACCTGAATTTAAAAATAATTGACATCTGTTAGTGTCTATGTAGTATATGTGTATGACTTAGTGGGATATTGTTTATAACTTACATATTTATCATACTTTGAGGACACCTTCTGGTTAATCCTATATTCCATAAAAGGGGTTAGCAAAGGTACATCAGGATAATGATTCATTTTGGAGATGAGAGTAGATTAGCAAGAGATATTTTTCCTCCCAGATATTTCAACAAGTTTATATGTTGAAGCGTTGGAGCGTTCTTCACAACATCGCCACCCAAACATAGCATGCACAATAATTCCAAAAAAGAATGTTGAATATGATACTTTGGAAACAAATTTTATCTTCAGTGTGCAAAGCCACATTTAAAGGCAAGAGATGTGACAAATTGTGTCTCAAAAACTGATCTGCCCCATGCACACGTTTTACCTGTGGAATCTTGTAGATCCATAGAATATCTGCCATGTAGAGAGAGACCTCGGAAGTAGCTCCACCAATGACTGCTACTGGATTGCTCACCCTATCACATTTGTAGTTGGGGATGAATCTGCCCTGTGTAGAGAAGAGTTCCAATGAGGCCTGATAGGTCCATCCTGGACTGAAATAACAATTATAGATATGGAAGCCCAGTGTAATATTGGGTAAGAGGTGTGGATTTTCATTGATCTCTTTTGCAGCAAATATTGAGGCCAGGAAATGCTGGTATATTTGGATCATAGCCCTGTAATTAGAGTTACATGCTATGTAATGGTGTGTTTGATTCAGAATATGATATGTACTTCATTTCAGTTAGGTACATGGAAAGTAAATATATGGCATTCAGTAACAGGAACATCACAGAAGTATAATGAAATGTTGGCATTCTTCATCTTTGTTTACCTACACAATTCTAATACAATTCTAGTGATGTTTTGAAAGATTTGTTAATGTAAGGATGTCTCTGAAATCATCCTTATCCCAATTTATTTTGGGACTGTAGCATTTCCATCAAGATTTTATATAATTGAATTACTCTGTGTTCTTTCCAAATTGGGACCAAGGCACCCAGTATGTAACATTTTCTCTTTAGATTTTTATTTTTTGGATTGTGTATACATTACTGTGTTCAAACATGGCTTGCTGGTCCTTGATATTTTTGCATGTTTTCTGCTTTAAAACATCATAGCTAGGCATATGTGACATCAAAAGGATGGGTCAAATCTCTCACTCTCACTCTCACTCTCACTCTTACACACAAACAGACAAAAACTGTATGGTGTATTGTTTTTGTTGTTGTTAAAAAAGATTAGCTGCAGGTCAGCAGAAGATAATAGATTGGATTTCAAATTTCCTGCAATGAGCATGTTTGCAGGACATCTAAGGGAGCTTCCTCAGATACAAGTAAGCTCATTTGGAATCATATAAAAAGCACATTTTTAGACCATGAACTCTCGATTTGTGTTTTCTAGGACACCCAACCTGCTGCCCTGTTGTTGGACTATAACTCACCAAACCATTGGTCATGCTGGCTTGGGCTGACGGGAGTTGGAGTCCAACAACAAATGTAGAAGCAGGAGATAAAGAAGGTAAAGGGACCCCTGACCGTTAGGTCCAGTCGCGGACGACTCTGGGGTTGCGGAACTCATCTCGCTTCTAGCAAACTAAGGAAGGTATGAGATAAGAAGAGGAATAAATTAAAACCAGAATTTCTCCATTTTAGAAGTTTTCAGGCTTGATTTAAACAATTGAATTTGGCAATATTTGGATAAACTTTCATCCATTTCATTAGATGCATAAAGAGTAATATTTGTTTGTCCATGTCTTTCTTTCTTTCTTTCTTTCTTTCTTTCTTTCTTTCTTTCTTTCTTTCTTTCTCTCCGTACCTCCTGCTCTCTTTCTTTCACACATGAACACACAAAGTGCAGATATTAGTTAGATGAAAGGGAAGGGGTTACAGGCTGGGACAGCTCAGTCAGAGCTTACATGCTCAGTGACGTTTCACAATGACAAGCAGTTGCTGAAAACACAAAACTAATAGCACTGTTATTGTTCTGGAAGTATGCTATCCTTCTGTAAATAAATTGTAGATGTGGGGTTTATGAGGAATAGGAGTTTTAATTCAAAGGAATAAATTTAGGTAGCTTACCAAAGATGATCTCCACCTCTTCCATCTTACCACATTTTGTGCGATGGGTTAGCCATGATCAGTTGCAAGAATTTATAATCTCAGGTAACCCAAGGAAGTCAAAAGACATACTTGCCCAAAAGCAAATAAACCATGTGGTGTATGTCAAGGGAAAAGATGGCATTCAGTTTAATGGAAAATATGTATTAAACATAAAACATTAATATATAATTAATCTTCTCCCATCCACTGGAGCTACCATTGGATAGACAGGGGGGGAATTGAGGCAAATGTATACTATGCTTTTTTTTAATCTAAGAAAACTTACATGGGTTCTTCAAATATGTCATTAGAGGGACATTCTTTAAATTCGATTGAACTGGAAAATCTGTATATATAAGACATAATGCCAGCAATGATTTGGTCTCCTGGCTGGTAATACTTGTGAAGAATAGGAAGAGGGTCACGGTGGCTGCAGCTGATGTCAGGAATCTTAGACACCACCTGTGGCAAAAAAATTACTACCAAGACTGCAAATGCTACTAACTTGCATAAAAAAATTCTTTCTGCCCACCAGTACACCTGCCAACACATTATCCTTCTCTGAATCCTGACTTAAATGGCTCTCAGTTGATCTATGTCTCCAACTATGTCTCAGTGATCAGACTGACCCAGTGTGCTTGTCTCCAGCCCCAGCTTGAAGTGATACTGGGGGTATTAAAAATCACATCCAGCCTTGTTGTTTCGTAGGTGGTTACCACAGTTCCCTTGGACATTAAGAAGTAGAGTAATCCTTACTAATTGGATAATTACAAGGTAGCTAATCTTCTCTTTCTGTTTCTATGAGATATTGCAGGAGAAAACATATTTATCACATCTCAGCAGAAGTTGCCTCTAGTCCAACTCACTGTATTTGCTGGTGTCACGAAAGTTGCAAATTAAGTCAGTTCATAAATATACATATGCAAATTTCAGTGGTCACTGAGAAACAACTGAGTAGGGATGGATTGTCCATTCCTTTCCATCTTGCCTGTGCTGAAATCATACGTCCATTATGTCAAAATAGATCATTGTTGAAAATCTGCAAAGGGCTAGGTAAAGGGGCAATTTTAATAACAAAAAATAAACAATGATTATTCCAGTAGTGCTTTTTTTTGGGGGGGGGGTATTCACAACACTGAGAAAGACGTGTCCCACATCACCTCAGAATTAACTTCCTCCAACAGTGGTAAAGCAAAAAAGGTATCTTCCTGTCTTAACAGGTTTATAAATGGAGTGGTGCTCCTTTAAGCGTTTGGCTTTCAAGTCCCTATGGGTCTTATCTTCATATGCTAACAACAATATCTCGAACTGTACTAGTAGTGAATATGCAGGTCTTTGAAAGAATAACACAAGAGGCTTGCTAGATACAATGTGCTTGTCAGCAGAATTAGGCTGCATTTGTATCTCATTAGTCTTTATGACATGGGAGTGTTAAAAGCATCACCAAAGCAAAGAGAATAGTTGTTACCTTTGAGAGTAATTGAAAACTTCAATCTGGATAGTGACATCTAGATAATCTTGGTGGATGTCACTCAGTTTTGAGATTTCCTGTCGCAATACAATACTTGGCTCTGGAGCCAAGTGAGGATTCCCAGGTAAGATCCTCCCCTACCTGGCCTGGTCTCCTTGGCAACGCTTCCCCCAGGTGGGATTGGACAACTGACTGAGGTAGGCAGAGACCTCCAGGTATCCCACCTGAGGGAAGGCAAGGCCAAGCCTATGCTGTTGGAGCCGCTCCAGATCTAGGGGCTACACGCGTCCAGGCAAAGGGCGCCCCCCGTTTTAAGTGGGGAGCGGTCATTCCTGTCGCAATACATTCTGTCTAATATTTTTCTTGACTCTCAGTTCAGGGGTTAAGAATTCATAAAAAGGGGGTGAAAGATGTTGGACACTATACATTTCAATATTGATTACATTAAAATTCCACCTGCAAATCATGTGAAAGTATGTTTGACATGTGTTTCAGGATTCATCTAATGCAGAAGACTAAGCATTTAGTCTGGTTGTTTGAGGTTATGGCAAAATTTCATTCTCTCAATTAATATCTTTATTACTGGGATTTAATTAAACAGCAAGGGAGAACACAGCAACAACACAGTTTGTTCCATTGAAGAGGGTGGAAACTATAATGCTCCTTATGAAAAGGGCTAAATCTAAGATGCAGATCCACACATTATTCTGCTCACTTTGTTTCCAAGTAAGCAGACCAAAAAGATGAAGATTTAAAATATCTATTTATTGTCCTGAACCTAAGTTGGTTCAGCAATGTTGCCTTCTCAAAGAGCGTTCATGCCATAATTCTCATCTATTTCACATAGCACATTTTCACAGCAATTACAAAAGTAGTATTATGGAGTTGGCAATTTTATGGTGACCTCTGAGGATAATGGGGAACTGGAGTCTACTTTCACAACAATTTTTGCTGGGTTTGCCAACGCATGTAACTACTCAAGAAGCATGAAACAGGTGTGTCCCTCCTGGTCTCACCCCATGCTGCCACACCCTGGAATACCCCTTCATGCCATAATTCTCATCTATTTAACATAGCGCATTTTCACAGCAATTACAAAAGTAGTAATTGCATTTTCACAGCAATTACAAAAGTAGTATTATTACAAAGCAATTACAAAAGTAGTATTATTACAAAGCAATTACAAAAGTAGTATTATGGAGCTGGCAATTTTATGGTGACCTCTGATGGGGATAATGGGGAACTGGAGTCAACTTACATGACAATTTTTGCTGGCATGAGTTTCATGGGTTTATCAGCTCATGTAACTAATCAAGAAGCATGAAACAGGTGTGTCCCTCCTGGCCTCACCCTGTGCCGCCACACCCTGGAATACCCCTTTTAAGAGATGCACACCTCCCCTCTTTGCATTCCATTTGGTGAGGAGAATAGAACAAGAATATATCACAGATTTCAAAAGGATTGCTCCAATATGGCACAAACAGTTAAAATTACATTTGCATTTAGCTGAGGAATATAAAAAATACAGAAGTAACATAGACCCCATTTCTAATTAAAATATGACATAGATGAGGGACCCTGAATTTTAGATATGTCAATTCTTCCTTCTGAGTTGCTCCTTGCTATTCAATTCAGGCTTCACTACAATAATATAACATTTTGGTGAAAATATACAGCCTAGCAACCCAGCACTGGAGGCCAAGATGGAGAAGATCTCCACAGCCACAATATATTTTCCTTTTGTGCTTAAATAAGTTGGAACAAAAGACAGCCACACACTGCAAAATACCAGCATGCTGAAGGTGATAAACTTGGCTTCATTAAAGCTGTCAGGTAACTTCCTGGCTAGGAAGGCTACACAGAAGCTGACAATGGCCAGCAAGCCCATAAACCCCAAGACACAGTAGAACATGGTGACTGACCCTTCATTACATTCCAGAACAATTTCTTTACTCATTGAGTGCATGTCTAAATCTGGGAATTGGGGAGAAGTTGTCAGCCACACAGTACAAAGAGCAGCCTGAATCAAGGAACAGGAAAGAACAATGGAGGTGGCCTGTTGTTTCCCCACCCATTTCCTCATGCTGGACCCTGGTTTGGTGACCATGAAAGCAAGGACCACAATGATTGTCTTTGTCAACACAGAAGAAACTGCCACTGAAAAGATGATGGCAAAAGCTGTTTGTCGAAGGAGACACGTCACTTTCTCAGGTCGACCGATGAATAGAAGAGCACAAAGGAAGGAAAACAAGAGGGAGATGAGGAGAGTGTAGGAGAGGTTGCGGTTGTTGGCTTTGACGATGGGAGTCTCCCGGTGCTTAATGAAGATCCAAAGCACCAAAGCTGCAAGGAAGGACAAGGAAAGAGAAAAACAGGCCAAAGAGATCCCCAGTGGTTCCTCATAAGACAAGAAGCGTATGTCCTTTGGCACGCATGAATCCTTTTCCACATTTGGGTAATGATCTGGTGGGCACTGAAAGCATTCATCCATGTCTGAAAAAGAGAAGCCATAGGAGCACCACTCCATGCATAATACTAAAATGATCAAAATGAAAATAACAAAACCTTAAAGAAGGGCTGCCAGGTTGAAATCTGTGAAGAAAGTTTGCCACACTTCCTCATGTATTTATATCATTAGCAACATGCCATATTCAGGAATGGTTCAATTCCCAACCACCCCCAGACGTTAGCACCTATCTCAGCTTCTGAAGCTCAATGTTATCACTTATGGTCAGGATTCTAGCAGATTTTACTTGTTCACATCTTTTAACATCCCAACATTATTTGAACTTCCAGACTAATATGTGGTCGGGAGAACATTTGTATTTCAGTTTTAGCTCTTCTCTGAATTATGAGACATGGTTCTTAGGTCTTGTTTTAAGAGAGAGAGAGGCTGTTGCACCCTTAGATTTTTCCCTGAAGTTCTTTCATGTTTCTGAAGTTTTCTGCCCCCCCCCCCACTTATGATACCTCCTTCGTCTCATTTTATTTTATTTATTTGTTGTACATAATTACCAGCTGTCAATGGCTTGGACTGATCTTACTGAATATATCAGGCTGTATCCCCATATCTGGAACCACAACCTTCACTGAATTCTGAGCAACTTTCCTGAATTTTTGAACCACTGAAGTAGTGTCTGAATATCTTAGTGCCAGTATATCCTTAAGGCTCTTTACATGATGTCTCTTACCTGTCTGGTTGGAAATCTTCCCTTCCGGACATATAATGCAATCATAGCAGCAAAATGGTTTCCCTTCCTTCTTTGTTTTCTGATAACCCAAAGGACAATTGGCATTACAAAGAGAAAGGGGCTGTGCCTGTCAAAAAATATAAGAGGATAATGGTGTCTATTTTGCAATGTTGTGTATCCACAATGTATTATATTCTGTTAACTTGCTGAACTCTCCTTTTATGTTAGAATAGGCAAGAGACATATAGGAAAGGGCAATCAAGGGCTCCTGGCCATGATGGCTTTGCTCTGTCTCCCACAGTTGGAGGCAACTGTTGTTGTTATTGTCATCCAATGCAGTGCACCTCTGGGGGAGTAGTTGAACTGCTGCATTAGCAGTACGAAACCTGGGCAGTGTGCATCGAGCACTGGGTTACCAGGACAAAAAGACACCCTTGCCAACCTCATTGATGTGGTCCAAAGGAAAGCAGAGCCATATTTCACAGGTTTGGGTAGGGAAAGGAAACGAGCAAGCCCCATTGTGATAGAAGGAACCCTTATGCTGCCTTCCCCTACATGAATATGGCCCTCTGTAAATTTATCAAGTTTTATTTTTTTCCAAGTAGTAAATGTGGTGGTAGTAGTGCAATTGTGGATTTAATGTGTCACCTAACTGGCAAAACATGGAAGATCTCTACAGCCATGCCCTCACTCCTACACTGAGCACATGGATGAGCATAGCACAGAGCTAGGACAGTATCTGAACTGTGAATCATTGTAGAAGTGATGGATAGGCTACAAAATATGAATTTATCTCACCTGGTTAAACCTGCTGGGCCACACAATGGCTTCCTCACAAATGCTGAAAGCTTCTTCTTGGGGAGCCATGGGGTCGATCTTTCCAACTTTCACTCTCTGAAATGACTGGTTTGGAAATGTGACCCAGTTTATAATATCAAATCCAGACTCTAACTCTCCATTTTGGTTGAAGGAAACTTTCCCCCCATCACTATTATTAAATGAGATGCTTTTAACAAAGTGGTTGAGCTGTTTAGCGGGGGAAAGGATAGAACAAAAATGAAAATAAAAGAAAGCCCATTCATAAGGATATGCAAAAACTTATCATCATTCCCACTTATTTACTGAACTGTTTAAAAGCTTTATACCAAGTAAAAATAGATATGGAGAGGAAAGAGCCCTATAGGCCACCTTCAGCTTATTGCAGGAACAATGAGAGATACGTACAACAATAAACAGATATATTAATAGACTACAATAATAAAATGTAATATCGACACTGATGAAGGAAGTGACTGGGCAGCCATGAAACATGTCAGAATGATATAGCCACCACTACATTTATGACCATGACGTGGTGGAGGGCAGAAGCAGAGGTTGGCTGCCTTGGGAATCCTTTGGAGTTATCCATCACCATTTCTACTCTACTTTCAGCATGCTCAGGACATTACCTTCCATAACTGTTCATTCTTAAATTTTACTCCTTCATTCACTATCATTCTTTTTTTGAAGCTAGTTGAATGCATGGCATGCAAAGCATGCGCAACCGCATAGGCAGCTGTGAAGACACTGTAGCTGTGGCCAGTCATGCTCATTTCAAAAACAGATGCAGGAAGTGTCTCCAGTTTCTCCTCTCCACTGCAGATTTCTTCATCCTGTAGGTCTACCATGGAGTTGGGGAACAAACACCCAAATGCTTGTTCCCAGAAGACCCTAATGAAGCCATCTTCTTTCTCCGAGGTGGGGTTTCTCACCTGAAGAAATTTATGGAATCCTACAACCTCACTGGAGTGAATAGCAAAGGATATAGCACCATGGAGGAAGTCTATGTCCCAATCTCTTTGAAGGGGAATGGAAATGAAATCCATCTGAGCCGTCATGATCCAGACCTTACCATTTTTCTTTGTTGGTATATCCTCATGTTCTGCAACCCTGGGGAACACCCTCAGGATTATCATGGTATCTATTTCACCATGAATAACCAATGCATTAACCGTGCTTCTCATAAGACTTTTGTTTATTTCAAATCCCTCTTCAACCATGTCACCAATTTCACTGGAATATGACATTTTGGGGATTCTCATTATGAAATCAAAACAGACACCTCTCTGGGCAAACATGGGGATCACATTCTGTTCAAACCTCTCTCCATTGTCATCATGCCCAGACATCACACCAATCCATGTCCACTTGAAATATAGCAGTATCTGGAGAATTGCCTCATATTGATGCACCAAATTTGGGAACATTTGGTGATAGAAAGCAGCTTGGGTTTTTTTATCTATCACTGGAGCAGAACCATATATGAACTAAAGGAAATGATTAAAAATTAAATGAGGGGGGGGGGAGATCATTCTTTTATCATTACTCCAGGGAAGACATAGGTTGATTCCATTAACCATCAGTGTAGCGGGCAAGTGGTATTCACCTGACTGCCCTGCACTGAAGACTCTGTGGTGCATCATGAAGGCAAGTGGTAGGTGTGAGTCAGCTGTGAGCTTAGTGTAATATACTACAAATATACTGTTGGAGTCAATCTGGCCCTTCCATAGGTGCTGCTACCTACCCCCTCTCTTACCTGGTGCACTGAAGTGACTCCAGTCTGGCAAGGTCAGGTAAAGACTACATCCCCCCTAACCAATATTATTTGGTGTTCTACAAGCAGAGATACCTCAGCAGAATAGATATGACCACAGAATGTTGACCGAGAGTTTAGAACCTACTTCATTCATTAATTTTTCTTTGTCTATTAATGTTTTCCATCCAACTAGTCAAGATCGAGTCTCAGGTGTGGTTGGGAGGTGATCCAGCAGGTTCTCCTTATGTTCTTTATTTAGCAAGGGATCAACTGATCAAACCCTTCCTGGCAAATTTGCCAGGAAAATCTGAAGCCTCCCATATTAAATATCTTTTGGAAGGCAGGTCAAATGATATTACACTGGCCGTGGCAAAGTTTCTTTCGGAGGTTATTAAGAAACAAAGATCATTATGCCCTAGATAAAACCAAAGGACTGCCTTGGTTTTTCCAATCTGTATGTCTGGTCATTTTAAATGTATCTAGTTTTGAAATTGTTTTGTAGGTCTTTGGACCACAATAAAGTATTGTTGTATGTTCTTTTGTAAACAGGGAGGAACTCTAAAATTTAGAAAACTCTTGAGTGAAAGGTGTATCCTTGGCTTAAGCCTTAAACTTCTACAAGACAGCAGCCTATGCTGGTCACCAGAACACAGACCATTATGTATAAGCAGGAAGCATTTTGAATTAGATACTGAATACCAATTGCTGGGTGTTACAAGTGCAGAGAGTGATGCTGTGCTCATGTCCTGCTTGAGGAATCCCCAAAGGCTTTGGGTTGGCCACTTTGAGAACAGAATGAAGGACTAGGCAGGCTTTTGGTGCATATATATATATATATATATATTCTCTCATTCTTACTTCTGGAAGCCTCAAAGGTGCAGACATTGCAAATGCAACTTTTAAAAACAGTTAAAAAGGAAAGAGATGAGCAAATAGCTTGTTAGCCTTTCCCACTGCATGCATACATCATACCTGTGGAATCTTATAGCTGCACAGGATATCTGCCATGTAGAGACAGACTTCAGAGATAGGTCCCCCAATGACTGCTACTAGATTGTTCTGACTATCACATTTATAGTTGGGGGTGAATCTGCCCTGCGTAGAGAAGAGTTCCAATGAGGCATGATAAGTCCATTTTGGAGTGAAATAGCTATTATAGATATGGAAGCCCAGAGTGACATTAGGTAAGATCTGGGGATTTTCATTGATCTCCTTTACAGCAAATATCAAGGCCAGAATATGCTGATAGATCTGGGTCATCACCCTGTAATTAGAGTGACATGCAGTGTGACAGTGCATTTGCTACAAAATATGACATATACTTCCATGCAGTTCAAAGCATTCTTGAATAACACATGATCTAGGTAAGCACGATGAAATACTGTTAGGCAGTGCAGTTTTGTCCTCTGTGCTCACCAGCACAGTACTGATACAGTATTCAGTACGTCTCTGAAATACTCCTCACCCCAATTTCTCTCTAAGATTTTGAAGGAGTCAGAGACTAAACCTAGGACTCTCTGCATTAAAACCAGATCCTCTACCCCTAAACTACAGCCCTTCTCTTTATCAATACTTGTTGAGAACATATGGCCAGGGGGAGCAGGAACTACTGAAAGAAAGCAATAAACATAGTAATCCAAAAGTCACTGAGGACTAAAATGACAAATGAATTTCCCTGCTACAATCCCTGCTACATTTGTTACAACCAGGAAAGTCTTAAATATTTAAGAGTCTTAAAATGAGAACATTATCATGATCACAATGCTGAAGGGTAGAGTAAGAGAGGACAGATATATAACATTTTTTACAAAAAAGAAGAACTTTACACAGTATCTTCAAAGAGGTCGTTGGAAGGGCATGTTGTGAAAGCCATTGGACTGGAGAATCTATATATCTGAGACATAATGCCAGCAATGATGAGGTCTCCAGGCTGATGAAACTTGTGAAGAATGGGAAGAGAGTTGCATTTGATGTCAGGAATCTTGCACGCCATATGAGGCAAAAAGACTAGAAGCAGGACTATAAAGGCAACCAATTTCCCTGAAAGAATTCTGTCTCTACACCCATTCACTTGTCCCCACATCCTCCTTCGCTGAGTTTTGTGATGACCAGAACAGCTTGATTTGAAGGGCTGCACACTGTTGTATGATGTGTGTCTCACACTGTGCGGACTAAGATGTGCATGATCAGACTGACAGAGCCCTGACTGTCTTCAGCTCCATGTAAGAAGAGCAAAGAACATAGTAATAGCAACCTTCTGCCTTGTAGTTTTGCTGGTGGTTACTACAGCTCCCTTGAAACATGAAGAAGTAGTAGGGTAATCATGACTAATTATTTAATTACAAGGGAGATAATCACCAATTTGGAAATACACACTTACTCTGAGACATTGCAGAAATAACAGTGTTTATCACATCTGCTTCTCGACCACCTAAATTGGATGGCAAGAGAGATAGAGCCTTATAATGAATGACCTTTTAAAAAAACCTTCAGAATAGTGAGAAGCTAAGAAGAAAAAGTACCACAAAAGAAGTCTGCATTTGCCTTAAAAGTTGCCAATTTATTTACTTTTAATTATATACCACTTAAATGCCAAAATGGCTTCCAAGTGGTTTAAAACTTTAAAAATCAATTCATAATAATACTACAGAACAACACTAGAACATTCTTAATGAAAGTATGATAATTAAAACAGTTTTAAAACAGTTAAAACCATAAATTCACAAATTCAATTCAGGGGAGTGCTTGCCTAACAATACAAATTACTTAGGTCCATATATTTTTCTGGTTCCACTCTGAACAGGACTAAGATGAATATCACCCAATGAATGTGGAAATGCATAAACCAGACTTTTTAAGAAAGCTCTTTTCCATATTGCTTTTTGTGGAAACTGAAATGTTTATATACTCTGAAGATTTGGATAGTGTGAGAAACATATAACATATAACACCTTGATGTTAGATAGCAGTGGAACCAACCCCCATGGCAGGTTGCCAGGAATGGACAGAAGTCCTTACCATCTGCTTTTAATCAATATTCACACAGAGAGGCTTGGGAACGTGATCTCTCAGAATAATGGGGTTGCTCCGAGTCTCCACCCCCTCCCTTTCTCTCATTATGTGTCCTCATTACGGGTACTGACATGTGCCTTCTGTCTTTGAGCTCCCTGCTCTCCTGCTTTCAATGCCCGCCAGGTTCTGGGAGAGGAGGGTTCTGGAATGCTTTCTAAAGACACTGTGTCCACTAGCTGTCCCCACTCTGGTGCTTCTTCTTCCTCCTCTCCCATTATTTCCCAGCTTTCCCCCTTGTCTGCCTCTGAGCTATGATCTCCCTCAAACCCCTGTTGCAATTCTGAACTGTCTTCTTCTCTGGAAAGGTCAGGCTGGGAAGAGGGTCTCCACCATTCCTCTTCTGCCCAGTCCCTGACACTTGATCACCAAAGATGTAGCTGCAGACACATGTAATGTTCTGCAGACACATGTAATATGTTCACATGTAATATGTTCTGCAGACACATGTAATATGTTCACTCTCCTTACATTCACACCATATTTGTAAAGCACTCTTATGCCACTTCAACCCATCACATAACGTTACTTTTTGTAAAAAAAAAATATACAACATGTGAGCCAGTTTATAATATCAAATCCGATCTCTAGCTTTCCTTTTCCATTGAAGGAAACCTTTCCCCCACCACTATTATTAAATACAATCATCTTAACAAAGTGGTTGAGCTAAAGAAAAAGGGATGGGGATAAATAAAATTAAACAAAGGCAATTCTTTATGATATGTTAAAAGGTTGGTGATCATTCCCACTTGGTTACAGAATCCTTACAAAGCTTTATGCCTGGTAATCATGGATATAGAGAGTGGAAGGTGTGCATTTGCCACATTGAGCTAGTAATTAGTAAAGCAATCTTAACCCTGGCAGGGCAGCAGCAGAATAAGACAGGGAAGAATAGCCGCCACTGCATCCACAGCTGTATCATTCTACCCCTGGTGGAAGGCAGGGACATCAAAAAATAAAATAAAATACTCCCTGCTCATCATCACGTCCTTTGGAACTTCCACAGAGTTCTTTTTCTACTCATTTGTATCTGCTGAGCCCTGGGGCTTGGACAAATTCATGGAGACATAACGAAATCTAGTATTCAAGGCAGTTATATTCATTCCCCAGAAACAGAGACATCATGCCTCTGAATACCAGGCATTGGGGGGGGGGGAATGTGGGAGAAGGCTATTGCAAGAAAACTCTACTTCAGGGTGTCCCAAAGCTATATTCAAGACATTACCTTCCACAGCTCTTGATTCGAAAGTTTTACTCCTTCATCCACTATCATTCTGCCTTTGCGTCTAGTTGAATGCATGGCATGCAAAGCATGTGCGACCACATAGGCAGCTGTGAAGACACTGTAGCTGTGGCCAGTCATGCTCATTTCAAAAACAGAGGCAGGAAGAGTCTCCAGCTTCTCCTCTCCACTGCAGAGGTCTTCATCCTCTAGGTCTACCATGGAGTTGGGGAAGAAACACCCAAAGACCTGTTCCCAGAAGACTCTAACAAAGCCATCTGCTTTCTCTGAGGTGGGGTTTCTCACCTGAAGAAATTTATGGAATCCTACAACCTCACTGGAGTGAATGGCAAAGGATATAGCACCATGGAGGAAGCCTATGTCCCAATCTCTTTGAAGGGGAATGGAAGTGAAATCTATCTCGCCTGTCATAATCCACACTTTACCAGTTCTCTTTGTTGATATAAGCTCATATGCTGAAGCCCTGGAGAATATCCTCAGGATGATCATGGTCTCGATCTCACCATGAATGACCAATGCATTGACAGTGCTCCTCATAATAATTTCATTCATTTCAAATACCTCTCCAATCAAGTCATCAAAATCATTTGTAAAAGACATTTTGGGAATTCTCATTATGAAATCAAAGCAGATACCTCTCTGGGCAAACATGGAAATAATATTATGTTCAAACCTCTCTCCATTATCATCTTGCCCAGAAATAACCCCAATCCATGTCCACTTGAAATATAACAGTATCCAGAGAATTGCTTTATATTGAAGCTTCAAATCTGGGAACACTTGGTAATAGAAAGCAGCTTGAGTTTTCTTATCTAGGGCCGCAGCAGAGCAATATATGATCTAATGGAAAATTTAAAAAGTTAAGTGGGGGAGAGGACCAATCCCATATAATTTCTCTAGGGAAGACATATGATGCTGCCAATAATAATAATAATAATAATAATAATAATAATAATAATAATAATAATTTATTATTTATACCCCGCCCATCTGGCTGAGTTTCCCCAGCCACTCTGGGCAGCTTCCAATCAAGTGTTAAAAACAATACAGCATTAAATATTAAAAACATCCCTAAACAGGACTGACTTCAGATGTCTTTTAAAAAGAAGATAGCTGCTTATTTCCTTCATATCTGAATGGGGGGCGTTCCACAGGGTGGGTGCCACTACCGAGAAGGCCCTCTGTCTGGTTCCCTGTAACCTCACTTCTCGCAATGAGGGAACCGCCAGAAGGCCCTCGACGCTGGATCTCAGTGTCCGGGCCAAACAAATTTTTCAGTAGTGGCCAGCAGGGTAGGGCAAGTGTGCTCAGAGATTCTATGGTGTTTTGGAAAGGTGAGTGGAAGGAGTGAGGCAGCAGTAAGGTTTGTACAGTGCACTTTCTTTCCAACTTGCAAATTTAAGCAGCTTTTGTAATAAAAGGGAAAAGTCTGCCATGAGGTTTGTGACACAATCTGTCCCTATGGTCTCCTTAAGGCATTAGTTTTGCCTTGATTTAATTTCCCTTCTGTATTTTGAGTTCTTGCATGGCATATATTAATGTTCAACAAGCTGTTTGATAGGAAAAGAATTCCTTCTCCTTTGATCTCCTGCTTAATGTAAATCTAGTACTACCAACCTTTGGCTAAGTAGCTCTGACTCCTGTCTTTATAACTGATTTCATCAAATGAAACAAAACTTCTACTCTTTCTAAGGATTTATATTTTCTTGCCAACAAATACATCAAACATCAAAAATATGAGTCTCCTCTTCCTGTAAGTTTTGCTATAATCTTATACAGAGAAAGAGATTGTGAACAATGTGCACAAAATGGTCGCCAAGGAAGAGAAAGCTGAACACAGAGAGATCACTTCTGCAACAACAATGATGCAAGCAGTTAATGACAAAGTACAAAATCTACACTTCTTATTTGCAGAGTGAGGAAAAGCCTTTATTGCTATTAAAATTCATCTAGAACAATTAACCCAGAAAACACAAAAATTAGGAATCATTCCAAATGCAGCTACAGAACTGAGTGTGAAAAAACACACAATTCTTCTACAATGTCAGAAACCATTAACTGACCTATTGGATGGCAAAGAAAATAGGAGATGACTTTTAATTTAAAATTCTGAGACCCTGCAGATATAATAAATTTCTTACTAACATGATGGACAACAAAAATGCCAGAAATCCTCATAATAGTCAGACATAGAAATTGTGCATTGCCATCTAGCTCCCAACAAAACAAATAAAAATGCAGTATTTTTCCCATGATATTATTTGCTTTGACAGATTTCTCATTAATGGCAAATTTATGAAAGCTGTCACTGTGAAAGTGGGGTCTGTGTATAATAATAATAATAATAATAATAATAATAATAATAATAATATCAACAACAACAACAACAACAACAACAACAACAACAACAACAACATGATCTTGCTGCAAGATCTAAATACAGAGACACTGAGAAAAAGGCAGACACTGAACTTGCTACAGAAAAATCTCAGGAACCTCAAATACTTTATTGTTGGAGCTTCTGGAAAAAACATTGCAAATAAAACTATTAAAAAGAAAAGTGTATCAGGAAAAGGATGAGCAAATGGCTTGTTAACCTCTCTTCCTGCATGCTGATATCTTACCTGTGGAATCTTATAAATGGACAGGATATCTGCCATGTAGAGACAGACTTCAGAGACAGGTCCCCCAATGACTGCTCCTGGATTGTTCTGAATATCACATTTGTAGTTGGGGGCTGATTTGCCCAGTCTAGAGAAGAGTTCCATTGAGGCATGATAGGTCCATTTTGCAGTGAAATAGCTATTATAGATATGGAAACCAAGGGTGACATTAGGTAAAATCTGGGGGTTTTCATTGATCTCCTTGACAGCAAATATCAAGGCCAGGATATGCTGGTAGATCTGGGTCATCACTCTGCAAATAGAGTTTCATGCAGTATGACAGTGTATTTACTACAAAATATGACATATACTTCCATTCAGTTCAATGCATTATTACCGAATACACTATAGTATAATGGTTCTGATCTAGGTAAGCATGATGAAATATTGTTCCATTCCATTGCCTTAAAACCAATACGGACCAAAATTAAAAATTAATCTTCAACTCCGGTCACTGCTCTCTCACAGTTTCTTCCTTACAACCAGGAAATTCTCAAATACTCCTAAGCATAAAACAGCATGATCATCACAAGGGTAATGTGGTGTAGCTAGGGCAAATACATGACATTGCAAAATAACTTTTTTAAAAAAAGAAGGAAAGCCTTACACCGTGTCTTCAAAGATGTCATTAGCAGGGCGCTTTGCGAAACTTAGTGGCATGTAAAATCTATATATCTGAGCTATAATGCTGGCAATGATGAAGTCTCCAGGCTGGAAAAACTTGTGAAGAATAGGAAGAGAGTTGCTGACTTTGCATTTGATGTCATGCGTCTTCAATGCCACCAGAGGCAAAATGACAACGGTAAATGCCACTATCTTCCATGACAGAATTCCTTCTCCACACTTATTCTCTTGCCTCCACATTATACCTTACTGGGTTCCGTGCTGAGTCTCACAACTTAATTTGAACGGCTGCACCCAGAATGATATGGGACTCAGACTGTGCCATCTAAAATGTCCACGATCAGATTTACAAAGCCCTCACCCTCTTAATTTCCAGCACTGAGTTGCCCAGGGGGTAGTTATAGAATCACACTGTCTTGTAGTTTTACTCATGGTTACTTGGGACTTGAAGAAGAAATAGCATGTAATCACAGTTAATTGGATAATTATAAGGGAGATAATCACCTATTCAGAATTACAGTTTCTGTGAGACATTGCAGAAGAAACCATAAACCAGCACACTGGAATAGCAAGAGATACTGATGCCTCTATGGACTGACAGTTTCCTGCATTGCAGATGACCCCTGGGGTCCCTTCCCAGTGTACAATTGTATAATTACATGACATCCAAAGTAAAGGACTTTGGTATAATGAGATATTCAAAAGAAGAGTACCACAATAGAAACCACATTTGGCTTGAAAGTTTTTGTTTTGTTTATTTATTCATGAATTCATCCATTAATAGTATTGCATCTTTATTTTGATGTGTCAAGAAGGAATGGAGAGTTAAACGTTAGACCCTTACGGTTAAACCATCAAATAGGAGTTGGAAAGCCCTTAGATAAGTCTTAACTGTCAGATATGGCTCAGACAGGGATTACCTTAGGACCTGGAAAGGGCTTTATTAGGGGTTAGCTAGGCAGAACAACCTAGATTATGAAAGTTCCTGGAAGGGGCTTGGAGTGGGTTTCTGGTTTAAGAAAAGCGAATAGCCATTCTATGGGGAATCAGTTTATTCCACTGTGTGTTGAAGTGAGAGTTTTATCACCTCTCTGTAAAGAGTTTTTGGCTGAAACCAAGTCTTGTGCCACATCAGAATAACAATTAAGCTATAAGCCTCACCAAGTGCATTTCAATAAAATTACAAAGAGCCTTATCATTACTTTGATGCTCTGGTTGAGTCAGAGCCAGCCCACCCATGAGGCAAGGTTAGGCAAGTGCTTCGAAAGGCAGGATTCACAGGGGAAGCAGAATTGGAACCCAAAAAATGCATCACCTGCTGCTGCTGCCACAGTGGCAGCAATGACTGAGGCACACTCCTCAGAGGTCAAATCTCCCACCTCTCTCACAGCAACCGCCTCACCTTACAAAAGTGTGATGATAATGGGGAACTGGAGTCTACTTACATGACAATTTTTGCTGGCATGAGTTTCATTGGTTTACCAGCTCATGGAACTAATCAAGAGGCATGAAACAGGTGTGTCCCTCCTGGCCTCACCCCGTGCCGCCACACCCTGGAATACCCCTTTTAAGAGATGCACACCTCCCCTCTTTGCATTTTATTTGGTGAAGAGAATTGAACAAGAATATATCACAGATTTGAAAAGGATTACTCCAATATGGCATGAACAGTTAAAATTACATTTGCATTTAGCTGAGGAATATAAAAAATACAGAAGTAACATAGACCCCATTTCTAATTAAAATATGACATGGATGAGGGACCCTGAATTTTAGATATGTCAAGTCTTCCTTCTGAGTTGCTCCTTGCTATTCAATTCAGGCTTCATCACAATAATATAACATTTTGGTGAAAATATACAGCCTAGTAAACCAGCACTGGAGGCCAAGATGGAGAAGATCTCCACAGCCACCATATATTTTCCTTTTGTGCTTAAGTAAGTTGGAACAAAGGACAACCACACACTGCAAAATACCAGCATGCTGAAGGTGATAAACTTGGCTTCATTAAAGCTGTCGGGTAACTTCCTGGCTGGGAAGGCTACAGAGAAGCTGACAATGGCCAGCAAGCCCATAAACCCCAAGACACAGTAGAACATGGTGACAGACCCTTCATTACATTGCAGAACAATTTCTTTATTCATTGAGTGCATGTCTAAATCTGGGAATGGGGGAGAAGTTGCCAGCCACACAGTACAAAGAGCAGCTTGAATCATTGAGCAGGAAAGAACAATGGAAATGGCCTGTTGTTTCCCCACCCATTTCCTCATGCTGGACCCTGGTTTGGTGACCATGAAAGCAAGGACCACAATGATTGTCTTGGCCAAAACACAAGAAACGGCCACTGAAAAGATGATGCCAAAAGCTGTTTGTCGAAGGAGACACGTCACTTTCTCAGGTCGACCAATGAATAGAAGAGCACAAAGGAAGGAGAACAAGAGGGAGGTGAGGAGAGTGTAGGAGAGGTTGCGGTTGTTGGCTTTGACTATGGGAGTGTCCCGGTGCCTAATGAAAATCCAAAGCAGCAACCCTGTGATGAAAGCAAAAGAGAGGGCAAAACAGGCCAAAGAGATCCCCAGTGGTTCCCCATAAGACAAGAATTGTATGTTCTTTGGCAGGCAAGAATCCTTTTCCACATTTGGGTAATGATCTGGTGGGCACTGAAAGCATTCATCCATGTCTGAAAAAGAAATACCGTAGGAGCATCACTACATGCATAATACTAAAATGATCAAAATGAAAATTAAACCGTAAATAAGGGTTTGCCAGGTTGAAATCTGAAAAAAACAATTTGGCACACTTCTCATGTAATTATATTATTAGCAACATGCCGTATTCAATTCCCACCCACCCCCAGATGTTAGGACCTAACTCAACCTCTGAAGCTCAATGCTATCATTTACCGTCAGGATTCTAACAGATTTTACTTGTTCACATTTTTTAACATCCCAACATGATTTGAACTTCCCATTCTAATATGTTGACTGGAACGAGGTTGCATTTCTGTTTTAGCGCTTCTCTGAATTTGGAAACATGGTTCTTGGGTCTTGTATTTAAGAAAGGCTGTTGCAACCGTAGCTTTCTCCCTGAGGTTCTTTCATATCTCTGAAGGTTTCTGTTTTTTCAACTTTTGATATCTCCATCATCTGAGTGGTGATTATTTCATATACCGTATTTTTCGCTCGATAACACGCACCTGACCATAACACGCACATAGTTTTTAGAGGAGGAAAACAAGAAAAAAAAATTCTGAATGAAACAGTGGATGTATCATTTTTGTGCTTCATGCTGCGGCCACAGACATGTGATTTGACGGTGAGTTTGGGGTAGCCCAATGCAAAGATCCTGAGGATCCATGTGGATCCATGCTTTGTAACCACGTTTTTGTACCATTGCAGCCCCAGGCAACAGTGGGTGTGTGATTTTTTTGGTGCAGGCTGTAGCCATGGACATGCTATGTGATCTGATGGTGAATTTGGGGTGACCCAATGCAAAGATCCTGAGGATCCATGTGGATCCATGCTTTGTAACCACGTTTTTGCACCATTGCAGCTCTGTTTTTGTATCAGATCATTGCTATGTGATCTGATGGTGAATTTGGGGTGACCCAATGCAAAGATCCTGAGGATCCATGTGGATCCGTGCTTTGTAACCATGTTTTTGCACCATTGCAGCCCTGTTTTTGCATCAGATCATTGCTATGTGATCTGATGGTGAATTTGGGGTGACTCAATGCAAAGATCCTTAGGATCCATGTGGATCCGTGATTGGAACCACGTTTTAAGTAGGGAGGGAAGGAAAAACATAGAAGGGATAAGGAGCACCGAGAGGGGTGTGCAGAGAGGCAGCTGGCTAAGAATGCAGGAGAGGGGTTTTACCGGAGGGAGGAAAGGAAGGCAAAAGTCCCTCCCCCCCACAAGCCAGCCAGCTCTCTCTCTCCCCCCCCCCAACCTGCATGTTGCCTTCGAGTCCCAGACGCACGGAGAGGAATTAGAAGGAAGGACGCTCTGCTTTCCACTCTGCTTGCCTGGAGGGGAGGGGTTTTCTCTGCTCTTTGTTCCGTTTGAGCAAACACAGTAAGGAAACAGAAGCGGGTGGGCAGTAAGACCCTGAGGCAGAATGCAGGAAAGCAGCAGCTTCCTCCTTTCAAGGCTTCCCTTCTCCGGACGATTTGATATTTGCCTGATTTTTGCCTTCACTCGCGCTTGTCAGCTCCAGGGACCACACATTCGCTCAATAACACGCACAGACATTTCCCCTTACTTTTTAGGAGAAAAAATCTGCATGTAATAGAGGGAAAAATACGGTATATATATATAGTGTACATAATTACCAGTTGTCAATGGCTTGGACTGATATTATTGAATATATCATGCTGTATCCTCATATCAGGAACCACAACCTTCACTGAATTCTGAACAACTTTCCTGAATTGTCTGAACAACTGAAAACCACAAGGGATGGGAGTGTCAGAATATGTTAGTGTTAGTATGTTTTAAAGGCTCTTTACATGATGTCTCTTACCTGTCTGGTTGGAAATCTTCCCTTCCGGACATATAATGCAATCATAGCAGCAAAATGGTTTCCCTTCCTTCTTTGTTTTTTGATAACCCAAAGGACAATTGGCACTGCAAAGAGAAAGGGGCTGTGCCTGTACAAAAATGTAAGAGGATAATGTTTTCTATTTTGCAATATTATGTATCCACGATGTATTATATTCTGTTAACTTGCTGAACTATCACCTTTTACAGTATGGTAGAAGAGGCAAGAGACATATAGGAAAGGGCAATCAAGGGCTCCTGGCCATGATGGCTTTGCTCTGTCTCCACAGTTGGAGGCAACTGTTGTTGTTATTGTCATCCAATGCAGTGCACCTCTGGGCGAGTAGTTGAACTGCTGCATTAGCAGTACGAAACCTGGGCAGTGTGCATTGAGCACTGGGTTACCAGGACAAAAAGACACCCTTGCCAACCTCATTGATGTGGTCCAAAGGAAAGCAGAGCCATATTTCACAGGTTTGGGTAGGGAAAGGAAACGAGCAAGCCCCATTGTGATAGAAGGAACCCTTATGCTGCCTTCCCCTACATGAATATGACCCTCTGTAAATTTATCAAGTTTTATTTTTTTCCAAGTAGTAAATTTGGTGGTAGTAGTGCAATTGTGGATTTAATGAGTGTCACTTAATTGGCAAAACATGGGAGATCTCTACAGCCATGCCCTCACTCCTACACTGAGCACATGGATGAACATAGCACAGAGCTAGGTCAGTATCTGAACCGCGAATCATTTTAGAAGTGATGAATAGTCTACAAAATATGAATTTATCTCACCTGGTTAAAACTGCTGGGCCACACAATGGCTTCTTCACAAATGCTGAATGCTTCTTCTTGGGGAGCCATGGGGTCGATTTTTCCAACTTTCACTCTCCGAAAGGACTGGTTTGGAAATGTAACCCAGTTTATAATATCAAATCCAGACTCTAACTCTCCATTTTGGTTGAAGGAAACTTTCCCCCCATCACTATTATTAAATGAGATGCTTTTAACAAAGTGGTTGAGCTGTTTAGAAAAAAAATGGATAGAACCACAGAGAAAATTAAAAAAAGCCAATGCATAAGGATATACAAACGACTGATTATCATTCCCACTTGTATACTGAACTGTATAAAAGCTTTATACCAAGTAAAAATATATGTGGATAGGAAAGAGCCCTATAGGCTGCCTTGAGCTTCTTGCAGGAACAATGAGAGATACGTACAACAATAAACAGATACAGTAATAAACTACAATAATAAAATGTAACAGTGGTACTAATGAAGGAAGTGACAGGGCAGCAGTGGAGAAGGTCAGAATGGTATAGCCACTACTACATTTACAACCGTGATGTGGTAGAGGGCAGAAGCAGAAAAAAAGCCTGCTCCATGCTTATCATTATCACCTTTTGAACTTCCAAAGAATCTAGATTCTCTGTTTATTCCTTTACATCTGGTGAGCAGTGGAGATTAGACAAAGTCAAGGAAGAAATTGGATATCTATGGCTATTAGCCACAATGACTATATACTTGCTCCAGAAAAAGGGGCATCGTGCCTCTGAACACCAGACTGTTGGGAGTGGCCTATTGTCATAATGTCCTGACTGAGCACTTCCCACAGGTATCAGGTTGGCTGCCTTGGGGAACCTTTGGACTGATCCATCATCATTTCTACTCCACTTTTAGCACGCTTGGGACATTACCTTCCATAACTGTTCATTCTTGAATTTTACTCCTTCATCCATTTTCATTCTTTTTTTGAAGCTACTTGAATGCATGGCATGCAAAGCATGTGCAACCACATAGGCAGCTGTGAAGACACTGTAGCTGTGGCCAGTCATGCTCATTTCAAAAACAGAGGCAGGAAGAGTCTCCAGCTTCTCCTCTCCACTGCAGAGGTCTTCATCCTCTAGGTCTACCATGGAGTTGGGGAAGAAACACCCAAAGACCTGTTCCCAGAAGACTCTAACAAAGCCATCTGCTTTCTCTGAGGTGGGGTTTCTCACCTGAAGAAATTTATGGAATCCTACAACCTCACTGGAGTGAATGGCAAAGGATATAGCACCATGGAGGAAGTCTATGTCCCAATCTCTTTGAAGAGGAATGGAAGTGAAATCTATCTCGCCTGTCAAAATCCACACTTTACCAGTTCTCTTTGTTGATATAAGCTCATATGCTGAAGCCCTGGAAAATATCCTCAGGATGATCATGGTCTCGATCTCACCATGAATGACCAATGCATTGACAGTGCTCCTCATAATAATTTCATTCATTTCAAATACCTCTCCAATTAAGTCATCAAAATCATTTGTAAAAGACATTTTGGGAATTCTCACTATGAAATCAAAGCAGATACCTCTCTGGGCAAACATGGAAATAATATTATGTTCAAACCTCTCTCCATTATCATCTTGCCCAGAAATAACCCCAATCCATGTCCACTTGAAATATAACAGTATCCAGAGAATTGCTTTATATTGAAGCTTCAAATCTGGGAACACTTGGTAATAGAAAGCAGCTTGAGTTTTCTTATCTAGGACAGCAGCAGAGCAATATATGATCTAATGGAAAATTTAAAAAGTTAAGTGGGGGAGAGGACCAATCCCATATAATTTCTCTAGGGAAGACATATGATGCTGCCAATAATAATAATAATAATAATAATAATAATTTATTATTCATACCCTGCCCATCTGGCTGAGTTTCCCCAGCCACTCTGGGCAGCTTCCAATCAAGTGTTAAAAACAATACAGCATTAAATATTAAAAACATCCCTAAACAGGACTGATTTCAGATGTCTTTTAAAAAGAAGATAGCTGCTTATTTCCTTCATATCTGAATGGGGGGCGTTCCACAGGGTGGGTGCCACTACCGAGAAGGCCCTCTGTCTGGTTCCCTGTAACCTCACTTCTCGCAATGAGGGAACCGCCAGAAGGCCCTCGACGCTGGATCTCAGTGTCCGGGCCAAACAATTTTTCAGTAGTGGCCAGCAGGGTAGGGCAAGTGTGCTCAGAGATTCTATGGTGTTTTGGAAAGGTGAGTGGAAGGAGTGAGGCAGCAGTAAGGTTTGTACAGTGCACTTTCTTTCCAACTTGCAAATTTAAGCAGCTTTTGTAATAAAAGGGAAAAGTCTGCCATGTGGTTTGTGACACAATCTGTCCCTATGCTCTCTTTAAGGCATTAGTTTTGCCTTGATTTAATTTCCCTTCTGTATTTTGAGTTCTTGCATGGCATATATTAATGTTCAACAAGCTGTTTGATAGGAAAAGAATTCCTTCTCCTTTGCTCTCCTGCTTAATTTAAATCTAGTACTACCAGCCTTTGGCTAAGTAGCTCTGACTCCTGTCTTTATAACTGATTTCATCAAATGAAACAAAACTTTTACTCTTTCTAAGGATTTATTTGTTCTTGCCAACAAATACATCAAACATCAAAAATATGAGTCTCCTCTTCCTGTAAGTTTTGCTATAATCTTATACAGAGAAAGAGATTGTGAACAATGTGCACAAAATGGTCGCCAAGGAAGAGAAAGCTGAACACAGAGAGATCACTTCTGCAACAACAATGATGCAAGCAGTTAATGACAAAGTACAAAATCTACACTTCTTATTTACAGAGTGAGGAAAAGCCTTTATTGCTATTAAAATTCATCCAGAACAATTAACCCAGAAAACACAAAAATTAGGAATCATTCCAAATGAAGCTACAGAACTGAGTGTGAAAAAACACACAATTCTTCTACAATGTCAGAAACCATTAACTGACCTATTGGATGGCAAAGAAAATAGGAGATGACTTTTAATTTAAAATTCTGAGACCCTGCAGATATAATAAATTTCTTACTAACATGATGGACAACAAAAATGCCAGAAATCCTCATAACAGTCAGACATAGAAATTGTGCATTGCCATCTAGCTCCCAACAAAACAAATAAAAATGCAGTATTTTTCCCATGATATTATTATTTGCTTTGACCGATTTCTCATTAATGGCAAATTTATGAAAGCTGTCACGGTGAAAGTGGGGTCTGTGTATAATAATAATAATAATAATAATAATAATAATATCAACAACAACAACAACAACAACAACAACATGATCTTGCTGCAAGATCTAAATACAGAGACACTGAGAAAAAGGCAGACACTGAACTTGCTACAGAAAAATCTCAGGAACCTCAAATACTTTATTCTTGGAGCTTCTGGAAAAAACATTGGAAATAAAACTGATAAAAAGAAAAGTTTACCAGGAAAGGGATGAGCAAATGGCTTGTTAACCTCTCTTCCTGCATGCTGATATCTTACCTGTGGAATCTTATAAATGGACAGAATATCTGCCATGTAGAGACAGACTTCAGAGACAGGTCCCCCAATGACTGCTCCTGGATTGTTCTGAATATCACATTTGTAGTTGGGGGCTGATTTGCCCAGTCTAGAGAAGAGTTCCAGTGAGGCATGATAGGTCCATTTTGCAGTGAAATAGCTATTATAGATATGGAAACCAAGGGTGACATTAGGTAAAATCTGGGGGTTTTCATTGATCTCCTTGACAGCAAATATCAAGGCCAGGATATGCTGGTAGATCTGGGTCATCACTCTGCAAATAGAGTTTCATGCAGTATGACAGTGTATTTACTACAAAATATGACATATACTTCCATTCAGTTCAATGCATTATTACCGTATAATGGTTCTGATCTAGGTAAGCATGATGAAATATTGTTCCATTCCATTGCCTTAAAACCAATACGGACCAAAATTAAAAATTAATCTTCAACTCCGGTCACTGCTCTCTCACAGTTTCTTCCTTACAACCAGGAAATTCTCAAATACTCCTAAGCATAAAACAGCATGATCATCACAAGGGTAATGTGGTGTAGCTAGGGCAAATACATGACATTGCAAAATAACTTTTTTAAAAAAAGAAGGAAAGCCTTACACCGTGTCTTCAAAGATGTCATTAGCAGGGCGCTTTGCGAAACTTAGTGGCATGTAAAATCTATATATCTGAGCTATAATGCTGGCAATGATGAAGTCTCCAGGCTGGTAAAACTTGTGAAGAATAGGAAGAGAGTTGCTGACTTTGCATTTGATGTCATGCGTCTTCAGTGCCACCAGAGGCAAAATGACAACGGTAAATGCCACTATCTTCCATGACAGAATTCCTTCTCCACACTTATTCTCTTGCCTCCACATTATACCTTAATGGGTTCCGTGCTGAGTCTCACAACTTAATTTGAACGGCCGCACCCAGAATGATATGGGACTCAGACTGTGCCATCTAAAATGTCCACGATCAGAATTACAAAGCCCTCACCCTCTTAATTTCCAGCACTGAGTAGCACAGGGGGTAGTTATAGAATCACGCTGTCTTGTAGTTTTACTCATGATTACTTGGGACTTGAAGAAGAAATAGCATGTAATCACAGTTAATTGGATAATTATAAGGGAGATAATCACCTATTCAGAATTACAGTTTCTGTGAGACATTGCAGAAGAAACCATAATCCAGCACACTGGAATAGCAAGAGATACTGATGCCTCTATGGACTGAGAGTTTCCTGCATTGCAGATGACCCCTGGGGTCCCTTCCCAGTGTACAATTGTATGATTCTCTGACATCCAAAGTAAAGGACTTCGGTATAATGAGATATTCAAAAGAAAAGTGCCACAATAGAAACCACATTTGGCTTGAAAGTTTTTGTTTTGTTTATTTATTTATTTATTTATTCATGAATTCATCCATTAATAGTATTGCATCTTTATTTTGGTGTGTCAAGAAGGAATGGAGAGTTAAAAGTTAGACCCTTACGGTTAAACTGTCAAATAGGAATTGGAAAGTCCTTAGATAAGTCTTAAGTGTCAGATATGGCTCAGACAGGGATTACCTTAGGACCTGGAAAGGGCTTTATTAGGGGTTAGCTAGGCAGAACAACCTAGATTATGAAAGTTCCTGGAAGGGGCTTGGAGTGGGTTTCTGGTTTAAGAAAAGCGAATAGCCATTCTATGGGGAATCAGTTTATTCCACTGTGTGTTGAAGTGAGAGTTTTCAGTTATTGCCTCTCTGTAAAGAGTTTTTGGCCGAAACCAAGTCTTGTGCCATATCAGAATAACAATTAAGCTATAAGCCTCACCAAGTGTATTTCAATAAAATTACTAAGAGCCTTAACATTACTTTGATGCTCTGGTTGAGTCAGGGCCAGCCCACCCATGAGGCAAGGTGAGGCAAGTGCCTTGAATGGCAGGATTCACAGGGGAAGCAGAATTGGAACCCAAAGAATGCATCACCTTCCGCTGCTGCCACAGTGGCAGCAATGGCTGAGGTACACTCCTTAGAGGTCAGATCTGCCACCTCTCTCACAGCAACCGCCTCACCTTACAAAAGTGTGATGATAATGGGGAACTGGAGTCTACTTACATGACAATTTTTGCTGGCATGAGTTTCATGGGTTTACCAGCTCATGGAACTAATCAAGAGGCATGAAACAGGTGTGTCCCTCCTGGCCTCACCCCGTGCCGCCACACCCTGGAATACCCCTTTTAAGAGATGCACACCTCCCCTCTTTGCATTTTATTTGGTGAAGAGAATTGAACAAGAATATATCACAGATTTGAAAAGGATTACTCCAATATGGCACAAACAGTTAAAATTACATTTGCATTTAGCTGAGGAATATAAAAAATACAGAAGTAACATAGACCACACTTCTAATTAAAATATGACATGGATGAGGGACCCTGAATTTTAGATATGTCAAGTCTTCCTTCTGAGTTGCTCCTTGCTATTCAATTCAGGCTTCACTACAATAATATAACATTTTGGTGAAAATATACAGCCTAGTAAACCAGCACTGGAGGCCAAGATGGAGAAGATCTCCACAGCCACCATATATTTTCCTTTTGTGCTTAACTAAGTTGGAACAAAGGATAGCCACACACTACAAAATACACTGCAAATAGAAGGGGAAGAAATGGAGGCAGTGAGAGATTTTACTTTCTTGGGCTCCATGATCACTGCAGATGGTGACAGCAGCCACGAAATTAAAAGACGCCTGCTTCTTGGGAGAAGGGCAATGACAGGCCTAGACAGCATCTTGAGAAGTAGAGACATCACCTTGCCAACAAAGGTCCGTATAGTTAAAGCCATGGTTTTCCCAGTAGTGATGTATGGAAGTGAGAGCTGGACCATCAAGAAGGCTGATCGCCGAAGAATTGATGCTTTTGAATTATGGTGCTGGAGAAGACTCTTGAGAGTCCCATGGACTGCAAGAAGATCAAACGCATCCATTCTTAATGAAATCAGCCCTGAGTGCTCACTGGAAGGACAGATCGTGAAGCTGAGGCTCCAGTACTTTGGCCACCTCATGAGAAGAGAAGACTCCCTGGAGAAGACACTGATGCTGGGAAAGATGGAGGGCACAAGGAGAAGGGGGCGACAGAGGATGAGATGGTTGGATAGTGTTCTCGAAGCCACAAACATGAGTCTGACCAAACTGCGGGAGGTAGTGGAGGACAGAGGTGCCTGGCGTGCTCTGGTCCATGGGGTCACGAAGAGTCGGACACGACTAAACGACTAAACAAACAACAACAAAATACCAGCATGCTGAAGGTGATAAACTTGGCTTCATTAAAGCTGTCAGGTAATTTCCTGGCTAGGAAGGCTACAGAGAAGCTGACAATGGCCAGCAAGCCCATAAACCCCAAGACACAGTAGAACATGGTGACTGACCCTTCATTACATTGCAGAACAATTTCTTTACTCATTGAATGCATGTCTAAAGCTGGAAATGGGGGAGAAGTTGCCAGCCACACATTACAAAGAGCAGCTTGAATCATTGAGCAGGAAAGAACAATGGAAGTGGCCTGTTGTTTCCCCACCCATTTCCTCATGCTGGACCCTGGTTTGGTGACCATGAAAGCAAGGACCACAATGATTGTCTTGGCCAACACACAAGAAACTGCCACTGAAAAGATGATGCCAAAAGCTGTTTGTCGAAGGAGACATGTCACTTTCTCAGGTCGACCGATGAATAGCAAAGCACAAAGGAAGGAGAACAAGAGGGAGATGAGGAGAGTGTAGGAGAGGTTGCAGTTGTTGGCTTTGACTATGGGAGTGTCCCGGTCATCCGGTCTAACCTCCTGCAATGGAGGAATCTCAACTATAGAATTCATGACAGATGGCCACCCAACCTCTGCTTAAAACCTCCAAGGAAGGAGAGTCCACAACCTCCCAAGGAAATCAGTTCCATTGTCAAACAGCTCCTACTCTCAGAAAATTCTTCCAGATGTTTATTTCGAATCTCCTTTCTTGTAACTTGAAGCTATTGGTTCGAGTCCCACCCTCCAGAGCAGGAGAGAACAAGCTTGCTCCAGCTTCCATGTGACAGGCCTCGGGATGTTTGAAGACGGCTATCTTCATATCTCCTCTCAGTCTCTTCTCCAAGCTAAAAGTAGAGGGAACTATGCAAATATCAGACATTTTGTCATTTCTCCACATTTAAGCATGTAAGAAAAATAAAACAATAATTAAAAAAGAGGATGGGCTTTTATTTGAATTTCCAGTCTTGTTTAATTCATGGTACACCGCTTTGGAAAATTCATCAATGAAGAAGGAGAAGGAGAAGAAGAAGAAGAAGAGTGCACATTCCCTTTTTTATTTATTCTGTCTGTCTGTCTCTCTGTCTGTCTCTTTGTTTGTTTGTTTGTTTGTTTGTTTGTTTGTTTGTTTGTTTTATATACCACCCTTCCTCTGGGGAACACAGGGCAGTTTGCAGTATAGGATTTAGTACAGGATTTAGCAAAACTGTGTGTTCCAAGACCAGATGGCAAGGCAGGGTAGTGTCCAGAGCCACCCTAATGGCTTTGCTTACCCTTATCCGGATGATGGAGGGATAGGGCAGAGTGGCAGCAAGATTGCAGCTGCAAGGGCAAACTGTCAAGAGTGCCAGCTTTGCCCTGCCCCATCTCACTACTGCCCTGTCTTGTCCTGCAGCAATACTGTTGTTGGGAAGGCCTGTCTTCCACGCTACCCCATCATGTCAGCCCCCCCATCAGCATGTTCTCATTACAACTACAGAACATGGGCGCCTCTCCTTGGCCCCCTGTCTGCCTCTCCCTCATGCTTGCCCACCCCAGTGTGGGTGTACACCAAACACCGGGGGGCCACTAGGGGGCGCATCGGAAGATGGCCGACATTAACATCTCTCCGACCCACACGAGGTAATTTGGAGGCTATGATGGGAGTAAATTAGCCTCCCTAAGCCACTCAGGATGGTGAATGGGACTGCCTTGCCTGCTGTGCCCGATACCACCCCCAAATTTTCAGGGGATGGGGGCACTAGGCACAAAGCCCTCCTGTGGGATCTCGGCGCTCCTGGACGCTGTCTCTGATTCGCGCCACTAGCTGCAAGAACTTCAAAAGAAACAATTTGGAAGAAGGAAATGCACATATTTCAAGAAAAGAGGGGGAGTAAAAGACTGCAACAGAAGAGATCTCTGGAAAACAAGACAAGATTAAACTGTGAGAAGACACGTCAAGATACGGTACAGCAAATGACTGATGGGGGAGGGGAAAAAAAACTTTCCTTTTGTTCCTTTTGTGATTAAATAAATAAGAATCCCCCTCCCCCCTCATGAGTCAGAAATGTCGCTTTAAGGACTTAAGCTGTGGATTTAAGGCCGTGTGGAGATAAACTTTCAAACCAAAGCACGTTTTAAGAAGAGCGTGGAATGTATAAGAGCTTTGCTGTGACGCAGTTAAAAATGCCGTCGCCATCTTGGGAAGTGCTGTCGGAGGACTGAGTCTGGGAGGAGAAACAGAGAAAGGGAGTTGTTTTTATATTGTGGGAGAAACTCCTCGATGAGGACTCAAGAGCGACAGCTTTATAATTAATGATGGAAAAAGTGACGTTATTTATGAAGGCGTTGATATATGGAAACCATCTCGAACTGAGGACTGGAAAGACGGGAAAATCCACACAGGAGTATTATTGGTGTTTATCGGCTTAAGGAGACTATCAGAAGAGATCTTAAAGGATAAAGAGAAAATATATGAATAAGATGTGATGTGGAAATAGCAAGATAAGACTGGATGGAATTATGAACATCTGTTTGGACTGATTTGGACTGATTTGGACATAAATGCAGTAGCAAGAAGAGGATCGGAACCTCCCCTTCGGAACTTGAAATATGGGACCCCCAACAAAATTTTAAAATTCGGCTCTGTAATTTGGAATTTATATGATGTGGTTTGATTTGATGTGATTGGCCGGGTTAATAAAAAATTATTTTTTTAAAAAAGGAAGTACACCAAACACCACTCCCGGCCTCCGATCGAAAAACTGGAAATTTGAATTTTTCAAGTAAGGACGGATAAGTAGGGTTGGCATGAAAAGAGACTAGGATAAATGGATTTGGGTGTGGATCAAGGGCAGTGTAATACTCAAATAATTATAGACTGGTGCTCTAATACATAAACACAGTGAAGAAATCTTGGAGGAAATAAGACGGATTGAATGTTTCCTAATATTGAAGGTAACATTGTGATGCTGGACTAGAGGAGAACTATTGTAGACTATTATAATATTATTTGGAGAATTTTACTTGGACTTCACACTGGAAAAAAATAATGAACTGGAGCACCCTGGATCAAAGACTGGGAAATTACCTAACAGAGGGGGAGCATCTGAATACTAATTTGGACTGAACATTTAACTGTTTTGAAGAACTATTGTATATTTAACTAACAGATGGATAGTTGGAAATCCTTTTTACCTTTTTTCTTTTATTTCTGTTATTTTTTTTCTTCCTTTGTTATCTTATTCATTTCTTCAGTGCTTTCTATGGCTCTGTCTTTATTCTTTCCTTCTCTTTAGATTAGTTTGACTTTTTTTGTATTTTATGTTGACATTTTTTAATGAAAAAAATGATTTTAAAAGAAAAAAAGAAAAACTGGCTTTCCGCTGTCTCAGCACAAAAGTGTGCCATAGAGGAGGAGGCGGGGGTTCATCATCGAGTGGCTAAGAGTCACAGTGGCACAGTTCTGAGCCATAGAGATTCAGAGTCTTTAGCTGTTTACCAGAAGTTTAGGTTGTATTATCACTGTACACCTTTTCCTATTTTTATATCCATCCCTCTGCTTGACTCTCATCCACCAATCAGTGTGCTGCTGTCTGCCCCCTGCCCCTCTCAGCACACTGACAAAACTTTGGCAGCACGACACCAAAAGGCGCACATCCCAATTTTCCTCTGACATGTTGGAGGGTGTGGTATTTCTATTTAAATCATTGTACAGTCAAACCTTGGCTCCTGAACGGCTTTGTTTTTGAATGATTCGGTTAGGGAAGTAAAACCTGGAAGTAAATGCTCCAGTTTTCAGATGTTTTTCAGAAGCCTAACGTCCGTCGTGGTTTCTGCTTGAGTGCAGGAAGCTCCTGCAATGAATCAGAAGCAGTGATTCTGTTGTCGAACGTTTCGTAAGCCAAATGGGCTTCTGGAACGGATTACGTTTGACAACCACGGTTTGACTGTATTATTATTATTAATTATTATTATTATTATTATGCCCCACCCATCTGACTGGGTTGCCCAGCCACTCTGGCTGGCTTCCAGCATATGCAAAAACATAATAAAACACTAAACATTAAAATCTTCTGTATACAGGGCTGCCTTCAGATGTCTTCCAATGGTTGTATCATTACTTATCTCTTTGACATCTGCTGCCACTACTGAGAAGGTCCTTTGCCTGGTTCCCTGCAACCTCACTTCTTGAAGAGAGGGAACCGCCAGAAGACCCTTGGAGTTAGATCTGTTTCTAGACATATAAATCAAGATATTCCTATGCAAATCTGTGTTCTCTTTTTCAAAGTGATGCATTTCCTCTTAGCCCTTCAATGTTCCTTTCAGTGGTTCTGCTACCAACAATGCCACCAAAATGGCAAAAAAATAATGCAGAGCTAAGAACATTACCGCTTACCTTCCCGCTGGAGCGGTACCTGGAAGCTGTACGCCAGCTCCCTTGGCCAATAAAGCGAGATGAGCGCCACAACCCCAGAGTCGTCTGCGACAGGACCTATTGGTCAGGAGTCCCTTTACCTTTACCTTTAAGAACAATACAAAGCCTTGTTGGATGAGGCCAACTGCCCATCTAGATCTGCCTTCTGTTCTCACAATGACTAGCCAGATGCCTGTGGGAAGCGTGCAAGCAGGAAATGGGCACCACAGCATTCTCCTTGCCTGTGATTCACAGCAACTGTCATTCAGAGGCATACGGCCTCTGAGGCCAAACCTGCACTATGCATCTAAAGCCAGGCATAGGCAAACTCGGCCCTCCAGATGTTTTGGGACAACAACTCCCATCAGCCCTAGCTAACAGGAACAGTGGTCAGGGGTGATGGGAATTGTAGTCTCAAAACATCTGGAGGGCCGAGTTTGCCTATGCCTGATCTAAAGCAGTACTACACCACTCGAAGGATGCGGGTGGCGCTGTGGGTTAAACCACAGAGCCTAGGACTTGCCGATCAGAAGGTCGGCGGTTCGAATGGGGTAAGCTCCCATTGCTCGGTCCCTGCTCCTGCCAACCTAGCAGTTCGAAAGCACGTCAAAGTGCAAGTAGATAAATAGGTACCACTCCGGTGGGAAGGTAAATGGCGTTTCCGTGCACTGCTCTGGTTCACCAAAAGCGGCTTAGTCATGCTGGCCACATGAGCTGTATGCCGACTCCCTCGGCCAATAAAGCGAGATGAGTGCCGCAACCCCAGTGTTGGCCACGACTGGACCTAATGGTCAGGGGTCCCTTTACCTTTACCTTACACCACTCAAAACAATCTTCCCCCAAAGAACTCTGTGGTTGACAAGATCTCTGGGAATTGTAGCCCTGTGAAGGGAACAGGAATCTCCTAACAGCTCTCAGCACCCTTAGCAAACTACAGGTCCCAGGACTCTTTGGGGGGAAGCCGTGACTGTTTAAAGTGATATGATACCACTTTACGTACATGGTGCCGATGGGGCCTGACAGTGGAAGTGAAACATAGCCATCAGGGTTAGCTATTACCACCCCTGTAATTATCCAAATCATTGTCATTTATTTGCCTGGACAAAGCCCCAGACGTCTCTAAAAGAAAAAGGGGAAAAAAGCAAGAATTTTTTTTATTATTTATATCCCATCCATCTGGCTTACAGCACATAAAAAATTGTCTGAAATTGTTATATAAACCCCCAACAGTGTCACTTGGGGCTTTGGTTCCAGGGATTAAATTTGGCAGAGCTCTGTCTGTCTGAACTGGGGAGTTTCTCCTTTAAGTAGGACAGGTCATGCTTCAGATAAGTGCCACTAGATTAGTATCCAATGCGTGCTTCTGTTCTCCAGTTGATGCTCAAAGTAAAGCACATACATGCCACTTGAATACATGTATTGGCAGAATCAGCTGTCCTCCGAGCCATGTAATTTCAACCCAGGGTGATGCTGTCCTGAGACACATCTTACAGGAGCCTTTACCACCAGGAAGCTGAGGTTCTACGATGTTGCTGTTGTTGCTGTTGCTGCTGCTGCTCTCTCAGATGGTGCACAAAGGACACTCTGTGAAGTGCGCTGGAAACAATCCCATTCATGTCCCATCGGAGTGGTACCAACCTGGCGAAATCATCATCGGTGGGATTGCCTCTCACACAGTTTACATCTTGCCCAATGTGTCCTTCAAGGAACACCCTTCTAAAGACTGGGTTAAATTTCCATTGTAAGGATTCTTCTTCTTTATTATTATTATTATTATTATTTTAAAAATAAGGATATAGAATAAAGAAAAACATGAATAAATTAACAAGTGTCAAAAGAGAAGAAAACAGATATTCAGGACTGAAATCAAAGAACAGGTTTCCATACCAAATCAGTGGTGGGACCAGGAAAGTACTGTATTTTTCCATTCGCCCCCATGTATAAGACGCCCCCTATTTTGGGGGACACAAATTTAAGAAAATGGGGGGGTGGCCCAGAGTTGTTGGGTTTTTTTTGGAGGGGGGGATGCCGAAAATCACTAACCCAAATGAAAAACACTGAAGCCAACGTGCGCCTACCCGCTCACAAACAGCAGACGGCAATCGCACGCCCACTTGCCAAAGAGGCAGCCAATCCTAAGCAACCCTTGCCGCAGCAACCAATCACCCACCCAATTTCCACAGCACCAGCCAATAAAAAGCAGCACTTGACACAGCCACCAATCACCAACAAAATCGCCGCTGACAAGCTCCTGCTCACGGCTGCAACCAATTACTCATCCCCCTCAAACACTATCCGTGTATAAGATGAGCCCCGTTTTTTAAACATTATTTTACAGTAAAAAAAAAAAACCAACCTCATCTTTTACATGGAAAAGTACGGTATATTTCTAGGTATGTGAGGTGTCCCCCGCCAAAAAAAATTAAGATTTCTGAAAGAAAGTATATGTTAATAACAGGAGCCCAGCAATAGAGGAAGGCGAGTGGGAGGGCAAGTTCCGTGTGTGTGTGTGTGTGTGTGTGTGTGTGTGGAGAGGGGGAGCATTTCCCCAACCTGCCTCACCTCTGCTGCCACCTAAATACCAAAATCAAATAGAGCACTTTGAAGTTGTGAGTAATGCAAAAGGTTTACGTTATGCTGAAGCTTATTGTGACAATACAGTGGTATCTTGGGTTACAGACACTTCAGGTTACAGACTCCGCTAACCCAGAAATAGTACCTCGGGTTAAGAACTTTGCTTCAGGATGAGAACAGAAATCACGCAGCGGCAGTGGGAAGCCCCATTAGCTAAAGTGGTGCTTCAGGTTAAGAACAGTTTCAGGTTAAGAACAGACCTCCAGTACGAATTAAGTTCTTAACTCGAGGTACCACTGTACCTAATCCTCTATTAGTGCAAGATCTTTATCATATACAAATAACAAAGTTAGAGGGTCCATTGGTAAGATAGAACTTGTTGTTACTTTAATGTCAGTTATTGTATCTCTCCCCCCCCAAAAAAATCTGATTTTAGGATACATCCAGAATATGCTACAACCTGGCATTTGCTTCTTTGCACCTCCTATAGGCTTCACTCGCTATATAAGGTCATGACTTGATGGTGTTAAGAACAATAACTTATAAAAGCTTTCCTTAAGGATTACACTGACTGCTCTCTGGGGAACGTTTTGAGGAATTCATATTTTTATTTTTTCTCCCCCTGCCCACAAAGCAGGCTAATTCCAGTAGGTTGGGGCTATCCCATTTCCAGTTGGGGTTTAAAAAAAAAATGCTTGGAAAATCAGTAACCACTCCTTTGATTATTTAGTCAGTAGAAATTGTCATATTTCTGCCCAACAGCAGATATTCAAGATGCCTTACAATATCAGAAAATTGCAATACTGTTAAGACTGGAGATGTTAGGGAGTAGACTTTTTGAATGCAAGACATGTTTTGGGATTCTTCCCATTTAGGGGTACATCCTTGGTAAATCTCAAAATAAGGAGGAGGAGGCAGGGATTACATTTTTTAAGCAAACTCCATGATAAATAATATTTGTCGTTTCTTACTGCACAAAAGCACACTGTGCGGCACACACTATGCAACTATATGGGCATAACTGAGCAGGAGATGACCATTGTCCCTTTCCCTCATTTTCAACTATGCTCCTACATTTCATCACCTCCTTAGGTTCAGGCATCTGAATCTCTTACAACACCCTTCCCCAACCTGGTGCCCTCCAGACTACAACTGCCACCATCCTTGTCCACTGACCATACTATATGAGGCTGATGGGAGCTGTAGTCCAAAGCATCCAGAGGGCATCAGGCTGGCAAAGGGTGTCTTAGAGGCACAACGAACCATTTCTGTGGTACCATGGTGAATTATTGTATGGCTTTATTTACAGAGTGGTGACAAAGTTCTACCAGCACATCCTGGCCATGGTTTTTGCTGTAGAAGAGATCAATGAAAATCCCAGCATCTTGCTTAATGTCACTCTTGGATTCCACATCTATGACAGCAATTCCATTGCAATGATGACCTACCGGGCCACGTTGGACCTGCTCTGCAACTCACTCCAGTTCTTCCCGAACTATAACTGTGGCATCCAGAAAAAGCTTGTGGCTGTCATCGGAGGACTTAGCTCTGCTACAACCGCACACATGGCAAAGGTCTTGAGCCTTTACAAGATCCCCCAGGTAGGGCATTCAGCTGTGGGGATTTCCTCTGATCTCATACCCTTCCCTTTTCTTTCTGGTAGCATGCTCATTAATTAGAAGCAGGAGGAAGAATAATGCCGGGTGGGGTTTGAGAGAAAATAAGATATGTGCAGAGACGCACAAAATGGAGCTTTGAGCATATGTCTCTTTATAAAGGGCTGCCTGTTTAATATTCATATTCATCCCAGAAAACTGTCTTGCCTGCTTCATCTGACAGAGGTTCATGGCAAACTGAAATTTGCTGCCCTGATGTTAACTTAGGCTGCAGTATGCATGCTTACTCTAGAGTACGGATAAGGGATAATAATAATTCCAGGGTTGTATGCATTCTGCTCTGCAACTCCTGGAACAATGTAAGAGCCAGAACACAGTAAGCTCCTCATTCCCACCATCACATGTCTTTTCCTGAAGGTTTTTGTTCTTTTGTAAACCTTGGAGTCTGTCACGGTCCAGGTTACAGGCTGTCGGAGTCCCGGCTTGGTACATCGGGACCAGGGTAGAGGTTGGGAAACAGGAGTCAGCAGTCCAGGGTCAGCTGTCCAGGGGTCAGGAAGCCAAGGGTCCAAGAGTCAGGATACCAGGAGTCAGGAAGCCGAAGCAAAGATAGGTGGGTAGTGTGTTGCTGTGGCAAAGAGCCAGAGGGAAATGCTGGTCTTATAGACCCCTCCCGGCCCTTGCCACCAGGTGCTTGAGTCTTCTGCCAAGCCTCACCTGTGCGGTCATGCCTTGCCCTTCCAGGCCAAACTCAGGAAGGCCCCAGTCCTGTGAGGCCCTACCAGTCACAGGGCCTGGCTCCTGCATGCACTCCTGACAGAGTCTCTCCAAGCCTGCTAATATCTCCTTCCTGTGTGTGAATGCAGCCATTTTGACATCACCAAAATAGAGCCTCCACCATCATTTTGTGGCTCTATTTAAAAAATAGAGTAATAAGAATAAATAAATAATCAAAAGTATAATGTGTGACGAGGTGTTTCTTCTATTTCACCTCTGAAATTTCTGTCATCTCCCCTGCCCTCCCTGTCCAGCTGTCATATGGCTCATTTGAACCAGGAGTGAGTGGCAAATCTCATTTTCCTTCCTTTTACCACATGGCTCCCAATGAAGCACTTCAATATCAGGGAATTGCCCACCTACTTTTGCATTTTGGGTGGAGATGGGTAGGTCTCATCACTATAGATGATGACAGTGGAGAACATTTCTTGGATGCTTTGAAACCAGTTCTTTCCCATTTAAGAATCTGTCTGGCCTTCACAGAAAGAATTAAAAAGAATATGAGGATGACCAGCGTACAAAAAATTTTCGAGCACATTTTTAATAATACCCCACTTTTCATGAAAAGCAAAGCCAATGCTATTGTTGTATATGGAGAATCTACCACCATGCAGGCGGTGGCAACTATTGTGTGGTTGACAATGGAGTTTATTCCTCTAATACTTCCTGATTCTGTAGAGATGTATTCTGCAGGAAAGGTGTGGATTACAACAGCCCAAATCGATTTCACATTTAGTCCTTTCCAAAGGTTTCTTGATATGCAAATGTTCCATGGTTCAGTCTCCTTCACAATTCACTCTATGGAAGTTCAAGGCTTCCAAGAATTTGTTCAGGGTGCAAACCCTTATTATGCATACGGAGATGGTTTTATCAAGGATTTATGGGAACAAGCATTTATTTGCTCTGTTTCAAACTCCTCTGAGTCACCAAACATCACTGACACATGTACCGGAGAAGAGAGTCTGGAGAATCTTCCTGCACCTTATTTTGAAATGAGCATGACTGGCCACAGCTACAGTATCTACAATGCAGTCTATGCCCTGGCACGTGCCATACATAGTATGTACAGCTCTAGATCCAGTCACAGAGCAATGAAATATGAAGGTAGCCTGACACATCTAAATATGGAACCCTGGAAGGTAATGTCTCCCCAGTGTCCCTGAATGTCATGTGGTTTGGTGTGAAATGTTCAGCTTAGGGATGGGAGAATCCATCAATTTCACCTTTTCTCAGATGCACATTTTTCCAGTCTTAAGTTCTATTCACCATAAGTTTGCAATAATAAAGAAGTCTTCATGAAAGTTAATCAGCATTATAGCATGCATCTTCCCCCTTTTTTTTGCAAATGATTTCCCCTGACAGAATGCATTCTGTATGTAATGTACACAAATATATTCATTTTTGCACATACTTTCCCTTATGTACATTATGGGAGGAACCGCATTGCAAAATTCAAGGAAGAGCAAATTTAGAAGAAAAGCTGTGTTTCGAATTACAGTCATACCTTGGGTTACAGATGCTTCAGGTTGCGTTTCTTCGGATTGTGGACCGCCGAAACCCAGAAGTACCGGAACAGGTTACTTCCGGGTTTCGGCAGTCGCGCATGCGCAGAAGCGCTAAATTGCGCGTTGCGCATGCGCAGATATGCCGAATTGCAACATGCACATGCAGAGACACGCCGCTGTGGGTTGAAGACACTGCAGGTTGCGAACGTGCATCCCGCATGGATCACGTTCGCAACCCAAGCGTCCACTGTACATGTTATTTTAGGAAGTGTGATTTAGGGAGGTTCGCATTAAAACCCAAATTAAACTGAATTCCCCATCCCTATGACTAGCGTGCCATGTTACAAAATTAACTGGGGGAAAATATATCATTGAGTGTATTCCAAGACTTAAAAGGTTCTTCAATTCTCTCATGCCAAGCTCCACTCGTTTCTTCAGAGGATCGCATTCAACAACAGTGCTGGAGATGAAATCAGATTTAATGAACGTGGAGAATTAGAAGCTGGTTTTGATGTTACCAACTTGATCACTTTCCCAAATCAATCCTATGTCAGGATCAAAGTAGGAAGTCTGGATCCTCAGGATCCTCCAAAGAAAGTGTTCACCATTGATGAGGAAAAAATCCAGTGGCATGAAGAATTCACCAAAGTAAGACAATAGCTACACTCCCTCTCTAATACGAAAATAAATGTTATCCACCAGCAGCACAATCTATGAATCTATTCAGATTTAAGTCCAAGTTCAATGGGGCTCATTCTCAGGTCCGTGAGTAGAGAATTACAGTGTAAAATGGGTGGACAACAGATTTAAAGTGAGTGAAATGAAGCATTTATTCATCCTTTGCCAGGTAAATATTTTTTGTTGGGGTTTTTTGAAATTAAGTAGTACAGAATGTTGTGGTGGCAACTAGCGGTGATGATCATGAAGAGAACTACAAGGTAATAAGGATTAGAAAGAATAATTAGGAGGTTTAAAGCTGTTTGTTGTTTGCAAAAGGGTTTCAAATATCCCTGTGTTGTACTTCATAGTCCCGACAAGCAGCATCAGCATCTGATATCGCTATGATGTTAGATGATTGACAGATGGACAGTGGCACCCACGTTTGATTGACAGATGGACAGTCACCCTGTCTCATTTGGCCTGCTAGGAGTGGGGAAATAACCATTTGACCTGCCAACCAGGAAAGATAAAATGGCATCATTTCATAGCAGCAATTGACTTGCTTAACCTCTCTCACTACCAAAGGAATACAAGCGAATAGCAAAGAGGACCCACAGAAGAGACACTGACACAAAACCCCACACATACACAACCATATTTTTTGCTCTATAAGACGCAATTTTTCCTTCCTAAAAAGTAAGGGGAAATGTGTGTGAATCTTATGGAGCGAATGCAGGCAGCGCGGCTATCCCAGAAGCCAGAACAGCGAGAGGGATCGCTGCGCAGCGCTCCCTCTTGCTGTTCTAGCTTCTGGCTTAGCCCCTCTGTCCCTTCCCCCACCTCCTGGAAAAGCCCCAAGAGCTGCACTCCCTGTCACGAGCCGTGTGGAGCGTGTGTGCGGCTCTTGGGGAGGGTCAAGGGCAGCCTGTCAAAAGCCCCCAAAAAGCTCCACGCAGCTCGTGAAAGTGAGCGCTGAGCAGAGCCTGGGATGCATACAGGCTCTGCTCAGCGCTCCCTTTAAAGAATATTTTTTTCTTGCATTCCCCCTCTAAAAACTAGGTGGGTCTTATGGTCAGGTGCGTCTTATGGAGCGAAAAATACAGTAAGTAGAATAGAATCATTGCCACCTGACCCCACCCCACCCACCATTCCCCCCTCCACCTCTTTTCCCCCTTTTTCCCTAATGTACCACTAATGTCTCAGCAAATGAAACTGATCTGTAGAAAATGTAAGATGAAAAAAGAGACATTGCATATACTTTTGTAAACCAAGAAATCTTTAGTAAAAATGTTTTTTAAAAAACAATAAACACCAGCTGGTGAAAACAAAATACCATTTTCTCCAGTCATTTGTTGTTTATGGACAGGTGCCCCCTGTCTCGGTGTGCAATGACTGCTGCCAGCCTGGTTATCAGAAGATCACAAAGGAGGGTGCCCCATCTTGCTGCTACACCTGTTCTCCATGCCAAGAAGGGAAGATTTCAGCTCTGGAGGGTAAGTGACAAAGAGCACAGTATTCTCAAGCAAATGAAAAGTGAGAACCAAAGATGTCCGGAGAAATGAGAGTTGAACTTTGAACAGGCACTCAAATCTCACCTTTGCATAGAGAGAGCTACTGTTCCTCAACCCCAGAATTCCCACCTGTCAAATCAGAATCACCATTGTGAGAAGACATGTGGTAAGGCAGGGATGGGGAACCTCCAGATCCTCCTGGACTCCAACTCCCATCTGGCCCAGCCAGCACAGCCAATGGCCAGGGGTGAGGGGTGTTGTACTCCAGCAACACCTAAAGGGCCAGTCAGATGGAGTTCAGCCTTAAGATCTTCCAAGGAAACCACACTGGCTATTCCACAAGCAGCTGATTGTCACTTGGTGGTTGGGGCGTAGTGTCCTCTTTTGCCACTAGAGGTGAAGCAGAAAGTGCTGCCAACACTGCCCGCTCTACTGCTGCTGTGTGCCCTTCCAGGTAGCACCGGTTTGCGTGAGATCTCACCCCAAATGGATGCAATCTTGTCCAAAATCGACACCAATGGTGGTGGCGCTTTTCCGCTGTTAGCAAAGGCAGTGAGGCAAGTGGGGCACCCACAGAAGTGCCACCTGGGGGTCTTCTAACACCAGATGCTGCAGCCTCACCCTGCCTAATGGCTGGGCCAGCTCTGCTTGGTGGCAACACAGAAATGGACTTTCTTGGTGGCAGCACCCACCCTTGTACCCTCCCCTGAGTGGTTTGAGAGGCAGCTACAGTAACCAGCTTTAAATGTCTCTTTCAAAGCATATATTCTTACATAGGTTTTCCTGGAGTCAGATTCCTTCTTTTCAAACTTTTAAAAAAAAATATTGGCTTTCTGTTTTCATTTAAGAAGTTTTATTTTATTGTATTTTAATATGACTTCATTCCTCCTCATCCTCATTATATTTCATGTAAGCCACTTCAAGATTTCTTTCTATATGGATTTTACAAATCAACCAATGTAAGCACACCACCGGCAATTGGATAGTTCTTCTGGCATGGGTTATCCTGCTGGATTTAACAAGGTATCTATCAAGTTAGCAGGAAGGCAGGAATTCCCACCCTGTCCCAGCCACCCTACAGCTATGCTTGTAACAACCAGGGAAGTCCCTGGTCACCTCTACAAATATGTAAATATATGAATTGTCACTTAGACTTTTCAACTCCTCCTTTTCTCAGACACGGACTCTTGTTACCAGTGCTCTGATGATCAGCATCCAAACGAGGCTCAAAATCGATGCATCCCTAAGATTGTAAGTTTCCTTTCTTACGAAGAACCTTTGGGGATCAGCGTGGCTTTGTTTGCCATCTCTTTTTCCCTGGTAACTTCCTTAGTGTTGGGAACTTTTATTAAACACCGGGACACGCCCATTGTCAAAGCCAATAACCGGAGCCTCAGCTACACTCTCCTCATCTCCCTCCTGCTCTGTTTCCTCTGTCCGCTGCTGTTCATTGGCCAACCTGGGAAAGTGATTTGCATGCTCAGGCAAACATCATTCAGCATCACCTTCTCTGTTGCTGTTTCGTCTGTCTTGGCCAAAACCATGACAGTGCTTCTGGCCTTCTTGGCCACTAAACCAGGTTCCAGGATGAGCAAATGGGTGGGGAAAAGGCTAGCAACTTCCATTGTTCTTTGTTGCTCCTTTGTTCAAGTTGGCATTTCGACAGCATGGCTGGGATCAGCTCCCCCCTTCCCAGATTTTGACATGCACTCATTGGCAGATGAGGTCATAGTGGAATGTAATGAAGGCTATGCCACCTTCTTCTACTGTCTACTGGCTTTTATGGGTTTGCTAGCTGTCATCAGCTTCACTTTGGCTTTCCTAGCCAGGAAGCTTCCAGATGCTTTCAACGAAGCCAAGTTTATCACCTTCAGCATGTTGGTGTTCTGCAGTGTTTGGGTATCCTTTGTTCCAACCTACCTGAGCACTAAGGGGAAATACATGGTGGCAGTAGAGATCTTCTCCATTTTGGCCTCTGGGGCTGGATTGCTGAGCTGTATCTTTTTCCCCAAATGCTTTGTCATTATGATGAGGCCTGAGCTGAACAACAAAGAACAGATAATAAAGAGAAATAAATAAATGACCTGAAGTGCCACCTGTCTCTTGTCATGTCCTCACACAGAAAGAAGCATGATGAAAAAACACTGCAGTTAGGCACAGCACCAAGAAAAGGTGCCCCAGACTAGAGCCCCTATTAGGCAGTCTTTGATGGCTTTCCTCACCTGGTACCAGAAGTTTTCACTTTTTAGCAATCTAAGGCAGACCAAGGGAGCCAATGGTGCCCTCTCAAATTTGGTATTATTCAGTTTATTGTCAGCTAACCTTCATAAGCTAACTTGAAAGCACAATGGAGGAGGGCCATATTCCCCCATTTCCTCTCCTTCATGGGGGCCACTCATCAGTGGTGAGCAGGACTGGAGACAAAATTGGATGGAAATTCGCCCAAATCTACACTACCAACACAGGTTGCCATATGTCTGGATTTTCCTGGACATCTCGACAATTCCTGCCCAAACAGTTTCTGACAACTGAATCCTGGCTATGTCTGGGAAATTCCAGATGTATGGCAACCCTAATAATTAACAAACAATTATTATTGCTTCCATCTTGTGCTGAAGTGACTTCAAAGCAACCCATTACAGTCTGTGGCATTCTAACAGGATGGCCCCTCTAGAATTTGTCACACACACACACACACACACACACACACACACACACACACGAGAATTTGTAACTCTTTCTGTTCTTGGCTCCCCAAAGCTTAAATACATGATCTTTCACACACCCTTTCAAACACCTGCATTTGGAAAAGATCCCTAACTTGGTATGGGGGGGAGAGAAAACCTGAAATACAGGACAAAATTGCATCAATACAGGACTTAGAATTTTGCATTGCAATATGGGACAATCCTGTATTACACAGGACAGGTGGCAACCCTAGCTAAGATGGAAGGGCTCTCAGCATTAACACCCCAACAGATCTTGCTTCTTGATTAGTCACAGCTTTGGATCCATTGTCTCCCAAGATAGACAGATGTCAATAACAGGATCCAGCACAGATCAAGCATGTCTCTGCCTCTCCAGCTTCTCAGCCTGCTTTCTGCTCAGCTCACTCACAACACACTCTCCTAAAATTCTCTCCCGCTGGCAGTTAGGTGAGAGGGGGAAAGCCCTATGGCACAGAGCAACTTCTTTGGTTATGCTGATGAAGGTACTTAAGTGGCCAGCAATGACCATTGGTTTAACAATATAATCCTCTATCTGCTTTAACCCTTACTAGATACTAGACCCTAAGAATTTCAAGGAACTCAGGGTATCATACAGACTCACCCCTCCAAACCTACAGCAATACTGTCTGAGCCAAACCATGCAAGACCTAAAGAATTTGTGTTAGAACCTGAGGTGGGGGAGGAATCTGGATCCTAACATAAAATAGAAAGTAGAAGACCAAGCAGGGAAACACTGACAGCCAGGTATTAAGTGTGTGTGTGTGTGTGTGTGTGTGTGTGTGTGTGTGTGTGTGTGATGGGCTTCCTCTTCATATGTACATTTATTAATCTCATTTGAAGTCCAACAAGGTCTCAAGTCAAATCTCAGGTCTCAAAGCACTTAAATTGATGCAGTCCCAAAGCATGACTATAGTGAAATAGGTTCTGGGTGCCTTTTCCTTCTGCAGACATCCCTGCTGCAGTCTTAGGGTGGGGCTTCTGTTACGGCTTATTATCCTCCCCTTAAGCATCCCTGTTTATTATTCTGGCCACTGTTGGTATTTTTTTCTCTTGCACTTCCTTCCAAAGAAGCCCAGGGCAGCAAACAACACAGAGATAAAACAACACAGACAATCAAATTAAAGCATGTAAAAGCAGTTGCATATCCTCACAGCTAATAGCTTCAAGGTATACACTTGGGATGCGGATGGCGCTGTGGGTTAAACCACAGAGCCTAGGACCTGCCGATCAGAAGGTCGGCGGTTCGAATCCCTGCAATGGGGTGAGTTCCCGTAGCTCGGTCCCTGCTCCTGCAAACCTAGCAGTTCAAAAGCACGTCAAAATGCAAGTAGATAAATAGGTACCGCTCCGGCGGGAAGGTAAACGGTGTTTCCGTGCGCTGCTCTGGTTCGCCAAAGGCAGCTTAGTCATGCTGGCCACATGACCTGGAAGCTGTACGCCGGCTCCCTCGGCCAATAAAGCGAGATGAGTGCCGCAACCCCAGAGTCGGTCACGACTGGACCTAATGGTCAGGGGTCCCTTTACCTTTACGTATACACTTTTCAAAGCATTCACCATTAAAACAGGCATTTTGTATGCATCTTCTATATGTTTTGTGCATTGAAAATACATCCCATAGTCTGCAGAAGTGCATCATCTGACTGGGGGTTGTGTTCTGATCCACAACAAGCATGTTTGGAAGCATAGGATTAAAGCCGTCCTCTATGGAAAACAAGTCAAACGAATTCCTACTCCATTCCAAAGTGCAAGGTTTGGTTGACCTTGGTCTGATCCAGCACTTTGACATCCTCACATGCCCTGGATCTACAGTTGGTATGTAGAACTGTCTCAGTCAGTGAAGGTTGGCGCCCATTGGAGCTGATAGGGCAGAAAGCAAGGAGACCACCAGTAGGTGGAGTCAGAGTCTATTGCTGGAGAAGCCAGAGCCAATAATAGATGGAGATAACTACATTGAGACTAAGGAGGTAACGGCTGACAGCCAGTGACAGCCAGCTGGAAGTAAGGCATCAGCCAGCTGATGGCAAGCTGAGCTTGGTGGAGCAATGTCCAGTTTACTGGGTGTAGCAATAAAACAGGAAATACTAAAGTGGTTGACAGCTCATACTGTCTGCTGACTCTTCCAATTTGGGCAAACCATTTCCAGTTTCTCTTTCGAGCAGTAAGTTCCCATGGTCCAGCAGCTGAGATCAGTTTAGACTTCCCAGTAAGGTGATTGTGAAAAGACGGGCTTCCCTGCTCTGAGCTTCTGTAGAAGACTCTTGTAGAGACTGCCTTGGAGGGGAAGACCATATTCAAAGCTAGAGATATCGAAGGAGAGTTTCCAAGGAGGTGGAATCAAGGTGGAGAAAGACCCCTCTCGACATGGAAGTTCTTTTTCTCGTTCCTGTGCTAGGTATGTCTTGCTACTTTCTGATAACCCCAGCCTCTGGTCCTGCTCTGCTCTGTTCTGTCCACTTACCATATCTGAATAGAGAAGCATTGGCAAGAATGAGCGATAACAGCAGCAACAAACACATCAGCTGCCTCAGAGGAAAAGGGTGTGGGCACTGGTGCCTTGTATAGTTGGATGCTTAAAACTCATCAGTGTGTGTGATCTAAATTGATGTAAAATTAATCTGAGCTACTGATTTGTGATGCATTTTGTACTTATTTCAGGAATGAAATGTTATTGTTGCTTTTTTGTTTTTCACCACTACAATGATTTATTTTCTTTAATGTTGGCTGTATATTATTTTTTTTGCGAACAAATACATTGCCCCAAGACATGATCTTAAGCAGTGGTATTCAACTAGTCCAGACAGAAAATCCGAGCCAGGAACATGGGACCAGCTTTCACATGTTCATTTCTTATTTATACTTAGTAGTATCTCTTTGATTTCTGGAGGTTTTCTCTTGAATTAAGCTGTGGCTTATATTGAGCAAGAGGAAAAGTCATTGTCCGCATTTATGCTTGCATTATGTTGTTACTTACGGTCATCTCAACTTTCACAATCTTCCTGTTTCCTCTTCCTCTCCACTCATACTGTTTTCTACATTCTCTCTACCTTCTCAAACTTTTCTGTACTTCAGCCTTCTACTTCAATTCACCTGCTCATTGTTGCCTTTTTATCTCCCTCTTCTTGCTTTGCTCACTTTCTTCCATCTTGTGTCATCTTCAATGCTGCCTTTAATTCACCTCTCTGTCATTTAGGTCCTCTCCTAATATCAGCTTTCCTGAAATAAAAATGAACAGGGTTTCTGGGAAAGTTCATCACCCTCAGCACCCAATACAGACGCCAGTTGTTATTTGTTGCTCCTTGGTTGAAGTTTGAGGAAACTTCCCAGATTCTGCTACACTGAAGCAACATATTCTTGTAGTTCCATAACAAACAAAAAGCTTTTTTTCCTTTTTTTTTCTTTTTCTACATAATGCCGTTTTATAATTCTTTTTAAAAGCAACTAAATAAAACTAACCTTCATTCCAAATCAACACTGAAATATTAAAGATGCAAACTTACTTGAGAACAGGTCCAATTAAAATAAATGGGCCTTACTTCTGAGTAGACATGCGTAGGATTTGTATGTTAATTTAATTATGATTAACTAAGGTTCTCTCTCCCTGGTCAGCTGCATTTCCTTTCCCTTTCCTGCAGGTTTTGTTTTCTTCTTGACATCTTCTGTGGCTGCCTTTCCCCCCCTTTTTCACAACTGCCAGTCTGCCTGCCCTCTCCATGTATCAACTTTCCTGAACTCAGATGTACAGAAAATAAATCTGATTTTTTTCTCTCTCTCAGTACCCTCAGAACATAATACAGGCAGAAGTGGAGAGGGGAGGAGATATAAAAACCTCCACAGGACTGAACATAGGTAGAGCTCAGACATAGCTACACAAACCAACAAACACACTTCATCTTATCCAGTATTTTAGGCGTGTTTGCCCATTAAGTTCAGCTAGAATCCCCACACCATTTTCCTCCAGCCCAATCCTTCTGTTCCAAGCAAATAGAAGTCATTGAATAGCAGTCCTTACTGGTGAATAAGCCCTCACATCTCTAGACTCGGGGCTGCCTGGATTCATTCCTCCCTGAGTGTTTCACCACCAACAGCTGCAGCCATTCCAGCGCTTCTTTTCTATGCAGAGGAGTCCAGTGGCTTCTAGGCTTCACAACACAACCAGCTTTATGTGATTCAGTGAGGCTGCAATAGTCAGGTAAATAGCCTCTTCTCAAGCCAGGCAGCGTGTTTCCACTATGTGGGAGCATGGCTGGGCTGGTGCAAAATGAGGAGGGAAGTCTCTCACATAACATACCTTCCAAATGCCCTGGAAAAAGAGGCACATCCCGTAGTTTCTCACACAACCTCTGCGGCCATTTTGGGTGTCGTGATCGGTCATGCTCTCACCTCAAAGAAACACTTTCCCTGGGGCGATGACCCCATACAGCTCCCCCAAACGCATGCTTTGGAGGCACTGTACAATATCTCGTGAGGCACGTGTCATGTGAGTCTCCCAGGAACACGTCCTCTTCCAGCTTTGCATCGGAAGAAGTTGGAAGGTAAGACATAAGAAAGGGGAATAAAAGACTGCAGCCTCCAGGTTGGACTGAAGGGTTTGCGTGGTGATGGCAGTTTTGCTGTGACCCGCCTGGCGTGGCCGTGCAGCCGACCTGTGGGTACAGACCCACTGGCTGAAGACCTAAGCCTAAGGTCTAAAGGGATATATCGTTGCAGCCTTCTTGAAGCTATGCAGGTCTGGGGGCTGGTCAATGCTTGGATAGAATCATAGAATAGAATCATAGAATGATAGAGTTGGAAGAGACCACAAGGGCCATCGAGTCCAACCCCCTGCCAAGCAGGAAACACCATCAGAGCACTCCTGACATATGGTTGTCAGGCCTCTGCTTAAAGACCTCCAAAGAAGGAGACTCCACCACACTCCTTGGCAGCAAATTCCACTGTCGAACAGCTCTTACTGTCAGGAAGTTCTTCCTAATGTTTAGGTGGAATCTTCTTTCTTGTAGTTTGGATCCATTGCTCCGTGTCCGCTTCTCTGGAGCAGCAGAAAACAACCTTTCTCCCTCCTCTATGTGACATCCTTTTATATATTTGAACATGGCTATCATATCACCCCTTAACCTCCTCTTCTCCAGGCTAAACATGCCCAGCTCCCTTAGCCGTTCCTCATAAGGCATCGTTTCCAGGCCTTTGACCATTTTGGTTGCCCTCCTCTGGACACGTTCCAGTTTGTCAGTGTCCTTCTTGAACTGTGGCGCCCAGAACTGGATAGGAGCCTACCTAATACATATGCTCCCTTGAGTCAAATATAACATGTAAATAATCTTCAGATCAAATCAATTCAAACTTCCAGGCATATTTAACCAGTTCCATCCCTCCTTTTTTATTTCTCTCTTTCAGTTTTCCTGCATCTTGTTCCACAGCCAGCATCATCTGCAGGTAACATTCCAACTTCTTCCCAGTGAGTTGTTTATGTGGAGCAGACCAGAGTGTCTCAAGAGGAGAACCCTTGTCTCTTTTGTGCTATTGTTTAGCAACCCAGCACCCCTCCAGCTGCTTTGTGGTCACCCCAAGTATGCTAGTAGCTTTGCTCTTATACATGGGTACTTTCCAGGAGCAAACTGTACCAAACTTACAAATCCCAGTGCCACCTCTGCCCCCCTTTTGCAACACCACTGTGTATTATAAAAGCGAAGTCACCCTCCAAGTGTGAATCCATATGTAGGTAAAATGAAACATATACCCATGTTTAGGAGCAAAGTTACTGGCATGCTTGGGGAAAACTGCAAGGTTTGCAGAAGTACAAAAAATATATATTTAGGAGGGGAGGGGGTGGAATGAAAAGTCCTGAAACAGAGCTGGGCTGAATAAGACAGTTTGCAGAAACACAGAGAATAAATTTTAAAAGTATGTGGGGTGGGGTGGAGTAACCTGGAACAGGGCAAGGCTAAAACAGAGCACCCCACACTGTGACAGTTCATTTCGGGTTCCACTTGTTTGCCTGCCACTGAGATCCCTCTGCTTTTCTTCCAGGATCTCTCCCTCCCCCCAAACTCTCGCTACAGACAAATTATCCTGAATACTTTGAAGGTGAGAGGGTTGTGTTCATTTGCTCAGCTTTCCTAAACAGGACGGTGGAGGGATACAGGTTCTTCGATCAGGATGGGCAACAGATTCTCAAAATGGCTGCCGACCCTTATCAAAAGGGCAGACTGTTTTTTAGGGCTGAAACGAGCAAGATGGGAAATTACAGCTGTGATTACTGGATGGGGAAAGCTGATACAGAGGTCACATCTGCCCGAAGCAACTCCATCTCCCTACAAGTGAAAGGTAGGTTTCTAGTTCCTGGGACGTTGGTGGCCTGTCCAATTCATTTTCTTCTCCTCTGCCACTTGCTACATCTGGCACCCCCAATTTGATGTCCTCTGACACCCCTCTTGATGACTGACAAGGGCCCATGCCCTCCCAGTTTTATCATTCTTTCTTTTTTAAGTGGGTTGTTTGGTTGGGGGTGTCCTCATTGTGCTTTATTCGTTTTGGTACATATGTAGATATTTTGCATGGCTTTTGGGGGGGAGTATAGAGTTTCTAGACATTGTTCCTCCCCTGGGAAATGTGATTTGCTGTTGTTGTTGCTCATGACTAAGAAATTGTCATTTCCCAATGTGAGCCTGGATCCAGAAAGTCTGGAGACCCTAGTGTTAGAAATCTACAGCCTTGCTCAGGGCGGAGTAAAGGTAAAGGTACCCCTGACCATTAGGTCCAGTCGCGGACAACTCTGGGGTTGTGCACTCATCTCGCTCTATAGGCCGAGGGAGCCGGCATTTGTCCGCAGACAGCTTCTGGGTCATGAGGCCAGCATGACTAAGCTGCTTCTGGAGAACCAGAGCAGTGCACGAAAACACCATTTACATTCCTGCCAGAGAGGTACCTATTTATCTCCTTGCACTTGACATGCTTTTGAACTGCTAGGTGGGCAGGAGCTGGGACTGAACAATGGGAGCTCACCCCGTCGTGGGGATTCGAACTGCTGACCTTCCGATCGGCAAGCCCTACCTAGGCTTTGTGGTTTAGACCACAGCGCCATCCTCGTCCCAGGGCGGGGTAGGGGTGGATAACTATGCAGAATACAAATGACATGATTAGCAAATCACAGCTTTAAAATAAAGAACAAAATAAATGCCTTGGGTGGGAGGTGGCAGCCATCAGCTTAATCTTTCCCTTCCTAGAAACAATCTCAGCAAAAATCAGGCAAACACACATATACGCTATTAGCTTTCGGGTGGGGGAACCTCTCACTGTTATCTAACACACTATACGGAGGACCCTTTCTGTACTTTTGTTGCCCCGAAAGTGTAGAATGAACAAACGTATTGCAAATGCACTCATTTGCTGCAATAATAATAATAATAATAATAACCTTTGGGGAAAATTATAGCTTCAGGTGGCTATTTTCAGCAGAAAAAAACAGTGCAGAAGTGTTGTGCCTGCAAGGTGCCCGCATCAATATGATGAAGGAGAGGAAGCTCTGCTGTATATATATGTGCTTCTCTAACCGGAACAATCTCTCAACAGCTCAATGGCCTCTGCACACTGAGTATGACTTAGTTGAATATCAGCCCTTTTTTATGTTTTCAATTTTTTTTACTGTAGAGAAGAGAAACCGAGTTTGCAGAAAGTTTCCCAAATAAAAAATGTTTAGGCAATTACTTTCATTCTTAGTTATCAGTTTTGGTGAAAAGAAACTAAACTTGTTGGGAAAATGTGGAAAGGAGCAGCAAAACCACTAAGTGGCAGCAAAGGCTAGGTTATGCAACCTGAACGCTCCTTTTGACTCTTTTCCTGCTAAGCTTCAAATTCAAATTTCTGGGTTGTTGCCAACTATTTAATGAGCCCAAATGAGCTGTGTTAATTAGCTATTCTGAGTAGTACTAGCGTTGAATAAAACCCTCAGATCCCTTTCATCGTATGTACAAAGTTGGATAGGAATATTTTAGTGCAACTCTGAGACAGGAGTGTGAACATGTTGGGAATGTGGGCTTGGGAGAACACATCTTTGTTTGGAATTCTATCCTGGCATGTGATACCCAAAATCCTCCTGACACAGTGCATGTGGAAGGCGTTGTAGCCTTCTGCTGACAGCTGTAAGTTGCCCACGGCTCACTTCCATAAAGCACCAAGCCTGATAGACCTTTATCTTGGTATTGGATGCTAGCATCACGTTCTCCCATACCCTTTTGGAGAGGTGAGCCATTGCCAATGCACTGATTATGGTGGAACCCAGCACTGTCTACCATCTCAAGTGTGTGGTCACCAGTGCCGATGCATGGAGTGCTGGCGACATCCTGACCCAAGACATTGGGCTTTATCTGCGTCTTTAGGCACACTTTGTCATAATCTATGTATTTTTGTGCTTGGGACGCAGATGGCGCTGTGGGTAAAACTGCAGTGTCTAGGACTTGCTGATCATATGGTTGGCGGTTCGAATCCCCGCGGCGGGGTGAGCTCCCGTCATTCGGTCCCAGCTCCTGCCCACCTAGCAGTTCGAAAGCACCCTTAAGTGCAAGTAGATAAATAGGGACCGCTTTATAGCGGGAAGGTAAACGGCGTTTCCGTGAGCTGCGCTGGTGCAGGCTCGCCAGAGCAGCGTTGTCACACTGGCCACGTGACCCGGAAGTGTCCTTGGACGGCGCTGGCTCCTGGCCTCTAGAGTGAGATGAGCGCACAACCCTAGAGTCGGACACGACTGGCCTTCGGGCAGGAGTACCTTTACCTTTATGTGTTTTTGTACACATCTCTTGGCTACAGAACCGCATTTCAAAATTCAGAGAAGTGTGGCTGTGTTTTAGTTTTTCTGTCAAATCAGTTAGGTTCACCTTTATTTTTATTTATTTTTAAAAAACGTTTTTATTAGCAATTTCAACATAACAACATATCAAAACATATCATATTCATTATTTCCCCCTCCCCCCGAGACTTACCTCAGCTCCTCTCTGATTTCTCAACCCATATTATTCTCTGCATGTTATAAAATTATACAAATCCTCACATTATCTATCTACCATGTTATCAATCAATAAATTTGTGTATGTTTATTCAAAACCTGCCAAGGAGTCCAATTCATTTTGTTGTCTTTTTAAGTAATTTGTGACAAGTTCCCATTCTTCTTTAAAGTCACAGTTGTCCTTATCTCGCAGTTTGTATGTCAGTTTGGCCAGTTCTGCATAGTTCATAATTCAGAGAAGTGTGGCTGTATTTTAGTTTTTTTGCCATTTTAGAAAGTGCGTCAGCCAGGTTCGCCTTTAAATGGGAACTAAATCACATTTCTCCTCCATCCTTATTTCATTGCAAGCCTAAAATCTGATGTCTAAAAATGCTTCCCTGCCCTCACCCTATCTCTCTCTCTTCCCACCCTCTCTCTCCACCCACCCAACCATTGCAAGCATACTTCAGGGTGGAGGAGTTTAGCTAGCCTCTGTCTCTGTGTTACACGAAGCAATCTCAACCCTGGGTGTTTATCTTTCTTTCCCAGAAGCCCCAGAAGCCCCCTCCCTCTCTTTAAACCCCAGCCTCCTTGAGTACAACCTGGGAGATAATGTCAGCCTTGTGTGCTCAGCTCCGCCTGAAAGAAAGGAAGTCAAGGAGTTCCAGTTCTATAGTGACAAAGAGGAAATATCAGTTGTGCCTCCATATGGCAACGTTTACACTCACAACATGAGCATCATGGAACCCAAAGATGTGGGAAGCTTCATGTGTGGCTACGTAGTGGACCTCTCTGGAAGAAAAGTTATTTCAAAGAAGAGTAATTCTGTCACCATTGCTCAAACAGGTAATCTCCAGATCTATCTATCTATCATCTATCATCTATCATCTATCATCTATCATCTATCTATCTATCTATCATCTATCATCTATCTATCTATCTGTCTGTCTGTCTGTCTGTCTGTCTGTCATCTATCTAATTTATTTATTTACCTGCCTTTAGCCAATAAAGGCTCTCAGGGCTGCTTAGGGGGGGGGAATCAATATTAAGATGGGCCCTGCTCTCAGACTTACAATCCAAAAATAAAAAAGAGACAACATGCAAAGAAAAAGGGAGTCAGAGGGAGAAGGAAAATACAAGCTGAAGTAAAGGTTCTTAAATTTGCAGATCTTATTGCGCAGTTAACAAAAGGAATTCTTCACTGGTGGCTCCTTGTTGTCTTCTCATTGATAAAGAACATGCTTTGTTTTGAAGCACTCTTCCTCCACAGATCACATGCGAGAGCAGAGCCAATGCCAGGAGGGTAGGGCAGCTTCTACCACACAGTTATTTCCCAGACATGCTGCTTGAGTTGCATCTGACAATCCCCACTGGAAATGGTTCCCTTCCATCACAGATGCACAAATCTTTGACTGGATTTTTCCAGCTGGCCGTGGGGAAGGCAGGGAATGGGGCAATGCTATCTCTCTTGCAAACCTATCTTCCATAGATTTGGTTGCAAGATCAAGAATTGATAAGAAAGGTAAATCACATGGCGAGATTCTGTGGAAATAACACTCGGAGAGTCTGCCAAAATGACTAAGAAGCATTGGGTGGCCCAAACCAATATCCACAAAGTCTTATCTGATTCTGAGTAAGAGGACCCAACTTGGGTGAAATGTGGCATCTTTTCATTACACTTTGTAACCAGAAACTCTTTTTCTTAGTCAACGGGAACTTAGTCAACTTTTCCAGCTGGAAACGGATGGTGGCCATTGGTGGTTCCTTCTTCACCATCAACAGCCTCATCTTCCTCATCTCCCACTTGTGTTTTTAAACCACAGGTAAGTGAAATGAGTAAACATTTCCTTTCAAACATGTACTTTGGAGCAGGTATGGCCCAATACATTTTTTGTAGTTGAAGTAAGGGTTTAAGATGATTCAGTTTCACTGAAAACCACTGTGGTGTTAGATGTGTGATAGTGGCCTTGAGGCCTTCCGAGACTTGAGCCTTCCATCATGCAAAGCAGAGATGAGGAACTGTTGCTGGACTATGTCCCCTAGCACCCCAGATTATTGGCTTTGCTGGCTATTGAAGTCCAGCAACATCTAGGTGGCAACAGGTTCTCCATCCCTGACTGAGCCCAGAGCTGTCTTCCTTGATTGGCCATGACATTCCAGATCACTTTCTCACCACCTGTGGAGGCTGCGGGGAGTGGGGGCATTGCCTCTGAGGCTTTCTGTGTGGCAAAGGATTCAGGATCATGACATAGGGGTAGTTATATCTAAACCATTGGGACATGGGTGGTGCTGTGGGTTAAACCACAGAGCCTAGGACTTGCCGATCAGAAGTTCGCGGTTCAAATCCCCGCGATGGGGTGAGCTCCCGTTTCTCGGTCCCTGCTCCTGCCCACCTAGCAGTTCGAAAGCATGTCAAAGTGCAAGTAGATAAATAGGTACCGCTCCGGTGGGAAGGTAAACAGCATTTCCGTGTGCTGCTCTGGTTCGCCAGAAGCGGCTTAGTTCTGCTGGCCACATGACCCGGAAGCTGTACGCCAGCTCCCTCGGCCAATAAAGCGAGATGAGCGCCGCAACCCCAGAGTTGGTCACGACCTAATGGTCAGGGGTCCCTTTACCTTTATATCTAAACCAGCCTAGGTCCCACCACCTCTCTAGCAAGCTTCACATTATTTATTTATTTATTTATTTATTTATCCGAACTGGTCCCATTCCCAAAGCATTCCACCTCAAGCGTCACAACACTGGGAGTTGGGGAGAGAAATGGTTGGTCTGGGTTGCATCTTTGCCTTGAAGTTATGATCCAGGGAAGCCTCTCATCTCTTGCTATTTTTAAAATCATGTTTAGGTCTCCTCTTCAGGTGACTGTAATAGTCCTCTTTGTCCGACTGATGGCAGTCCGACCTCAGCTCTTCATCAACCCGATTATGGATTCATTCACCAAATGAGCCAGCTTCCCCCATAAATCACATAACCAGGAGGAGAAATCTGGATCCATCTTCCACAAAAGAGCACAAACAGAGGGCTGTGGGGTGGAAACCAAGTTCTGGGGCATGACATTTGCAGTGGAAATCATTGTGATTGCTCTGTCTCTACAGGCTTTATCACATATTATAAGTGACTTGCTGCAGCAATTGTTTCAGGGGAGGTGGTAAATTGATGGCCTCGCACAATCATTTTGTTGTGTAAACCTGTCACAGGAATGAGGACCTTCTGGCCCTGCAATGTTGCTGAATTTCAATTTCCATCAGCTTCAGCCAGTTTCCTGATCCCTGCTCTAACATGCGAACCTCCCCCCTCCTTTTTTAAAATGAAAAAACAAAAATAAAAAACCAATTCATCGAAAGCAACAACGACAGCAACTCAGGTCCTTCCAACCTTTGGGACAATTGCTTTGAAACTTGTGCTTTTCTTTTCAACATTCTCCTCTCAGTATTAGTGGCTGTCTGATACGCCTAGATCAGCCCTAGCATTTGTAAATATATTTCACTCCCTCAATAAACATGAACAATTTTTACATTATTATTATAATCATTTTGCTAAAAGCAACAACAGAAAGAAAGAAAGAAAGAAAGAAAGAAAGAAAGAAAGAAAGAAAGAGAGAGAGAGAGAGAGAAAGGAAGGAAGGAAGGAAGGAAGGAAGGAAGGAAGGAAGGAAGGTCAGTACCACAATAGTTGCAATAAAACTAGACAGAGTGTCACTATGGGAAATGAGCATGCTCTCTATCAATCAAACACATCTCTTTCTGGATTCTTTCTAAGTATTATTATTATTATTATTATTATTATTATTATTATTATTATTAACATTTGTATACTCCCCTTCATCAAAGATCCCAGGGTGGTTTACAACGCATACTAATAAATACAGATAGTATTCTGCAATCAGAGACATATTCCTGGCTGCTATTTGGTGATCCACTCTTCACTCCCCTTTTTCATTGTGTATGAAAAAGTTTAAAAAGTAATGCCCTGTCTTCATCACACTCAGTGCTGCTAGCACTCTGCAGAAGTTCACTTTCCACCAAACACTACGTTGTCTGTCTCACTATTGTCTGCTATACACACACACTCACTCAAGAAAAATCTGAAAAAAATGTGTCATCTGACTGGGGGTTGTGTTCTGGACTGAAACAAGCAAGTTTGGAAGTGTCAGACTGAGTTAGTCCTCTATCAAAAATGGATCTCCCACTGGATTGATTGGAACTAAGGCAGCAGGCAGGTGGAGCGTGGCTAACAGTAAGGTAAGTTTGGTGGGGCAGTGACCCATTTGCCCCAATGCACCAGCCTCCACTGGCTCCAATTCTCTCCTGCAACAAAACCTCTTCTCTCTGCATTTTTGCTGGCTGGAGCAGAGCATGTGTTGAGCACAGGAACAAAACAGGAATTATCAACGCAGTTAGCAGGTCAAGTGCTGACTCCTCTAGTCTGGCCAGACCTATTTCCATTTTCTATTTTAGGCAGCAAAGTCCCTCAGTCCAATGGCTCTTTCCCCAATAATGACTGCATTTCCCCTCTGGGCGATTATGCAAATATGGGCTTCACTGATGTTCCTCCGCCCTCCTGTAAAGACACTTTAAGGGTCTGCCTTGGAGAGGAAGGTGATATAAAAACTGGCGATACCAAGTTTCCAAGGAGGTGCTATCCAGGTGGAGAGAGATCCTTCTCAACATGGAGGTTATTCTTCTGGTTCCCATGCTAGGTATGTTGCTACTTTCTTTCTCCCCCAAACTCCTCTTCTACCACTCCTTTCTCCTGGGTTTTAATTCCTGCTTTGATCCATCATAAAAGAATCATCTTGATAAATTTTTTAACTGGCTTCAGGGCTAGCAATTGCCGAGAACACGCTGTGACCCATAGGAGCCAACTCCTTGGAGGTGAGGGGTCCTTGGACCCCCCCAACAAAATATTTGAGGGGGCCACCTCCCAAGTTGATGGGCATTGCCATTCAAGTGGTGTGTGTGCACAATATCATGGCCCTGCAGGTATTTAAGCTTTCCCTGGGCATGGCGCCAAGTGCCACTACTGGCCAGTTGGCACTGCGCCCAGCGGAACACCCCCTAAATTCCTGTTCCCTAAATTGACCATTATGGCAGCAGGAGGATGATCCAGCCTGCTAGAGGCCAGTTCACAAATGAGATACAGTGCCAGGCCACCCAAGGTGGGCAAACAGACTTCTCAGTTGCATCCTCACTAGCGATAGCTGAGAATTTAAATTCAGTTCATGTTAATAGGTGAACCAACCTAATTCACATGTTCCCAAACAAGACACGAAACAGAAATGCAACCGTCCTTCAAAATTCACATTTTCCAAATTTTGCAGCACAGTTCTGCAGCCAAGCTACGCGTGGAAAAGTACATGTGTGCAGTATGCGTGTAAGCATTCTTATGAATGCATGTATATAAAAATATACATGGAGGGGGGAATCGTGCAAAATGCATCATATTATTGAAAACCGTTTTCCACAAAAAGGCATATTGGATACAGAAAATGCTGCATATTAAGAGAAACTAAAATACTGCTGAAATTTCATGAGGATTTTTTTTGGGCGGGGAGCTAGAAACAGATGTGGAAATGTGTGAAGCAGAACTTAACAGCTGAGTAATGAAAAGCAGCTAGTAACCACAAATGGTCATCTCTCATCCTGGACTATGTCATGGTGTGTATGCAAATATACAAGTCTGTTATTTCTACCCTCTTTGGCCTTTCTGTCAGAATAATAAACACACAGAGAAAGAAAGGGGGGGCTACACTTGACATTCTCTAGGGCTCAGCATACCTGGTCCTCCTCTGCCTTGCTATCACTGTCAGCCTTCACCCACTATCTCTGTACAAGCAAGCAACAACAACAGTGAGGGATTGACAGCAGTACCTCCCACCTGCCTTGTGCTTTTCCTTCTGGGTTCTAATGTGGATGAGGCTCAGAGACAACTGGAATGGGCAGCAGTGATTTATTTGGGCAGTGAGAGGAAGAGAGCCCACTGAGAGACACCCTCTTCCCATACAGGAGGAGGCAGAGAGTCCATAAGGGGGCGCTGTGGGAGCTTTGCTCATCCCTCCTAAAGAAAATCGAGAGCCTGGCTAGAGGTCTCTTCTTCTTAGGAACATCAGAGCAAAAGCGTGTAAGGATTGCCTTGGTGGATAAGACTCGGGTATGCGCTTTAACACTATTTAATTCATAACACCATAGCCCATATGGTGCAACCAATGCCTGCAAAGTTGAACTTCTCAGTCGGACCATTTCCTGTGTTATGTCCAGTCACTTCAATCCATTGGAGAGGCCCTCTTAGTAGAGCCTTATGCTCACGAGGTTCATCTTACATGCGCTGAGAAAAGGGCATCTGAGTGTGGAAGCACCTGCTCTTTCGAAGTGCCAGAAAACATCAGGCAGACACCTCCAGCATCATCAAAACTCATCCATCTTTCCTGGGGGACTGAGGGTGATCCAGCATACTTAACATTTAATTTATCAGACCTACTGATTTGTGATGTGTTTTGTACTTATTTCAAGAACGTGATTTTTGTTCATATTATGCTCTTCACCATAATTATATTTTTCCCCGTAATGTTGACAACATAGTTTTGTTTTATGGGGGCTGAATAATGCATAGGGATTTGATGCCGCAGCCTTCCTGAAGCTATGCAGGTCTGAGAGTCTGGTCAGTGCTTGGATGGGAGCCAACCAATGAACCTTACATGTGCTCCCTTGAGATAAATATAACATGCAAATAATCTTTAGATCAAATCAGTTCAAACTTCCAGGCCTATTTAACATGCCTCATCCCTCCTTTTTATTTGTCTCTTTCAGTTTTCCTGCATGTTGTTCTGCAGCCAGCATCATCTGCAGGTAACATTCCAACATCTCCACAATGAGTTGTTGATGTGGAGAAGACAGGAGTGTCTCTAGAGAAGAACACTTTCCTTTTGTTCAACTCTTAGAGCCAACTTCCCCAACCTGGTGCCCTCCAGCTGTTTTAGACTACAACTTCCATTATCCTCTGCTGATCATACAGCATAAAAGTAGCAAATTTTGACATTTTTGTTGCAGAAATCACACTGTGAGGAAAATCAAATTCCACTTGTCAAATTTGACCCACAAGGCCGATACTGATAAAAATCTGGCCTGTGATGCCAGAAAGTTTTCCACCGACCCCTGGAGTAGGACTTGTGGTATCCCGGTTCAAATTCCTTCTCCAGCCATGAAGCTCAGTGTGTGATGTTGGGCCAATCACTAACAGACCCTCCAAATGTCCCTATTTTCCAGATATGTCTCTGATTCAGAGAAGCCGTCCTGGTTTCTGATTTGATCCTGGAATGTCCCACTTTTCCTTAGGATGTCCCTATTTTCATTGGAGAAATGTTGTGGGGTATGCACTAACTCTCAGCCTGACCTACTTTACAAGGTTGTGGTGAGGTGAGGAAAAGTGTGGTGTATGCTCAATTGGTTTACCACGGTTTTCCCTCTTGTATCCTGGATGAGTACATTCAGCGAGTGCTTATAGGGGATATTCCAAAATATGACTGTCTGCACCTGTAGTCTGAAGTGGTACAGTCCTGAATCCCACCACCTCAGTCTTCCTCCTCATTTTTGTGCAATGTTGCTCCAACTTTCCATGAAGAGACTGTAGAAAGCTTCTAATTCCCAGGACGGCTTATGTATCGTAACAGAATTCTATATGCTGACACTGATCTCACTCTCCACGTGTGGGTCCTAATATAGCAAAAACGATACCATCAGGGCAGAAAAGGGAAGTTACCAGCAGGCATTGGGGGAACCTCACGTTTGCAGAAGTATAATAAAATATTTCAGGAATAGCATGAGGGGGAGAAATGGAATGGAGCATTCTGTAAGGGATCTGGTCTAAATCTCATGGTTTGCAGAATTTTTTAGAAGCATGTGGGGGTGGGGTGGAGTAACTTGGAAGAGAACAAGGCTAAAACAGAGCACCCCACACTGTGATAATTCATTTCAGGTTCCCCTTCTGTGCCTGCCACTGAGATCCCTATGCTTTTCTTCCAGGGGCTCTCCAACCCCCCAAACTCTCGGTACAGCCAAATTATCCCAAATACTTTGAAGGCGAGAGGGTTGTGCTCATATGCTCAGCTTCCCCAAACGAGACAGTGGAGGGATACAGGTTCTTCAATCAGGATGGGCAACAGATTCTCAAAATGGCTGCCGACCCTTATCAAAAGGGCAGACTGGTTTTTAGGGCTGAAACGAACAACACGGGAAATTACAGCTGTGGTTCCTGGATGGGGAAAGCTGACACAGAGGTCACATCTGCCCGAAGCAACCCCATCTCTCTACAAGTGAAGGGTAGGTTTCTAGTCCCTAGGACATCAGTGGTTCTGTGCCAGAAAACCCCTTGGGGCATATATTAGTTTCTGACTTCTACTTTCATCAGGGAAGCAGTTCTAGGGAAAGTTTTGGATCTGCATGGTAGATTCAACCTATATTCAGAGGTGGTGCTCTGTAGGGCTAGCTTACCCATGAGGCAATGTGAGGTGACTCCCTCAGACAGCAGAATCTACAGGGGCAGCAGATCTGGCCTCCCAAGAATGTGTCAGCCACTGCTGCCTCCACAATGACAGCTGTGGTGTGCTCCTTGCGGGCTGGATCTGCCCCCTACTTGGCTGTTGCCTCCCAATGCCAACTCTACAGCGGTCTCTTGGTGAATAGGAGGTGCTGTTCCCATCCTTGTTCCCTGTGTAGATCTTCACTAGGGCTAGGGAAATGGACACCATTTTGTGGTTTGCCTCAGGTGCCAAATTGTCTTGGGCCAGCCTGGATGCTCTGCTATAGCCATTGCATTAACTCTGATCAGCAGAACCTGGCCAGAACTTCCTGAACTACAGCAGCAAATCCTAACCACACCAGGTAGCAGAAAATACCAATTTATGCAGTCTCTATGCTTGTTTTAGGGACACGGGTGGCGCTGTGGGTTAAACCACAGAGCCTAGGACTTGCCAATCAGAAGGTCAGTGGTTTGAATCCCCGCGATGGGGTGAGCTCCCGTTGCTTGGTCCCAGCTCCTGCCAACCTAGCAGTTCGAAAGCACATCAAAGTGCAAGTAGATAAATAGGTACCCCTCCAGCAGGAAGGTAAACGGCGTTTCCGTGCGCTGCTGTGGTTCGCCAGAAGCGGCTTAGTCATGCTGGCCACATGACCCGGAAGCTGTACGCCGGCTCCCTCGGCCAATAAAGTGAGATGAGCGCCACAACCCCAGATTCGGCCACGATTGGACATAATGGTCAGGGGTCCCTTTACCATGCTTGTTTTGACAGCTCCCTGTCTGTAAAGTTATTTGAGAGGCCTGTTTTTGTGCAAGCCATTAACTGAATGTAGATGGATTATCTGGCTGCAGAAATGCATTGCAAATTTCAAAGGGTGTGCATATGGTTTCAGAAAATGCAACTGGATCAGATTTCTTCCCCATCCTTTGCATTCTTTCACCTTGTCAAAAATTAACCTAAAAACAGACATCTGAATCTGCATCCTCTCTCAATTTCTCTCTTCCCAACCAACCATTGCAAGCATATTTCAGGATAGAGGAGTTAGTATAGCTGCTGGCTCTGTTACATAAAGGAATCTCAACCCTGAGTGTTTATCTTTCTTTCCCAGAAGCCCCGGAAGCCCCCACTCTCTCTTTGAACCCCAACCTCATCAAATACAACCTGGGAGATTCGGTCAGCCTTGTGTGCTCAGCTCCACCTGAAACGAAGAATCTCAAGGAGTTCCAGTTTTATGGCGACTGGATTAGCATCTCAGCTGTGGCTTCATACGGCAACATCTACATCTACAACATGAGCATCATGAAGCTCAAGAATGTGGGACTCTTCAGGTGTGGATACATAGTGCATCTTTCTGGACGGAAAGTTATTTCGAAGAAGAGTAACCCTGTCACTGTTGTTGGACCAGGTAATCTTTGGGTTTGTTTGTTTATTTATGGCATTTACACCCCTTTGCCAAAAAAGCTCTCCCAGAGCTGCTTGGCAGGCAGGGGGGACAGTATTAATACCCACCCTGCCCCCAGGCTTACCTATTTAAAGGGGGGGAGAGTGGGAGGGAGAAGGGGAAAACAAGCTTAAGCAAACGCTCCTAAAGTTGCAGCTCTTATAATGTAGTTTGCCCAATCTACAAGGATTTAAGAGCAGCCTTGTTCAAAAATTTAAATATCCCAGGTGAGAGGTGTCTGATTAGCTGTTTATTATTAGGGGACAGGTGCCCCTAATATTATGATTATTAGGGGACAGGTGCCCCTACACTTCTGAAAAAGTGCTTGTTTTGCATTTAGGGTGGCAGTTATAAGGAGAAAAGTTTGTGGGACGGGTAAGCTAAATTCTTCAGGGGAGCAAAATCTTATCTGACAGAATGCCTGCCTTTAATGGTTATTTTAACTGTGCAGTGTATTTTATTCTTTGTAATGCATTTGTTTTCTGTATTTTTTCATAATGGCTTTTGCTACACAGAGAAATAATAATATTCATATTCATATAAGGCATTTACCCTCCTCCCTTACTTATGTCAGTGGTGGTTTCGGCCTCCCAAAAAACAATCTACCCTCCCCAGATCAGACCCAGGAGCAGAGCAGGTGACCATGTTCCATCCAGGAGGAAGGAGTAGCTCCTACCGAATCGTAATTCCTCATAAACACTTCCCTTCTGCTGCTTGAATTTCTCAGGCAGTCTTTGGGGATAGCATGCGTAATACTATCTCTCATGCTCATGTAATTCTCAAGTTTTGAGATCAGGATTAGATAGGAACAATGAATCACACAGGGCAATTCGATAACAATCTCACTGATAGGAGTCTGCCAAAATGACTAATAGGCATTCTGAGGCCCAAACCGGAATTACAAAGCCTTATCTGATTCTGAAAAAATGGCACCCGACCTACTCAGCAAAATGTGGCAACTTTTCATTGTACTCTGTAGCCAACAGTTCTTTTTCCGCTTGTCTACTTAGGCACCAGATGGGAACGGATGTTGGCTATTGGCGGGTCCTTCTTCACCATCAACAGCTTCATCTTCCTCATCTCCCACTATTGTTTTTAAACCACAGGTAAGTAATGCACTTTCTGCAGAAAATCCCCATGGATTAAAGGATTTCCTCCCCCCCCCCCACTTTAGGAAGAGTACTTTGGGACAGGTGTGGCCCAAAACATTTTTTATGGTTGGGGTGGGCGGGGGAGAGAATGGCGTCACTGCCACCCCAGTCCAAACACACACACGCATACATGGCAACAGTCATTCAGATCTTCGTAACTTCCAGATTATATCACTGTAGCACGTGCTACTGAGTCTGGAAAATGCACTCTGGCTTCCAGGTGTCTGGAACAGTTGCTTCAGAACATAGGAGCCAGATTGTTATCTGATAGGAAGGATACAATGTGGCATTGTCTCGTCTCCCGTGGCCGCCTCTTCATTTCCTGGGCCATTTCAGCGAGGCGGTCTTGATGCGGAGAGCCCTGAACCAGGTGTGAGGAACCTGGAATCCCTCCAGATCTAGTTGAACTTTGTCACCAACCCCCAGCCAGTATGGCCAGTTAGGGCTGATGAAACCCAGTAATACAGTCAAACCTCAGTTGTCAAACATAATCCATTCCAGAACCCCATACGGCTTCCAAAATGTTCGACAACTGAGGCACGGCTTCCAATTGGTTGCAGGAGCTTCCTACACTCAAGCAGAAGCTGCGTCAGACGTTCGGCTTCCAAAAAATGTTCAAAAGCCAGAGCATTTACTTTCGGGTTTTTGGCGTTTGGGAGCCAAACCATTCCAAAATGGAGGTGTTCGGGATCCAAGGTTTGGCTGTAGCCGGAAAACCACAGGCTCCAAACTAGCCCCCCTCTCTCTCTAGCTTCAAGTTATTATTTTTCCTACTGTGTGTTGTCAAAATCTGTCTGAATTGGTCCGATTCTGAACTCATTCCACTGCAAATGTCACGGGATTTGGAGTCGGGGAAGGAAAGGGTCTTCCTGGGTTGAATTTTTGCTCTGATGTTATCATCCAGGAAAGTCTCTCATCATTTGCTATTTTTAAAAATCATTTTCAGGTCTCCTCTGCAGAGGACTGAAATAGCCCCTTTGCCTGGCTGATTGCAGTTCTACCCTTATCAGCTTCTCTTCAATCAGATTGCGATATATTGCTTCATTCATCAAATGAACTCGCCTCCCCCACAAATCACATTTCACAGAGGGAACACCTGGATCCTCCCATCATGAAAAGAGATTGTTTTGATGGTGTTTCATTTTACGACATTATTACATTTGTAAACACATATTACCGATTCCATTAACTTGAGCAAAACAATTTTAATATTCTGTTTAAAAAGAGTGAGAAAGGAAAAATCAACAGCACCACAGTAGTTTCAATTAAAATAGATTTTGAGCTTTGTTATGGGAAACTAGCATGCTCTCTTTCAATCAAACCCTTCTTTTTAATCAATTATTTCTAAATCTGCAGGCTAATAAATACAGTTTGTATTCCACAATCAGAGATACATTCCTGGCTGCCACTGGTGATCCAGTTTTTAACTCCTTCCCATCACAAGGTGGGTGAAAGAGTGTAAACACACAGATGTCCCACACTTTTGTCAGGATTCCTATTTGGGTTCCTCTCTGCCCCTGCAAATCCTCCACAAGCCAAGGCTGGTCTGTGCCTAAGAGAGAAACTGCTCTGGGCCACTGTATGACTTGCAATGCTGGCCACCAAGTCATGTGTGGAAAGTTGTCTCCAACAAAGGAATGCTCAGATTAGACCCATTTAATTCAATGGGCTTACATTGGTCATGTTCCTTCATTGAAATGGGTCTATTCTGAGTCATGGACTTCAGCTAATGCTGAGTCACAGTGTTTAAACCAGCTGTTTCAGTACTGTCACAGAACGACATGGGGTAGAGAATGCCTCTCTGTGACTGAATTAACCTTTGAGGTAGGCAAATACCTCCCCACTTTTTTTCTTGACTTAGCTTAAACATGCAGTCCATCTTTCTTAAAAACAATTATTTAAAAAGCCACAGCACTATTTCAAATGCAGGGCCGACCCAAGACATTTGGCTGATTGAGGCGAAGGATAAGATGGCGCCTCCGTCTCCAGTAGCTGACTGGCGATAGTTTTTTATATTTTATTTTTTCATTTATATCCCACCTTCCCTACAAGGAGCTCAAGGAGACATAAATGTTTCTCACCACAAATGTGTGCAATAGACTTAGCTGGGAGAATGTGTCTGGCCCAAGGGTCACGCTTCATTGCCTAGCTGGATTCGAACCCTGATCTCCCAGGTCCTAGTCTGACACTAGCCACACTGGAAGTTGAATATGAATTCAACTCTAAAAGCATGCCAGAATATGAAGCCCAGGTCCAGCTGTGTGACAACAGAGAGAAATGGATGACGTCTCTGGGGGTACTGTCGGTGCTGCCCCACAGACCTGCCATCTGAATTGGCCACCTATTTGTGTCCAACGGTAGGACCGGGTCAGTTCAAGTGGCAGTTTGACTGCTCTGTCCACATTCCTAGGACTTGATGTGTGACTCAGCATCATTCCCGAGGGCATTCTTTCCCAGGAATGTGGCCTTCAAGCCGCAGCCAGGTTTTGTTTTGTTTGTCTAGTGAAGGAAAAGGAGGAGGAGGAGGAGGAGGAGGAGGAGGAGGAGGAGGAGGAGGAGGAGGAGAAAACAGCTTTGGCCACCATGTATTTAAGGTAAAATGAAAATACCTGAAATTTGCTGGCATTGCCAAAAGTTGCCACACACATATACAGTGGTACCTTGGTTCTCAAACTGAATCTGTTCCTGGAGTCTGTTCGACTCCCAAAACTGTTCAAAAACCAAGATGCAGCTTCCAGTTTGGCTGCAGGAGCTGGAGGAGCTTCCTGCACTCAAGCAGAAGCCACATCGGAAGTTCGGCTTCCAAGAAACGTTTGCAAACCAGAATATTTACTTCCGGGTGTGCGGAGTTTGGGAGCCAATTTGTTCAGGAGCCAAGCCGTTCAAGTACCAAAGTACCACTGTACACTTGAAGTGTCCTCCAAAAGAAGGGAGAGGGAACTTTGACCCAGCTTCACTTTCAGATGCCCATACAAAAGTGAAACAGACAGCTTTCAGCATATTGTAGAGAAAGTACATCTTGGGAGGAGTTCACTCCTGTTTTGCTGAAGGTTCTGGGTTCCCTCCATCACCAATGGCATAGCCACATTTAGCTAGGTCCACCACCACCACTGAGAGCTAAGATCACAGAAGGGGGGAGGAAAATAATACACGGCTTGACCATCTGGGTGGTGTATGTTGAGCGGGTGGCAGATGGATCTACCTGCCTTAAAGGAGAAGTTGCTGGAGGGGGGATGACCTCCAATGCACCCTTTTGCCTTTCAACCCTGTGATATTTTGGCCAGCATGCAGACGGACAGCTCACAGTCCTTTTTCTGAGACAGGGATAGACAGTGACACTGGAACCAGCCGTGTCTCAAGAGTGTGACTAGAGCCATGATGAAGCAGAAAAAGAATCCCCATCCAAGGTCACGCCTTACAGTCATCTCTCCGATTTCACTAATGCAAATTGTATTGCATAACAAACAGAGCAGGATGCAATCAGGATTGGTGGAGGGAGGGAGGGCAGAGAAGAGAAGGCAGTCATCTTACCAGCTGGTTGCCCACATAAAGGAGAGTTGATACAGGGGAGAGTGCTACCAATGGTTGATGAGGCTTGAGGTGTAAATGTATTTATTTGGGGGGAAATCACTAACCCACTTGATCAAAATATTTCTGAGTGATATACAAAGAAAACTAGAAAAAAGCACAACTAAAATCCACAGCCTGATTAAAACAAATACATAATGGTATCATCTTTAAAAACATTATATAAACATAGGACGCGGGTGGTGCTGTGGTCTAAACCACTGAGCCATTTTGGCTTGCCGATCAGAAGGTCGGCAGTTCGAATCTGCACAATGGAGTGAGTTCCCGTTGCTCTGTCCCAGCTCCTGCCAACCTAGCAGTTCAAAAGCACACCAGTACAAGTAGATAAATAGGTACCGCTGCAGTGGGAAGGTAAACGGTGTTTCCGTGTGCTCTGGTTTCCGTCACCGTGTTCTGTTGTGCCAGAAGCGGTTAAGTCATGCTGGCCACATGAGCCAGAAAACTGTATGTGGACAAATACCAGCTCCCTCGGCCTGAAAGTGAGATAAGTGCAGCACCCCATAGTCAGCTTTGACTGGACTTAACCATCTGGGGGTCCTTTACCTTTATATAAACAAACACACACACACATACAGAAGCATCCTCCTTAAAAATATAAATGCAATAAGTAGCACATTTGAAACAGATACAGGCAACTAAATGGAACTTCCATGTTCATAAGCAGTATACCTCAGACTACCAGATGCTGGGGGCAAAGGACAAGCAACAATGGGTGGGTATCTCCTTCATGCCTGGCTGGTGAGCTTTGCAGCGGTGTCTGAGTGTCCACTATTGGGAAAAGGATACTGGATTCAATGGACCTTTGATATGAACCGCACGGCACAGCACAGGCCTAGCACTGAGCAGAAGTCGTCTTGTTTTGCTACCCCTTTTGCTGGCGGAGAAACACACACACTTTTCATGCTAGAAACCTTACCAAATTCAATGCAAAATGTAAAAATAGAAAACTATTCTGCTGGCTCACCCCCCCCCAAAGGCTCAGTTTCTTTCACTGGTCATGGCAGCTGGAAAATCAAGAGGTGCAGCTTGCAGTCCTACTATGGGGTTTTCCCAATGGGTTATTGTTTTTCTGTAAGCTAAAGGTACTTTATGTATGCACCTCTTTGATTCCCCCCCTCACCTTTTTAAAATTAGATATTTGAAAACTTGGAAAGAGAATTGGCGCCTGAGCGGAAGACCTAGCTCAAAGGGAACCCTTTAGGCACTCCCAGACCAGAGCGGGTAACTTCCACCAAACCAGCACACTTCATTTCAGAAAGGGTAGGCCAAGAACTTAGCATCAAACAGAATGAGCTTTAAGCAGGAAAGGGGCTGTAGCTCAGTGGTAAGAGCATACGCTTTGCATCCCTGTCCGGTAAGGGATTGGAAAGCACCTGGAGAGTCACTGCCAGTCTGTGTAGACATTACTGAGCTAGGTGTGGACTGAGTTATAAGGCAGCTTCCTGCCTTCCTATTTGTTGGGCACAGGGGGAAGAGAGATTATGTAGGTAAATTACAAGAATCAGCCATTCTAGGATGTTTCTGCCACTCCCCCTGCAGAAACAAAAATTGCGAGAGGAGCTGTTGTTGCCTAATGTGAGGTTTTCTTCCTCGAGAGGCTTTGTGGGTTCCATTATCTGCGCTCCGCAGCCAGCCTCGTGCCATCTAGCTGCTTCCTTTTTAAGCAACGTCCAGGCGGATTTCTCTGAATGAAAGGATGAGACAAGGAGAAAAGGATGGCAGAGGGGCCAGAAGGCAGGGGGGAGAGAGTAAGGGAAGAAACACATGGAGAAAACCAGGGTCCTCTTGGCACAAATGTATTTGGGTGTGGTCTTCCTCAGTGCCAGCAAGTCCCAACTTGGAGATCTAGTGAAGAGGGGGGGGGTTGTGTGCAGAAGGCAAGTCCTGCTGCCACTCCCTCCTCTTCCATTACTCAACCTCATTCCAGCTTCCAGTCTGGACGTGCAAAGCGGCAATAGAAGCAGCAGCTCAGAAGCTCTGGGAGAAGGAGATAATTCGCAGCCCAGGGAAAGGATGTGAAGGAAAGACGGAGGCAGACAGAGCAAGAGAAGCTTCGCTGGGCTCCAGTCAGAGACCAACTCACCCATGTAAGTCATTGCATTGCAGGTTCAGTCAGGGCGAAGAACCATAAGCAGATCCAGAAGAAGACCACATTGCGATAGTTCAGGTTGGAAGTTTGGGGAAGATGAAGTGGGTAGGAAGTAGCCCAGATCTGGGATAGACCGAAATTAAGGTTGAGGGTTTGGAAGTATGTGGGGTAATGTGTGAGAAGGATGCCAGGGGAAAAAAACACACCCACAACTCTTTCTTTCTGAGCTACACAAGACAAAATATTGTTTTGCGTATTCTGCATGGTGGTTGTTGTCAAAATAAAGGAACAGAAACAGTGCACCACTCTGGAAAATTCCAGTGGAAAATTCCAGGCATTATCAGGAAAAGGGGTTGAAAGTTAAGCTGCCCAGGATGATAATGCCCTCGTACAAATCCATGGGGAAGCCACACTTGGAAACCTGTCTATAGTTGGGGTCAGCTGATGATAAAATGGATATCATAAAACTGGAAAAGGGACAGAAAAGGGCAACTCAAATGATTAGGGAATGTGGTGGTAGAACATCTTGCCCTTGAGGGAAGACTGAAAGCCACTAGGGGAGGGAAAACATGAGGGAGGTTTTTAAAAAATATTTTGCACCCTCTGGGGGAATGTGGTTAGAGAGAGGCACACTCTTGTTCTCTCTCTCTTTCTCTCTCTGCAGTAGAAATTGGGGAGCTTGGGAATCAACTGACATTGTTTGGCAGGAGATTCAGGAAAGGCAGGAGAAAACTTTTTCAAATGATGACTTTTGAATGGAAGTTGCTGCCACAGAATAGAGTGACACTGGGCCGCAACTTCAGGGGGCTTTGAAATGGGGATGGTGCAAATTAATGGAGGATAGGTTTGTCCATTGGTATTATTAGCCTTGATGGTTAAATGGAGCTTCCATGTTCGGCTGCAGCTGAATAACAGTGCCTGGGATCCAACCGTGAGGGAGGGCTGTTGTCTTCCTGCCCTGCTTGGTGGCTTCCATAAGACATATGCCAGGCCAATGTTGGGAGAGGGAAGATGCTGGACTCTGTGGTCCCTGATCGTTCTTATGTTCTTACATAGGGTGTGGCCAAGAAACGGGACCAAGGACAGTGGTGCAGGTGAAAGGGGTGGACCATGTTGCCTAGAGGGTGGGAGCCGTTGTGTGGTATAATACCATAAACAGAATAAAATGCAAGGCTAGGACACAGCTGAAAGGAAGGAGACAGAACCAAGGGAGGGATAGGAGCATAAGGGAGCTGTGGGTGTTTGGGTACCCACAATAATATAATTGTGGAGGCCAGGCACCCACAAAGTCAATGAAAAAAATTGGCAGGGAGAGAAGCAGTTCAGCTCCATCCTCCACAGCCAGTCAGCTCAGGCACAGAGACCCGTGGATAAGAGGGAGGGAGGAGAATACAATTGGCCTTCTCTAACATACATACACACACACACACACACACACACACACCAAATCATTACCCCTGATTCTGAAGCTTCACTGGCAGTTGCTTAGATCATCTTCCTCCCTTCCTTCTGTTGCCCCAGCTTTGGCGAATTCCAGTTTGCAATCTCCTCAGGACAGGAACACTTTCCTCTAGTTGTCACTCTTCCCTATTGATGGAGTAGTAAAAACATCACTTCATAGGTAAAGGTAAAGGGACCCCTGACCATTAGGTCCAGTCATGGCCGACTCTAGGGTTGAGGCGCTCATCTCGCTTTATTGGCCGAGGGAGCCGACGTACAGCTTCCGGGTCATGTGGCCAGCATGACTAAGCCGCTTCTGGCGAACCAGAGCAGTGCACGGAAACGCCGTTTACCTTCCCGCCGGAGTGGTACCTATTTATCTACTTGCACTTTGACGTGCTTTCGAACTGCTAGGTTGGCAGGAGCAGGGACTGAGCAACGGGAGCTCACCCTGTCACGGGATTCGAACCGCCGACCTTCTGATCGGCAAGTCCTAGGCTCTGTGGTTTAACCCACAGCGCCACCCGCGTCCCCTCATCATAGGCTAACATTAATATTATTAATATTATAATTGTCGTCATCATGCCCTTCTTCCTAAAGGAACCAGGGACTCTGCACTGTAAGCCATACAAATATACTCAATAAGCAAAACATTTTGAAAGTTATAGTGCATACATAAAAGAGAGAGGCCCCTGCCCCAGTGAGCTTACAGTATCAATTTCATGGAGTGTAATAGACCACAGCAGGAAAGAGAGACGCAGATAAAGCACGAGATGGCTGTGAGCAAAATAGATTGCAATTTGTGGCATCCAAGGTTGACAGGGGTTAAGGCGCAGTTCCGTTCCTCCTGGCTCAAGCTTTTCTTCTTCTTCCTTCCTGACAGGGAGTCCCCAGCCCCTCTTTCCAGTGGTGCCACCAACAACTGCACCCACACCTCTGGAAACAGCACCCTCCTGTCTTCCCCGACCTCCAGTGTGACTGGCATTGTCTTCCTACTCCTGGCTGCCCTTATCGGGCTGCCCGGAAACCTCTTTGTCATTTGGAGTATCCTCTGGAAGATGAAGCCGAGCCACCGCTCAGTCACCTGCCTCCTAGTCGTTAATTTGGCAGTGGCCGATGGGGTCGTGCTTCTCCTCACTCCTTTCTTCATCACCTTCCTCATCTTCAAGAACTGGCTATTCAGCCTAGCAGTTTGCAAAGGGGTCTACTACCTGTGCTGCATCAACATGTTTGCCAGCATATTCATCATCACCCTCATGAGCGTGGACCGGTGTCTCGCAGTCAACCAGCCCTACTTCTCCCAAGCCATTCGCAAGAAGCACTTGGTGGTCAAGATCCTGTCAGGGATTTGGGTGGCGGCCATTTTGTTATCCATCCCGGCCCTCCTTTTCCGACAAGTAGTCAAGGATCCCTCAGGGAGGTACATCTGTGAGCCCTGCCACCCCAGGCCGAGCCTGACCATCTTCCACTTCACCTTGGAAACCGTGGTGGCCTTTGTGATACCCTTCACCATCATCGTCAGCTGCTATTCTGCCGTTTTGATCCGCCTAAGGGGAGTGAAGCGGAGACAGGGGGCTCGGACCGAGAAGCTCATTGTCGCCATTGTCATCTGCTTTGCTGTCCTCTGGGTACCCTACCACATCGTCAACGTGCTCCAGGTAGCTTCTAACCTGTCATCAGGGCGGACAGCGGAACGACTGGGGCAGGCTTGGAAGAGTGGCAGGGCAGGTGCCACAGCCTTGGCATTCCTCAGCAGCAGCATCAACCCTGTGCTCTATGTCTTCGTGGCTGGGAACCTTATCAAGACCTCAGGGGCCAACTTCATCGCCCAGTTCTTTGAGGGGGCATCCGATGGGCTCGGCAGAAGATCCCAGTCCCACAAAAACCTGGCCAAAGACTTGGTGGTGGTGGCAGGAGCTGCCATGGGCATGGACCAGCAGCCCCTGGAGAGTTGTGACGGACTGGACAAGGACCAAGACGGAGGGCCGGGTCTTGGTGGCACAAGAGAGCAGCTCGGATACAGACACTCCTAGACTGAATCATGCCAGGTTTCAACACAAGATGTAATTTATGCTTTATGAGTCAGTCCTGCCAGCTCAGTATTGTTTACACCAGGTATCTTCAACATTTTCAGACTCAGGATCAACTTATAATGCAAACATGCATTGGGGGACCCGTTTCTTCACCTTTTGCCATAAATTTGCATGGTGGGAGTGCTCCTGGTGTGATCCATCTTGGATCGAGCCACAACCCACTAATGGGGCCTGACCCACCAGTTGAAGACCAGTAGCTCAGTGACTAGCAGAAGCTCCCTGGGGTCTAAAGCAGTGTGTTTCCCCAGCCTGGCTGAGAGATGCTCAGCATTCAACCTAGGACCTTCTTTACACAAAGCATGTCCTCTACTGCTGAGCCATCTCCATCTGCTAGGCCTGGCTGTCTTAGCTACTCTTTTTTTGGAAACTTGGCTTCAGGGAAACTCATTGAGACCATGTCCACACTACAAAGCTGTTAAATGACTTCCACAGCTATTGTTCCTTCAACCCAAGTCAGGTTTAATCTGATACTCAGTGCACTAAGCTTAGTCATATATATATAAAGGTAAAGGTAAAGGGAACCCTGACCATTAGGTCCAGAGTCGTGACCGACTCTGGGGTTCCGGCTCTCATCTCACCTTATTTGCCGAGGGAGCTGGCGTACAGCTTCCGGGTCATGTGGCCAGCATGACTAAGCCACTTCTGGCGAACCAGAGCAATGCACGGAAACACTGTTTACCTTCCCGTGCCTTCCAACTGCTAGGTTGGCAGCAGCTGGGACCAAACAATGGGCACTCACCCCATCGTAGGGATTCGAACCGCCGACCTTCTGATCGGCAAGCCCTAGGCTCTGTGGTTTAACCCATATATATATTTTCGCCTTCAGGGCAAGATGTGAAACTTATAAAACAAAGGGTGACTCTGGGCATATACAGAGTGTCTCCCTCCTCAATAAATAATCTACACCTGAGGGATTAGAGACAGGGAAGAGCTACACCTCTCAGTTCTTAAATTAAGTACAACTTCTATTCTGGAAATGTTGGAGGGCAATAGTATAGAAGTGGGGGAAATGTAGGTGAAGAACTGCTGGGAGGTTTGCTGTAGATCAACAAGGTTTTCTGAGTCCCATTTGTTTAGCAATAGCAACAGCCTTTCTTATTCCAAATTATCATTATCATTCTATTATTACAAGAGTTAATACACCACTTAGCACTGTGGCCTTTGCTCCCTTTTCCATTTTATTTGTGCTTTGACAGTGAATTGGTACATCCATTTCACAATATTCTTCCTTATCCTTCTACATTATTCCACTTCCCCACACACCCTTCCATGGGTTCCTTTTTATTCTTAGTTGTGCTACATATTTTTCTACACCTTCTAATTGATTTAGCTGCTGTTCCTATATCCAGTCCTACTTGGAGATTTATGTAACTGTTATAATTCTTTAAATATTCCCCAAAGTTTTCCTACTCCTCTCTTATGGTATGTTCATCCTGGTTTCTTACATTTGCAGTCAGCCTCGCTTACTCCACGTGTTCTATTAACTTATTCTGCCAATCATATTTTATTGGACTGTTTTTGTCCTTCCACATTTGTGCATAGGCTATTCTGGCCACAGCGGTTGCTTAAAGAAAAAGATTTAATACGTTCTTAGGTATCTCACCCTCTATTAGACCCAAAAGGAACATCTCTGGGGGTTTTTTTGGGGGGATGACATCCTTAGCATCCTTTTTATTTCCCTCAATATTCCCTAGATTTCTTACACCCCCACCGCATGAGCACTGTGGCTTTTGCAACAGGGTTAGGAAACATACAAGATTGATCAGAATTAACCATAAAATCAGAAAAGCCTCCTCAAAATGCCTGCTAAAATAGTCTTCACTAAATGCTTCACTAAGGGAAGGGGCCTGTCAGTCAGGAGGAAGTTCTGCAGAAATGGATGCACAATGCTGAATGCAGAGCCATGGGGGAGAGGGGTTGCTAAAAACAACTCCCTCCAACATCTCCGTGATCAGGGAGGCATGTAAAGTATCAGATGGTTCTTGAGGTATCGTAGACACAAATTGCTAAAGGCCTTGTAAATTACTCCAAGAACCGTGAACTTGGCCCACTACCATATGGTCAACCAGTGCAAACTTTTAAGTCTAGCCTTGAAATTTTGCACCAGCTGGAGCTTCCAGACCAGTTTTAAGTAAAATGGGAACATAGGAAGCTGCCTTATACTGAGTCAGATCATTGGGAACCTCAGGAAACATAGAAAGCTGCCTTGGACTGGCAACAGTATTGTCTACACTGACTGGCAACAGCTCCTCGGGATTTCAGACCAGAAGTCTCTTCCCAGTCCTACCAAGAGAAGCTGGGGAGCCTGGACTTTCTTCAAGCAAAGGATATACTCCACCATTTAGCTACAGCCCATCCCCAAATTTGGCTGATGAAATCAGGCTTGAATAGGCTGCTGAAATGAGGAAAGTTTTGGGGCAGGTGGGGAATCGACGACAGGTTTTGCGCAGAAAGGAAATGTGAGCTCAGCTCTGGAAATAAATTCCTCAGCTCAGATGAGCCCAGATGTTCCTTAATTCTAAAGCCATCTCTCTTTCTAAGCCCCTTTCTAAGCTTTCTTTGCTCCTTGGGGCTGGGGTCACAAAGATGACAAAGGAGACCCCACATTTTTGAAGTTTGCTATGGTGTGAAGGAGATCAGTGTTGTCTAATCAGCGACTCAACTAAGGTTGCCATATTTTGCCAAGTTGTTGTTGTTGAGCTTTTTTTTTTTAGGAAACCAAAGGTGGTTGGATGAACTGGTTTTTTTTATATTTCAGTGTAAGTTATGTTGTTTTTTGTACAGTTTCTCTCCCTTTGCTTCTCTTGTATAATAATAATAATAATAATTTTTTATTTATACCCCGCCCTCCCCAGCCAAGGCCGGGCTCAGAGCGGCTTACAAGCAATAATAAAAACAAGATGAATGATTACAACTTAAAAACAAAAATAAAAAACAACATTAAAATAATGGAACATTAAAATATTAAAATGTAGCCTCATTGCAGGAGGAGAAGGAAAAGAAAAAAGAAAGGGAGGGAGGGAGGGAATCAAATTGGCTCCAAGCCAAAGGCCAGGTGGAACAACTCTGTCTTACAGGCCCTGCGGAAAGAAATCAGATCCTGCAGGGCCCTGGTCTCATGAGGCAGAGTGTTCCACCAGGCCGGAGCCAGAGTTGAAAAGGTCCTGGCTCTGGTTGAAGCCAATCTAACTTCCTTAGGGCCTGGGACCACAAGGGTGTTGTTATTTGTGGACCTTGAGGCTCTCCGTGGGGCATACCAGGAGAGGCGGTCCCGTAGGTACGAGGGTCCTAGGCCGTGATCAGAATTAACCATAAAATCAGAAAAGCCTCCTCAAAATGCCTGCTAAAATAGTCTTCACTAATAGTATGTTAAATGGGCAAGTTATCCATCTTGATGTGTAATATTTCTAATCTTTTAATAAGCTAAAATGGGCTAGGGTGTGCCCACAAGGAAAGAGATCTGTGGATCCACTCTGACAAAACCTGCATAGCATTCCTTCACTATCTGCCTGCAGCACAAGTGCCCATTTTTGGAAGTTAAGAGCAGTGAATTCATTCTTGTTTTCTGAAGGTAGCAGGATCCAGTAGGGTCTTCTATACACAAACACATCTCTATTTCCAAAGTTCATGTTGTGAGCATCATTGCTATTGCAGCCAAATGGGCACAGCCAAGATGCAGCTATTGCCAACAAGCAGGGGGCAATCCAAGGTTTTCAGAAGGGCTAGGGACAGAAACTCCAAGTGGGGAAACTCCAAAATCAGTCCGATGAGGACTAAGCATGCTCAGTGGCCATGGAATGCTAGCTGATTACTGGAGGACGGGAGGAAATCAGAATTTGGATGTGAACAGCAGCACTCCACGTCACACATTTTGTCGCAGGTCTGACTTTTGAAACAGTTATTCTGCATGTGAAACCTCCTTTCCATATGCTGAAGAGGAGTAAAAATCCAAAGTACATCAATAGTCCATCCTTATTTGTGTCGGATTGTTTGCAATAATAAATGAATGATTTCTTGTGAATTCCTGAGATGTGCCCATTTGTTGTTGTTTTAAATGAAACGTCAGTGAAAATTTCAGGTATTGTAAGCAGAGTGAGAGAGAGAAAAAAATACGGATGATATTAGAATTGGGGTCAGCCCTACTGTTAGGCAGAGTGAGGCAGATGCTTACAGGTACTGTTGACAGTGTAAGACTCGGCTGTCAGTCTGATCAACTTCTGTACAGTTGGTACTTGAACGGCTTAGCTGCTGAACAAATTGGCTCCCGAACGCCGCAAACCTGGAAGTAATTGCTCTGGTTTGCGAACGTTTTTCAGAAGCCAAATATTCGGCTTGGCTTCTGCAAGAGTGCAGGAAGCTCCTGCAGCCAATTGAAAGCCACACCTTGGTTTTTGAACGGTTTCAGGAGTCGAATGGACTCCCAGAATGGATTAAGTTCAAGAACCAAGGTACCTCTGTACGTGGAAGGGAGGGTTGTCACCTTGCAGTGTGCCTCAGGCAGCAAAATGTCTTGGACAGCTTTAACTGAAATAAGTGGAGGCTGCTTTGTTAGACTGAAATGGGTACTGCTACACCATTCTCAATCTGCCCTTAACCAGTCCTCACTGTCTGCCTTCCTATTTACATCCAGCTCAGCCCAGTGGGTGACACTGGCTGTCAGCCTCTTCCTCCTGAGTCTCAGCGTTGATCCCCAAGTAGAACTCTGCAGGGAGGAGAATGGATATAAAACTAGTACGAGTTGGCTCTGCTTGCCATTGACTCTGGTGCCACCTACTGTTTGCCTCAATTTCTTCAGACCTTCCAGTTGCAACCGGCACAGATCACAATTTATTGGGCTCAAGACCTTGAACAGACATACTTCAGTTGCAAAGGGATTATTCATAAGAGAGGAATAGACTCATTTATGGAAGGTATGCCCATCAACGTTACCCATTTTTTCCTGTCAAGATTCATATCCCATCAACACACACACACACACATGCATATAGAGGAGCTTAAAGCTATAGTTAAAAGGTAAAGTTAAAGGGACCCCTGACTATTAGGTCCAGTCGTGACCGACTCTGGGGTTGCAGCGCTCATCTTGCTTTACAGGCTGAGGGAGCCGGCATACAGCTTCCGGGTCATGTGGCCAGCATGACTAAGCCACTTCTGGTGAACCAGAGCAGCGCACGGAAATGCCATTTACCTTCCCACCGAAGCGGTACCTATTTATCTATTTGCACTTTGACGTGCTTTCGAACTGCTAGGTGGGCAGGAGCAGGGACCAAGCAACGGGAGCTCACCCTGCTGCAGGGATTCGAACCACCGATCTTCTGATTGGCAAGTCCTAGGCTCTGTGGTTTAACCCACAGCGCCACCCGTGTCCCTAGAGCATGCAATTAAACGGCCATATAGCAAACCTCCAGGGACAGAGGTAGTATATCTGTAAATATCAGCTATTGAGGACAAAAGAGGGTGGTTCCCTTCATGCTCTGGCTTCCCTTAGGTGACTTGCTGGCTTATGTAGGAAACAGGACTTTGGCATGTTCTAGCAAAGCTTAAGCAACTGCCTTACGTTGAGCTGAGGGTCTGCCTGATCTAATGCTGTCTACAGAACTCCTTCAGCTTCCATGCTACCCATTCTTCCCATTGCAGGTCCCCTTGAGATTGATGAGGGATCTGTTCCCTTGGCTACTTTAGAAGCATGTGGTTGGGTGAGGGAAATGTATGATCAGCTACTTGGGGTTCGTTGGTTTCACCTAGGGCCCTTACATTTCGACCCTACTCCAAATCTGAGCGATGAAATACAAGCAATACATTCTTGCTGCAACAAGGCCTGGGCAAAGATGTTGATTTCAGTTTCTCTAAGTTTTGCAGTCTGAAGCTCAGTTCTCCACACTATAGCATCAATTTGCAATTCATTGATTTTTAATTCGCCAACCGTTCAGTGCAAATTTCTGACAATGCACACATTTTTATGTGCAATTTTGCCCAATACGTGTATGCACATTTCTGCAAAGCAGCTTTCCCAAAGATAATGCGATTTTATGTCATTTTCATTAATCTGTGCATTTCTGGGCAACAGTGCCCCGATATATGCACATTCACTGCAAAATTCAGGAAAAAAGCGAATTTTGAAGACTGGCTTGTGATCTGCCTCTTGCTTTGGAACGTATGAATTTAGTAAGTTTATTTTCTCATGTGAACTGAATAGGACTTCTCCCCCATCCCGAGCAGGGATGAGGCACAATCAAATATTTGCATTCTTTTTAGCAATGCGCCTGTAAGGAGTCGAGCCTCACTGGGCAGAGCACTTGCAGAGTGTCTCAAATGTGAGTTGGTGAACTGGTGCTTGGAGAAGAGCCTTGGAGGAAATCAGTGAGAGTTTGCAAGAAGGAGTGTTGTCCCATTCACAGCCCATGTGTGCATGGTGGGTACATGCACAAAGGCTGCATATGGCTATATTCTAACTCCACTGGTGAAGGCAGATTGGAGTTTAGTACTAGCAGCTGGGAATCCCAAATGGGGAGGGCACTATGGCACTCACATCCTGCTTGCAGGTTCCTCGCAAGCATCTGGATGACTGCTGTGTGAGGAGCGCCAGTGTGAGAACAAGGTCACTGTGCCTTTACTGGGCGTTATACCGGAATGAATGAATCACAGAATCGTAGAACAGTAAAGTTGTAAGGGATGACGGGGGTCATCTTGTCCAATCCTGTACAATGCAGGAATCTTTTGCCCAACATGGGAATGAATGAATGAATCTTTATTTGCGTAGCCATTGGCCATAGCAATAAAACAACAATACGATATACAAGGAATAGAAACAGAAAGTCAATTATATATAATACATTTTAGGGTTTTGAATCAGTAGTCAAATGGCGGATCTTATTCTGATTGCCCAAGCTAAAAACCTTGCAGCCTTTGCTGTCACCTGCTCATCTTGATATGTCAAGAGAAAGGACACTGTGGCAGTGGTTGGGCGACCCGGAATGGACAATAAAAGAGGGGTGATAATCTCATTCCTCAAATCTTTATAAAGAGTGCAAGCCAGAAGGGCATGCACCACCGATTCGGTACTGCCATCTCCACAGGGACATAAGCGTTTCTCGTGTGGAATCTGTTGGAATTATCCCTCAAGTACAGCCGGCCCAACATGGGACTTCAACCCATGATCCTAAGATTAAGACTTCCATTCTCTACCAACTGAGCTATCCATGAATAATGTTTATATATAGTGGACAGGCGAAGAATGGAAAGTTATTACTTTTTCTGTTTTGCATTTTAGAATATTCATTTAAACAACCTTAAAATATCAATGAATTCCCTTCTTCTCTTTCCATGGTTCATTTTGCATAACATAAATCCCTGCATATTTTATATAAACCAAACCATTCAGTATTCCATTATTACAGCCATCAGAACTTAGAATCAAAAATTATTTAAGCTTCTTAACTCCCCCCCCCACACACACACTTTCTCTCTCTCTTTCTCTTTCTCTCTTTTAATTCCTTTTTCTTTATCTCTTTTTCTCTCTCTTTCCTTTCTCTCCTCTCTCTTCTCTTTCTCGTTTATGCCTCTGGATTCATGTTTTAGTTTGAACCCCCCCCCCAAAAAAAATATATTTGTATCTTTGTATTTCTCTTTGTAAACTCAAATCAAATTTGTGTTTTTTTTAAAAAAAATAACAGAATTAGTGTAGTATAGTGGTTAGAGTACTGGACTTGGACCTGAAAAATGGGTTCAAAGCCCCACTCAGCCACAGAGCTCACTGGGTGACCTTGGGCCAGTCACTGCCTCTCAGCCTAACCTATCCCAAAGGGTTGTCTCGGGGATTAAATGTGGAAAGGGAGAAACATGTGTACCACGTTGAGCTCCTTTAAGATAAGGTGAGATATAAGTGCAATAAAATAGACGATAGACTAAATGAGCTCTTCTTACATTCTTCAGGGCACTCTTGTGGGCCTTCTCTTCTATTAGTGTGTCCTAGTGCTCTGAGCATCACCAAGCACCTTGGTCTAGTGCCCACCATGAATTCTCACAAGACCTCCGATATAATGCCACTGTGGTAATATGGGGGATTATAATGGCATCTAGAGTCCTCCATCCAACACTGGTCAGAGCACCACAAAAAGTTTCAGTCGAGGTCCATCTTAAGAGTTAGGGGTGAAGCTTCCCCAAAAATGGACCGCCAGCAGCTGCTCTAAGGTACCAGGTGCTGACTCTAGCCCTGATCCAAAGACTAAAATTGCCTAATTACACCAGCATCTTTAAGCTAAAGATGAAAATGTCAGCAGATCCCGTCATTGATTTCAAAGGCCTTCTGTAGTCTGGCTCTCAGATTCTGGTGTCACTTGAAAGCAGGAGAATTCTCCACAGGCAATAAACCTGCTTGGATCGCAACAAAATTCAATTTCTTGCCAAGAGTTCTTGCCAAGGGAACAGGAAATGAGTCAGCCATGAGTCAGGTATTTGTTGGCAGAGACCCGACGCAACACCAGGGGGTGCTGTAGTAGAAGCGTCTGGAGGGACAACGGGTTGTGGTGCTGCAAGCAGCAAAGGGATTTCAAGGTTGGGTCATTCTAGGGACAATGTTTCCTAATCTTTATTGCCTAAAGGCTTGTGTGACAAAAAGAGGAATTAGATTCACACCGTTGAAACAATCTGGGTGGCCTAAATATATACATGTATTGCCTCACAGGCAGGAATTTGCAAAGGGAACCGTTTCCACATCCGGGGCATGGAAAGAGACTGACAAAATCACACACACAGGTGTACCCGTGTCCCGTAACACTGCTGGAACCTGTAGAGACTGCAGTGGAATGAGAAAGAGCAGTTGGTGTGAGGTACAGACTTCATATTATTTTAGCTGTATGTTGGCATCAAACTGCCCTCAGCCAGCCCTCACCTGCCTGCTTTCTTATTTACACCCAGTCCAGGGACTAGTTGTCAACTTCCTCTTCCTTAATCCCACTGTTGTCATGATAGAAGCCCTTAGGGAGGAGGATGTGGGCAGAACTGGAATTACTTGGCCCTGCCTGTCATGGACTCTGGCCCCACCTATTGGGGGCCTCTGTGCCTTCCACCCTACCAGACCCAATAGGTGCCAGGTTCTACTGCTTAGCTTTGTAGCTGTGCCTTTAACTGGAAGATTTAGAATCCCCACCTCCCAAACAAAGGTTGTCAGTGTGCCCCCACTGCCACCAACATCTGGCTCTACCAAGGGACTTCATATTAGAAGTTTCTGCTTGGAGAGGAGTGCATTACTCTTTCTTTCTTTCTTTCTTTCTTTCTTTCTTTCTTTCTTTCTTTCTTTCTAATTTGTCCTGCACAATGGAGGCAACAGTATTGGATAAGGGGTGCTTTTTCCTCTGGAGGGAGAAAAACAACTGGCTTGGTGTGCACCTGATTGGAATGGTAAGGGAAAAGCCACCCCACCCCCCATTTTGATCAATTTTAGACCCCAAGTAGCTATTTTTCAAAACTAAATAAGTAAAAAAACAAGACATCACATGTAGTTTGCACTTCATAGTAATCTGGAATATAATATATACTTAAAGGTGTTGGTGGCAAGAAAAAACTATGCCAAAATCCAGGTGAGAGAACCCCAGGAGAGATTTAAAATCACAAAATATGCAGCACAGCAAAGTATGGAAATATAGGCCATTAGATCTTTAAAATATGCCCATCTAAGTTCCTGCCAAAACTCCCCTCTTCCCCTAGCAGAGAAAAAGACCACACGTTTGGGAAGTTAAAAACTGGTTTACTTACAAATTCTTCAAAGGTCAGTTTCGTGTGCTTTTCCATACAGCATTCACAAAACACAGGCAGAGAGACTTTGCACCTAATAGCCCCCGTTCTTCAATTGCTAATATCACAGTGAGAAGCCAAAGCAAATGTGCTCTGCTATCTTCATTAGAAATGGGGATATTACTGGTACCTCCTTTGCCAACCTAGTGCCCTCAAGATGCTACAACTCCCATCAACCCCACCTGGTAAGAGGGGGAGGATCAGTCTAGGTAATTGGAGCCCCTGGTGAGAGGCCTGGTTGCTTTAAAAGGCCCTACCCTCAAGAATGTGTTAGATTTGGAAACTCCCAGACTCTTTGCACCAGCTGCTGTGCTTAAGAAACCTATTGTTTTGACACTTCTGCAATTTAGCATGCCTTATATCGACTGCTGTTTATTTCCTGCACTTGCCTAGCATGTTTTGCACAACGGCTCTCTGTGCCCTTTTTAATCAGACTGCTCTGGAAACGTTTTATCTTATCTGACTCAGGTATGTTAGCAACTGATAAGCAACATTGTCAACCAATAACATCTCAATGCCTAATGCTGTGTCTGTTTTGTCGCAAATTTTTAGCACATTCTAGCGTAAGTGACGTTGGAAAGCGCTATTTTATTTGGAGCACTGTATTCTGTTCTACAATTCATTGATGCTATCCAGATTTGCAGGGCTGACTCAAAACTATTCTTTGCTGCCCTAGGCATAGCAATGCCAGAGAAATCTGTTGAAAACAGAAACATGAGCAGAAACTGCCAAGGTTTTCTTATTCATCCCAAGTCCAGAACAGAAACCAACCTATTGAACACAATCAGCACTTGCTGCTGTTGTTTTCAGTCTGCAAATGATACATAATTGATTACTCCCAAAATCTGCATTGTGTTTGCGTTGTAATGAATTGGGCAGAATAATGTAATGACAAAGTAACTGACACAAATAATTATGTAGGTGATGTATTTTTTCCACAGCAGATAGTGAGACAAATAATATGAGATCCAGCACCGAGGGCCTTCTGGAGGTTCCCTCCCTGCGAGAAGTGAGGTTAGAGGGAACCAGGCAGAGGGCCTTTTCAGTAGTGGCACCCTCCTTGTGGAACACCCTCCCATCAGATGTCAAGGAAATAAACAACTATCTGACTTTTAGAAGACATCTGAAGGCAGCTCTGTTTAGGGAAGTTTTTAATGTTTGAAGTTTTATCGTGTTTTTAATATTCTGTTGGGAGCCGCCCAGAGTGGCTGGGGGAACCCAGCCAGATGGGTGGGGTATAAATAATAAATATTATGTAATAATAATAATAATAACAACAACAACAACAACAACAACAACAACAACAACAACAACAACAACAATAAATCATCATCTTCAAGGGCAGCCTCATGCAGATCACACTGCAGTTCATCTAACCTGGAGGCTACCAGAATGTGGATCATTGTGCCCAGAAATAGCCACAGCTGAAGTTGGTGAAATGCACACTATATAACTGAGGCTGCCTGATTCTCTAGTCACAAAGCTGGATCTAAGATTGCGAGCCCGTTCTTTTGCAGGAGGAATGAAACGGCACCCCAAAGAGGTGGAACACGGTGGCTCTACCTCCATCCCTCTCACTTCTTCACCTTTCCGGCCCGGTGGCTAACCCCATTGCCAGAACTGTTTCCTCCCATCACTTACTCAACTCTTGTGAAACTTGTCAGTTCACTTCCTCTTGGGGGGTCCGTGGAAGCCATTAAGAAAGAAAGCGAGGCAACAAACAAACAGACCCACATTCACCACCTCCGCTAGTGGTGATATGCAAATATAGAAACGAGACGAGCTTCGGGGCACAGACGGCTGGAGAAGTCGGTGGCAGAGAGATTTCAAAGTCCAAAAGGGTAAGAGGGGCTGGCGGGTTCTTTGGAGAAGGACTGTAGGTCAATGGCAGAGGAGCTGCTTTGCATGCACAAAGTCCCATGTTCTATCCATTGGAATTTCTAGGTAGGGATAGGAGAGACAGCTCCCCCCATCCCCGAAACCCTGGAAAGAGGCTGCAAGTCAGTGGAGAGCCTGCTGAGCTAGATTGTCTGATTTAGTATAAGGCAGTGTTTCCTTTGGTGCCCCTGTAATGGGACAACAATCAAGAGTGAAAAGCAGGAGGTGTCCTTAACAGGGCATAATTTAAGCTAGGCAGAATTGCTGCAGCGGGAATTTACAGGGACCTTTCTCAATAGCAGGTGCGGTTCTGGAAGATGTGAAGCCATGACAAAAATGAAGGGTTCCTTTGACCATGTGTGGCATGCTTGTTATGATTGATTGATTGATTGATTGATTAGACTGTTTATTCCACCTTTTCTCCAAGTGCACAAAGGATGTGTGCAAGATATTCTCCCATCCTTATCTCCACAAGAACCCTGTGAGGTAGCACAGCCTGCTGAGACAAAGAGCTATAGTCACTCATGGCTATGTAGGGATCTGAAACACTTTACCACCACAACTCACTAGAATAGTTCTCCTTAGTCCTTTTTCAGCCCCCCCCCTTACATTGCCTTAAATAAAGTAGTGATTTGGGTGAGGGGTTGTAGGGACGAGCATGCTAGATCCCCCCCCCCTGGTTGTTTTCACCACCTGGAAAATTAATGAACCATAATTTTAACAAATTCATCTGCTGCTTAGTTGGACCAAAATGTATCTGACCAAAATATTTTAAATTTAATTGCTGTGGGTTTTCCCACTATTTTCAGTGGCTTAATCTGTGGTTTAATGAATTGACTAAGTATCTGAAGCCCTGTTTATAATCTGTACTGTGGCTTCAGTCCTATATACCCTAACCCCAGCAAACACTGGGTTGCATCCATACATTTAAAGCACATGATTTCACACACACACCTTGAACCCTGGGAACTGTAGTTTGTTAAGGGTGCTGGGAATTGTAGCTCTGTGTGAGGCCAAAACTACATTTCCCAGGAGTCCATCTGTTTTACATGGATGGTGTGGATTTGACCACTGACACATGCATCTGAGATGGGATGGTGGAGAAATTCATTTGTTTCCATTTAAAACCAAACTTACATAATTTTCATTTTCTGAAACAATATGCAGACTGAAACACAGTCATCCTCCAAAATTCACACCTCTCCAGATTTAGCAAGGTCATTATCCAGCCACATAATGTGTGCGTCGGTGTATGTGCTAGGATAAAATATGCCCATATTCATGAACCCAACACATATTGGGGAAAATTGCTTTGCAAAAATGTGAATATTAAGCAAGATTGAAAAATTCAGACAGGAATGCTGAAAATTTTTCAGGAGGACTTCCTTTGGGCGGGATAAAAATATATATTGTAAACTGACAAGGAAATGTGGCGAAGTGACCTTAAGACTAAAAAAAAAAATATGAGAAACTGGGAGAAACAAAAATTTACATATTCACTCATCACCCCTTTAAGTCATGAGGTTTCTCCTAATGTTCAACTGATATCTATCCTCCCAAACTTTAAGTACATGACAATCCAGCTCTAGCCTCTTCCATTAGCAGAGAACAACTTCTTCTTCGCACAGGTGGAAAGATCTGTCAGATTCTCCTCTCTCAGTTTCTCAGCCCCCCCCCAAAAAAACCCTCAAATCTGCTATTTCCTTTTACTAAGTCCTCATGAAAATTCTCCAGCATTTTAGTGTGAATTTGTCTCTAATAAACATGTTTGTAGGCAGTTTTGACTAATGCACTCATGTCTGCAAGCAAATTCTCCTGATGCACTTTTGTATCTTATTTTCATTAATATATTCATTCTTCTCCATACTTCCCCCCCAACGTACTGTATGCATTGTTGTGAATGTTCTTTGGTTGGAGAACTGCATGGTGCATTTTGTATAAGTGAGAATTCTGAAGGTTGGCTATGTTTTGCTTCTCATATTATTTCAGAAAGTGCCAATTCGATAAATTCAGATTTAAATGTGAACCAAATTGAATTTCCCTTTCATCCCTAGACCCTCAGGGATCTGGAGTACCATCCTCTCCCCTCTTAGTCTTTCCTCCTCCAGGCTAAATAAGCTCAGTTCTGTCACCCTTAACTCAGATAACTTTGTTTCCATTACCACTGACCATCTTCATTGCCCTCCTTTGAAGCTATTCCAATTTGTCTAACTCTTCCTTGATTCACCAGAACTAGACACAGCAGCTCTCTGTCTTCACCCATTTTTCTTGTTGTCTTCCTCTCAGGCCAGTCCTTGGAGAAGATTTGGCATGCTACTAAAGTCACATCCCTGTACTCCTAAATGGGTGAAATCTCATGCTCCCTTCCCTAGACTGTATTTGTTTGTTTGTGTTTGTGTTTTTATTATATTTCCCCTCCACCCTAAGGTCCCAGAGAGGGCTAATAACAATTAAAACAACTTATAGTGACAAAAATAGGGTGGGTCCTGAAATATACACATCTCAGCTGTCAAAATCCAGGGTAAAAACTAAGTCTACTAACTCTCAACCCTCCACTTTTAATTGAAGAGGCTGCTTTTAATTCAGAGGCTACTTTTCTTTTCTATAATATAATAATTTAATACTAATTTATTATTTATGGTATACCCTGCCCATCTGGCTGGGTTTCCCCAGCCACTCTGGGCAGCTCCCAACATAACACGATAAAACAGCAAACATTAAAAGCTTCCCTAAACAGGGCTGCCTTCAAATGTCTTCTAAACGTCAGATAGTTGTTCATTCTCTGGACATCTGATGGGAGGGTGTTCCACAGGGCAGGCACCACTACCAAGAAGGCCCTTTGCCTGTAGTAGTAGTAGTAGTAGTAGTAGTAGTAGTAATAATTACATGGAACTGACCATCAATATTATTGCTAGTCACTTGAAGTCCAACATTTTCATGTGCATTTTCACGCAAAGGAATAAACATGAGAAGATGGCAAAGGCCATCTGTGTATGCTTAGCGCACTCTTGTCACAGGGGCGGCAAGGCTTAGCCTTTCTATTTTTTTTTATTTTTTTTTAATTAAATATTTATTAGCATTTTCAAAAAACAAACAAGAACAAAAAATAAACAGAACAAAAGAAAAATACAAAAATACATAACAAAATTAAACAACAAAAGAAAAATAAAAACAACACATAAAGTTACTAATACTTATTGTTCTTAACCTTATTTCTCAGACTTCCTCACACCTCCCCTTCTTGTATTCCAATTTAAATTGTCAGTTCAGCAAGTCCTTAACTTATTTCTTTACCTTAACTTATACATTTATTCTAACATACCATTTTTTACTTTGCTTCTTTTTTCCATTTCCTCCATTTATTTTTAACAATCTTATTTTCAATTAATTTAAAAAAGAAGAAACCAATTTTACCTTATTAAAAACACACATCAATACTTATACCTCATTAACTGTTCTTAAACCTTTTTCCTAAAGTCGACCAAAATTTCCCTTCCACGATTTACCCAATTTCCTTACCACTAATTAAAAATAAAAAAGAAAACAAACTATCCTTATGTGCCCTTTGGATTCCCAACCTCCACCCACCCTTTTCCCGGTTCCAGTCCCCGACCAATGTCCATCAGTCTTTATGTTATTTATTTAGCCTGGAGACCTCACGTCTGAGGCCCTTTTATCTCTCTCAGTTCCTTTCTGCCGGTCTCTTTGATGGTCCTTAATGTTAAACCCCAAGTCTCGGAGGGGCTCCGGCCCAGCAGAATCCTTGTTGCTTCCAGCCAGTCTTCCATACTTAAAAGCAAAGCCTATGGGGGGCTCCAACTCTTAAGGCTTAGCCTTTCTAAAAGCAGGTTCTAGGTCACAAATAACCTGATTCAATTTCAGCTTTGACAGGTATCGTTTGGGGGTGAGGGAGGATGCCCTGAATTTTTGGTTCTTGCATGGAGAAACCACAAAGCCCACACATTCTGGAGAAAGAAGAACGGATGTGACAAGAACCACATGACGTGGCGTACCGTAACCCCAGGGAATTTGCATGCCATGAATACTACATTTTTCCTGCCAGCAAACAGCTAGAGAGCAGTCTTGACTCATAGAGCATTGGGACAGATAGACCCTAGAAACAGCATTCAACCAGTTTTTGAGTTCTGCTACAGGTGTTTGGTGTACGCTACGCTTCTCCTGGGTGGGCACCCTCAGGCATTGGGCCCAAATACAGCCCTCTAGGCCACACATCCTTCCCAGACACACACCACACCAATCTTGCTTCAAACCCTCATTGAGCCTTGGGCTCTGATAATGCCTTGTATTTGTCTGAATGTGTTTGTCTCATGCTATGTATCATGGAGTCCTTATCCAGGGATGCAGGTGGCACTGTGGTTTAAACCACTGAGCTTCTTGGGCTTGCCGATCAGAAGCTCGGCGGCTCGAATCCCTGCAAACGTGGTGAGCTCCTGTTGCTCTGTTCCAGCTACTGCCAACCTAGTAGTTCGAAAGTGCACCAGTGCTAGTAGATAAATAGGTAGCGCTGAGGCAGGAAGGTAAATGATGTTTCTGTGCACTCTGGTTTCTGTCATGGTGTCCCGTTGTGCCAGAAGCGGCTTAGTCATGCTGGCCACATGACCCGGAAAGCTGTCTGTGGACAAACTCCGGCTCCCTTGGCCTAAAAGCGAGATGAGCGCCGCAACCCCATAGTCGCCTTTGACTGAACTTAACTGTCCAGGAGTCCTTTACCTTTACCTTATTAAGGTAAACCCAACATATTTGTTGGAACATCGGTACTATGAGCAAAAAAACCATTATGGTGCAATTCAAATGTGATACAAATGTGATACATAGATATACAATCTATATCTATGTCTATTGTATTTATCTGTCTGTACACACAGACCGAGACACACCTACTGAGGTTCTAGCACTGATCAGAATGGGTGTTTGCACTTAATCTTTTATCTATGGGTTATCTATACCCAACAAGATCCCCCCCCCCAACTGCTTTTATCTTCCAAGAGGAAAAAGCATCACTGATGCAACATTTTTGCTCCATTGTTGCAGGGCAAACACAGAAAGGGAAATGGGAAATGATGGAGCTCCTCTCCAAGAAGAGTCTTGGTAGAGGGGCATGCACAAACACACCCCTATGCACTCCTGTGCGTACACACACACACTTCCCCCTTTCTCCCATCGCAAAACAGTTGCCCCACTGTTTATGTAAGAACTGCAAGGAAGTTGCTTCATGGGCTTTAAAGAAACTAGAAGTCTTTGTTCTTTTAGTCGAAGGGAGCATCGGACGTCACTGTCGATTCAGGTGGCACATCCTCTATGAAAGTCCATTGCTGCAGGACGGGGGCAGCAATCACGAAATATTTTGCTCCGCTAGATTTGAAGCCTGCCCCCTTGAAGCGAAGCTCAATGGCTTAAGAGTTTTGTGCCCCAAGTATAACAGAAAGAGAAGATCAACGGGCAATTCTATTACAGTGGTACCTCGGGTTACAAATGCTTCAGGTTACAGACACTTCAGGTTACAGACTCCACTAACCCAGAAATAGTGCCTCGGGTTAAGAACTTTGCTTCAGAATGAGAACAGATATTGTGCGGTGGCAGTGGGATGGCGGCAGCGGGAGGCCCCATTAGCTAAAGTGGTACCTCAGGTTAAGAATAGTTTCAGGTTAAGAACGGACCTTCAGAATGAATTAAGTTCTTAACCCGAGGTACCACTGTACTTATTTATTTCTCTGCATTGCATTTATATCTCATCTTTTCTTCAAGGAGCTCAAGGTAATATCCATGGTTCTTCCCTCCCCAACATTTAATACTCACAATGACCCTGTGAATTAGGTTAGGCTGAGGGGTGGTGCGCTTCATGCCTGAGAAACAGCTCTGGCCCACTCATGAGGCAAGGTGAAGCAACCGCCTCAGGCGGCAGCAGATCCCAGTGTAAATCTTTGTTCCCTGCTTGATCCTATTGTACAGCTTCACTCACACCTTCATCCCTGGCAGGGAGGGAATTTGCATTTTGTGGTTTGCCTTAGGTGCCAAAATATCTTCGGCTGTCCCTGCTGTGCAGGGATTTGAACACCTCGTCTCCCAGGTCCTAATCCGACACTCTAGTGACACCCCACTGGACAGCATCAAGCCTCCATCCCACAAGTCCCTGGCCTCCTTGGCTTGGCTGGCTGGCAGCAGGTGAAGTGCAAGGGCCCCCTTGGCTACTCTGATTAGCCTGCTAACACCCAGAGAATAAGGAAACAACTCTCCCTCCCCTGTGAACGCTGTATGAACTTGTGATGGAGAAGTCAGTATCAAAGAGTGAAACAGCTTAAGGAGAGGCAGCAAGCAACAGCAGCATCTGCAAGAGAGCTAGCAGAATGCCCCCCTGACTGGTCCCATGCTGGAAGAATATTATAATAATAATAGTTATTATTATTATTATTATTATTATTATTATTATTATTTATTTATTTATTTATTTATTTATACCCCGCCCATCTGGCTGGGTTTCCCCAGCCACTCTGGGCGGCTCCCAACAGAATATTAAAATACAATAGTCTATTAAACATTAAAAGATTCCCTAAACAGGGCTAAAAAACCTCAAGGAAGCTCCTGTTTAAATATCCTAGCTCTGAAGTATTGAGAGCTCCTGGTCAGTGTGCACACCACCAGGTTGGGTGAACCCAGTGGTCTGGCTCTGTCGAGGGGGATAACTTCTCAGGTTCCAGCCCAAACGCCACCAGTTCGGCCCATCAGCAAGCTGAAAGTTCATATTAAAAGCAATGCTCTGCAAGTAGAGAGCCACAACCAAATCAGATAGGGCTTCAGGCAAGCCTTTTAGCTTATCAGCAATTAGCACCTGGCGTCAAGAGCAAGTTCGGGAGCAGTGGGGGGAATCAGGCATGGGTGCGGTCATGCTCTGCAACCCTGTAGAAATGTTTTCTGCCTCAAGTGTTGTTTTGCTCAGTCTTTTTGGAGAGCAAACCAAACTGAGCCACTATCGCTACAGCAAGAAAGACTTGAACCTTTCCACTCATTGTGCATCCTTAACCAGCTTTGGGAACCGTGGAAAACAGACCTTGTCTGGTAACACTAGCATGTGCATGATTACATTTAGCAGCCACTTTGCACGAAAGGGAAAATAGTCTCAAAGCTGCTAGATGAGAAAAATGCTAATCAAGCTCTGGTCCAAGTTTGACTCGAGAATAAAATGTGTGCCCGCAGTCATAAAATTCTGCTGATGTTTCTCTCCCTTCTTCTTCCCTACACAGTTCCTCCACTGCTGTCTGCCACCCAAGAGGACCATGAGCGCTTCCAACATCACCCAGAATGCAACATCAGCGCTATCGCCCTTGCCAGGCGCGGTAGTTGGCCTAACTGTGCTCTCTCTCGCCTTCATTCTGGGCTTCCCTGGCAATGCTTTTGTGGTTTGGAGCGCAGGCTGTGTTGTCCGCAAGCGTACGGTCACGTGCCTCCTCATCCTTCACCTGGCCATAGCTGACTTGGCAGTGCTGCTCACGGCGCCCGTATTCCTGCGATTTCTAAGCGCTGGGAACTGGGAACTCGGCAAGGCGGTCTGCAAAGCCTGCCATTACATCTGTGGGGTCAGCATGTACGGCAGCGTGTTTCTCATCGCCCTCATGAGCTTGGACCGCTGCTTAGCTATCTCCAAGCCCTTCATCTCACAGAAGATACGCACCAAACGTACCACATGGCTTCTGGTTTTGGCAATTTGGGTGGCTGCTGTTTTCTTGGCCATCCCTGTACTTTTCTACAGAAAGGTGATTTTTTGGGAAAATAGGTATATTTGTTTAATCCTTCACCCCACAACCAATCATTTGATCTTCCACAATCTCTTCGAAACCATCACTGGGTTTGTGGTGCCTTTTGCTGCCGTGCTCTACAGCTATGGAACCATTGGCCTACGGCTGAAAGAGACCCGTTTCCGTCGGAAACGCCGTACAAACCACCTCATTGGACTTATTGTGCTGGCCTTTGCTATTTTCTGGCTCCCTTATCACACGGTGAACCTTCTGGATGTGGCTGCTGTGTGGAGCGGCTCTGAAAATGTAAAAGAAGCCGCTAAGATGGCTAGGCCGACCTTGGTGGCTCTCGCCTTCTTCAGCAGTAGCGTCAACCCCATCCTTTACGCCTTCAGCGGCAGCTCTTTCATTCGGTCAGCCGGCTTTGGATTCATGGCCAAACTCTTTGAAGGAACTGCCTCAGAAGTGTCCAGCTACAGGCGTGGTACCAGTCGGGACCATCAGTACCAGGCAGACGCCAAGTTGGCCACCTTAAATAATGTGAGTCCCGAGTCTATGACCATGTCTACTAACCCAGTGGAGAATGGATCATCTCGAGAACATGAAGATACTTTTAAACCTCTCAAGTCACCTTGAAAGCCTACTGTTTTGTGGAGTGGCGTGGATTCTGTGCATGCACAAATGGATTGTCTGACCCATCGTGGTTTCATATTGCGTGCTAGAAATGGCCTCTCTTTCCATCCCTCCCCCACCCCGTTACCCTTTATCTGAGATACGCAGGTCCCACACATCTGTAATCTGCTGTATGGCATGAAGATTTCATTTGGAGGCACACAGCTGTCGTATTGAGATTTCCCTCAAAGCGCTCGCTCTCAGGCCTAGCAACCAGCTTCCTCAAAATATTGCGCACCCAGCACCTCAAAACTGTGACGCCCTAACTGAAAATGCATTACAGAAACTACATAGAGCTTTTTGATTATTCAGTACAAACATTTAGGCACCATAAATGGACACTGTTTGGTTAAAAAGCAAGGTCCACAGGTAGCCAAAGAGAGGGCATTGAACATATGGAGTGTCTCACATACCACATTAGCCCACCTAAGCATCTAAGGGTTGTAGCTATACTCTAAGTTAGAGTAGACCCACTGAAACACAGGTGCCTTAATTAGCCATGCTCGTTTATTTCAACGAGTCTACTCTGAATATGACTCAAATTGGTCACAAACCCGAATTGCTGTATTGGCACTTCCTCTCTCTTTGTGCATGCTGAAACCTGGCCTCCAATATTTTAAAAGTTTTTCTTACCTCACAAAATATGCTTCAGTTTTTCTATCTCATCCTCAGGGTGCTTTAGAATTTGATTTCAGTGGGTATATGACGGGTCAAGCTTACCTTAGCAGTGAAAGGTGAAAAGATGTATTTGTGGGTAGTATTAACTAAGCTTTACTAAGAACAGACCCATTAAAATTAATGGACCTAAATTAGGCATATTCATTAATTCCAGTGAGTCTATGCTGAATAAAAATTAGGTTTGTTTGATTTACTTCAATAAAAGCTTTTTTAAAATCATCATCATCAATTCAATAGGCATAATAGAGGTACAAAAAAATCAGTGCAGTACATCCGATGGAGACTTATTATTTCAAACTTGCCATATTTCCAAAAGTGAAAATTCGGACACAAAAGTTGTTTCCCTGTACATTTCAGCTGCTTTGCAAAAATTTCACCCAGACGCCATTTTTGAAAGACAAATCCCAGCTATGTCTGGGAAATATCGGGTGTATAGCAGCCCCAGAAAATACTCAAGACCATTAGGAAAACCAGTTTTCCCATTGTACCACGGAGAGGGAGTCCTATGTGCCTGTATTTGTTGTGTATAAGGCGAAATCAGGGGACTGGGAGTTTGCACTGCCCTGACTGTCTCACTTCCTCCCTGTTTTCCTTCCTCATAAGCAACAGTGATGCACCTGCCCAGAATTATGCATAGTTCCACCTGGTGAGCCACTTCTGCTTTGCACATTTAGAGGAAAGCCTAGCTGAGGACATCACAAGGCTTTCAGGAAACGCTGGCATCTGGGAAGGTTATAGATTGCAGATCACCAGAGAGTGGATTTCTAGAATGAAAGCAGGGACATTCACAAGCAGCCCTCCGTCCCTTTGAAGTAGGGATGGATGGAACCATTAATTTCGGGTCTGTTTTCAGTTTTACATGTGCTAATTCATAAATCCTTTCTATGCTGCATCTGCATCAATCGGCATTAAAAAAAGCAACCAGTCTGTATGGAAATCTGTATTTAAATACACACTTAAATATGATTATATAAAAAAATACATATTTAAATACATATTTTATCTCAATGTACACACTGTTGAACACATTTTATAATAAAATATGTATTTTAAAACATGTTTCGGTGGGCTTTTTGCTATCTGTGTCGCAAAATTTGGAGAGGTGCAAATTCTGACAAATAAGTATTTGTATATCCATATTATTAATCTGTGAGGAAAGGTGGTGGTCAGTTCACTTAAATGCATGGAATGAACAAATTCCTCATCTATCCCTTATTGAAAGAAAGGTACACGCAACAAAAACTTGTGCTACAACTAGGACAATTTCACAAAAATGCGATCCCTACATTGAAAAGGTGGCAATAGAGTCTTGGAAAAGTCAAGCCCTTTCCAGGCCTCTCAGAGGCAAGGAAGACTCCACCCCAGGGCCGTAGCTAGGGGGTGGCGAGGAAGGCACCTGCCAGGGGCACAGGCAGGGGGGCGCAAAATCGGCTAAGAAATATAATTAAGTATTGGATTTTCTGTGAAAGAATTCATTACAAGGTGAAGTATGGAAGGAATTGAATGGGTGGAGGGGGGAGTTAGAGGAGAGGCTGAAAGGAGAGCTAATTTGTCTGTGTCTAGGGGGCACAATCTAGACCGTTCTGCCAGGGGCGCAAGTTCACCTAGCTACGGCTCTGCTGTACTCCAGCAGACTTTCGTTCTATTATTCCTCTTAGCATGTTCAGCTTATCTCGGCGTACTCTAGGATTCTCCAGCCCTACTGTTTGGGAATTCAATAGTGGCAGGCAGGATCAAAAATTAACACCAGGACAAAAGTTTAGAACTTTGAAAGTGTCAGTGTTTTCTTTATTCTTTTAAAAGAGCAGAATAAAGCCAACGAAACACTTAAGAGACACCGTTATTTACAAATAAAATATATACCACACTGTTTATTTATGCAAGAATTTAAATAGGTCGGCTCTGATTCCACTTGCACCTCTTCCTCCTTGCAAGCAGAAAGGGAGCAGCTCATCCCTTGAAAAGGCACCTGATGGCCTGACGAGTCATCACTGGATTTTGGAAGTCCAGCCCACAATCGCTTGCAACCTCACAGAGGATTTTCAGCCATGCCTTTGGACTTGCAAGATATTCCGGTTTTGGTCAGATCCTGGGGAACAGGATTCACACAGGGGGCGTGGGATGTTTCACAGCTTGAGGAGCACTTTCCTTTGTGGGTAACCTTCATTGGAGGGGCACCTAACAGTGGGCAGGGCCAGGAGCAAAAGTGAGTGGAGCAATGGGTGAGACTCTTGCTCTAAATTCCCTTTATCCCCTAAATCTCTCCTTCCTCTATCCATGAAGCAAGAGACCTGGTCACAGTTCAATGGCATATTCCAGCCAGGCAAAACCATTCAAAGGTGTGGAGCAGGAACCAGTGAGGGGTGTGGCCTGCACAGAGGGGTGTAGCCCAAGGAAAGTCCCAAGGGCTGGATGTACAGACCTGAAGGGCAACATCTGGCCTGTGGACAAGACGTATCCCCACCTGATTCAGACATGCTGCTTCCAGTGCGAGATGCGGTGCATACTATAAAGGGTTCCCATTTGGTGGAAAGCATGGTCGAAGTGTCAACTCATTAACTAGTAAAGTGACTGGAGAGGAGAGCTGAATTAGGCCCCCTCTGAGATATTTGGCAACAGCTGTGTCCCAGGTCTCAGGTCTAAGGCCTTAAACTGTGTACTGTATGCTTCCCTTCCCACAAAATCAAAACTAATCATGGGTGAGAATCCATTCCTTGAATGAAAAGGGGGAAGCTGTTCCCCGACATGATGTCGCTTTCAAACCCTGCAGCACCTGCACGTGGAAAAGAGGGTAAAGGTACGTGCCACATTCAGGAGAGGAAGAGGGCAGAGCAGGGCAGAAGAGAAACTGGCCTAGAAAGAAACTGGGGAAATACTGGTTTCTTGTGTGACAACCTAAAGGAACCAGTTGAGTGATGGGGGCAATGCTCAACCAGCCTCACCCCTTGTCTACAATAGACGACTACAACCCAGTAGTGGGACCATAGTCCTAGCTGTATCCCCCCAGTTTCCCCAAATTACTTCCCTCTCTGTTTGTTTAAGGTATGCCTGTTCGGACAGCCATCTGCCAGTCTGTGTCCAGCTTGGCTGAAACAGCCTCTCAGGCCAAATGGGGAGGTCTGGTGGGTCTGATTAGGCCCCTAGGATGAAAGCTCCCCACTGCTGATACAGGACATGCCTGTTCAGACATCTCCCAAACCACACCCAGTCCCTGCCAAACCCCATGGTTTCAAGAAGCCACACTGTGATTGGCCCCTGCTTAACAGACTGGGTGGGGATTAAGCACCATCATAAAATGACTGGACACCATGTTTTGGGCTTGGGAGCTGAGTTGAGCTTAGTTTAGTTTAGCAGCCTTCCTAAAGGAGGGTTGAAGGTATTCCTTAGACCACTGGTTTAGATCAAGCAGCTGGACTGAAGGTTCCTCAAATAAGGTTTGGGAACTTGATTGCGGAGTTGCTGTCTTCCTTCTGTGAAGTGGGATAAAGCCCAACTTGGCCATTTGAGGGGCCCTTAAAGAGTTCTAGGTGAGTCAACAGCAAGGTTTGTCTTTGTCACAGCAGGAAAACATGGAGGTGTATTGGTCATTGATTGCAGAGGTAGGATTTTGGTTTTGTTTGTTTTTTTCAAAAGGGGCAAATGTACTTCAGCAACTTTCTCCAGCTCACAGTAGTTTTACATATGTGGTGTGTCCTTGGGGTCTTTCCCCAGCCCCCAGGGTTCAATCTTCCTCCGACAGCCAGTCCATTTATGACACACATAGTTTGTGAGAGCCCATGAACCCCAAGCATGGAGCACAAAGACTTGCGGGAAATCCAGTGCTAGAGAGGTCAGTTAGAGTTAAGCCTCCTGCTGCCCCCAAGTGGCTGGAAGAAGCACCTGCAGCTGTCTCTAGGGAATCCCAGCCCCCCCCCCAAAAAAAATCCGGTGCTTGTCACAGTTTCGTTCCCAGAAACTCAGCTCAGCATAGGTGCTTGGGGGCCAGGCCGGGTCGTGTCTGTACAGACGAAGTATGTTCGAAGTTCACCTTTGCCTTTCACCTTTATAACCCCACGAAGGGAGCAAGTGTAACCCAGTGTCTCCAAGGCCTTGGCTGTTTCTTCTGTGACCTGTGTGGAAAGAAGAGAGGAGGAAACCATTAAAGAGAATGGTCTGGTTGCAAAACATACAGAAATCTGGTCAAAACTTGGTTGCTTTTGGTTGGGTTAGGTGAAAATGGCCACAACGAAAATACTCCCCTAATTTTTATTTTGTTCATTGGGAGGCCTTTACTAGTAGATGTCATAATTCCGAACCCATGACAGGTTATGATTCCAGTGTACGTTGCTCCCTCACACCTCTCCAGTTAAGGTGCATATACTAAAAGATGAACCTTTTTCCTGCTGCTTGGTTCCCAGGGATTGGTATGCAAAGTCACACTGGTTTTGAATATGGAGGTTTCATTTTGCTGGGGTAGGTGGGGACTGGATATTTGCTGGTGAGCCAAATCTTTCTCCCAACAGGTGTGTGTCAGGAACTGGACATCAGAGGGGGAATAGTGGAGACCGCCTCCCCCTCCTCCTCCTGAACCTTCCAGAGAAGAGGGAGACAGTGTAGATTTACAACAGTGGTTTCAGGTCAGCTCAGACATAGATGAAGAGAGTAGTTGAGAGATAATGGGAGAAGAAGAAGAGGGAGAGACAGAGACAGAGCAGCTGGCTGACACATTATCACTGGAGAACATTCCAGACCCCCCCCCTCCCAGAACCCGGCAAGTACATTTCCGAGTACAATTCAAAGTGTTGGTGCTGACCTTTAAAGCCCTAAATGGCTTTGGCCCAGTATACCTGAATGAGTGTCTCCACCCCCATCATTCTGCCCGGACACTGAGGTTCAGCGCCGAGTGCCTTCTGGTGGTTCCCTCACTGCAATAAGTAAGGTTACAGGGAACCAGGCAGAGGGCCTTCTCGGTAGTGGCCCCTGCCCTGTGGAACACCCTCCCACCAGATGTCAAGGAAATGAACAACTATCTGACTTTTAGAAGACATCTGAAGGCAGCCCTGTTTAGGGAAGTTTTTAATGTTTAATGTTTTATCATGTTTTTAATATTCTGTTGGGAGCCACCCAGAGTGGATGGGGAAACCCAGCCAGATGGGCGGGGTATAAATAAATAAATAAATTGTTGTTGCTGCTGCTGCTGTTGTTGTTACACCTGCCGTGGCTGACAACAGCCAGCTACTATTCTGAAAAGCAACTGGATGTATTTCCTTTCTGACTTCAGTGCCCTACACAAGTTTGTTCTCAGGTTGCTAGGCGGAAAACATCTTTTATCCCAAGCCATATAACTAGGAAGTAACTCACACCGCCCCCCGCTGCCCGCTGCCCAACAATCCATCCACATAAAACACTATCATTCAGAAACTACTTAGAAAGAGGAAACTTTTTTTATTTTAATAGGTGAGGAACAATGATAGAAGGGAAGCACAGGGAAGCTTCAGGTGGCGCTGGGGGCCACATAAGAAACCGCAGGCTGTGTTTTGAAAGCCCTACCTGTATCTTCCCCAGCACTCCCGTGCTCTCCATCCTGCTGGCCACATTGACTGTGTTCCCCCAAATATCATATTGGGGTTTCTGGGCTCCAATCACTCCTGCCACAACCGGTCCATGGTTTATACCTGAAAAAGAGATACCATAGAGGTTGGGGACACCGATATACAGTGGATTAAAGACTGCATACCTATGGTCAGCAAGTATTATTAATTAATTATTTTTAAGGGGGGGCTGGTGGAAATTTAGCAAGGGCTTGGGGGTCATTCTGGGCCAAATGTAATCAGTTGGTTTTTTGTGTGGCCCTCTACATCTGCTAGGATGCGGGTGGCACTGTGGTCTAAACCACAGAGCCTAGGGCTTGCCAATCAGAAGGTCGGCGGTTCGAATCCCCGCAACGGGGTGAGCTCCCGTTGCACAGTCCCTGCTCCTGCCAACCTAGCAGTTCGAAAGCACGTCAAAATGCAAGTAGATAAATAGGTACCACTCCAGCGGGAAGGTAAACAGCGTTTCCATGCGCTGCTCTGGTTCGCCAGAAGTGGCTTAGTCATGCTGGCCACATGACCGGGAAGCTGTCTGTGGACAAACACCAGCTCCCTCGGCCAGTAAAGCGAGCTGAGCGCCACAACCCTAGAGTCATTTGCAACTGGACTTAACAGTCAGGGGTCCCTTTACCTTTACACATCTGCTGCTGCCTCCTCCATTGCCTTCACAACTGAAATGACAGGCAGGTGTGCCAGCCTATCAAACACTGATCTATTAATCCTGCCCTTTCCCCATCTTCTCAGGGAGAGGCCGGCACACTCCCCTCCTTGAATCCTTACGATCACTTTGTGGGTCTTTAGGACAAAAGTGGGGAAGTAGCAGTCCTCCACATGTTGAATCGCAACTCCCATCAGCCCAAACTAGAATGACAGGGATAATGGGAGTCATAGTCCAACACATTTGAAGGGCTCCTGGTTGGGGGAAGGCTATCCCAGGCCTGTGGAGCAATGTTCAAAACAGTTTATAGCCTCCGTATTGTGTATGGAATGCCTCCCTTCCATTTTCTGCAGGGCTGCTAAAACCCACCCCTGGTTTAGCAGTTTATTCATTACTTTACTTTGCAGCACTGGGTTGGGGAAGGGAGGTTTCTTGGTGACAGCATAGGCACCAGCCAGCAAGTGCTGTGCACACTGCCAGTTTCTGCTAGAATGGGGATCGGGGAACTGGACCTGGACCTGACCAGCAAACCGCCCACCTTTCAGTCACCTGATACCATAATGATGTCAGGTGATGATGACATGGTTCAAAGGAGGTTGCTGTAAGCTGCCAATCAGCCACTTGGTGGTCGCAGCAACTGCTTTCTGTGCCAAAGAGCTGATTGTTGCTGGGAGCATATCTTCACAGAGGCTCCTTGTCGTTGCTGATCAGCTGATCAGCAGTTCCAGGAATCGGTTTGAAGTGTCAGCAGGGAGGGAAATGCTCTGAAACGCAGAACATTTTTCCTTCCGCAGAAAAGAACAGCTTGCATTCTAAGCCCTGGGGGAAGAGCTTTGAATGGACACTGCTTTCTGTGGAAAGGCGGGGGAGATTTTAGTAGTCCTCCCCTTTTCTCAGAAAGCAGCTTGCATTCAAAGCACTGGAGGAAGCTCTTTGAATGTTTCCTGCAGCCCCCTCAGTTGCACAAGGTGGTTTCCGATGGGGAATCCTCTAGCACAGCTGATCCCATCAGATGGTTGGGGCTTTGCCTGTGCAGGGTTCTCTATAACCACTGACGATTGTTGGCGCTTTGAAGCCTCAAAAGTCAACTGATAATCTGGACTTTGAATCATTTTGCTGCATTCACCCTTCTTGGTCCTGCCACAGACCTCAGACGTAGGAGGAAAGTGGGTGTGACTTGGTCAAAATGGCCTGGCAGGACAAATGGGCCTTGGGGCCAGATGTTCCTCACCCCAGTACTAGAGTTGATGTTTAAATCCCTTAAATGATGGGGCCCCCAAATATCTGGAAGACCGCCTCCTTCCCTGAAGACCCTCTCAGGTGTTGAGTTTGACAGAGGAAACCCCATTGGTAGTTCCTCCATCCTCAAGGCAGCCCAGGAGAGGACATTCTCTGTGGCAGCTCCATAGATGTGGAACTCCCTCCCCACAGCGGTGCATCTGGAGCCTTCATTATACAGCTTTCAGAGAATGCTGAAGACATGCCTCTTTACCCTGGCTTTCCATGCTTGCAGGTGTATGTTTTTAGGAGCCACCTAATTGTATGGTTGTAAATTGTTGCAGATTGTTCTGGGACCAGAGAGTGAATGATAAATAAATCAACAACAACTCATCAAAGAGAAGAATAAGTGCATTTAAATGCTATATAAATGCATATATATAAAGGTAAAGGTACCCCTACCCGTACGGGCCAGTCTTGACAGACTCTGGGGTTGTGCGCCCATCTCACTCAAGAGGCCGGGGGCCAGCGCTGTCCAGAGACACTTCCGGGTCACGTGGCCAGCGTGACAAAGCTGCATCTGGCGAGCCAGCGCAGCACACGGAACGCCGTTTACCTTCCCGCTGGTAAGCGGTCCCTATTTATCTACTTGCACCCGGGGGTGCTTTCGAACTGCTAGGTTGGCAGGCGCTGGGACCGAGCAGCGGGAGCGCACCCCGCCGTGGGGATTCGAACCGCCGACCTTTCGATCAGCAAGTCCTAGGCGCTGAGGCTTTTACCCACAGCGCCACCCGCGTGTATATATATATATATATATATATATATATATATATATATATACTGTGTTTGTCTTTATCAAACGTAATAATTTGTCTCTGTCACATGCTGAATTCGTGGCTGGGGTCAGGGGTGCAAATTCCTGGGGTCCAACCCTTTCGGGGGGGCAATAAATTTTGGGGGGGGTCAGGCCCCCCACATTAAAAAAAATCAGGGCCAAGTGCAGAGCTGTGTGTGGCAGGGCATCAGTGGCCAACTCCTTCTCCTCCTGCCGCAGAGGGGAAGGAGGGGAAAGCGGCCCACGGCCGGTGGAGGTGGCAGAAGGAGGCGAAAGAGGAGCCACTTCCGGCCATTGAAGGCATACTGCTACCATGCTCGGCTCTGCCCCCTGGCTCCTCCTATGTCCTGACACGATGTCATGATGTCATGCATGTGACATCACATGCAATGCTACACACGTGATGTTGCCCTTGCTCCAACCTCCCTCACAAGTTGGCGCCTCTGACTGAGGTGGTATTTGAAGAGGAGTCTTCTCAGCTCCCGCTTGTCTCACTCACCCACACGAAGCTTGAAACTGTTGAAAGAGTGTTTGTTGATCATGTCTAGCTTGGCTGCCAGAGCCATGGCAAATTCCACCATCGTCCCCAGGTGAGTGTAGCTCCTCTCAGTGTCCTGCAGGGACCACCCAGAAAGGAAAAGAAAAACATGTGTCAATAGGTGAATGCAAAATTAAAGACTAAGAGGAGAGGAGCCTAACCGATACAGTCTTTAAAAAAACCTGACCATACAAATTCAGACAAGAAAAGTTGACTGACATTCCACCTGGCTTCCTCCGACTCGGAGAAAGAAGTCTTTGGCCTCGAGACAACAAAGCTGTTGGACTGGCTTGAACTAACAGCTGTTGGCTTCCTTCCCTTCCAGAATTGTCTCCATTATAAGCCATCCCAATTGGCTGTATCAGGAGTGAGGCGGCAAGGCCCACTCCAATTCATGCCGTTCACAGGACAGACTGATGCCGAGTGAGGCACTCCTCAGACATCGCCAGCACTGGGTTGGAGAGCATGAGATATTTCATACATGGGTAAGGACTGGCTCAGGGACTTATGGGAACCCTATCAATGGCAATTTGTGCAGAGTTGAATCGACAGGTTTGTATAGCATGGCCCAAAGAAAAAATGAAGTGTAAACGACAGGAGAAAAACAAAAACAAACTACCCTCATATTCTTTGTGATTATCTCCAGAACAGGAACCAATTCAGCAAACACGCATTGTTACAAAACAGCAAAAAAAAAAGGGGGGGTTGTGTATGTAGTGTCAATGCTGATATGGCACTGTGATCCAGCATTGTAGCCATATTCTCACCATGGTGCCCATTTCTGAAAATAGAGCATTTCAGGTGATACCCACAAAAGTCTTGGATGGCGGCTAAAATAGGGTTTCATATGATAACAGAATCTGTATATGTGGCCAACAGCAGGTGGAAGATATTTCATATTCCTTGTTAATCTGCCCTTTGCATAGGGACTGATTCCTGAAACCTTCGCTAATTCCTGGAAGCAGGTTTACTACGGCAGAAACGGCTCACTTTCTTCTGGGTTACGCTAACTGTTTTGTGACGTATAAAGTGGGGCTTTATGCTCTGGTCGCAAGAAAGATAACAAAGGGAGAGATAGACAATATTGCAAGAAGTTGTGCTGGAGATTCAGAGGTTTAACGGAAGTTTAGCTGGGGATGAGTTAGCAGATGATACTTTTGAACTCTGACTCCCTTGTGTTAAACCCTTGACATCTTGTGTTGTGTAATTGTTGTATGCTGCATGTTGGGATTTGCAGTTTGTCAAACGGTAAGGAAATTGTTATAGCATTTGGTTAAAACTCTCTTTGATTGATGGATTGATATGGGTTGCGATGCATGGGAGGGGGGTAAAAAAATCATATATATATATATATATATATATATATATATATATATACACACACACACACACACACACACATTATTTCAAATACATACAAAGGCAACAAATAATCATCATCTCACAAAAACGCCTATTGGTTTTGGCACAGCAAAGCATATTTTGATCATATCTGCGGAAGTTATTTACCAAGCTACACATCATTTGTGTCAAGCGGAAAGCCGGTTTTGTGGTTTGACATGAAACTGCATTTTCATTATTTTCATTAAGCTGTGGGAACAAAGACACTAACTTCCCAGCAGGAGGGAGACAACACAACCTTGGAATTTGGTTGCAGTGAACTCAAGTATATAAAATCAATCAAGGGACCAAGGACCAAGGAAAGCTGTGGAAGCGTTAGAAAACTGGGGGTTCTCTAGCCCCCAAACAATGAAATGAAGATGTTCATCTTGTCAGGAGACCTGTCTTCTGAGGCCTATGAGCACTTTTAGATTTTTAAGCAAGTGCCACTGGTGTTACAAACTCTGGTCACTTTGCTTTTCTACAGAATCTAAGCAGATGAGAGCCAGTGTGGTGTAGTGGTTAAGAGTGATAGTCTCGTAATCTGGTGAACCGGGTTTGATTCCCTGCTCCTCCACATGCAGCTGCTGGCTGACCTTGGGCCAGTCACACTTCTCTGAAGTCTCTCAGCCCCACTCACCTCACAGAGTGTTTGTTGTGGGGGAGGAAGGGAATGGAGAATGTTAGCCGCTTTGAGACTCCTTAAAGGGAGTGAAAGGCGGGATATCAAATCCAAACTCCTCCTCCTCTTCTTCTTCAGATATTAGGTGGCCATCTGTCATGTATGATCAAGCTGAGATTCCTTCATTGCAGGGGTTGGACTTGCTGAAACTCAAGATCCCTTCCAACACTACAATTCTATGGGAAGGTATATTGCAGCTACAGAAGCATGCAGAGAGGTTGCCTGGCTGGATCAACTCATTAAGGACTTTGGGTTGGTGAGCAAGGTACCTGTTAAGCTGCTAGAGGATAATCAAAGTTGCATGAAGCTATCTCTGAGTGAGAAGTTCCACGCAAGAACTAAGCATATTGGGGTGAGGTACCACTACATTCGTGAAATGATTCAGAGCGGACTTGTGGAACAATCTTATGGCAGCACCAAAGAGATGACTGCTGACATCCTGACAAAGCCCCTGCCAAAAGAAAGTTTCCAGAATGTACGTGTAAAGCTGGGACTCTGGGTGGTTGATTTAAGTTGTTTACTTTTGTTGATGTTGTACTGCCTAAGAAGGGGTATGTGGGATGTAAAGGTGAAGTCAAGTGCAACATTCCAACAGAGGACTAATGGCCTCCATGTTCTAACCGGTCACTGTGACAACCAGTTTGTTGGTTGCTGGTAGTTTTGAAAGATAACTGCTCCATTGCAGTCACCTCAGGACCAACTTCCCTCTGGTATAGTTTTATTTGCTTGTTATGTAACCTAAGCCTGCCTTCAGGTACAGTTCTGTAAACCTGAATGAATCTGAGAGTAAAAAAGTTTTATATTAACATGAATCAGATTCGTGTGTGTATTCTTCAAGAGGGATTCAAAGGGATTTTTAACCAGGAAGGCATCTTTATTCGTAGAACTCAGAGGAGTCAGCAACAAGCTGATCGCTGCATAAACTTATAAAGAGGTTTGTTTAACTCTGCTAAAGTAAACCTTCCCACAAATTCTATGATTCTTTGATTCTATCCAACAGATTCCAGATCCAACAGAATTACAGTGGTACCTCGGGTTAAGTACCTAATTCGTTCCGAAGGTCCGTTCTTAACCTGAAACTGTTCTTAACCTGAAGCACCACTTTAGCTAATAGGGCCTTCCACCATCGCTGTCCCGCCGGAGCACGATTTCTGTTCTCATCCTGAAGCAAAGTTTTTAACCCGAGGTACTATTTCTGGGTTAGCGGAGTCTGTAACCTGAAGCATCTGTAACCTGAAGCATATGTAACCCGAGGTACCACTGTAATATGTCTTGAAAAGCACATGGAGCTCAGAGAGGCAATGGGAAAGAATGTCAGCCTTCCAAGTTCCTCCTTCAGCACTACGATGTACCTATCAAGGGACAAAGAGGTAACTACCACCACAACCTCATAACTAAAGAGCAGGGGAGGGTTCATGCGCATTGGAGGGCAATCTCAATGGCACTACTGGGTTCATGAGAGCCACACTGGTGACCCGTGGTGCACATAGTTAACACGAGTGTAAGTGGTCTTGCGAAGCCACCCCATGGAATCACATACCCTCCAACCTGGAAGTGTGAAAAACCGGGATGCACATCTTCTGGAGGGGTGTGCTCCTATGTGAGTCACATGACCCCTGCAAGATTGCGGCCCCCAAGATGTGCTTTCTTTGGGACCATGCCCTTGCATGAGAGCACAGTGCCCCAAAATGGCCGCCATGCTGTTGTACGAAAAAATGGGATGTCCCAGTTACCAGGACAGGTTGTTGTTGTTGTTATATTTGTACCCCACCCCACCTCCAATCTGACTGGGTTGAGGAGTATGGGATCAGGGTGCCACAGGCAGATTTGTGAACAAAAGAGTCATGCCAAAGAAAGGAGGGCCTCACCTGTTGGTTATCCTGTCCAGCCACCACATTTAAGCCAGTGGCTGCCATGTAAGTGCTGCCGATGGTCTTAATCTTCTCCACCCCACTGAATTTGGGCTTCAGGAGGAGCTGTTGAAAGAGAGACAGGAAGAAGGCTTGTTTCAATGGTTATCAACTTGAGAACATTCCTGTTGGATCACAACAGCCTTTGCCAACACGGTTTCCCCTCAGACATTTTGGATGGCAACTCCTATCAGCTGCTATCATCGGAAGGCATTTGGGCGTAAAAGCAGTATGCAGTGGTACCTCGGGTTAAGTACTTAATTCGTTCCGGAGGTCCATACTTAACCTGAAACTGTTCTTAACCTGAAGCACCAGTTTAGCTAATGGGGCCTCCTGCTGCCGCTGCACGATTTCTGTTCTCATCCTGAAGCAAAGTTCTTAACCTGAAGCACTATTTCTGGGTTAGCGGAGTCTGTAACCTGAAGCGTATGCAACCTGAAGTGTATGTAACCTGAGGTACCTCTGTATAAGCCCTGACAAAAAAAAAAGTTGACAATAGGACCCCTGGAGGGGATGGTGGGAAGCCTAGAGATTCGGAGTAATCTTTATATAGGAAATCTATTTTGTATTGTTGTAACTCTACACTTGTAAAATCAAATTTAAAAAATTTAGAAAAGGAAAGCTGTTTAAGCAACAATAGCAACAACATTTAAATGAAGACTAGAACTCCTGATACCTCATCGAAGTCGGCTATGATCTCGTTGAGTAGCCGAAGGCATTCGAGTCCTTCATGGTTTACGTTCGATTCAGAGTAAAATTCTTTGAAGTCTGGGATGGAGGCGAAGAGGACACAGACGCAGTCATAAGACTGGTGGTAAAGATCCTGCTTCGGGAGAAAGATGGGGTGGGGGGGCATTATCAGACCTCAGCAGGCAGGGCAACCCTTAAAAATTCATGACATGGAGGCAAATTCCCCACCCACCCAATCTCTTCATTTATACATTACTTTTCTATGCCACTTTTCCTTCAAGGAGCTCATGGTGGTGCACAAAACATAATTCTCCCCTCTCTCTCCATTTTATCCTCTCAACAGCCCTGTGAGGTAGGTCAGACTAAGTGACTGGCCCTAGAGTGGAGGCTTCGGCCTTCGTCTCCCGAGTCCTACACTCCAGCCACTGCTCCAGCATTTGGGCATGTAGTGGTCTCAAGCAACCTTATAATAACCAATTCTTTCCTCTAGGGTGGGTAGTGGGAGGTAACAGGGGGCAGCATTCAGAATATGTGAATTCTTATCACATAAAATAAATATTGCATTGAATACATTGAAGGCAAAATGCTGACAAAATGCTATGGCTTAATGGAATTCCGAAATCAGATTTATTGTGAAATTCTGTATTTGGCTATATGATTTATTATATCTGTATCTATAGATCTGTCTTTATAGTTTTTCAATGAAATTGGAAAGAAAGAAAGAAAGAAAGAAAGAAAGAAAGAAAGAAAGAAAGAAAGAAAGAAAGAAAACCATACAAGTACAGAGATTATATATCATATCTGTATACAGAATTCATGAAAAGAAAAAGAGGAACAAGTCATGTCAATTCATAGAGTCTCTTCAAAAACCAGCATATGAAGCAGAGGGTTTTAAAGCTTCAGAGGTAGAATTTTTTAAAAAGTCAGAAATGGAAACCACACATTTCCATACATGTCTGCTTACATTATGAGTCAGCTTCTCCATTGATGCCAGATACAATTTTGCCAGTTCAATTCTCAATGGAAAAGACCATCTGTGTTACTGTCATTCTAGCGACAGCTATTTTTAAATGACTGTTCTAAACTATTTCATGCAAACCACATAGATTTTTTTGATACAGTGACACTTAAATCTTGCCAACTAAATAAACAAACAAACTGCAGTTGGGTCCTCACATCATTTATTATCTCCAGGAAAATAATATTTACATTTCATTTTTTATTTGTTCAGGACCCAGTCTGAAGTTTTGGAAATTATCACAGAGTGATTTTTTTTGAGGTTATGCAGAGTTTCGATATCTGTAAGTTTGCAATTGACCTAAATATTAAATTTTTGTGGACCTCCTCTTGAAATGCAGTGATAAGCACTGCAACCTAGTCACTCGTACAACGAAGAGGGTTAATGCCTCCACTGATTTTCTCAGAGGTCCCTTTGGATTGGACTGTTTTGGTACCAAAGCATTTCTGGTCTTTGGGCTTAGACACCCCTTTATTTATTCTCCCAGAGTGGGCTCTTTAGTAAGACCTCCTTTCACAAGTCGTCTTCCCTTGGGGCTTTGGCCATCAAGCTTCAAGACTCACCTCATTGCGCCGGTTCTGGCGAATGAACTGCTGAGCTACATCAGCAGGAAGCACATTCTCCAGCAAGACACGGTTGAGGTTCTCCATGGTTTCAATCTCCTCACGTTCTTCCTTGAACTTCTTCTTCCAGAGGAAATCTAGACGGCAGTAATATTCATTCTGAGAGACAGGGATGGGGAGAGAAAGACAAAGGGAGATTAAGAAGGGAGGGTAAAGGCTGAAGGATACCCCTTTGATATTAATAATAATTATTGATTATTAATACTCCACCCATCCGGCTAGGTTTCCCCAGCTTCTCTGGGCTGCTCCCAACAGAGTATTAAAAACACAGTAAAACGATTTACCCACTCTGGAAGAATGGCAGATGAAAGTGATGGACTATATGGAGTTGGCAGAAATGACTGGCAGAATCCGAGACCAGGGAGAAGAGTTGGTGGAAGAAGATTGGAAAAAATTTAAAGTATATTTACAAAAACATTGCAAAATTAATGAATGTTAAAATGATGTTGGTTTGAAATCAAGTGGCCTTAGCAACAAGGTTAACAAGAATATGTAAAAATGGATTGATAATGGACGAAAATATAAAGTTATAACATGTTGAGATATTGAGTTAAGTTAAAAGAAAGAGGGTAAGGATTTGCTGATTTAATTATGTGAATGGGAATACAAAAAAGGGAGGTGTGAGGAGGTCAGGGAAATAAGCTAAGGAAAATTTAAAAAATTTGAAAAACTGATTTGTTTTTAATTTTTTTGGTTTATTTATTTTTCTTGTTTTTTTTATCGTGTTTTATGCATTTTTGCATTTTTTGTATTTTCTTTTTTTGTTTTTTCCGTATTCTTTTTATTTTGTAATCTTTGTCTTTTTATAAAACTTTAATAAATATCTTTTAAAAAATAAAATAAAAACACAGTAAAACATAGGGACGTGGGTGGCGCTGTGGGTTAAACCACTGAGCCTCTTGGGCTTGCCGATCGAAAGGTTGGCGGTTCGAATCCCCACGACAGGGTGAGCTCCCGTTGTTCAGTCCTAGCTTCTGCCAACCTAGCAGTTCAAAAGCACAAAGTGCAAGTAGATAAATAGGTACCGCTCTGGCGGGAAGGTAAACAATGTTTCTGTGCGCTGCTCTGGTTCCGCCAGAAGCAGCTTAGTCATGCTGGCCACATGATCCGGAAAAACTGTCTGCGGAAGCAGACAAATGCCAGCTCCCTTGGCCTTTAAAGTGAGATGAGCACGCTACCCCAGAGTCGTTCGCAACTGGACTTAATTGTCAGGGATCCCTTTAGCTTTACCTTTAAAACATCAAACATTAAAAACTTCCCTAAACAGGGTTGCCTTCAGATGTCTTCTAAAAGTCAGGTGTTTATTTCTTTGACATCTGATGGGAGGGCATTCCACACGGTGGGTGCCACTACCAAGAAGGCCCTATGCCTGGTTCCCTGTAACTTCGCTTCTTGCAGGGAGAGTACTGCCAGAAGGCCCTCAGAGCTGGACCTCAGTGTCTGGGCGATGGATGGGGATGGAGACGCTCTGTCAGGTATGCAATGCGCTTCCCAGCACTCAGCAAAAAGTCGTGCCGGCTTGATTCGCTTTTAAATATGGAGTAAACCTGAAACCTTGCCCAGTGCTACACAGAAACACAGGAAGCTGCCTTATACCCAGTAGTGTAGTCAGGGATGGGCCTATACATTTTGACACCTGAGGAGAACCGCAAAATGGCACACACCCCTCTCCACTGCCACCAGGGGAGAAGGGGCGAGTGAAGATCTACATCGTGAACAAGGGCAGAAGGGGACCAGCAGTGTCTTCCATTCACCAAGAGGCTGCTGTAGAGATGGCACTGGGGGGCTGCCAAGGAGGTAGCAGAGCTGGTATCTCTGCCACAGCAGCAGCAGCAGCAAGCAATTCATTCCTTGGAGATCTGCTGCCCCTGTAGATCCTGCCGCCTGAAGCTGTTGCCTCACCTTGTCCACTGGGTGGGCTGGCCCTGAGTGTAGCAGCAAACTCATAAGTGAAGTGTCCCTTCATGTTAGTCACAGACATGCCCACTGGCACACACACCCTTCTAGGAGTATACAATACTCTCATAATGAGACGATAATAATAATTTGTGATGCATTGCAACAATCAACGCAGATCCTCACGTGTTGCCTTTCAGCTAGATCTGTGCACACACACAGGGAAATTATGTGGAACACTCCACATGCAACAGAAGAGAAGAGAATCGTAGAATTGGAAGGGAAGCACAACTAAAGAAACCTTGACAGATGGCCATCCACATTCCACCACCTTTCGAGGTAGCCCATTCTACTTTTGAACAGCTCTGGCTGTCAGGAAGTTCTTCCTAACGTTTAGTCGGGATCTCCTTTTTGTAATCTGGATTCATTGGTGCAGATGCTTTCCTCTGTGGCATGAGAAAACAGGTTTGCTGCAACTTCCACGTGACAGCCCTTTAGATATTTGAAGATGGCTATCATATTCAATATCTTACTTTGGAGTGATTTAAGTTGTGTCTTCCCTGAAGCTCCAGAACTTGCACACCCTTCTCTTGAAAGGGAAGCACCATGTCTTTTCATTGCTCCCGAACGCTCAATTTTGGAGCATACAGAACAAGTCGCTTCCTACATGAGAGCTTCCTACATGAGAGCCAGTGTGGTGTAGTGGTTAAGAACGGTAGTCTCGTAATCTGGGGAACCGGGTTCGCATCTCCGCTCCTCCACATGCAGCTGCTGGGTGACCTTGGGCTAGTCACACTTCTTTGAAGTCTCTCAGCCCCACTCACCTCACAGAGTGTTTGTTGTGGGGGAGGAAGGGAAAGGAGAATGTTAGCCGCTTTGAGACTCCTTAAAGGGAGTGAAAGGCGGGATATCAAATCCAAACTCTTCTTCTTCTTCTACATGCCTCCTCCAGAGTGACCCTAGGAGCCAATCCTGTGTGCTTGCCTCTCCTCCTTTCGCTCTGATTGGCTCCAATCCACACAAAGTGTGAAAAGACTTATTCTCAGTGGCTAAAAGGTTCTGCTAGGAGATACTCTATTGAGACACCAGACCACTAAACCTCTGCCTATTCCAAGTCAGTCCATCTACTTCAGTACTGTAAATCCTGACTGGCAACCGCTAACCATAATTCTAGGCTGGAAACCTTTCTCAGTCCCATATGAAGATATCAGAGATTGAATCTTGGCTTGCTGCAAAAACCCTTCCCCAACTAAAAAAAAAAAAATCACATGAAGAAAAGTAATTCCATTGAGCTGCACTTCTTTCCCAAATCAAATATGCAAAGCGAGAAAACCACACCTTGGGCAGAAAGATAAGAGTCTCTACCTGGAGCTTCCACTTAAAATGCTGTTAAAGGTAAAGGTAAAGGGACCCCTGACCATTAGGTGCAGTCGTGGCCGACTCTGGGGTTGTGGTGCTCATCTCGCTTTGCTGGCCGAGGGAGCCGGCGTACAGCTTCCAGGTCATGTGGCCAGCATAACTAAGCCGCTTCTGGCGAACCAGAGCAGCACACGGAAATGCTGTTACACCACTTTAAATAACCCTCCCTCCATGAATCTGTAGCTTGTTAAGGGTGCTGAGAACTACAATTAATCACAGAGCTACAATTCCCAGAGTGGTTTAACTATCTCTAACTCTAGGAACTCTGAGAACTCTGGGAAATTTAGCTCTGTGAGATTAGGGGTCTCCTAACAACTTTCAGCACCCCTAGAAAACTACAATTCCCAGGATTCTTGGGGGGGGAGCCATGAGTGTTTAAAGTAGCATTTTAGTGATTTAAGTGCATAGTGCTGATGTGGCCTCCTTCGCTGTTCTTTCCCACTTCTACCACATGAAAAATGCTGTCAAATCCTGCTTGACTAGCATAGGCATGGACCGCAAACAATCAAACCACAATCAGAAGGGGAAGTTGCTGGGGCTGAGATGGGGGGGGGGGGAGAGAAGAGAAAGAGAGAGATGACCTAGAAGGCGACACAGGAAACAGTGGTTTCTTGCATGGCACAGCAAAGCAAACAGGCACCCAGCCCACAGCAGATGGTTGTGAAGGATGCAGTACCTAAGTAACGCCATCCTTCGTCTGCAAAATTGCTTATCCCTCGCAGCCCATATAGGACAATGCACAGACAATCCTCTGCAATGCACAAGTTGTTCCATGGAAGACATGCAGGCAATTTGGGCCAGAAAGCCAGAACCCTCCCTCCACCAACTCTTACCTAGCATAAGTTATTACATTATGGTTGCAGTAGAGGAGGGAGGTAGATGGGATGAAGGACCACCCCAACTGTAGAACTGGGAAACCTCCTTGAACTTTTCCACCCAGTCTTTGAAAGCTTGGGCTAAGAACTTGAACCTGAGCTTGCTTACGTCCTCATCCCTCCCAATCCATTTTCCTTTGCTGCTGTTGTCTTGTTTGATTGGAAGCCTGGCAGTATAGAGCGTGATCTCCACATCTCCTTTTTTAAAAAAGTTAATAGTAAGCTGTATAGATAGATGATTGTGGAGAACATATGAAGGACAGAGAAATGAGCTCTTCTTGAAATGGACGCTCGCTTTCTTCAGGGCTGATAGGAAACCAATTTACCTGCCTGGCCAGAGCCAAGAGAGTGAAGAAGAAGACGAAGAACGAGAATGCTCCCATCACCTTAGGCTCCTTCAGCACCCCAGGTCTAGAGGCAGGGGGGATTAAAAAGAAAAAGAAGAAGGGGAAGACGAGAACATCACTCTTAGGTAAGCCCTCTCCCATAATCCTCAAGGTCTCACATCTGAACCAAATATGTCCATAGGAAGCTACAATAAGAAGCACTCTCCTCAGGCATGATTCACAGGAACAAGGGCGAGTCATCTTATTTAGGGTGGGTCAGGAGTGGCTGCTTCTGGACAAATTACACCAGGTGTTGCCAAGACGGTGCCCACAGATACAATCGTGCCTTTAAGTCTTTCCCCCTGGTGCCTGCAAAGTTTTTAAACACAAGCACATACAGCCCCTTGAGGTGGCGACTTTTTCCTCCTTGAAAAGCACATAGAGCTGAAGGAGGAAGTTGGTAGAGTGGCTCTATTTCCCACTTCCTCTTTCAGCTTTCATGTGTTCATCCAGAACCAAACTGATCATGCTGTAACCAACCCAGATCAATTGGGGAGATGGAGTATATATGCACACTCAGTCCTTTTTTTCCTAAAAAAAAGGAAATGTTTAGGGGTACTCTCATTTTCCTACTCATATTGAAACACTGCCCCTCAATGAGGCCAAACTTAGATTCACAAAATGTTTAGGGGTATGTGTACCCCTGTGTGTGTCCCCCAAAAAAGCACTGTGCACCCCTCTTCTCTATTTCTTACTCTGGGGGGAGGGGGAGGAGATGGAGTCCAGAGGGAGCAGCACCCACGACACTCACTCAAAAAAGATCCTCGCTAACGTTGCAAATGGCTTTTGTAGCCTCCACTTGGTTTCTGCCTTTATGCCAGGCCGGTTCCATGAGGACTAGTTACCTGAGAGCTGTCTGGTTGGGGTAGAGGCGGGAGACGTAGCAGTCGGAGAGCCACGAGTGGGTGTGGAGGAACAGCACGTTGTAGACGACGAGGCAGAGGGTCAGCATGGTGAGCTTGAGCTCAAAGTTCATGTGGAGGAAGAGTGAGCATGAGAGGAACCCCAAGATGCAGCAGTAGATGTAATACTGGAGGGGGAAGAGAGCAGGGCAGTAGAAAACAAAGTGGTTAAAATAGAGGGCTAGATCTCACCAGCAACAGCTAGGGAAAAACAATTTCATCCAAAGGGTTACATCGGGCATAGGCAAGCTTGGCCCTCCAGATGTTTTGGGACTACAACTCCCATCATCCCTAGCTAACAGGACCAGTGGTCAGGGATGATGGGAATTGTAGTCTCAAAATATTTGGAGGGTCCAGTTTGCCTATGCCTGGGTTACATACTTACTGGCACACTGAAGAGCGAGTTAAAGCGAGCAATCTCTTGTGTGGCATTCAAGCCCCCCGTAGTCAAATTCTGAGCTTTCGAAAAGCAGGACGTCTCTGGCATGAAGAACTAATAATCCGCCCAGGAAAGGAGAGAGAAGGAGAGTTTTAGAAGGGATAAGGCAAGGCACAGATTGGCGACACACGAGGAGCACTGAGCCAAAAATGTCTCCTACCAAATTCAGCACCGCCATGGTGAGAACCACCAGGATGGTGGTGATGCCCAAAGAGACTCGCAGCCACGGCTGGGTGCAGATGCTGTCTGAGATGGCCGGGACCCAGGATAAGACTTTTGGACCTTTCAGGAAGCACTTCTGGTGCAAAAGAAGGAGTGGGGCGAAGAAAGAGTCAAGAACATCTGTTGTCCCGTTTTCTTATTTCTCCACCCTCTAATTGCTCCTAACGTTAGATTCTTAATCAGATAGCTATGAGTTTCTATTGCATCTTAGGAGCCACCTAAACATAATGGAGCAAAATTGGGTTGTGCCGATTTCATAAGCTCTATTAAGGGCATAATAAAAGCCTGCTGGATCCAGTCAATGGCCCACCTAGCGCAGCATCCTGCTCTCGCAGTGGCCAACCAGATGCATTGCTTTGCCTGGCTGTGTCCTTGCATTCTGGTAGCGCCTCCTGCTGGATGGAGGATAGGGAGGTGGGCTTAAAAAAAAAGAGGTTCCCCAACTCTGCAGTAAGGTGACACAAAGCACTGTGTGGGCAGCAAACAGAGGAGTCCCTCAACCACTGCTTTTGCACCTTAAAACCTCTTCCGCTCTGCTGGTTTCACAGGCGGCTAATTTTGATCAAAGAATCCTGCTGGCAGAAAACAGCTGAGGTCAAGCCATTTTGCTTCCTCTCAATGGTGTCCTCTCTTAGCATGGACAATACAGTTCCAGACTTCAACCCTATAAATAACTCCTGCAAGCAGGGCTACCAAGCTCCTTGTAGCAGCAGCAGGGCCCCAGGAATCCTCCAACCACAATGTTTCATCATATCCGTGCTCTGACTGCCCAGAAAAAAAAGAGAAGTGGCAAAGGGCCATAGCTCAGGTCCTGTGATTTGTTCCCTGGCATCCATCTATTCCTCCCTCCATCCAGAGAAAAACGCCCCAGCTGAAACTGCTGACAGCCAGTGTCAGCGATACTGAGCTAGATGGGCCAATGGGTTGACTGGGTGCAAGGCTGCATCCCACATTCCTTAGGGATGCTGGGAAAGTTGCTTGATGGGTGTTAGGTTGTGGGTGAACATATCAGACGACACAGCGATTCTCCAAACAGCTCTTGTTTATTCACAGGTCAGAACAGAACTGAACTGAAGGGTTCAGCCAGCCTGCTTATATAGAGCTCCACTACAACGCAACTGTAACAACTTTCTGTAACTATCCAATCACTGAACGCCACTTTCGATCCCTTATTTTGCATATGTGGAACTGAACTATCTACAGTATCCCCCTGCTGGCCCAGGGTGAGAACTTCAGTACATAACAATGGGGGGCGGGGATTGAGAAGTAAAATCAGCACGACTTACTGCCAGGTGGCCTGCAAAACAGGTGAGGAGGAGGAGGAAAAAGAGGAAGAAGGAAATTCCATAGGATATCCCCAATGCTTCTGTCCTGGGTGGAAAGAGCAGACAAGGCAACTAAACATGGCATGCATTTTGCATTTAAACTTTTTGTTCCCCTTCTGCTGATTCTGGGAAGGAGCCAGGCATTAGACCCATAGAGCTGGAATGGACCATGCAGAAGATGTCATCCAGCATCTTTCAGACACAAGAAATATGCTGTTAGGAGGGATAGAGAGCCTGTTGCCCTCCAAGTGTTGCCCTCCAAGCCCCAGCCCTCAAGGGTCATCTAGTCCAACCCCCTGCAATGCAAGACCCAGTGTGGACCTTGAACCCACAACCCTGAGATTAAGAATCTCATGCTCTACCGACTGAGCCACAGGTTCCCCATCTCTGATAGGTAGCCATTCATGCTCTACTTTAAAAATTTCTAACAAGGGAGAGTCCATCATTTCCCAAAGCTGTCTGCCACTGCTATTAAACAGCTCCTGCTGTCAGGAAGTTCTTTCTAATGCTTAGCAGAAATCCCCTTTCCTGCAGTTTGAACCCCATTCACAAAAGTACTAAAGCGTGCTTTGCACCCCTTGGCATACTCAGCATCCTACAAGCGTGTCATTTCCCACAAGGCACTGCTCACCGTTTCCAGACTTATCTGTGCCTCTATGAGGACTAGAAACTCATTCTTGGTTCCAGTCAGTGCTAGATTCAAATGAACTGCCTGCTTTGATGTTTTAAAAGGGAAGCAAGGCTTTGATCATTGCAGCCGCATGGCAGCTTTTTGCCTCAAATAGTCTAGCTCAAGAAAATGCTGTTGGACTCCAACTCCCATCAATCAGCTCCCCAAAGCACAGCCAATGGTCCAAGGATGATGGGAGTTGTAGTCCAATGTCTGGAAACACATAGGTCCCCAGCCCTGGTCTAATCTAATTTGGGGTGAACACCTAAACATACTTACTAGAAGGTAAACCCCACAGATCTCTGTCACACATAATATCCAAGTAAACACACTTATGGGTATGCTGCCCAACTTAAAAAGAAAAGCAATTCCTTCTTTCCAAAATAAGGCCGTTACAAGTGACAGATGGGGAATTCCATTGTGCCCAGAGGGAACATTTCCCCTCCAACCCTCTTTTCTACAATCTCCATTCTACAACTTTCATGGGGAGTTTGCTTTGGTTTACCATTAGCTATCACTCAAGCAGAAGAAGAGCTCTGCTGAACCTGAAAGCCTGCACACCATTTTCATCCCACTGCAAAAAGCATGTGGGGGGGGGGATTCCAGCCAGCCAGGAAGGCACAACAGGAGCAAAGGGTGATATCTCACCCTCTTATCACATTCCTGTCTCAATCCAAGTCAGGCCCCTCTATGGCTTGGGGGAGGAATTCAAGCGCATACCAGGAAATAGAGGTTTGCGCAGTGGAAGTGGTTTAAAGCGCTCTGTCACCCTAGCCCAAGAAACCCACTTTGAAAATAAAAACAGACTTTTTGTGGTTAGGAAAGTGATTGGGAAACGCATTGAAAACTGTGGGATGGACGAATGATTAAACACCCTGCAAGCAAATCTTATTGTCTTATAACTGCCCCCACAAACTACCGGTAATCAAAACAAATGTTCAATAATAATTGGATGCAGCGTCCTTCTGGACTGCTGGGGTGGTGAGGTGTTGCCCCAAGTCATTGATGGTGGATTTATACTGGACGGTCCAGACATCATTTCACTTTGTGAGATGTTCTGCAATGCTTTCCCAGCCTTTGCTGCCTGGAGGGGAATTCTTGTGCAACAAAAAGCATTACGAAAAATAAACCAGAGCAGTTATGTTATATCAAAATCACACAGGATTTCAGAAAGTTATGGGGCATGCATCAGTTTGAAAAAATACAGTATCTCTTCCCCCAAACTTCTGCAGGTGTAGACAGTATTGAAAGCTGGATAATACAGTATATAACCACCCCAATACCACCCTGAGCATCATTAATGCACAATTAAAAGAGGCATCTGGCGGGCTAAGTAGTCTAACTGCTGCATAAGCTTTGTGCAAGCAAATCAGGATGCATGCTCAATAAACAGGTCATCTAGGGGAACCTTTAAAAAAAAGTAACCAGCTATGCAAACAAGGGATAGTTCTAAATCCCTAACCCCAAAAGGCAAAGTCTTCACATGCTTTGGGGTAAAGTTCTGCCTGCATAAATAACTCACCCACCCATCCTCTCCTCACCCTCTTCCTGCTTACTTGTAAACCACGAGGATCTGGATGAGAAAGTTGGAGAGGAAAACCAGGAAGGTGCAGGCCGTGTAGTAATTAAAAGATGGGAGCGCAGAGAGACGATACTGGAGAAGGCAAAGAGAGAGAACCCAGGATGAGCAACTGTGAAAACAGGGGCAAGGGCTGCTCAGCACAACATCCCCACTTCGTTCTGCATCATTTTCTGTGGGAATGTTGTGGATAGTAAAGGTAAAGGTACCCCTGCCCGTACGGGCCAGTCTTGCCAGACTCTAGGGTTGTGCGCTCATCTCACTCTATAGGCCGGGAGCCAGCGCTGTCCGGAGACACTTCCGGGCCACGTGGCCAGCGTGACAAGCTGCATCTGGAGAGCCAGCGCAGCACACGGAACGCCGTTTACCTTCCTGCTGGTAAGCAGTCCCTATTTATCTACTTGCACCCGGGGGTGCTTTCAAACTGCTAGGTTGGCAGGCTCTGGGACCGAACGACGGGAGCGCACCCCGCCGCGGGGATTCGAACCGCCGACCATGCGATCGGCAAGTCCTAGGCACTGAGGTTTTACCCACAGCGCCACCCGCGTCCCTTGTGGATAGTAGGAGAGGACATATTGATGAAATATTATATTTCCTCACTCACGCTAGTGAGTCAGTAGCAGAGTACATTCCCCAGTATATTGCAGGAAGCTAGTTGGTAGATTCGTTTGAATCTCTTTACTTAAGCAATTCAATCTGGTTTGTCCAGATTGGGTTTATTCCCTTTGTTCCCTCTCAAAAAGAATAAAGACACAATAGTCTTTTCTTAAAAGTAATGGTAAGAAGTTTACTTACATTCAGTTCACAGTAGGTTCCCTGAAGGCAGACTTTAGCTTGTAGTTACAGAAAAGAGAGTGGGATCATCCCATGTAGGGAAATGAGCCCATGTGCTGCTGGCTGAGAGCCAGCAGACAGCAAAATCATCAAGAGAACAGCATCAAGAGAAGAAGGGAAGATGGCTGTGTGACCAGCCCTTTTATGGGGTCACCCAAGGTCACACCCATCTACCTGGTCACACGCAAGGGGAGGATGCTCCAGACAGGTGTGACAGGAAGTCCTCCTGGCTGCAGTAACATCCCCTGTGTGTCTACTCAGGGCAAACAGGAAGTGTTGTACTTGACTACTTATGTTACATCCCACTTTTTCAGCCTCCTGCAGGCAGAGCATAGTCGTCATGGCTAGCAGCCACTTTTAGCCTCATCCTTGATGAATTAGCCTAATCCTCTTTTAAAGCCGTTCAGGTTGGCGTTCATCACTACATCTAGTGGGAGTGAATCCCAAATCTTATTTCAGTACCAAGAAACAACAGGAGGGTTGCCCCTGCTGCCCTCCTACATTTGCCACCTGAGGCCTCACTCTGCTTAATGGTAGGGGTGAGCCTGACTTCATATTGGAGCGCTCGACAAACAAATGAACACCCAAGTCCTTTACCTCCTTCTCAAGGGATTTTTCCTTGAAGTACAGTGTGATGCGATTCAAATCTTCTGATTCCTTCCATTGCCTGCAGGGGAGAAGTGTGGGGGAAAAATGGGAGATTTTTCCTTCGGCAACAATCCCACCTGCTTCCGCCCATCTACCTCTCCTTAAAATGGAGATTGTATTTGGCCCCAGATTCCCCTGCAACCCACAAACTCATAGTCAAACACGGAGACGGGCATAGTTGTTTTACAGTAATGAATGTGGCATACGGGAGGCATTGGGTATCTCATGTAATAGTGGATAGGTAAAGGGCTTGGGAAACAGTTAATAGTAATGATTTAATAATAAAATAATTTTATTATTTATATGCCGCCCATCTGACTGGGTTGCCCCAACCACTCTGGGAGGTTCCCAACAAAATATGAAAAACTCAATAAAAACAAACAACAGGCAAACTGATTCCTAGCGCTGTTTGTGACTGGGGGAGAAGAGGTAGGTTCTCCTCTCCTTTTCCGTTGCTCCTTTTTTTACTTTTTTGCTTTTCTTGCTATGTATGATCCACTGCAACAGGAAACAGGACTCCTGTAGCAGTGGTGCAGGAAGCAGAAACTTCGAAGATGCAGCTCCTCTTATTCCTGCAATGCAATGACGTGACAAGCTGCACTCACCCAAATGCCCTCTTGTGTGCCATTATTTCATGCTAGCAGAAGCCCTTTCCTCTGTTGCATCTGATTTTGTAATTATCCCTCCTTCTCTCCTGTGCTTCCGTTTTCCTCTCCCCACCCCACCCCTCTCACAGTCTCATTGACGCACTTCTGCGAGTTAAGCTGTTCGATGAGCTGAAAGAACTTCTCGTCCACTCCTTCCAGGTCTTCATCTGGGCTCCTGGGGGCACGCCCTCTGTAATACAGCCAGGAGAGGGGAAAGAGTGAGCAGAGAATTGAGGAATCACACAGAAATCAAAGAAACGCAGCGTGAAATGCCCAAACAGCACAACAGAGAGAATAAAATAAACGGACAGCAGAGGGCACGACTGAGTAAGCAACTGGACTCCCAATTTTCTTCATCTAAGATGGGAAAGTGGGGGGTATTTTACCAGCTGGCAGGCCAGGTCCTCACTTCTCCCAACCCCCATATCTTGAGAGATGGGCAGGGCCACTCACTTGTCCGTCACCTGGCATTACCGTGGCACACTGGTCAGCACAACTTGCAAACCCCACTTCTGCCAGGGATCTTAAGTCACAACAACATTCCTCCCCTCAACTCAGCGGGGAAGAGGAGGGGCTTTAGGAAGTGTTTAGCACAACCTTCCACAATCTGGTAGCCTTTGGATTCTTCTGGACTCCATCGCCCATCAGCCCCAGCCAGCATGGCCAATGGCCAGGGATGAAGGAAGCTGGATTCCAGCAACCTCTGGAGCTCATCACTGCTGGGAAAGGGTGGCTTAGCATCTCAGAATCAGGTGAGGTGTAGAATGGTCCAACACCAACCAGCATTAGGTTCCACTCCAAAACACACACACCATGAGGTGTCTGGTCAATACAGGATGTACACCCAGTTGTCTGCCAGCTTTCCACTGCTTCCCCTCCCAAGATCAATTCTGCAGCTCTCCACTGTGCCACTAAACTTACTGCAGATGAGGGGTGGTTTAGGTGGCCCCAGAGCACCCTTGCCTAGTTCTAGGGCTCACATACATTGAGAGACCTAGCTAGCTGACAACAGAAGCCTAAGGAATTGTGACAGGTGCCATTAGATTCCCATTCCATCCCACAGTGGCTCTGCAGCTGTCAGAACCACAGGCCTAACATGCAATTCTAGCCAAGGAAGAACTCTAGCCCCACAGATCTGCAGAACATCACAGTACCCACAGAAGGAAGCTAGACCGCAACATCCTGGCTCCAATCCACAGTGTGATAACACCAGACACAATGTTCATTTTGCTCTATCTCTTCCTCTCCCCACCACCCCATTCTTTTCTCAGTAATCTATTTGCTTGTCGGCCTCTTCCTCCTCTCCCCCTCTAAACAAGATACCCCCCTGTTACCGTTCCAAGGTCTTCTGCTGGTTCAAGGACCCCAGAGAGATCTCCTGCAAGAAAACAGAAACACTTGTTGCCTTCAACTGTAGGGACACAGCTGAGAGCCTGAATGCTCCCAGAGAGCCTCTTCGCCTAGCTTCCATCCAAATTTGTTTGCACGGAAGCTAGACAATGTCAAATACCGCATTTTTTGCTCTATAAGACGCACCAGACCATAAGACGCACCTAGTTTTTGTAGGAGGAAAACAAGAAAAAAAATATTCTGAATCTCAGAAGCCAGAACAGCAAGAGGGATCACTGTGCAGAAATCCCTCTTGCTGTTCTGGCTTCTGGGATAGCTGCGCAGCCTGCATTCGCTCCATAAGACGCACACACATTTCCCCTTACTTTTTAGGAGGGGAAAAGTGAGTCTTATAGAGCAATAAATACGGTATTTATTGAGCAAATTGTTTGCAGGGAAACAAGAGGCTGCTAAATCAAGCAAACCTTATCCCACATTTTCCAATGCATTTTCCTATCACTTTCCTTATTGCAAAATAATACAATCCTTTCTCTTTTTTTGCGGAAGGGGAGGGTAGGTTTGTGGGGCAAATCCTCCAGATCAGCTTTAATTTGGAAACCTGAATTTGATGGTTTGTGATTGAAATGACAGCCTGGAAGCTCCCTTAGACAGTGCTGCCAAATGGACAACCTGCAATATTCATCTCACAGCTAGAGCACATTCGCATTATAGAGCAGGCACCCCCCAAACTTGGCCCTCCAGATGTTTTGGGACTACAGTTCCCATCATCCCTGACCATTGTTCCTGTTAGCTAGGGGTGATGGGAGTTGTTTCCCAAAATATCTGGAGGGCCGAGTTTGGGGGTGCCTGTTACAGAGGGACTGCCTTTAGTTGAGGGTGTATTTAGGAAAGTAGGAAACTACCTTATACTAAGTCAGACCACCTAGCTCAATACTGTCTACACTGACTGGAAAAAGCTCTCCAGGTTTTCAGACAAGGAATCCTTCCCATTTCTATCTGGGGACACTGAGGATTTAACCTAGGACCTTGTGTGTGCAAAGCAGATGTTCTACCACTGAGCCATGGTCCTTCCTCCTGCAGCAGGAGATGGGCGCCCACACTTGCCACTCATTTGCAAATTCCTCTGACATCATTGCTAATAATGCATTTGGCCCACACAGGAAGATGTCTTATACTGAGTCAGACTATGGGGCTCACCTAGATCGGGGTTCTTGACACTGACTGGAAATGCATCTCTGGGGTTTCAGGCTGGGGAAATTACCAGACCCACCAGGAAAAGCTGGGGAGGGACCTTTTAGAAGCAAAGCAGATGCTCTCTCATGCGGCTACGGCATGGCATCTAGCTAGGCCCTGATTCTCATGCAACTGGCAGCATCTAGCAGCAGAAAGAAGAAGACTAAGGGCCCATCCACATCTCCACTTAATGTGAAATGCATATCCCTCATGTGCCTTTTAATCCCCCCCTTATCCATACAATGTTCACCGGAAACAGCTGCTGACCCAGACTTTCTCCTGTGAAATTCCTGTCCTTGGAAAATCTGGACAGCTTTCTGTGGATGCCTTTGACTTTTGGGGGGGGGGGTGTTGTGAGAGTCTAGAAAAAGACACTTCTAATTCACCTGCTCCCTCATTTTCCACACTTCCTGCAAATACTGTATTGGCCCGAATATAAGCCGCACCGGCAAATAAGCTGCACCTTAAAAATTCGGCGACTTGGGGGGAGGTTTGGGAGCCGCGGACGGGATGGTTGCCATTGCCCTGTGCTTCTGAGCTGCTTGGGGTGGAGCTGCACCGCTTTGCCGGCAGCCTCCCCCCCTTCGCCCCTTCGTTCTGACAGATATGGGGAGGCTTGGGAGCGGCGGGCAGGCTAGGCATCATTGCCCCACACTCCCAGGCTGCTTTGGGGGGGAGGAGCTGCACCGCTTTGTCGGCGGCGTAAGGTCGTGAATATAAGCTGCACTTTAACTTTTAACGATTGGAATTGGGGGGGGGGAGTGTGGCTTATATTCGGGCCAATACGGTACATTGGGTCCAATTCATGTTTCTAGTTGAAGTCTCTGCCATTTCCGCCTTGAATCTGCAACACAACTGTTTCCCCCTGCTCTATCTTTACACCATGTACTTAAATGGAATTTAGGAACCTAGGAAGCCGCCTTATACTGAGTCAAAGCATTGGTCCATCTTGCTCAGTACAGTGGTACCTCGGGTTACATACGCTTCAGGTTACAGACTCCGCTAACCCAGAAATAGTACCTTGGGTTAAGAACTTTGCTTCAGGGTGAGAACACAAATCGTGCTCTGGCGGAGCGGCGGCAGCAGGAGGCCCCATTAGCTTAAGTGGTGCTTCAGGTTAAGAACAGTTTCAGGTTAAGAACGGACCTCCGGAACGAATTAAGTACATAACCTCAGGTACCACTGTATTGTCTGCAGTGGGTAGCAGAGGCTCCCCAGGACTTCAGACAGGAGTGTCTCCCAGCCCTACCTGGAGAAGCCAGGGGTTGAATGTGCTCCCCTTTAGATGAGCTACAGCCCTTCCCCCAAAAAAACAGAGGTTCCCAGAAGCACGTGAGCAGGTGAGGAGGTTATTTTATCCCAGAGCTCAATGGCCGTAGGAAAGGTGCTTTGAAACTTCTGCTGTTTACCTTCTCCTCCCTATTTTTTTCAAAACGCTGAAGAGAAAATTGTGGCACCTGGGTTCCCCCCAAAGAGCGACATTTCCAGCAAAGCAACTGTGGTTTTAAGACATGCTTCCAAAAACCATGTGCGGCAGTGAGATGGTTTTCTTATCCTCCACCATCAATACCCACCCCATGTAAAATGTACTTCTGAACTCTAACACCTTCCCCCGCCCCCTTCCTGGATAACCCTACATTTTGTGCTTGAATGCAGAACTGCAAATAGCAGACAAGCACTTTGTGTCTGTTAGTCCTGGCCCACAAGTGGTTAGAGTGCTGCACCAGGATGTGGAAGATACAGGTTCAAATCCTCACTCAGCCATGAAGCTCGCTGGGTGACCTTGGGCCACTCACTCACTCTCAGCCTAACCTACCTCACAAGGCTGTTGTGAGGATAAAATGGGGAGGAGATGAACGATGCATGCCACATTGAGCTCCTTGGAGGAAAGGAGAAGAAGAAGAAGAGGAGTTTGGATTTGATATCCCGCTTTATCACTACCCAAAGGAGTCTCAAAGCGGCTAACATTCTCCTTTCCCTTCCTCCCCCACAACAAACACTCTGTGAGGTGAGTGGGGCTGAGAGGCAAGGTCACCCAGCAGCTGCATGTGGAAGAGCAGGGAAGCGAACCCGGTTCACCAGATTACGAGTCTACCGCTCTTAACCACTACACCACACTGGCATGCAATGAAACAAGGAAATAAGGAATAGGCATGCAATGAAACAATGATAATAAGAAACCTGTGAGGTTTTAATATGCACTGCATTTTGTATCTTGCTTCAAAGACGTGTGAGTGCGGTTGATAAGATAATATCATTTCTGCTCTCCTTTCTAAAAACATGCTTTTGAACCTTTGTGTGCAAACTCAGATGCACTAGAGAGAGCAGTAGAAGCTTCTCCATAATCCATTTTGCCAAAATAAACATGGCAGCTGAACAGGGGCAGCTCAGGAAACAAGAAGAATTACCGATGAAAGAAGAATGGCAGATGAAATTAATGGACTATGCAGAATTAGATAAGATTACAGGAAGGATTCTAAACCTGTGGGACAAGAGATTCTCAGAAGATTGGAATAAATATGCGAACTATTTGAAAAGCAACTGTAATCAGCAGATTATGCAAGCAGTTGTGTAAGGAGGTCTATATGAAATATTGCAAGGAAGATTATGAAGAGAATTATTAGTTAAAGATTATTAAAAGTAATAGAGAAATTAAGAAATGTAAATCAAGTGAAAAAGATTGAAAAATCTTCAGATGTGGTTGATGGAAGTCTAAAAATTGTATATGATATGAAATTATGTTAAAAAATTAATAAAAATATATAAAAAGAAAAGAAAATGGGCAGCTCAAATGGCTTGAGGGTTCTCAGCACATGTCCTTGCATTGACATGAGCACAACCTGCTGGACGTACCGAGTAGTTGCTCCTGACAAACCCTGCCGGTTCTGCGGGGAGGTTGTCGAGGTGTTTGAGGTTGGCAAAGGGTTTGGCTGCCCCCCACGACTCCAGGTAGCGAGTCATCCGCGCTGGAGCCCTCATCTTGTAGCCCTCACCTGGCGCAGGTGAGAGGGTGCCACTGGAGGTCTCTTCTTCAGCCTAAAGACAACAGGAACCAGAAGAGAAAGTGGAAGTCCTGAGTAACAAACCCCAGCCAGCGGCATCCATATATCGAGGACTACATACAATGACACAATCGCACTGAGGGCCAACACATTGCACTGCCTGAGGACCCACAACTGTGGCTCGACACTGGTCTAGAGCCTGCGCGGCCACTCCCAATTCAGATATGGAGAAACCGAGCTGTGTGTCAGCAGCACACCGGCAACACTTTGCTCCATATGCCTTAATGACAGCTCCCAACGGCTTCACATAGATGGTACATAGCACTGGGGACAAAAGTGTGCCCTGAGAATTGGTCTCAACTAGGGCCAGGGCCTTTACAGTACTGGCCCCGGACTTGGTGGAATGCTCTTTCGCAAGAGACTAGGGCCCTGTGGGACTTGACATCTTTCCACAGGGTCTGCAAGACAGAGCTGTTCCGCCTGGCCTTTGGTTTGGACTCAGTCTGACCCTTATGTTGCCCTCCCCTTATGGTCTTGATCTATCAGCTACTTTTAAAATGAGGCTGCATTTTAACCTGTATTTTAAATTTGGCTTTTTGGGGGGGTTGTTTTTCTCCCAACCCCCCAATTATGTTTTTACTGTGATTTTATTGGTGTTAGCTGCCCTGAGCCTGGCTCTGGCCGGTGAGGGCGGGGTATAAATAAAATGTATTATTATTATTACTACTACTACTACTACTAGGTAAAGGTAAAGGTACCCCTGCCCGTACGGGCCAGTCTTGCCAGACTCTAGGGTTGTGCACTCATCTCACTCTATAGGCCGGGAGCCAGCGCTGTCCGCAGACACTTCCGGGTCACGTGGCCAGCGTGACAAGCTGCATCTGGCGAGCCAGCGCAGCACACGGAATGCCGTTTACCTTCCCGCTGGTAAGCGGTCCCTATTTATCTACTTGCACCCGAAGGTGCTTTCGAACTGCTAGGTTGGCAGGCACTGGGACCGAACGACGGGAGCGCACCCCGCTGCGGGGATTCGAACCGCTGACCATGCGATCGGCAAGTCCTAGGCACTGATGCCAAGGGGCTGATAAGCCTTCCCTCAGAGCCATTCTGTGGAACCCACTGTGGAAGAGTGTCACCAATAGGCAGGGGTGTAGGAGGGGGGGTGCGTCCACCCTGGGCGTCATCCTTGAGGGGGTATGAAAAAATGGCACACTGCAGGGGTCAGCACTTACCGTGGGGCCTGGCCTGCAGTGTGCCCAAGCCATATATCTCTCCTGGGAGTGACACAGCGGCTCGGGGCCCCATGCTGCCCGAAATGGCAGTGTGGGGCTTGCGTCTGCCAGGCGGACTCTGTGGGCAGCTCACCACGCTGCCCCCTTGGGCGGATCACCACGCTGCCCTGTGCATGGATCGCCCCGGTGCCCCATGCGCAGTTTACCACAGAACCCCCGTAGGTGGGTCGCCACACCCCCACCGCCAATATGCCCCTGCCAATAGGGTTGCCATATTTCAAAAGTGTTGAGCTTTTTGGGGGGCAAAGTTGCTGAGCTTTTTCTGCAAAATCTCCAAAATAATTGAAGTTTTTGAGCTTTTATAGTAAAGGAAATTTACCATAAAATCAAGACTTCCAATATGGGTGGCCAGACATTTTTACTGATTTTCACATATTCCACCCGAACACTATTTCCGACGGACAAATCCAAGATGTGTCCAGGAAGTCCTGGACGTATGGCAGCCCTAGAACATTTGTCTCACAAAGCCGATCCAGGAGGATACCGAGGCCAATGTTATCAAAAGCTGTGGGGAGATCCAGGAAAAGAAGCAAGAATGTCCTTATCCTAGTAGAGATCATTGATAACAGCAACCAAGGCTGAGCGGGTTCCAAAACCAGGTTTGAAACCAGATTAATATGGGTTTAGACCAGCCTTTCTCAACCATGGGTCCCACGTTTGTTGGACTACAACTCCCATCATCCCTGCCCACTGGTTCTGATAGATAGGGATGATGGGAGTTGTATTCCAACAATATCTGGGGACCTGAGGTTGGGGAAGGTTTGACTAGATAGTAAGTTTCACCAAAGTATACCTGCAGATGCTCCACCACAACCATCTCAATCTCCTTTCCAAGAAGTGATGGAAACTGGCTGATAACTATCTATCACAGACTAGGAAGTCCAGGTGAAGCTTTTTTTTCCTTTTTTCCCTCTCCCCTAAAAAGTGGATTCACCACCTTCAGTTTCAAAGCAGATCTCCTCACCCTGGGGTCAACGACCAGGAAGGTTTTGATTTTGTTCTCCCTCAGGTAAGAGTCTCGTGGCCAGAAACAAACTTCCTCCACAGCGTAGGCACCACCCAGGTGCAGCAACGTGGCCTCCGTGATATGAACCCTCCTGAAAGCGAAAAGAGATGGGAATGTAGACGGATACAGAAGAGGGCAGCCAAGGACACAGAGGTACAGTTCCCCCCTTTTAGGACATTTCCCGGCATGCACCACTAGAGGTCACCCCAGATGGCAGATGGAGTCCTATCCATGTATACAGTGGTACCTCGGGTTAAGTACTTAATTCGTTCTGGAAGTCTGTTCTTAACCTGAAACTGTTCTTAACCTGAAGCACCACTTTAGCTAATGAGGCCTCCCGCTGCTGCCGTGCTGCCACCACACAATTTCTGTTCTCATCCTGAAGCAAAGTTCTTAACCCGAGGTACTATTTCTGGGTTAGCGGAGTCTGTAACCTGAAGCATATGTAACCCGAGGTACCACTGTACAACAGAATGGACAGACAGAGGCCACTTGTTCATTATACAATAACTCAGGAGCACTCTGTCCCACAAATAGCAACACAGTAAAAAATGTGTATCATCAGTTACAGTGGAACCTCAGGTTACGTACCGTCCTCCTTACGAATGCTTCGGGTTACGAGCTCCGCTAACCCAGAAATAGGTGTTCCGGGTAGCAAACTTTGCCCCAGGATATGAGCGGATGTCAGGTGCCGGCGGCGTGGCAGCAGCAGGAGGCCCCATTAATGAAAGCGGGCCTCACGTTAAGAATGGTTTCGGGTTAAGAACGGACCTCCGGAGCAGATTAAGTTCATAAACGGAGGTACCACTGTATTTGTTTGGTTGTTGTGAAGATTCCTTGCTAGGCCACTAGGGGCCAGCATTCAATCTTGCATAAGCAAGAACCAAAGCCTTTCCTGGACCAAAATGGGAGCATTCCCTCTCACCATGTCGCTTCCCTCACCCTGGCACACCTCCTGCTTCCATGTGATTGGCTAGCGTCACATCATCGGACCAGACGTCATACTGCCACTTCTGGAGCCCAATCACCCCACACAGGACGTTCCCCGAATGGACTCCGACTCTCATGTTGATGTCCACTCCAGTGGCATCACGCAGCTTTCTATTTGTGAGAGGACAAACAGGACAAAATAAGTTTGCATTTTATTAAAAATGCCTGCTCCAAATTAGTAACGAAATAAATGGAAGCGGTTAAAAGTGGGGGGGGGGGGACACACCTCCGTAAAGTATTTCAGAAATTAAAATAGCAAGTCAGACATCACCTTGCTGACAAAGGTCCGTATAGGTAAAGCTATGGTATTCCCAGTAGTGATGTATAGAAGTGAGAGCTGGACCATAAAGAAGGCTGATCGCCGAAGAATTGATGCTTTTGAATTATGGTGCTGGAGGAGATTCTTGAGAGTCCCATGGACTGCAAGAAGATCAAACCTATCCATTCATAAGGAAATCAGTCCTGAGTGCTCACTGGAAGGACAGATCGTGAAGCTGAGGCTCCAATACTTTGGCCACCTCATGAGAAGAGAAGACTCCCTGGAAAAGACCCTGATGTTGGGAAAGATTTGAGGGCACAAGGAGAAGAGGACGACAGAGGACGAGATGGTTGGACAGCGTTCTCGAAGCTACGAACATGAGTTTGACCAAACTGCGGGAGGCAGTGGAAGACAGGAGTGCCTGGCGTGCTCTGGTTCATGGGGTCTCGAAGAGTTGGACACGACTAAATGACTAAACAACAACACAAAAGGTAAAAGGTGAAGGACCCCTGGACGGTGAAGTACAGTCAAAGGTGACTATGGGGTTGCTGCGCTCATCTCGCTTTCAGGCTGAGGGAGCTGGTGTTTGTCCATAGACAGCTTTCCAGGTCATGGGTCAGCATGACTAAACCACTTCTGGCGCAACAGAACAGCATGACAGAAACCAGAGCGCATGGAAATGCCGTTTACCTTCCTGTCACAGCAGTACCTATTTATCTACTTGCACTGGTGTGCTTTCAAACTTGGTTGGCAGGAGCTGGGGCAGAGCAACGGGAGCTCACTCTGTTGTGGGGATTCGAACTACTGACCTTCCAATTGCCAAGCCCAAGAGGCTCACCCACATCCCTGGTCAAGTCAGTAACATTCTACTAGCCTGTTTTAAAAGAGGTCAGGGAGTGATTAAATATCAGTTGGTAGAACATGAGACTCTTAATCTCGGGGTTGTGAGTTTGAGCCCCACCTTGGGCAGAGAGGGTTGGACTAGAAGACCCTTGGGCTCCCTTTCAACTCTACAATTCTATGATTCAATGTTGCTGGACTACATCTTTCATAAACCCTGCCTGTTGACTATGCTGGCTAGGGGCTGATGGGAGTTGGAGTCCAACAAGATCTGAGATGAGTAAGTGGGCATCAGGTTGAAGAAGTCTTATCCAGAGCTACGGTTCTCAAAGTGGGTGGTATTGTCTCCACCCCAGAGGTGAAATTACCTAGGGGGCACTAAGAGGCAAGGGATGGCAGTGGGGCACTGGAGGTGGGTCCCTCCCAGTGCTTTGATCTCTTATTCATGATTGGCCAGGCTAGAGCTAGAGCAAAACACCTTCTTCTGTTCATATGCAATGTTTTATAGCTCTTGTTGCTTCCGGAGTTCATTCCTTTGGTCACATTCGTATGTACGATTCTAAATTGTTGAAAGGTAGCCATTAGTCATGGCTGGTATCGCTGTATTGAGTTAATTGATTTTGTTGAATTAATTAAACTAAATAGTTTAAACTGGGTTTTGAATAAACGTGCAATTCATTGTTACTGTTTTGAATTTTATTGTTTTACTATCTTCCTTAGTGGGCCATGCAAAGCACTATTCTAAATAATATATTTTTGTAGGATAGGGGAGCACCGGGGATGAGTTTATGGCCTGAAAAACTTGGGGACCACTGATCTAGAGATTGCAGACTCATACTGGGAGAGAGAGAGTCCCTGAAGTAACCTGGGCCCAGGACATTTAGGACTTTAAAGGTGAATTATCTGTGGAATTTATTTATTTATACATACATACATACATACATACATACATACATACATACATACCCCACTCATCTGGCTGAGTTTCTGCAGCCACTGTGGGCGGCTCCTTCCTTAAAACTTCCTTAAACATATATAGCTTACAATATAACTTACCAATATGTTAGGTAAAGGTAAAGGGACCCCTGACCACTAGGTCTAGTTGTGGCCGACTCTGGGGTTGCGGCACTCATCTCGCTTTATTGGCTGAGGGAGCCAGTGTACATCTTTTGGGTCATGTGGGCAGCATGACAAAGCTGCTTCTGGCGAACCAGAGCAGCGCACGGAAACGCCGTTTACCTTCCCACCACAGTGGTACCTATTTATCTACTTGCAGTTTGACGTGCTTTCGAACTGCTAGGTTGGCAGGAGCAGGGACCGAGCAACAGGAGCTCACCCCGTCGCGGCGATTCGAACCGCCAACCTTCTGATTGGCAAGTCCTAGGCTCTGTGGTTTAACCCACAGCACCACCCGTGTCCCACCAATATGTTGTATAACATTAAAGGATGGAGTTGTAGATCTTGAATGGCACATGTACCAAACCAGAGCACCCCAATGTTGCTGCTGCTCAGACCTCATTCATGACTTGGGATCCTTCCCCCATTTTTTCCTCCCCCTCCCTCTCATTTCACCTGCTAACTGCCCACTCCACTCACTTGATGGCCTGGCACATGTCAAGGCCCATCTTGACGCAGTTCCGGGCATGGTTGGGCAGTGACACAGGCAGCCCAGAGACGCAGTAGTAGCAGTCGCCCAAGATCTTGATTCTCATGCACTCGTTATCCTGGGAGGGAACAGGGTTGAGGATGAAGTTTGCCACCTGAGACAACATCTCGGTTTCCTTGGCAACGTACACATCATGACTCACTGGCTTAGGGCTGCTCAGCTAGGGTACCATTTCTGCACAGAGGGGTAGAATGTTTCTATGGCCACCACAGCACAATTCCCCCAAATTTCCCTGAAGAAAGGCACTGGTTGTTAATCCGCTCTGGGAATTGTAGCTCTGGGAGGGGAATAGGAAGCGGGGGGGGGTCTTCTAAGAAATCCCAGCACCCTTAACAACTGCACCACCCAGGATTTGGGGGAGGGGGCTGGCATAAATGCTGGAAAAGGGGGTTTAGGCTGCATCCTAAGCCTGTTCACCTGGGTCATGTAACCTGGGAACCTGGTATAAGTTAAGCCTGCAAAAAGGGTGTTCTAACTCTGTTTAAAGGCTTGTTTTCTCTCTGCAAAGCTTAGTCCAGCTCAGCCAGCAGATCGGCTCCAGATTGGCGTTTGGATATAGCACACTCTTATGCCAGTTTAACTTAATTTTACACCAGCTTCTTGTGTACAAGATTTCCCTGCATGTCACTGGACTCCACCTCCCATCAGCCCCTGGCTAATGACCAGGGGTGATGGGAGCTGTATTCCTACAACATCAGGTTCCCCGATTCCAATCTAAGGAGAACAAACTGTTTTAAGGCACGGGAAGGGTATTTATGGAGGGAAGATATTCTCTTACTCACCTTGGCAATCTGGTCAAACTTGCCAAAGAGTTCGTTGAGCATGAGGACTAGCTCCTTTGGGGAGCATTCGCTGGCCAAGAGCGTGAACCCAACAATGTCGGCGTATAGGATGCTGTGAGAGGACGAGGCAGAGAGAAACAAAAGATGTTCGGTGGAACCATGCAATGGAGTGGGATTCACCCAACCACCTCCCAATTGTTCAGCCCTAATGCACATACATCAGGTCGGGCAATCTTGTAGATGACAGATGGCGTCAAAAGCAAGTACCTGATGTTTTCGTGGCGCTTGACGTAGAGGTTGTGGAAATTATTGGTGCCCTCGTGACGGTGCTGGGCTTGGCCTCCATCCCGGAGCCTCTCGATGATCTCGGCCTTCATTTCCAAGGCAATGTAGGCAGGAAGGATGGAGAGAAGCAGATGCTCCTAGGAGGATCAGCACAGCAAGGTGGTGGTAGGAGGAATTAGGAACAACCAAGTCAGTTTATAAAAAGGTAAAGGGACCCCTGACCATTAGGTCCAGTCGTGGCCGACTCTGGGGTTGCGGCACTCATCTCGCTTTATTGGCCGAGGGAGCCGGTGTACAGCTTCCGGGTCATGCGGTCAGCATGACTAAGCCACTTCTGGCGAACCAGAGCAGTGCATGGAAACGCTGTTTACCTTCCTGCTGGAGCGGTACCTATTTATCTACTTGCACTTTGATGTGCTTTCGAACTGCTATGTTGGCAGGAGCAGGGACCAAGCAACGGAAGCTCACCCTGTCGTGGGGATTCGAACCGCCGACCTTCTGATAGGCAAGTCCTGGGCTCTGTGGTTTAACCCACAGCACCACCCGCATCCCTAAGTCAGTTTAGGGACTTCCAATACTGAACTGAATGAATGCTATGCTACCTTCAGCATTAATTGGTTTGTTGCTGAACTCTTTTTACAAGTGTCAGAACCTGGGAGTTCCCCGTGCAAAGAGTTCAAAGGGGCCTTTCTTTGTCTATGATTGGAGAGGAAAATAGCTCCTCTGTGCATGGGCAGAAGAACGTCCAACCTTTACTGGTAACCTCCAGGAAGGTTTAAGCACTGACATCTCTCTTGTGTGTAAATCAAAGGCCTGACGGAATGGATGCAAGCCAGAAGGGCCTGATCCAGGACATAGGATGATAGGAAGCTACTCTACCATGTCAGATGGTCAGTCCATCCTGCTCTATATTATCTACAATGTTCCCCAACTTGGTGCCTTCCAGGTGTTTTGGACTACGATCCCATCAGCCCCAGCCAGCACAGCCTATGGTCAGGGATGACGGCAGTTGTAGTCAGGCAGTATCTGGAGGGCCACAGGTTGGGAGAGGCTCATCTTCACGGACTGGCAGCTGCTGCCCAAGGCTTTGGGCTGGAATCCTTTCCCTGCCCTACCTGGAATGGAACCTTCTGTGCACAAAGCCATTCTCCGTACTCACCTGGTGCCTCTTCTCAGACTCCAGCTTGACTCGGGATTGGATGAGGTTGAAGGTCTCATGGAAGGTCTCCCCCAAGGCAACCTCCATCAAGTGCTTATGGTAGGCACCCACCAGGTTCCCGCAGACAAAGATGACGAGATTGGCCAGGAGCTGGAGGCAGGTGCAAAAAGAGAGGATGTAAGACGAAGAAAGACTGGGAGGCGACCATGACACAGTGCAGTGCTAGAAAGAGAAGCCAGTGTGGTGTACTTTTTTTTTTTTTTTTGCGTATCAGACGAGGGGCTCATCCAACTTCCTCTTGTTCCATGTTTCTAGGCCCAGATCTAGGCTTTAAAGCTCTGTGTTTATTTTATTTGGTCCCAAAGCTGTCCCTGGGAAAACCCACATTTCATTGCTTAATCACAATCAGGTTTTCAGCAGTAAAATGCGGGTTTTCCCAGTGAAAGCACAGGGACCAAAACTGTTATGTACTGAAGTTCTCACCCTGGGCCAGCAGGGGGATACTGTAGGTAGTTCAGGTCCACATATGCCAATAAGGGATCGAAAGTGACATTCAGTGATTGGATAGTTACAGAAAGTTGTTACAGTAACGTTGTACTGGAGCTCTATATAAGCAGGCTGGCTGAACCCTTCAGTTCAGTTCTGTCCTGGCCTATGAATAAACAAGAGCTGTTTGAAGAATCTGATATGTTCACCCACAACTTAACAAAAACAAACAAAAAAAACCCTGCTTAGACGTGGAAAGCATGGCACAAAAGGAAGTCTGGATGAGCTATAGGACTGTGAGAGACCAAGGCTTAAATCCCCATTCAGCCACGAAGCTCCCTGGGTGACCTCGGGCCAGTACTGACTCTCAGCCCGGTCTACCTTGCACAATTGTTGTGGGGATTAAGGGGAAAACCATGTCTACAACCTAGAGCTCCTTGGACAAAATGTAGGATACAAATGTAATAATACCTCAGGGTAGAAATTCTGCAAAGCCCATTATCAGTAAGGCCAGCGTCACCACGCAAGAGTGCAGCCTGACCACAGATCTGGTTTAAGAGGAGCCCAGCGCTGATTGTTAGAGTGAAAAGCAACTCCAGAAAAAGTGCAAGGAAGGCACTGAATGTACAGCAAAAAGCTTAGGTCGAATAAGCGATTTCAAAGACTGTGATTGGATGAAGAGATGGCGAGATGCCAGGGTGGCAGAAGCTGGTTGGCTAGAGGATGAAGCAGCTAAGATGATGTACAGCTAAGAGGATGAAGCAGCTAGGATGATGTGTGCTAATGGAAATGCTCTCACAGACTCCGTTGGACTCCGGTAATGCGTTACTGAATGAGGTCAGACTCATGCTGAATTTGCTGTGAGCGTCCCTCAAAGGGAATTTCCCCACGTACAACAGGATTTCCCAGGAATGTCCCATCGGCCCACCTTGTGATGCGAAGCACGGATGGGGTGACAGGGCCCCACTTACCTGCAGCGCTAGCTCTGACCGCGAGCCGCGCCCCAGGGAGAGGTAGACGCTCAGGACGACGATGTGGGAGAGGGAGGAGACCAAGCCGGCAGCCACGGCATCTTTCATGCCAACAGGCAACATGGTGTAGACGGTGAAGATGATGAAGAGGAAGAAGGAGACCTTTGGGAGAAAAGAACACCGCGTCAGTTCTCCTTGGGACAGGAGGGAAATTAGGAATGTGTGAATTCCACTAGTCTGGGAAAGAAAATCGGGGGTCAGGGAATAATAATAATAATAATAATAATAATAATAATAATAATAATAATAATAATAAATTTATTTATACCCCGCCCTCCCCAGCCAAGACCGGGCTCAGGGTGGCTAACACCAAATATAAAACAAGTTGATTGGAATACAACTTAAAAACAAGGTTAAAATACAACATTAAAATGCAACCTCATTTCAGCAGAAACTCAAAAACTTTTTTGGGGATGAAAACATCAAGTCTTCACCAAGGCTAACTATCCAGACTGGTCCTACGTGGGCCACAATCTGCTGAAATGGTTTCTGCCACATTCATGCTGACTTTGGAACAAGCATCCCTCAGACCCATTGTCAAGAACTTGCCTACTCCCAGTTTTTCCACATATAATATCCATCTGTTTCTTCCATACCAGTCACCAATCTACAAGTAGGGCTGCAAATAGAGGCAGGGCTGTCTTAAGCATATGCGGCACCGGGGTGCAAAGATCCGCCCGGCGCCCCCCCCCCCAGGTTGCCCAGTCCCAGGTGCGCAATTCTTGTCTAGATGTTCTTTGAACATGACCCCTGCCTTTACATATGGCCATGTGAAGAACCCTTTCTTGCAACCTTACACGACTTTGCGCTTCCAGTAGATAACTAACTGTAGAACGATTTGCTTGTTTCAACTGTGCTATGACACTATTATTATTATACAGTGGTACCTCAGGTTATAGATGCTTCAGGTTACATACTCTGCTAACTCAGAAAGAGTACCTCGGGTTAAGAACTTTGCTTCAGGATGAGAACAGAAATCACGCGGTGGCAGCAGGAGGCCCCATTAGCTAAAGTGGTACCACAGGTTAAGAACAGTTTCAGGTTAAGAACGGACCTCCGGAACGAATTAAGTTCTTAACCCGAGGTACCACTGTATATATTATTGGCAGAGTTGTGCCGTTAGTTGACTGTATGTCTATAAGTATCTCCAGGCTTTGATATGCACGTTGCTCTTTAATTTGCTGAACTAAGTAAAATTGTCCTTTATATTTGCAAGCCGGTTTGGTGTCTTGGTTTCGTTGTAATGCCTGTAATGCCATGCCCTTAAAATTTCACAGGCACTCACACCCATTCCGTTTTACCGTATGCCTGTTTCAGCAATGATAATGGTAAAAGTCAATTTTTGTAAGGTCGCGAATTTAAGCCACACTTTAACTTTTCACGGTCAGAATCTGGGGGGAAAGTGAGGCTTATATTCAGGTATCTGAAGGCTCCTCCTATTCGTCATTTTAATTTTCAGGATGAAGCCTGAGCCCCTCACCTGATCCCAGGCACTGACCACCCCTCCGGTGAAGACAAAGACATAGCCCATGGTCATCAGGCAGGTCCAGATGATGGCGGAGAAGAGCCGGGTGCATTGCTGGAAGAAGCTCTCTATGCACACGAGGATCAGGATGAGGCTGAAGATTGCCAGGGCAACGAATAATGTAATCAGGAAGCCCAGGTTGGAGGAGAAATCCTGGAGAGAAAAGGGGAATTAAACGAGCAATTCCGTTTGTGCTTGTTTGCAGCATTGGTTTGAGTTATACCACTAGGGGGGCACTGCACTCAATAGCAGAGCAAATGCTTTGAACGCAAAAAAGAGAGAAAAATCTCAGATTTAGGCCAGCATCCGCCTCAGAGAGTCAGGACACCAGGATGTGAAACATCAGTGCTAGAGACTCTGAATGGAGCACAGAATTCCCGGGCAGATGCAGGAGTGTTCAGGCACAGTATAATGGAGCTCTGTATGTTCAATGCAGCAGCAAATAGAGCGGTGCAGCTGGCGGTTTGGACTTTGTGCTACGGCTCAATGGAGGCTGGCCAGTTAGGGCAACAGAAACAGTGTCCATCACCTCAGACTGCCTTCTTACTTTCAAACAGTCCAGAGTTTGGCACCACATGTCAGCTTCCTCCTCTTAATCTCAGGGTCAGTGTTGTGCGCAGTGCCGGATTTATGTATAAGGTAAACAAGCTATAGATTAGGGCCCCACTCTCTTGCCCCCCCCAAAAATATACTTCTTCTTAATTGTATTTCAGTTCAACAATTACTTTGATAAAATACATATATTGTTATGTGCAAATGGCTTCAGATACCTATTAGGTCCATAAATTACCATAAAGGTAAAGGTAAAGGGACCCCTGAACACTAGGTCAAGTCATGACCAACTCTGGGGTTGCGGCGCTCATCTTGCTTTATTGGCCAAGGGAGCCGGCGTACAGCTTCTGGGTCATGTGACCAGCATGACTAAGCCGCTTCTGGCGAACCAGAGCAGCGCACGGAAACACTGTTTACCTTCCCGCTGGAGAAGTACCTATTTATCTACTTCCACTTGGATGTGCTTTCGAACTGCTAGGTTGGCAGAAGCAGGGACTGAGCAACGGGAACTCATCCCGTTGCGGGGATTTGAACCGCCGACCTTCTGATCGGCAAGTCCTAGGCTCTGTGGTTTAACCCACAGTGCCGCCCGCGTCCCATAAATTACCATAGTATAGCATATATTCAACACAAAAAAACAGTGACAATTTGTTTTTGACAAAGGACAGCTGGAGATATAAGAGGGCCTCATTACCCTCAGTAGCTTAGGGCCTCATCAAACCTAAATCCGACCCTGGGTGTGCGGTCTTTGGTCTAAGAGGACTAGGCTAGCCCCCTAAAGGGTCCAGGAGCCTTTCCTCCACCTTCCCAAATCTGGCCTGACTTTAGGAAGGAGGCAGCAGGGCTCCGGCATCCTGTCAGAGGACTGGCGCAATCCTCCCCAAAGCCCACGAAGCTTTCAGCAGAAAATTACAGGACATGCGCTGATAGGAAACGAGGCCCCCAAATGCATTGCACATTTAAAGCAGCATTGTGGCTTCTCCTCAAAGAATCCTGGGAGCTGTATGTTAAGAGTGCTGACAGCCGTAGTGCAACAAAAGTGGAACTGGAAACAACAATCCCAATCTTTCGTGATATGAGAAGTTAGAGCATGGGTAGGCAAACTAAGGCCCGGGGGCCAGATCCAGCCCAATCGCCTTCTAAATCCAGCCCGCAGACAGTCCGGGAATCAGCATGTTTTTACATGAGTAGAATGTGTCTTTTTATTTAAAATGCATCTCTGGGTTATTTGTGGGGCATAGGAATTTGTTCATTTTTTATTTTTATTTTTTCAAAGTATAGTCTGGCCCCCCACAAGGCCTGAGGGACAGTGGACCGGCCCCCTGCTGAAAAAGTTTGCTGACCCCTGAGTTAGAGGATTACAGCAGGAAGTCATGGGGGCATGCACCAATTGGAAACAAAGCAGTTTGTCTGCCTCATAACTTTTGCAGGCACTAATGGTACTGAAAGCAGCATGACAGGATGGTGTATGAAGAGCTAAACAAAACTTTGTTAAGAAAACAGAAGCTTTTTTATTGAGGATATTAGACACAGCTATAGCCAGAGAAAACAAGAGAATATTCCTTTACGCTACAGGGGCTGCGAGAATACTAACTGGCAAAAATTGGAAAAGAGAAACCATAGCAAAAAAAAAAGTGTGGCAAGATAAATTATTTGACTACAGTAGTACCTCGGGTTACGTTACCTTTGGGTAACGTAATTTTGAGTTACGAACGTGGCAAACCCAGAAGTGTATACTTCCAGGTTTCTCCCCGTGCGCATAAGCGCTCTATCAAGGCGTGCACAAACACAGAAGTGGCGCCTCCGGATACTGACTTTTCGGGGTAAGTACGGACCCCCGGGATGAATTAAGTTCATATCTGGAGGGTCCACTGTATATTGAATTGGCTAGATTAACAGGAGCCATTAGGGGTCAGCCCAAGCAAAAATTTCAAAAAGAATGGGGAAAATATAGAGAATACCTGAAAAAGCAGTGTCCTCAAATTAATACTTGGTTTTGTTTCAACTAACTTCTGCAAAATAAATTATAGTATAAAAGCTAAAAATAGAAAGAAAAAGGGGTAATAATAAACTAAGGAGACAGTCTACCAAAAATGAAAAGAGAACCGTGTTTAGGATGAAGGAAGTCAACTGGAAGAAAAGAATTGAAATATGATATATATATACTGTTGATTATTTGACCTGTGTAAGTTTGCATATGGTATTATGTTTTATTTGTATTTCATTGTTTTTTGGTTTTTTGGTTTTGATTGTGCATTTTTATGAGTGAGTGTGTGTGTGTGTGTGTGTGTATGTGTTATAAAATAAACTTAATAAAAAAAATGAAAGCAGCATGACATATATCCTTCCTGGAACCATCATGACTACGAATTATTGAAAATAAAGAGGATGTCTGGAGGGACCCAAAAAATATCTTGAAAGCCTGAAGTCTGCCCACCAAGATCTACTCTGCTTTTTCTATTGCCTGCTGCCAGATCCTTTGAACTGGAGGTGCCAGGAATTAATCTGAGGACTTTCTGCCATTGAGCTATGGTCCCTCCACCAAACTCAGCTATTCTCCCAACCACCTCATCTAAGGATGGGGGACCTGCGTAGTCCTCTGGATGTTCTTGGTCTCCAAAAACCCATCAGCATGGATGATGGGAGTTGAAACATCAGGAGGGCCACAAGCTCTCCCACCCATAACCAAGTTCTTAGAACCTAAGAACAGGACTCATGGATCAGGCTAGTCCATCATCTTGTTTTCACCGTGGACAACAGTGGCAAACCCACAAGCAGGACCTGAATGCAACAACACTCTCCCCTTTCTGTGGTTTCCAGCAACTGGTATTCAGAAACACAATACTTCCGAAAAAGGACATGCAACAAAATGATAAGAGCTGAGAGCTGCTGATATCCACATCTTCTGTGAATTTGTCTAATCCTCTTTTAAAGCCATCCTGTTGGTGGCCTTTTGTGGGAGCAATTTTTTTCTGTTCTGACTCCCGTAGACACCCCATCTCTCTCTCGCGCGCTCTCTCTCTCTCCTTGCAAACATGCTTACCCGGCCACTGGCAAAGGATGTCACAATGAGAGCCACACAGATGCCCAACACAATGAAGAGGAGCAAGAGGATGAGGGGGTACTGTTGGCTCAAGCTGTAATAGGTTTGATAGTAGAGGTCCTCCCGTGGGGTGTCGCTGCTGGTTGACTGCGGGCGACGCTGGCAGGGCATGGCTTTCCTGCTCCCACAAACTGCTGCCTTGGAGGGGAGGAGAGCTCACTCCTCCCAAGGTGAGTAAGGGAAAATCAATCAGCACCTCTTGCTGAAGCTGTTGAGGGTACCCATTTGTACTTCAAGGCTGCAGAGCCCCATCTTTGAAAAAACGGGTGTATTAATCCAGACAGGGGACATGGGGAAATCCAACTGAGCAGTGAGCACGAAATCTGGGGTGGATGATCTCAGTGTGGAACGATGTTCTCAGCAAGAGCCACCTAAGTCAGGTGAAGCGGGCATCATCAGTGCAGAGAGTCTGAAACACGAGGCCCTGGGGAAAGAAATTAAAAGTAGGTAACAAATGGTCCTTATTCACACTTATAGATTAATATTGAATACTTCAATAGTACTGCTTGTGTTCTGTTAGCCCCAAAATGGAAAATGAACAGACTAAAGAAGAATGGCAACTTAAAGAGATGGGATATACGCAGCTTGCGGACCTAACATATAGAATAGGAGAACAAGAAGAACATACGTTTAAAGAAGACTGGGTAATGTTTATTGAATATAGGAAAATGGTGTATATTTGAAAAAGTGGGCAGCATTAAGATAAATTCAACAGTGTAAATCAGTTTTGATGGATGTTATAATGGAATGCTGAAGGGTTTAGTTTATATAAAATATGCAGGGATTTATGTTGTGCAAAATGAACCATGGAAAGAGAGGAAGGGGGGTCATTGATATGTTAAGGTTGTTTAACTGAATATTCTAAAATGTGAAACATAAATTTAGTACTGAAAATGCCAGAGAATTGTTATCTTGGTTATTCCTCCTTAGTAATAATGGCTACAAAGGTTCCACCTTGTTGGAGGTCTTCAGGCAGAAACTGAAGGGACATCTAGCTCTGAACTTCATATATTGAACCCCAGAGTGGTTGGAATAAATGACCTAAAAGGTCCCCTCCAACTCTATAATTCCACAATCTGTTTCTTTAACTACATGCATAAGTATTCATGAAAAGACAGATGTTGTCATAGAATCATATAATGGTCAAGTTGGAAGGGACCACGAGGGTCATCTAGTCCAACCCCCTGCAATGCAGGATTTATTTTTTTAACCCAATGTTTAACTCAAACCCACCACCCTGAGATGAAGAGTCTTATGCTCTACCAATGGAGTTATCAGTACTCTTCAACATTAGGACCACGTATGTCATTGGGCTACAGCTCTCATTACACCTGACCATCAGCTAAATTGGCTGGGGATTATGAGAACTGTAGTCTGGCAACATCTGGGGACCCAAAGTTGGTGCCTTTAGCTTTTGTTTTTATCATCATCATCATCATCTGCCAAGTCCGTATGGTGCTGTGGTGAGTGTCAGTCTAGGACCTTGGAGACCAAGGTTCCAATCTCCACTCAGCCATGTAGCTCACTAGGTGACATTGGGTCTCTCTCAACCTGAATTGTCACACTGGGTTGCTGTGAGGATAAAAATGGGAGTCATCTCCACACCAGGATTCTCAGGTTTGTAGCTCTGTGAGGAATAGATGACAGTTCCCAGGAATCTTTGGGGAAATCTGTGTGCTTCACATGTTCTTTAAACATATGGTGTGGATATGACTGAGAAGCACCATGGCTAGAACCTTGAGCTTTGAGAGGTGGGATATAAATGTAATTGCCATCATCATCACCACTACCGCCACCATTATTATTAATTATTGTAAGAACTGTTTTGAACACAAGGATGTGATAATTGTGGCCTCGAAAGGAAAGGAAAGGAGAAACAAACAAGGAAAGAACCTCTCATCATCTAAACTATGAGCTCTGGCAAGTGATATATTAATAATATGCAAAACAGCCATGCTGGAATTCGTGTGAATTCACATCCTCGGTGAATAAGTGCCGAGATGGTCAGATAGAAAGAGTGGATAGAAAAGTCAGAAAAAGTTGTCTGGAAATAAAACAAAGTGTGAAGGGTGGGAGAAGAGAAGAGAAGAGAAGAGAAGAGAAGAGAAGAGAAGAGAAGAGGATACATGGCTGACTAAAAGACATGAGGCTGGCTACTAGAAATTTTATGTATTCTTCCCCTCAAAAACATGAACTACCATATTTTTACCTCACCTTCCTCTAATGAGCTCTATCATATTTTGCTTCACAACAACTCTGCGAGGTAGATTATGGTGAAATCCTAACCATGCCTACTCAGAAGTAAGTCCTGCTAAATTCAGTAGGGCTTACTCCCATGAAAGTGGAGCTAGGAGTCCAGAGAGCTTTATTGGCTGGGCTGGAATTTGAATTCAGAGCTACCTCTGCCGAAGCCAGACTTGACTATCTGTTCACGTAGCCCATATGAGATAGATGAGGCTGATCTGAGTTTTAGGGATACAAAATGATAACCAATTCAGGTGGATGGATGAAGTTCAGGGATGATAACAAAAAGTGAAATACATCTCTCTCTCTCCCCTCTCCCTCCATTACACACAGAAATAAATATTATAGATGACAGATGATAGATAGATAGATAGATGATAGATAGATAGATGATAGATAGATAGATAGATAGATAGATAGATAGATAGATATAGATAGATGATAGATGATAGATGATAGATGATAGATAGATATGATAGATAGATAGATATCTTGCCCACTTGGGAAATCAATCAGTTTTTATATAAACTGTCAAAGTGCCACAACAAATTAAGCATCTGTCAACCTCTGCTGTGCTCCTTTGCAGAGTATAAATGCAAACACTTCCCACACACTCCCGTTGGTGAGTGCATATGTTTCTGAACAGTTCCCTCTTAAAAAGTGCTATTTCACAAAATCCAGGACTCACCCCATGCCACAAATATTCACCTCCCTTATTCTGTGCAGGTGAAGAAATACCCAAGAACGATGGATTGCTGTTCCCGTGCCTAGTTGGCCATCCCCTCTTGCCTCTCCACCGATCATCACGTTTTTTTAAAAGGCAAGATGCAAAAACCCATTCAGTCTTCCATCTCTCCCCTGCGCAGCCTTCCCTGCCTTGGACACACAACAGGCAGCTGCCACCTCACAAAGTGCGCAAACGCCGAGGAAGCGGGCGCTTCTTAGCTTCTTACCTGCTCCAACAACCACCGGCAGCTCCATCCTCGGAGCAGGCAGCCTGGAATCTCTCCCGTTCCTCACCATGCTCCGACTTCTCTCACGCAGCTGCAGGAAGTCAGTCTGCCTGCCTCCCCACAGCCCAGCCAGCTCAACTTGAGATTAAAAACTCCCCGGCAAGATTAACACTTTCATCCCCAAGGGTCAGGGGGTGGGATTCAATGGCCAGGGGAGGCACAGTCCTCCTGGGTTGCTTTCAGGTGGCCTGTTCTATTCAGCACTCATCCAGATTCACCTGCACAAAGTTTGCAGAGAGGTTGGACACCAGCAGCTATGCACTGAATATGTTTGCTTCAAATATGTATGCAGGGAGGTTCGAAGATGAAGCATCAAGGACTGGCTACCCGGCACTTTCCTGTGCGTTTCCCCCTTGCTTTCCTTATCTGTAAAAAGTCTGATTGTGCTTCCTGAGTGTCGCAATCTGTGGGTGGGTGGGAGTCAATCACATAGCGACAAATTCAGGTTGTGCAATTAAAGCTGGCTGCAACAAACCCGCCTTCTTAAAAGACTGGACTTCTTGCAATAAGGAAAGAGAAGAGAAAATGCACCGGCAAGTGTGGGATAGCACTTGCTTGATGCAACATCATCTAAGCTCCGCGCAAAAAAACCAAAAACAGACTGAATGTTTGTTAAAATAGCTGACATCATCTGATCTCCCAGCAAACAAATGAGGTTGAATGCTCAATAAACAGGCCAGCTGGAAGTGATCCACCTTTAGGGGGAAGTAGGGTTTGTGGCACAAGTGTGTGGAATCCTTTTTAGTGGCACAACTTGGATTTGCTCTTATGCAGTAGAATCCCACCTCAAAATGGCAACACCTTGGAAGCCCTTTGGGATTCACTATGGCCCATGCAGGACCTTGATCCAAAGGAGCTCAGTTTTCTTGCCTTTGCCACTGTCAAATGGAGGCTTTTTTCATCTGGGGCCCCACGGTTGAAGAACACTGCATTGCACAAGAGCACTTGATTTTGTTCTAATTTTCCATCTTCGGACCTCATAAAACCCGCAGCAGTAAACTGTCACAAGCCCTAGCCTTTTACTTTCTAAATGTTCCCTTCAAATTCTTAAAACATAGCAGGGTTTTTTTCCCCCAATGCCTACTTTACATGTTCATCCAACTCTTTACTTATAAGAACACTTATTCCTCACTCCTGAAGACATACACGTTTAGACCAGCATACCCTTAAACGGAACTTATGGTTTTATCATTTAAACTGCATTCCTCCACCCCCTGTTTTAATGTGAAGAGCCATATTTAACTAAATAGTTCCACAAACCAATGCAACAAGTTCTGCTAGACTAGAGCAATTCTCCCTCCCTGCAACTGTCTCTGTGGGGTGGGAGAGAAACACACAGACACACACACACACACACACACAGAGAGAGAGAGAGAGAGAGAGAGAGAGAGAGAGAGAGAGAGAGAGAGAGAGAGAGACTGCCCCAAAGCAGCACCTGTAGAGGAGAGGGGGAGAGGAGAGATTTTTCCATCAGGACAGCTGAAATTATTACGCTGACATTCTTCTCAGCACTACTTTATATTCCGCCTTATTTTTGTTGTTTTATTGCATATTTTAATTGAGGATGCTTTAATTTTGAACAAAATCCAAGGCGGATCCTCACGGCTCTCTTCCCACTCGGTGAACCAGCTTCACCCTCTTATAAGCATCTCTTGTGCTGTTCTGACCCCAGATTCATCATTCAGGCTCCATGTGTAGGCGTTATTAACGAAGCAGGCTTATTAAACAGGGTTTATTACAATTCCCTGACAGCAGGGTTTGGCCTAGGTTGGTGGGAGGGAATCTCAGGCCCAAATGTTGACTGCCAAAATGGCACCCCGCTCCCCGCCAAAGAAAAAGGGGTGAGGGAAGATCTATATCAGGAGCACGTGGGGCGAGTGGAGATCACAATCAGCATCTGCTTCCCTGGTGGATCTTGCCGCCTGAGGCAGTCACCTCAACTTGCCTCATGGGTGGGCTGGCCCTGACTGTGGCCGTTCAGATCTCTCTCTCTCTCTCTGGCCCTCGAGATTTTTACTAGGCCATTCTCCCTTTCCAGGATACCCCCGTCTCCAGGCTACATTAGTCCTGCTCCACACCCTCCCTGAATGTTTGGATCTGGCTGAAATGTGTCCTTGAATTGTGTTAACACCTCCCACTTTTTTGGACGACGGAGAGCTGTGAGGTCTGAGGTGCAGAGACCTCTGACTTTTGCCTGTCTGGAATGCAGCTTCCTGTACACAGCTATTGCTCCACCCACTTTTGCCTCTGGCTCCACCCACCAGTGGTGTACGGCCTCTGGAAGATTCTGCATGAGGGAACATGGTTCTCAGGCTGAGAAGGATTCTCCACCTCTGCCCTAGAACCAAGGGAAAGAAAGGATCAGGGACTGGTGCCCGTGAGCTACATTCACCGTGCCTGAAATAGAATGCAGGTGTGACTCACATCCCAAGGGCTTGGAGCAAACAAACATCCATTAGAGCTTGCTGCATTGTCCCACATCAAAGACCAAGCAATTCCAACAAAACGCTTAAAAGGGAGGCTGTATTGTCCGTAACGGCCACGTAACTCATGACGCAATTGTCACACAGTGTCTCAGCTGTTCTTTTCCAATTCAGTACTTCAAAGAAATCAAGTGTTTGAATTGCACCCATTTACCCAACAGAAGCTTAGTCACAGAATCGGCTGCGGAATTCCCATTGTTTACTCTCAGCTCAGAATTCTAGTCCTCTTGATCATTTTGGAGCCCCCTTTGGGAGCCGAGACGTCAAAAGCATATGTTTCCTCCGCCTGCCTCTTTGCGACAAAGGAAAAACCGATACTGGATAGCAGAGCCTATTTCAGCTGCTGAAACGGGTTTTGTAGCATATGTGTGTGCTTGCGACGATCCCACCAGGAAGCTGGTGAGGAGGAAGGGGGCCAGAAGAAAGGGAAAGTAGGCTGGAAACAGGAAAGCAAAATAATAATAATAAACCTTTGCATGAACCAGGCTGCTTATGAGACCAGAGGGAACCGGCAGCTTCCTGACAGCTTTAGAGCCACTAATGAGCTGTCCAGCTAATGTCATTTCACGCTTGTCATCCTGTCCCTCGCAGTCGCAAGACAGTTTCGTCCCATTTAGATGGCCCATCAATTTCCCCAAACACAGGCCCCTCTCCATACACAACCAACCAACAGTCGTTTTACAGAAGAACCTGGCTGGGCCTTCAACATCTGCCTGCTTTAAGGAATACTGCCACCTCTTTCCTTTCGCAGGGCTCCAGTGTCCATAACTAGGGAAATCTAGCACAGAGCCCCTTGGCAAGTGGCCATCCAACCTCAGCTTAACAAAGGAGAGTCTACCACTTTCGAGGCAGACTGTTCCACTCTCAAACAGCTGGCACCATCACGAAGCTCTTCCCCATGTTCGAACCTGTCTTTCTTCTGCTGTTTTCTTACACGGTTTACCATGGCTCGTGTTATTTTTAATATTGTCTCCAACCAGGCTTTCATATTTGATCATTTGTCTCTCTGTTCTTTCGTTGCTTTCTAAAACTCCAGGTATAGCCATGATGGTCTTACAAAAGTATTGGTGTAGGTTTGCAGGGTCAGTCTGGATCATGGGTAGGCAAACTAAGGCCCGGGGGCCGGATCCGGCCCATTCGCCTTCTAAATCCGGCCCATGGACAGTCCAGAAATCAGCGTGCTTTTACATGAGTAGAATGTGTCCTTTTATTTAAAATGCATCTCTGGGTTATTTGTGGGGCCTGCCTGGTGTTTTTACATGAGTAGAATGTGTGCTTTTATTTAAAATGCATCTCTGGGTTATTTGTGGGGCATAGGAATTCGTTCATATATTTTTTTCCAAAATATAGTCTGGCCCCCCACAAGGTCTGAGGAACAGTGGACCGGCCCCCTGCTGAAAAAGTTTGCTGACCCCTGGTTCGGATGATGTCTTGAGTCCCTTCTTGGGGCCCTGTTTCTGTGAGGGCAGAAGGTATGAGAGCAAGGTCACCCAACCAGTGCTTTTCACTAGGCAATAAGTTGTGGCTGGTTAGTTAAGTGCCATAAGTTAGCACAGAGGTCGGCAACCTAAGGCCCATGGGCTGGTTCCGTCCCATGAGCTTCCTGGAATTGACCCACAGCCGTTCCATGGATCAGCGTGGGTATTCCATGTTTTTTCCCACGGCACCATTTTTTTTCTCACCGCGGGGACCAACTTCTGGGTTGGAAGAATGCCGGAAATAGCATGTGCGCACGTGCACAGGCACTCCTCACCTGTACACTCTATTTCTGGCGCACTTCCGGGACAGAGGAGTGCCTGTGTGCATGCACACAAGCTATTTCCGGCGCTCTTACAACCCGGAGGTGCACCAGAAATAGCTTGGGCACACGTGCTCTGGCCCACCAGGAGGTCAGCCAGGGAGTGGACCAGACCAGCCTCAAAAAATGTTGCCGACCCCTGAGCTAGCATAACCAAAGGAGTTTCTCTGTGCCATAGAACAAACGGGTGGGCCTTCGCCCATGCTGCCCAACCTCATGTGGCAGGTAGATAGAAGAAAAATAGGCAGTGTGTGTGGAGAGCTGAGCTTAATTGTGATAATTTATGTTGGAAATGTAAAGAAAAGGAAGGTACTTTCTATCATATGTGGTGGACTTGCTCCAAGGTAACAGACTTCTGGGGGAAAAATTATAATGAATTAAAAAAAAATGATGAAATATACTTTTATGAAGAAACCAGAGGCCTTTCTCCTTGGAATAACAGGTTCCGAACTGCCAAAAAAAAGATGTTAAAGTATTCTTGTATGCCACAACTGCTGCACAGATTTTACTAGCCAAAAAATGGAAAACACAAGAACTACCAACGGTAGAAGAATGGCAGATGAAGATGATGGAGTTTATGGAGCTGGCTGATCTCACCGGGAGAATCCGTTACCAGAAAGAAGAGGAACACCGAGAAGACTGGAAGAAATTTAAAGACTATTTGAGTAAATATTGTAATATTAAAGATACGTAATCACTTGAAAGAATCAATTAGGCCTAGGATCAAATTGGGATTAAATAAATAAATAAGAAAATGTACGATAAGAAAAGTTAGGAAATAGGACTATAACTGTGATATGGTTTTATGAAATAATGATATTGGAAACTGCTATATATAATTACTAAGAAACTCAGATGGAAGAGATTTGAGGAAGTCAAGTAATATGTTGACACAGAGACATCATTGATCTGTGCTGCATTCAAAGCTGCAGCCAGTGGGGAAGCAAGATCTTTTGGGGTGTTGATGCTATGAGCCCCTCCATCTTATGCTCAGGTTCTATATACGTATATCCTAAAGACCTCACAGTATCTGCTGACCTTCATTCCAAAGAAACTGAACCTGGGTGAGCACCTGGAAGCCATGGAGTCTCTCATTCCTCAGAATGGGGAGGTGTTGACACCTGCTCACTCCCCTGGCCAACCCCCTTACCAACTGCCTCCCTTATAGCTTGCTCAAACCACCCTTCACTTTGGGCCTCCTCCCCCCACACTCGTATCAACCACTTCAGGCCAATGAAGCCATTTGGGCCCCAACAGCAGAGGGCTAGGAGAAGCAAAGCTGCTATGGTTCACAGCGCCACCTGTGGGCAGCCATGCAAACTACTGCTGTGTGACTGCGCTCTTGCATTCTTATTATATGTGTCACTAGAAATATACCACCAAGCTTAGAGTAACATAAGAATCTCTACTTAGGGATGAAAAGGACCCACAAATCATATGGTCCAGGCCATTGCCAATGAAGAAAACCCACCACAGCGTCATCCCTGATAAAGTGACCATCCAGTTTCTGCTTTGAAAAATTGCATTTTAAAAGAAAATCTGCTGTTAGACAGATTTTGTACTGAGCTACACCACTCAAGCTTGAACAAATCTCAGCCTCAGATCTGCCCCTAAATGGTTAGTCTCTGTTTCCTGCCTCCTCCCCCACCAGACCTGTTCTGAGCTCTGCCAGATCTAAAGGGCTCTGCCATTCAAATTCTGAGCCCGGCCTTGGCTGGGGAGGGCGGGGTATAAATAAAAATGATGATGATGATGATGATTAGATATATATTTTTCAAGAATTAATGCTAGTAATAGCAGAAATTCAACAGAGGAAACTTTTCTTAGCATCCTGATGGCAAGGAGTTACATCTCTCTACAGAGGTGGCACCAACAAGGAAGCTGTTGGGATGTAATGGTTGGATTCAGTTACACTTTTGCAATCTGTTGTGAGGCTAAAATGAGAACATATCTCGGTTCACAAACTTAATCCGTTCCAGAAGTCCATTGTGGGGATGGGGGCACTAGGCACAAAGCCCTCCTGTGGGATTTCGGCACTCCTGGACGCCGTCCCTGATTCGCGCCACTAGTTGCAAGAACTTCAAAAGAAACAATTTGGACAAGACGAATTGCACATACTTCAAGGAAGAAGGGGGAGTAAAGACTGCTAACAGAAGAGATCTCTGATAAAACAAGACAAGAATAAAACATGAGAAGATACGCCAAGACACGGTATGGCAAATGACTGACGGCGGAGGGGGAAAAAACTTTCCTTTCTTTTCTTATGTGATTAAACAAGAATCCCCTCCCCTTAAGAGTCAGAAATGTCGTTTTAAGGACTTAAGCTGTGGATTTAGGGCTGTGTGGAGATAAACTTTCGAACCAAAGCATGTTTCAAGAAGAGCCTGGAAGGTATAAGAGCTTTGAAATGACGCAGTTAAAAATGCTGTCGCCATATTGGGAAGCTCTGTCGGAGGTCTTGAGTCTGGGAGGAGAAAGAGAGAAACAAGCTGTTTATATATTGTGGATTAAACTCCTCAGTGGGACTTAAGAGCGACAGTTTCGCAAGATTATGATGGAAAGAGCGATGTTATCTATGAAGGAGATGATATATGGAAACCATCTTGATCTGAGGATTGGAAGAACGGAAAATTCACACAGGATTATTATTACTATTGGTGTTTATCGGCTTAAGGAGACTATCAGAAGAGATCATAAAGAAAAAAGAGAAATTATATGAACAAGATGTGATGTGGAAACAGCAAGCTAAGACGGGATAGAATTATGAACTTTGTCTGGACTGATTTGGACTGATTTGGACATTAACGCAGTAGCAAGAAGATGATCAGAATTCCCCTTCGGATCTTGAAGTATGGGTCCCCCCAACAAAATTTAAAATTTGGCTTTGTAATTCGGAATTTATGTGATGTGATTTAATCTGATGTGATTGGCCAGTTAATAAAAATTATTAAAAAAAAAACAGAAGTCCATTCTTAAACCAAAACCGTTCTTAAACTGAGGCAAGCTTTCCCTAATGAGGCCTCACGCCGCCGGTGCCATTCCACCATTCGGATTCCGTTCTTAGACTGAGGTAAAGTTCTCAAACCAGGACACTAATTCCGGTTTTGTGGAATTCGTAAACCGAATCGTTCGTAAACAGGACTGTTCTTAAACCGAGGTAAAGTTCTCAAACCAGGACACTAATTACGGTTTTGTGGAATTCATAAACCGAATCGTTCGTAAACAGGACTGTTCTTAAACCGAGGTACCATTGTATGCTACTACAGTGGCAAGAATGTTACTTATCCAAAAATGGAATGAAATGGTGAAACTTACCAGAAGAATAAGAGATCCAGATAACATTCCTTTTTTTTTTAACAAAAGAATGGAAATGGTTTATTGAATATCTACAGATAAATTATAAACAGATGAAAACATTGGCACCTGCAGTTTTATAAGAGTATATATTTAAAGAAGATGAATAAGTGAGTAAATTAAGTTAATTTGGATATGCAGAAGATATTAAAAATAAATTTAAGGAACTGCAGAAAGAGGGGGAAGGAAAGTCAAGTTTTGAAATGTCAAAATGATTGTAAAATTAGTGAAAGGTATAAAATTAGTGAAATGTATAAACTTGAAAACAATAAATAAATCTTCCCTGAAAACAAACAAAAGAACAAACAAAAGAAAGAAAGAAAGAAAGAAAGAAAGAAAGAAAGAAAGAAAGAAAGACATTTTTAAAGGTCGGTTAAGGGTTGTAGTACAAGCAGGCTTCTCTCACCTTTGACCTTTACAGCAAACCGTACCTGGCACATTTCCCCTCTTCTGCAAGATAACGAAAGGTTATTGTGAGAGAGCCGAAGCCTCCTTTGCATCTGGTCACCCTCGTTTGCATCTGATGATGCTGGAACTAGGGCTTAATAGGACACGGTGACAAGCCAAGGTATGGAATCACCACAATTCCTAGCCAGCTCCCAGTGGCGGCGGCGGCTGGATTGGGACAGGGAGCTGGAAAGGCTTTGGAGGCCAATAGGAGGTGGAGCCCAAGAATGTGACAGGCAGAGCCAAAAACCAACCACAAGTGCAGGGCCAACTAATTCTAGTTTTGTCCCCATCTTCCTCCCTGCTGAGTTATAAGGGGGAAACCTGAGACCAAGACTGCACATGAAGTAGTTTAAAGTGGATTTGATGCATCTCATGTCTGCATCTTGCTTAGTTCGTCCACACAATGTTGCCCTCATCTGACTGGTAGCTGGATTCCACAAAGCCTGGTATGGCTGGGGAAAAAAACCCCACTTAACCAGGCATAGGCAAACTCAGCCCCCCAGATGTTTGGGACTACAACTCCCATCATCCCTAGCTAATAGGACCAGTGGTCAGGGATGATGGGAATTGTAGCCTCAAAACATCTGGAGGGCTGCGTTTGCCTATGCCTGACTTAAATGGACACACAAACAGGTAAACATTCCTGTTTGAATGCTCATAATAGACCTCAGGTTTCCAGAACTCAGGGAGGGTGAGCAAGTACAAATTCAGGGGAGGACACAGCAACACAGAGGCATAATTCACACCATACATTTAAAGCACCATGATGCCACTTTAAGCAAACATGGCTTCCCCCCAAAGAATTCTGGGAGGTGCAGTTAGTTAAAGATGCTGAGCGTTATTTGGAGACCTCATATTCCCCTCCCAGAGCTACAATTTCTATAGGCTCCTGGGAAGAGGGATTGATTGTTAAGACCCCTTGTGAATTATTATTATTATTATTATTATTATTATTATTATTATTATTATTATTAATTACCTGCCCTTCATCCTAAGGTCACAGGGCAGATTGCAACAATTAAATACAGTTCAAAACAACGTACAAGGCAAACATATACATAAGTATATAAACCACATGTCTGAAATGGTACAGGAGAGCAAACCTGAAGCTATTTTGACTCTCCCAAATTGACCTCAAATATTTCTCTGTAAGGGGGGAGGAAATGGGAAAGCCTCCCAATTGCCTTTTGCTTACAAATCCTGTCTTAAGGGAGTGTTTGTTATGGATAGGGTGAGCCTGTGATCTGGATTCAGGAATTAAAGTATTTACCATCACAAAAGAATGGCCAGGCTGCCCAGGCAAAGCAATCAGTGACCATTATTAAGTATCCTGGGCAAAGATTTCTACTATAGACCACCTCCTTCTGTGATACATGTATTTCAGGGGGGTGGTCTTGGGCTACAGGGGAGGCAATTTCAAAAGTCTATATAAGGGCTTGCACGCCATTGTTCTGGGTCCTCTCTTCCCTCCTGTGTGTGGGGAGTGGGGACCCTGTTGCAACAGTACTTCTCTATTACAATAAAGATCAGGCTTACTAGCTGCTTTGCTTTTCAATATATTCTGGATGGCCTCTGTTATTTTCTCCTACCAATAGGAAACCTACTTAAGGACTCTGTATGGGCTTTTGGATACCCCATAAGGGAAAAGGAGCAGTTGTTTTCTTTCTTATAACAACAAAGAATGCCCTCTTCTGCTTCCTCTACCCCAAGCCTCTGAAGGCACCTAGAGGATTTGTAGGGAAGGAGATGGTTTTCCAGAGATTTGGGGCCTCAGTAAACCCCAATGTCAGCATCTTGAATTAGCAACCTAGAAATGAATTGGCAAAGAGAATGTGGCTCTGTGAGGGGAATGGGGGCCTCTTAACTCTCAGCACCTTTAACACACCACACACCCCAGAATGACTTGGGGGGAGCCATAAAGTGGTGTCACAACCAGGGTCTGATTTAGGTTTGATGAAGCCCTAAGCCACTGAAGCTAATGGGGCCCTTTATATGCCCAGCTGTCCTTTGTCAACAACAAATTGTCACTGTTTTTTGTGTTGAATATATGCTATATGGTAATTTATGGACCTAATAGGTATCTAAACACATTTGCACATAGCAAAATGCAATGGGACCTCGGGATGCGAACGGAATCCGTTCCGGAGCACCGTTCGCATCCTGAACAGAACGTAAGACGCGACAGCGCATCTGCGCATTTTGACTGTCTGCGCATGCACGAGCGGCGAAACCCAGAAGTAACGCACTCCGTTACTTCTGGGTCGCCGCGGACACAACCCGAAAATACTTATCCTGAAGTGTATTTATCCCAAGGTATGACTGTTCGGTGGTATCCTTGGTGACATACGCTTCAGGTTACATACGCTTCAGGTTACAGACTTCGCTAACCCAGAAATATTACTTCGGGTTAAGTACTTTGCTTCAGATGAGAACAGAAATCGTGCAGCAGCGGCACAGCAGCAGCAGGAGACCCCATTAGCTAAAGTGGTGCTTCAGGTTAAGAACAGCTTCAGGTTAAGAACAGACCTCCATAACGAATTAAGTTCTTAACCTGAGGTACCATTGTATGTATTTTATCAAAGTATATTTTTTAAAATCTTATATTTTGGAAATGTACATCCAATTTTTTTTTCCCTTTAAATTTTTTTGGGGCCCCCAAGAGAGTGGGGCTGTAAGCTATAGCTTGTTTAGCTTATACGTAATATCTGGCACTGATGGCAACCCATCAAGCATTGCCTACTTGCATGGACTGGAAACATTGTGACAGAGTTCAATGGAAAGTGGTCCTGTGTGGACAAACTTCCCCAAAAGCCCACGCGGGGAAAATCAGATCTGTGTGACTCACATGTGCATTGACACTCTGGTGTGTGTACACAGCCCTGAGGAGGAGGAAACTGACAGGCTGTGCTGGTTGTTGTGAGTAAAAAACACAGCTAGGTGGGGGGGCAGCGTCTACTGCTCCTTCCCTCCTGAGGGAAAAATTAATGATAATATTTAAACTCACACCAAAGACGCTTGCATCCCACTCTCTTGCCCCCTTGTTTTCCGACCCCAGCCCCCTCTCCCTGCAGAAGCTGCCTGAGATGAGAGAGGAAATTGTGATATTTCCTGCCCCTCCTTTTCCTTGCTGATTCACAACAGCAGCAGCAGCAGGAGGAGAAATCAACATCTCACCCTAGGTCCGGTCCTTCTGCAAGACTCTGCTTTAAATCAAAGAGTGACAAAGCCTAAACCTTCCGAGAAGAAAGGTTACACCACCTGCCCTGGGATGTGTGCCTCTTTGCATGGGTAGCTTCTGTTCACACTCGCACGCCCTTCTCCATCTATCCAGGAAAACATTCTCAGAGTTTAAGGACACATTCCAGCCAGGCAAAAACATGCAAGGAGGGTGAGCAAGAGTGGGGCCGGGAGAGATGTGGGGTTGGCTAAGGAGGAGGGTCAAATCGAGAGGCATTTTGACTGTCTGCGCATGCACGAGCGGCGAAACCCAGAAGTAACGCACTCCGTTACTTCTGGGTCACCGCAGACACAACCCGAAAATACTTATCCTGAAGTGTATTTATCCCAAGGTATGACTGTTCGGTGGTATCCTTGGTGACATATGCTTCAGGTTACATACACTTCAGGTTACAGACTTCGCTAACCCAGAAATATTACTTCGGGTTAAGAACTTTGCTTCAGATGAGAACAGAAATCGTGCAGCAGCGGCACAGCAGCAGCAGGAGACCCCATTAGCTAAAGTGGTGCTTCCATACTCTTTGCATGGGTAGCTTCTGTTCACACTCGCACGCCCTTCTCCATCTATCCAGGAAAACATTCTCAGAGTTTAAGGACACATTCCAGCCAGGCAAAAACATGCAAGGAGGGTGAGCGAGAGTGGGGCCGGGAGAGATGTGGGGTTGGCTAAGGAGGAGGGTCAAATCGAGAGGCCTGAGGGTCACACTTGGTCTCCAGGCCTGAGATAGTTGCTGACCCTCCAATTCTCCCCACTTTCCAGTGATAATCCCAGATTTACAGAAACTGTCCTGGTTTCTGGTTTGATCCCATAATGTTCCACTTTTCCTTAGGACGTTTCCATTTTCATTGGAGAAATGTTGGAGGGTATGGAGTTATATGACACACGCACCCCTAGCCATCTGAAGGCAGTCCTGTATAGGGTAGGGTTTTTTAAAATGTTTCATTATGTTTTTCTATATGTTAGAAGCTGCCCAAAGTGGCTGGGGCAGCCCGGTCAGATGTGTGAAGTTTAAATAGTAAAATTATTATTATTATGGAATAGGACGCCCCTATTTTCATCGGAGACATGGTGGAGGGCATGTGGTTGTTCTTGTTAACTTATTGCACTTTTTATTTAAAGTAACTCAAAAATAGTGCATACATTAAAACCAAGGTAAAACTAAAAGAGAGTAAAAGCTAAAAATGTATTTGTAAAAACGCAAGACTAATGCATCCCACTCACTGAAGGCCACAGATAATTAAGAGCCAAGACCTGGTGAAATTTTTGCCTGGCCCTTAAAGTGATAGTGCCAGATGTGCTTCCTTGGGGAGTGTTCCATAAGCGAGGAGCCACCACTGAGAAGGCATGTTCTTCTGTTGACACCCTCCGCACCTCCCTCCCTCGGAGGGAACACAGTGAGAAGGGCCTCAGATGATAAATGCAGGGGCCGGGTTGGTTCCTCACCCACTGGAAAGCTCCCATGCTGCTCCCAGGTTTACATACTAAACAAGCGCTTTCTGAAAGCACAAAGTAGCAATCTTCCTAACGCAGACTGAAATCTTAGAAAGTGCTGTGTATTACGGCATCATTTTTGTGTGGACATGAGCCCACTTCCTCAGAAATATATGACGCAATCCCAATGATGCAATCCCAATTCATGCATGTGTTAAAGCTAGGATGGATCTAAACACAGGTGGGCAAAATGCTATAAATAAGTCAGAAATTAGATCGCTTTAACAAAAGAAAAAAATCCCTATGGAAAATCGTGTTTTAGAATTTCCTGCTCTCTGGCGCCATCTGGTGTTGTGCATTCAAATCCCTTAATATAGTCCCTAGACTATTTGCTTCCACAAACGCTTGTGCTGTTATCCAGGGCAGGGGAACATTTTTCAGCCCAAAGGCCGTATATTTTTACGAGAGCTGCATGCCAGCAGTTGGATGAGGCCAGAGACAAAAGCATGCTGAGCAGCGAATGTAATTTTTCCTTTGCACGGTGGGTTAGCTTCCTCACGCACTCATGTATTCCTCTTGAGCCTCTATCCAAGGAAGCAAGAGGAATGAACTGGGCTCAAGGACACATTCCAGGCAGGCAGAAATATGCAAGAAGGGCTTAAATCAGGGCCTGTCAGAGTAGCGGCCTGAGGAGAGTTTGGAGGGCTGAAACAGAGGCCTGGAGAACTGCATTTAACCTGAGATTCCCCCAGTTCTGCTTTGGTCTTCATGGTTCCAAAAAAACTCTTTGCTGCTGCTGCTGCCAGTGATGGTTTATGGGGCCTGAGTGGTGACTAAAGATGATTGAGGGCAGTATTTTGACATCTGATGGAGAATGCTCTTATGACCTAAACTGAGCAGGGAAGGAACTTAAGGGCTAAGATCCCAGCCCCTTTCCACCCCAACCCACCCGCCTCGCACAATTCCAGCCTCGCCCTCCTCTCTCCTCTTCCGAACTCTCCCAATACTCAGCTCTCTTCACCTCCGCCAGCCTTCCCCGCCATTCCTATATATAAGTCAGCAGCACTCAGCACAGTCAATAAAGACGCCACGGTGCAGATGCCATTAGGCACTTGGCCGAGGCCCAGAAAACTCATTATTACTACACTGTCAACTCCGAGTCGTAGCCAAGTGCTTCGGGGCCGCCAGAGCTGCTTGCTCTTGGACGGAGACCTGCGGAGAAACCAGCCGGCTTGGAGGCGATGGAGAAGGGGAACCGCAGAATAGCTATACTAAAAGGGCTGATGGGAAATTCGCTGCCCAGGGAATTCCGTAATGGAACAAGATGCTGCTTCGCCAGCCCCATCCTGGATCACCTTCCTTTTTTAACCTGGATGAGGAAACTGGCCTCACATCCCCAACCAGGCGTGAGCAAATCTGTCAATTGTGGGTTTCTCGCTGTTTCTCGTTTTCTTCCCAAATCTGAAGTTAAGTTCTCCATACAGTGATACCTCAGGTTACAGACGCTTCAGGTTACAGACTCCGCTAACCCAGAAATTGTACCTCGGGTTAAGAACTTTACCTCAGGATGAAAACAGAAATCATGCTCTGGCGGTGCGGTGGCAGCGGGAGGCCCCATTAACTAAAGTTGTACCTCAGGCTGGGAAGAGTTTCAGGTTAAGAATGGACCTCCAGAACGAATTAAGTTCTTAACCCGAGGTACCACTGTATTTCCACAGCAACATGGAGGGAAATGAAACTCGTGAAAATTCGCAAGCATTAGAATGTGAATCTCTCTTAAGTTACTTATTTCTGTATGCAGTCTTGGTCCTCCCTGTTATCCAGCTTCTCCTGTGGCCTGGCCTGGGTGGTGAAGAGTGCGAGTCATACGCAATCTTGCCTAATGCATGTAATTTTTTTTCCAAAGCAGTTGTGAAAAGCTTGTATCCTCAGGAAGGGAATAAAACTGTTGATATCATAATGTCAATGTACAAATCTACGGCGCAACCGCATTTGGAATTCTATGTATGGATCTGGTCACCTCCCCACGAATTGGATATTGTCGAGTTGGATCAAGAGGACAGAGCGACTTCTCAGCAAAGAAAGGTTGCCGCTTTGGGACTTTTCAGTTTTCTCTAAGTAAGAGGTGACACACTAGAAGTTTTCAAAATTATGCACGGCATGCAGAATGGGCGTAGAGGATTCCCCCCCCCCTCTCATAACACTAGAATATGTACATCCTATGACTGTTGGAAAATTCAGGATAATAAAAGTACTTCTTCATGCAGCATATAGTCAGTGGAACTCACTGCCACATGACTTTAAAAGACAATTGGACCAATACTTGGAGGAGACTATCAATGGCTACTGACCATCATGGCTATACTCCACCTCTGCAGCTGAAGGCAGGAATGCCTCTGAATACCAGTTGCTGGAGAACACAGGAGAGGGAAGTGGTCCCACTTGCAGGTTCCCCAGAATCATGAAGTTGGACCCTGTGAGAACAGGGGCCGTTGGCCTGATCCATCATGTTCCGATTCCCCTAAAATAATGCACTTGGGGGTATGTTATTTTCACCAATACATGCATTGCCCAACACATCACCCTACCTAGTATATTAAATGTTGCGTATATTACTTGGCCAGAAATAGATTTTGGCCTTGCCAAATTTGGAGAAATGGGAATTTCGAAGAACGGCTGTGTTTCCGTTTTTGCATTGCATTGGAAAGTGCGGAGTAGGCAGGTTTGATACGATACGATAATCTTTATTGTCATTGTCCCATACAGAACAATGAAACTGAAAAAATCTACATCAGACATTCAAAAACCAACAAGCCTGCCATCCCAGCTATCCCAGCCTGGTTAACCCCCTAGAAAATCTGATGCCACATAATTAAATACAATATACTCCCATAGAGACTACCTTACACTGCGTTTAAAACCAAAATCGCATTTGGATAGAAACTCTTTCTTAGGCAGCTGGTCTTAGTCTTTATAACGCTGTACCTTCTTCCAGAAGGCAGAACCTGGAAGAGATCATTTCCGGGATGCGCACTATCCTGCACTATCTCTGCAGCTTTCTTGTGACACCTAGAAGCAAAGATTTGATCCAAGGTAGGAAGTGTGCACCCAATTATTCTCTCTGCAGTCTTTACAACCCTGGACAGCATTGTTTTTTCCTTGAACGTGCAGCTCCCAAACCACACGCACAGACCATAAGTTAATACACTCTCAACACTACAATGGTAAAATGCCAGCAACAGGTCCTCCAAGAGATTATTTTTCCAGAGGATTCTCAGAAAATATAACCTCTGCTGTGCTCTCTTCATCGGGTCTTTACTGTTTTCTCCCCAGGTTAGGTTCACCTTCAAATGCAGATGGGTTCAAATTCCTCCTCCCTCCCTACCCCAAAGACACAGGCATACCAATGCAAAGTCCTTTCACCTTTTAGAGGTGCCCACTGATAAGGCCAGGTTCCAGAACAAGCCAGTAGACCGGATTGACTGGTTGAACCAGGCAATCCCACCCTAAGGTTGATCACTTATAGCTGAAGAGATAATTATCGGAACTAAATTTGAACACTGTAAGTGCCAATGCGGGCCAAGGACGCAGAAGAGTAGAGCGAAACAGAGGTTATTGTTATTGAGGTCTATGGACCAATTCCTGCAAGATCTGATCATGCAGCAAGTTCCGGTGAACAGCCTATACCAGCAGTGGGGAACCATTTTCCACCTGAGGGGCCATATTCCTTTCTAGGCAGATTTCCCAGGGCCACATGCCAGTGGTAGGTGGGGCCAGAGGCAAAAGTAGTAGTAGAAGAAGAAGAGTTTGGATTTGATATCCCACTTCATCACTACCCGAAGGAGTCTCAAGCGGCTAACAATCTCCTTTCCCTTCCTCCCCCACAACAAACACTCTGTGAGGTGAGTGGGGCTGAGAGACTTCAGAGAAGTGTGACTGGCCCAAGGTCACCCAGCAGCTGCATGTGGAGGAGCAGAGACGCGAACCCGGTTCACCAGATTATGAGTCTACCGCTCTTAACCACTACACCACACTGGCTCTCAAAAGCAGGCTGAGAAGCAAATGTAAACGTTACCTTTGTACAGCAGGCTAGTTTCTACACCTAGTCTCACACCCCTTTCTATCCTCCATGCAAACAAGTGAGCGGCATTATCAGAATCCAATAACACATTCCAGCCGGGGGGGAATGGGGCAGTTCTGAGGGCCAGATAGTCAGGCCTTGAGGGCCACATTCAGCCTCCATTCCTGAGGTTCTGCACTCTCAGTGTACACACATGTAGCAGGGTACAGAGTAGATCTCAGGATCCCATACGCTCCAAAATTTCTCAAATGACAATAGGGATGACCAATTCCATAATAATAATAATTGTATTATTTATACCCCACCCATCTGACTGGGTCGCTCCTGCTACTCTGGGCGGCTTCCAACAGATATAAAAACAGAATAAAACATTAAACATTTAAAAAACTTTCTATACAGGGCTGCCTTCAGATGTCTCTAAAGGTTGCATAGTTACTTATCTCCTTGGCTCGAGGATTGCATAACTCCATACCCTCCTGCATTTCTCTGGTGAAAATAGAGACGTCATAAGGAAAAGCGGAACATTCTTGAATGAAATCAGAAACAGGGATGGCTTCTGTAAATCGGGGAATGTCCCTGGAAAACAGGGACACTTGGCATGGGCATGGCATGGGGGGGCCAGGGGGGCTGTGGCCCCGGGTGCAAAATTATGAGTCCCCCCCAGGCACCGGGTTCTGTGGAGACCACCTGCCCCACCCAGTCACAAATGTCACAAATTACAATTACAATGAAAAGGAACTGAGGAACTGAGCTAAGGAACTGAGACAAAACTAACAAGCCCACATTGGCTTGCATGCTTGTGGCTCTCATAACCTTTTAAATTGGAAAACCCAAGCCCTGAGCCTTGAGCTTTCATTTGTGTAGATGAGGAGCAGCTAATCCATGGTCCTCCAGGTGTGCCTGGACTCCAGCTTCCATCATCCCAGACCTTTGGCCATACTGGCTGGGGATGATGGGAGTTCAGCAACATCTGGCGGGCCACAGGTCCCCCACTCCATGAAGCAAGGCCAGGCAACAGTCCCTCCCCTAGCTCATAATTTGGGAGCCTTCAGGGCATCGCTGTGCTATGCTAAAAAGACATCGGCGCCTTAGGCTGCAAGCATTGCAGAAGTATATTGGCACGGTAAGGGTTTGTCCTCATTTTGCAACCTGTATTGGATTCAGCCAGCTCAAAATGCAGAACACCAATTAGAAGCACAGCGAAGGTGAAACACCTGCTCTTCGCCTTCCTGCATCATCTCCATAGCCCAGACAGCTTCCCAGAATCCCTTGCCTACAGCAAGATTGTTGGCAGAGTCAAATAAGAGCATTTCTGCCAAATCCGCAAGCTTCTTCTAGGTCTGTACAGTGGTACCTCGGGTTAAGTACTTAATTCGTTCCGGAGGTCCGTACTTAACCTGAAACTGTTCTTAACCTGAAGCACCACTTTAGCTAATGGGGCCTCCTGCTGCTGCCGCGCCGCCGGAGCACGATTTCTGTTCTCACCCTGAAGCAAAGTTCTTAACCTGAAGCACTATTTCTGGATTAGCCTTCAGCCTGTAACCTGAAGCGTATGTAACCCGAGGTACCACTGTATTTCTCTCTTGCCCACACAGGCATTTCCATGATGCCCCAAGCGCGGAGGGGACAGGATGAAGACAGAAGACACCCTTTCCCCTTATATGAGTTTTCACTCAGTGCATGTCCCCCACCCTACTGCCCCAGAGACCACCAAACGACAGCCTCTTACCTCCTCTTCTCCTGCTTTTTGTATTCCCACTAGTCCAGGAAACGCCTGCCTTCTCCAGCTGCTCAGTTCAGCCACATTCTCCCTCTCGAATTCCTTTCCTCTTCGCTTCCGCTGTAACCCTCACTAGACAACACAAACGCAGCATGTTTGGGTGAGGGAGGAGAAGGAAGCAGAGGCAGGCTCCTTTTCATGTCCTTGCCCTGGTTCTATGAAGGGGGCCTTGAGGTGAGGAGAGCTTGTTTGGCGAGTTCCACCCACGGAGGAGAGGGGCTGGAGGATTCCTGCAGACAGAAACCACCACTTGGCTCCAGGGCAAGGTCAGAGAGCAACGGATATAGCAAAAGCTCCGCAGGCTCAGACCTGATCAGTGCCTGAGTGGGAGATCAGCAAACACAACCTGGATTTCTGCTGCAGAATGGTGAGACATGGGAACATTATGCCAAGCCATTTCCAGAGACCCACCATGCCTCCAAAAATTCTTACTGCACCTTCTCTGACATTAGAAAGCTGACATTACAGTGGTACCTTGGTTCTCAAAAGCCTTGGTACTCAAACCACTTGGAACCCAAACACTGCAAACCCGGAAGTAAGTGTTCTGGTTTGCGAACTTTTTTCGGAAGTTGAACATGATCCATTTTGAGTGTCACACTTCCATTTTAAGGGCCACACTTCTGTTTTGAGTGTTACGCCGTCTGTTTTTGCTATTTATTTTGTGTTTTTGTTTTTTTGACTGTGGAACCCAGTTCAGCTACTGATTGATTGATTGTGTGACTGCAGTACATTGTTTATTGCTTTCATTTTATGGCTCAATGGTCTCGTTAGATAGTAACATTCATGTTAAATTGCTGTTTTGGGGGTTGTTTTTAAAAGTCTGGAACAGATTAATCCATTTTCCATTACTTTCTTTGGGAAAGTGTGCCTTGGTTTTGGAACGCTTTGGTTTTGGAACGGACTTCTGCAATGGATTAAGTTTGAGAACCAAGGTACCACTGTATCCACCAAGTGACACGATTGGTTCATCTAGCTCAACATTGTCTAAAGGAGGGGCAGTCAACTATGGGGCCCTCCAGATGTTGTTGGACTCCAACTCCCATCAGCCCCAGCCAACATGGCCAATGGGCAGGAGGAATTATGGGAGTTGTAGTCCAGCAGCAACTTGGAGGGCCATAGGCTTTTCTATCCCTGGCCATGGGGCTGGCCCTTTCATTAGACAAGCTGAGGCAACTGCCTCAGGCAGCAAGTGCAGAGCAGTGGTCAATTTGTGCCCTTAGGCCTTGCTTGCCTCAGGGTTTTGCCAGGCTGAGTGGTCCATTAGGAATGGGGCAAAGTTCCACCAACTTCAGTCCGCTGCGACCTGCCCATCTCCAGGGGGTGGCCCTGGCTGCCAGCCTCCTCCTCTTTAGCCTCAGTATTATCCTTGTAGAACCCTCTTTCATTGGCTCTGATGCCCCCTACGTTTGGGCCCCTGGCCTTCCCCCCTACACCAGTGCCTTTTGGCACCAGCCACCACTGCCTGCCATTGCTGCCAACTGCCCACCCACCTGGCAAATCTTTTTGCCAGCCCCTCCACCTCCTAGTTGACTTGCTCTAGGAAGGACCAAGCAGAGTGTGTGTGTATGTGTCCCTTTTCAGGGTGAAGCACTCTGGGTAAGTGGCTCTGAGAGAGCCTGTGCCACCGCAGCAAGAAATTCAGAGGCAAAAATTTGAAAGTAAACTATCTGGTACCGACAGAACAAATGGTCTAAGATAGGGCCGGCAGCTACTATGGTGGTCGCAGCTGCTCTTTGCCCAGTTGCTGAAAGCACATAGCAAATTGCCACTCAACTGGCCATCTCTTGGAGGCCCCTGAGACAAGCATTTCATTGGTTGCATGGAGCATCTAGCCTAGAGTTACCAGATGTCCCCAGTTTCCAGGGACAGTCCCCAGATTTGCAAATCTGTCCCCGGGAAACGTGGCAGCGGCAGCCTCAGCAGCCCAGAGCCAGCCTGGTAGCGCAGGTGGCTCTGGCTGGCTTCAGGAGTTGCCATTTTTCCTCGCCAGAAGTCCCCATATGATGTGTCTTGTGCACATATGATGTGTGCAATCTCCTGTCCCCTTCCCCCTTTGTTTTGAATGATTGGGGGAGGCTTGGGAGTTGCGGCCAGCCAGCTGTTGACCAATTTTCTCAAAACTGTGCATTTATGTTTCACAGGGTGCAAAAGAAGGCCTTTGCACCTTTATACAATATGCATGTATGCTTGGGCCCAGGGTCTTTTGCCTCACCATCCCCACTACTGACTCCCGGTTGCTACTCAGCTTCAAAAAAAAAAAAAGTGTCCCCAGATTCATTGGGGGGAAAATCTGGTAACCATAATCTAGCCTGAACCTAAGAATATAAGAAGAGCCTACTGGATCAGACCCAGACTCCGGTTCTCACAGTGACCGACCAGTTGCCTGTGGGAAATCAGCAAGCAGGACTGGAGCACAAGGATGGTCTCTTCTCCTGTGGTTTCCAGCAACTGGTCTTCAGAAGCATTGCTGCCTCCATCTGTGGAGACAGAGCATGGTCATCATGTTGGGACGCGGGTGGCGCTGTGGTCTAAACTACTGAGCCTCTTGGGCTTGCCGATTGGAAGGTCAGTGGTTCAAATCCCCACGACAGAGTGAGCTCCTGCTGCTCTGTCTCAGCTCCTGCCAACCTAGCAGTTCGAAAGCATACCAGTGCAAGTAGATAAATAGGTACCACTCCGGCAGGAAGGTAAACGGTGTTTCCATGCACTCTGGTTTCCGTCACGGTGTTCCGTTGCACCAGAAGCGGTTTAGTAAAGCTGGCCACATGACCCAGAAAGCTGTCTGTGGACAAACACCGGCTCCCTTGGCCTGAAAGTGAGATGAGCGCCGCAACCCCATAGTTGCCTTTGACTGGACTTAACCATCCAGGGGATCCTTTACCTTATATAGGGACGCAGGTGGCACTGTGGTCTAAACCACTGAGCCTTTTGGGCTTGCTAATCAGAAGGTCAGCGGTTCAAATCCCCACGACAGAGTGAGCTCCCGTTGCTCTGTCTCAGCTCCTGCCAACCTAGCAGTTCAAAAGCACACCAGTGCAAGTAGATAAATAGGTACTGCTGTGGCGGGAAGGTAAACAGCGTTTCCGTGCACTCTGGTTTCCGTCACGGTGTTCTGCTGCACCAGAAGTGGTTTAGTCATGCTGGCCACATGACCCGGAAAGCTGTCTGTGGACAAACACCAGCTCCCTCAGCCTGAAAGCAAGGTCAGTGCCACCACTCCATGGTTGCCTTTGACTGGACTTAACCGTCCAGGGGCCCTTTACCTTTTTCTACCATCATGGATAATGGCCATCGACAGGCCTCGCCTCCATGAGGTAGTAGAGCCTTGCAAGAATGTCCCAGGTTCGAACCCTGGCGTCTCCCAGTAGGGCTGCGACTGCCCCCTTCTGAAACCCTGGAGAGTTGTTGCCAGTCAGTGTAAACAAAAATGAGTTAGATGTACCGAAGACAGCTTCCCACAATACCCACTTCAGCTTCTTCAGTTGGTACGTTCTTTTCGATAACAAGCACGCCAGCTGGATGTCAAAATCGCCTCTGGCCCAGAAGGCAGGATTACTATTATTATTATTACTATTATTCAAAGAGTGATGTAAATATAAGGCATGGTTGGTAAAGTAGGGAGCAGGGTGCACCCCTCGACAGATTTGCCTCCCACCCATCCCTGCCTGCTCCTTTCTCGTGCCCACCCACGCTCTCTCCTTTCCCATCAATCACCCATCTTCTTGTGTCGCTAATTAGCTTCCTCGCTGCCCACACACAGGCCCCAGAGAGTTCCCCTTGCCTGCCCTTCCAGGAGCTAATGAGGCTCTCTAATGAACTGCCCTTCACAGACTGGCGTGTATCGCCAGCCCCAGTGGGCCTGGAGTTAACCCTTCGCTCGCCGGGACCGGTGGTCAGGAGGACCGATGCACGTCAGAACAGCTCGTCTGTGCATTCACGGGGGCAGCGGGGGGAGAAATAGACTTGCTAGGTTATTATTATTATTATTTCCCCCTGGCAGGAATTTAACAGGAGCTCAGAGGTAAAGCCTGTGTGCTGTATAACGAAAAGTCTCAAGTTCAACCTCTGGCTTCTGTTTCTTTATTGACTTGCTATATGATTGCATGCTATTTCTTGGTACCTTTCCTCCAAGGGGCTCAGGAAGGCATATCCAAAGTGTGTACTAAGGCAGGGGTGAGGAACCTGTTTGAGCCACATTCCCTTCTTCCAGGGGCCACGTGGATAAAATCAGGGATAAAATCAGGTGGGGCACGGACCACAAGCATAACCTTTGTACACTAGGCTAGTTCATACGCAAACACACACAAGCTTGACTCTGTCCTCCGTCCAGGCAGGTAAGAGGCATAATCAGGATTCAATGGCACATTCCAGCCAGGCAAAAATGCCCATGATGCAAAAGGCCCATGAGGGGTGTGGCCAGGGAGCAGGTGTGCAGTGCATGATGAGTCCTGAGGACCAGATCAAAAGGCTTGGAGGGCCACATTTGGCCCCTGGGTCTGAGTTTTAGAGGCCTTAAAGGTAAAGGGACCCCTGACCATTAAGTCCAGTTGTGGACAACTCTGGGGTTGCGGCGCTCATCTCGCTTTATTGGCCGAGGGAGCCGGCGCATAGCTTCTGGGTCATGTTGCCTGCATGACTAACCCGCTTCTGGTGAACCACAGCAGCGCACGGAAATGCCGTTTACCTTCCTGCCGGAGTGGTACCTATTTATCTACTTACACTTTGACATGCTTTCGAACTGCTAGGTTGGCAGGAGCAGGGACAGAGCAACGGGAGCTCAGCCCGTCACGAGGATTCGAACCGCCAACCTTCTGATCAGCAAGCCCTAGGCTCTGTGGTTTAACCCACAGCACCACCCGCATCCCTTTAGAGGACTTAGCTTTGCTAAATGTAAGTGGGGAAATATAGTTCTGCCATCCACAGCATGCTGTCAACTATCCTGTGATGGGTTTTAGGCTGAGAGGAAGAAAACAGCTGGTTCAAGGTCACTTACTGAAGTTCACCCCAAGATCCAGAGGAGCACAGCTTTTCTGCCTAAGATTGTGCGGAGCTTCTGACAATCAGAGTAGGCAACATTAGTCTTGCCAATGGCTAGATGTCTAGCCAATGTCTAGCCAATTAGTCTAGTCTAGCCATTAGCCTAGACTCTATGCATCTTGGACAGTCTGAAGTTGAAGTGTAGTGGATCAGGATGTTGGACTTAGACCAGAGAGCACTGAGCCCCATTCCTCTCCATCCTTAGCAACCAAGCTTGCTGGGTGACCTTGGGCCAGTTGGTGAATCTCAAGCTTACCCATCTCACAGGGTTGTCGCGAGCGGAGATGCTATGGATGCCGCCTTGACCTCCTTGGAAGATGGTTGAAATAAGAATAAACAACTGCCTGCTGGCATAGGAACCAATTACTAGGGGCCAAGGTCCCTTCACTCCCCCAATAAAATTTTTGAGGGTGCTGCCCCCCCCCGAAAGTTGATGGGCATTGTCATTCAAATGGTGTGCATGCACTGTGTCATGTGATTGATTATGTGGGGCTTACCTACCCCCTTCAAATATTTTATTCAAGTTGGCACCCCTGTCTGACAGGGTGCAGGGAGGGATCAACAGGTGCAGAGTTTCTGCAGGATACCAACAAAGTGAGCCATGACCCGCTGAATTTCTGCCTGCGAGCCAACGTGAGCCCTCCCTTTCAGGAGCGAGAGGAGGGTGCCAGCCGGGCGGTGTGGAATTTGTGGGCTGAGATTTACTGGCCAACACAGAAGCGTTCCCCGCCACCCCCTGCTTGCATCACAGGAAAGCCTTCGCCAGAAGATAAGGCCTCTCCCATTCACTTGGCTCTGGCGTGGACGGCCAGGGCCGCTCAGACCGAAGGCTCCACGCTTCCTTCCTGTAGCCCAGCCCAAGGCAAGCTGCAGGCTGACCCAGCGCCTGGGCTGAGGAATTGAGACAATGAAGGCTTTCCTGTCTGAAGAGCCAAATTGCAGGGGGTGGGGCAGCCTGAAATGACCAAGAAGAAAAGTGGACCCCCAGCAAGGGCCAAGACAGGAGATTTGCACAAGTGCGTTTCCTATTTCTTCCTGCCTGTTCTTCAGGTCTTTGAAAGATGTTGGGGAAGAGCCCTGTGGAGGGAGAACTGCCTATTTTATTTTAATTTACATTAAAGCCTACATTTTTCTTCTGTGGACCTGAAGGCGGCACACATGGTTCCCTGCCTCCTCGTTTAATCCCCTGTGAGGTATGTTAGGCTGAGAGGCAGGGACTGGCTCGAGGTCCCCACAGCCAAGCGGGGATTCGAACCTTCGCCTCCCACATACTAGTCACACACACACACACACACACAGAGAGAGAGAGAGAGAGAGCTTTAAACAAATACAGATAAATGTAAACAACCAAAATTACAAAAGAAAAATCAGTAATAATAATAATGGAAAAGGTGAAAAAACTACAAAAAATATCAAAGTACATGGCATAGAACATAAGCCATTATGGGAAAGGAAAAAGGAAAAAGGAAAAAGGAAAAAGGAAAAAGGAAAAAGGAAAAAGGAAGGAAGGAAGGAAGGAAGGAAGGAAGGAAGGAAGGAAGGAAGGAAGGAAGGAAGAGAAAAGATAAGAAAAGGGGGGAAATGAGTCAAACCACAAGAAGGCTCATCTATTGTATGCTTCCATCAAGGTCACAACAGATCATTATTCTTATCAATTCTCTCTATCTGCATTCCATAAAATCCCTCACCTTGGTATCAGGGAACATTTCCCTATGCTGTATCATTGTAAACATAACCAGGTCTTTATTGATGAACACTTATCCCTTAGATAATTATTGAAACATTCCCATTCTTCTTTCACCATCTTTTTAGGTTTATCTCTTATTGCATCTGTCAGCTTCGCGAGCTCCAAGTACTCACACAATTTGACTACCCATTCATCTTTCGTGGGTGTATTTTTATCTTTCCAGTGTTTTGCCACTATAGCCCTTGCTGCTGACGTCGCATACATAAATAACCTGGTTTTGTTAACAAAACCAAAAACAAAACTAGTCTGACACTCTAACCACTACACCACACTGCCTCTCACAGTGGATGCCAGTGTGGTGTTGTGGTTTTGAGTGTTGGGACTGGAAGACCAGGGTTCAAATTTCCCGCTGAAGCTCACTGGCGAAATTCGTCCCTGGGTGACATCTGGCTAATTGCAGTCTCTCAGCCCAGTCTACCTCACAAGGTTGCTGTGAGGATTAGAAAAAGTGGAGGGAGAGCTCCTTGGAAGAAAAGTTGGGTACAAATGTCTTAGCAGTGGTAGCTGGTGTCCATTGGGGCTGGCAGGGAAGGCAGGGAGACCGGCAATAAAGAGTCAACAGCAGTGACAAGCAGAGCCCAACCCCTGACTGGTTGCGAGTCAGGTGGTGGGCAGGGCAGGCCTGGTTGGGGGCAAAATGTTCTAAAGGATCAACCACCACCATCATCGAGATCATGGGTAGGCAAACAAAGGCCATGGGGCCGGATCCGGCCCAATCGCCTTCTAAATCCGGCTCACGGGCAGTCCGGGAATCAGCATGTTTTTACATGAGTAGAATGTATCCTTTTATTTAAAATGTATTTGTGGGTTATTTGTGGGGCCTGCCTGGTGTTTTTACATGAGTAGAATGTGTGCTTTTATTTAAAATGCATCTCTGGGTTATTTGTGGGGCATAGAAATTCGTTCATTTGTTTTTTTTCAAAATATAGTCCGGCCCCCCACAAGGTCTGAGGGACAGTGGACCGGCCCCCTGCTGAAAAAGTTTGCTGACCCCTGATTGAGATCATATACACTCTCAGATCCAGCACCCTCTCTGAAAGTCTGCTCCTTGCAAAGGATGGGAAGGGTGTGTTTTTTCTGCCCCAGACCATTGCTTATCAAAGGCAGGTGCAGCAGGCAGAAGCTCTTCCCTTCTAGTCAAGTCTGGTCCAGGACACTTTTTTGCTGCCTGAAGCAACAGGCAAGACTCTATCCTCTCCGCCCACTGACTTTCCACATAGGGAAGCTGACCAGATTGGCAAGTTTTATTGCAACACCTAAGGTTGTCTTACTAGGAATGATGGTTTGTGGAAGCTTGAATTCTCCAACACAGGCTTCTTTTATTAACTGACAGAGCTGTGCTTGCAACAAACTAAACTCTGCTCCTGCAAACCGTCGAGAAAAGGGAAAGAAAACCCAGTTGCTTTCTTTTTTCACAATGATGGGAGTTACAGAAAAATACGGCCTCTCCCATCTCTTTCCCAAACTATTTTCCGTAAAGGTACAACACACCGTTTCAATAAGTTGCAGTTGAAACTCACTTCCACACTATCCATTTAAATTGTTCTTATACCGTTTCAATAGTCACAGGGAATTCTGGGAACTGTCGTTTGTTGCGGGTGCTGGGAATTGTAGCTCTGGTAGCTCAGCACCTACAATTCCCAAGCATTTCCCCCTGCTCATGAGAATTTCACAATTCTTTTTTCTTTCTCCTATGGTAGTTTTCAGATGAGTTTGTTTTCTCATTAATTGGCGGGAGAATTGGTGGTGGGAACATGGGATAATTTTCGGCACAGCAACACATCCAGCATCTGTGGCCTGAGGCAGCTTCCTCAGTCTGCCCAAAGGTAGGACCGGCGCTGCTTTTGATAGATCTTCCTCACAACAAGTTTTACCAGGGCAACACTGAGACTAATAAGGAGGAAGCTGACAAGCAGTTCTACCTTCTGGACTGGTTGTAAGGAAGATGGCAGGCCAGTGGGGATTGGCTGAAAGCAGATTTTGGCTGGACGGTGGGCAGTGCCCCATTTGCCCTCATAGAGCAGCCTTCCCTGTTTGCAGTTGTTCATACCTGTGTGTCACAATGATAGCTGAAGGAGGAGCTACTGTTTATTGCAGCTACCAGTACATGCAGGTGAGTATATTCACATCAGGGACTGACAGAATTGTAGAGTTGGAATGGACCGACTTTTCCACACACCACTGTGGACATGTGTGCAGGTATTTGTTTACCTGTGTGCACAGCCCCACAAAAAAAGGTTCTTTTTGCAAGAACCTTCATTTGTACACACCTAGGCTGAAGGGTGAATTCAGTTTTAAAATATCATTTGGCACCCAAACTGGTTTGCGAAAAAACGGATACCAGGATACGTCTGGTTTGGGTTTGGTGCCAAGTGTACAGCCTACTGAGGGCAATGAACACACCCTAAATTGTGGTGTGCACATAACCAAAGCTTCACTCAAGTTAGTGAAACAGGGGAGGTGTGCATAGGATTGCATTAGTATACATAAAGGTACTTGTTTCACAGTGCAGGGCTTTTATATACTTCTGCAAATCTATATTTGTTTAATTAATTTTTTTTTTAAAAAAGCAGATTTTTAATTTTTTTTTAAGCTGAGGTTTACTCAGGACCCCACCACAGGGCACATCCACAACATACAGTGGTACCTTGGGTTACATATGCTTCAGGTTACAGACGCTTCAGGTTACAGACTCCGCTAACCCAGAAATAGTACCTCTTATTAAGAACTTTGCTTCAGGATGAGAACAGAAATAGTGTGGCGGCAGCGGGAGGCCCCATTAGCTGGTACCTCAGGTTAAGAACAGTTTCAGGTTAAGAACAGACCCCCAGAACGAATTAAGTTCTTAACCAGAGGTGGTTGTTGTTGTTTAGTCGTGTCCGACTCTTCGTGATCCCATGGACCAGAGCACGCCAGGCACTCCTGTCTTCCACTGCCTCCCACAGTTTGGTCAAACTCATGTTCCTAGCTTCGAGAACACTGTCCAACCATCTCGTCCTCTGTCGTCCCCTTCTCCTTATGCCCCCCATCTTTCCCAACATCAGGGTCTTTTCCAGGGAGTCTTCTCTTCTCATGAGGTGGCCAAAGTCTTGGAGCCTCAGCTTCAGGATCGGTCCTTCCAGTGAGCACTCAGGGCTGATTTCCTTAAGAATGGATAGGTTTGATCTTCTTGCAGTCCATGGGACTCTCAAGAGTCTCCTCCAGCACCATAATTCAAAAGCATCAATTCTTCGGCAATCAGCCTTCTTTATGGTCCAGCTCTCACTTCCATACATCACTACTGGGAAAACCATAGCTTTTACTATACGGACCTTTGTTGGCAAGGCGATGTCTCTGCTTTTTAAGATGCTGTCTAGGTTTGTCATTACTTAACCAGAGGTACCACTGTACTTTTAAAGCACATCCAACACACATTAAGAGCATATGACTTCCCCCAAAGAATCCTGGGAACTGTAGCTGCCCCCCTCAGAAGTACAATTCCCAGCATCCTTAAGACTCTACACTTCCCAGGATACTTTGTTTTAAATGTGTCTGGATGTGCTTAAAATTTATGACGTGCTTCCGCCTCTCGCCACACCCCATGGCTGTTCTCTTTATAATGTGTGAAACATGTTCTTTCTCCCATTCCCCCCCCCCCAAAAAAACCTTTGAAAAAAATTAAAAAATAAAATTTCAGATGGTAAAGGAACCAAAACAATGGTTGCCATGTGTCTCCAGGTACAGACGGATGCCAGCAACAAGGTGTTAGTGCCACCCGTGGCTTTCTGGGGAGCATGTGCTTCTCTTGCCAGATTTGTAGACTAAATATTTACAAAGAGGACAAAGCACCCCAGGTGCCGTTTCAAAACAGAGGACCTCTGATGACAGGGAGATGCTCCAGCTTGGCATTTCAAGCAGCAAAATGAAGAGCCAGCCAGCAGTTACATCACATACCTGCATGCACACTTAAACATCCCTTCCTGATATTTCAAGTGGCAAAATCACAGGAGGAAATGGCTGCTTCCAGACAACCCGTTTTATTGAGCACAAAGTTTTCGGGGATTTCAGACAACATTGGTTGCTTATCCAGCATTCATTCCATTCCTTGTTTGCTGGGAGGTTACACAACATTGCATCGAGCCGTTGCTACTCCACACTTTCCTTTTCTTTTAATACTTTATTTAAGATTCAACGATAACAAAAAATCCACAATAACGACTGCATCAGTTCATTACAATTGACCATCTTTAACAGTAGTTGAAAAATTACAGAACATCACTTTAACTTGCTCAAATTTTCATATTTAACTTTTATCTCTTTATCTCTTTCTTAGCAGATCAAAAAGAAAAAGGACCCCCCCCAAAAAAAAAGGTAGAAAGAAAAAGAAGAAAGGGCGGGGGAGAGAGAGATTTAAAGAAAGAATTAGAAGAAAGAAAAAATAAACACATCTGACTTCCCGTTAGACTCATTGTATTATTTTTTCTATTATTTTTTTCACACACAGTTCCAGATTACTGTATTACTTTCTTTGTTTTCATCAGACACCAAAAACATTATATTTCTTATTTTACAAGAATCATTCTAGTTCTGCCAGGAGATGTTTATTGTTACAATAGATTTTCAGATATTTTTTTAAAGATTTTCCATTCTTTCTGTACTTTCTGTTTTGGATAATCTCTGACTCTCCCTGTCATCATAGCTAACTGCAGATATTCTATCATTTGGACCTGACTGGAATAACATCTACAATGAATTTAAAAAGCTATTCAAGTTCTCGTTTAAGAAAAAACCTGATACCTTCCTCCTAGGTATAATGCCACCAGAAATCAAAAAAGAAACTAGACCCCTTATGTACATGACAGTCGCAACCAGGATCTTAATTGAAAGAAACTGGAAAAGTAATAAAACACCTACGATAAATGAGTGGCTACTCCACACTTTCCAGTGCATTTCCCCATCACTTTCTTTCCTGCAAAAAATGTCCGATTTCTGGAGAAGCAGAACACCCGCCCACTAGGGCTGGGTAATATTTGCTTTTCAACATTGTGATATATCACCGGGGGGGGGGGGGGCAGACATCGCGATATACCGATATATCACAATGTATGAAATAAATGTAGTATAAAAACCGACAACTGGGAAACAGCCTTTATCAAAGGTGTCATGGGTTTTGAAGACACTCGAACTCAGGACGAAAGGGAGAAACGCACTAAGAGGAAGGCATGCTTGGCAAACTCTCACCATGATCAAACCTATGTCCCCGCTGTGGAAGGACGTGTGGATCCAGGATTGGCCCCCACAGTCACTTACAGACTCACTTTTAAAACTGTGTTCATGGAAGACAATCTTACTCTGCTATGAGTGATCGCCAAAGAAGAAATATGAAATAAGTATGGAGACATTGGCTGGCTTTGTGGTTTCTCTGTGCCTGCTATTGTGATTCTGGGCCCCCCGCAGGAGGCAGGGGAGAGCTGAGTCAGCAGAATTAACAGGGGCTCCACATCTACGAGCGTCCGCCTTAATTCTTGCTGTATCTCTGCCCCTTAATGTAAGGCTCCAATTTATAAGCTTGCTTTCCAGAATCCACACGCATTGGAATAATACAGCGATTTCAATTCTATTCTTGCGTCTGCGTTTTTGGGTACCTGGCTCCCCAAAACCTCTGTCCCTGAGCACTTCCACACACCAGGCAGGATGCTGAGTGAATGGGGGTGATGACCCAGCGAGACTGTTTTGTTGAGATGAAGTTTGGCATTGAACTTCCAGATTGGTTTCAATAGTACAGACTGGCATGTTGCGATCATTCTCCAGAAGGCCTGATATAATATGCCAGAAGAGGAAGGTGTCCTTATCATGCAAGGCCTTTATTAAGATGTTCCAAGCATTTCTTTCTGCTTTCTGTTTTTCCCATTTTCTCAGAAGTTTATACTTCTGTCTGAGGGAGACATATGCAGTAAATAAGGGGGGAGATTTGCAGTAAACTCGCTTCAGGTGTCTTTTAGCAGCCCCAAATCGGTGGCTGGCTTGCACTCTTTATAAAGACTTGAGGAATGAGATTATCACCCCTCTTTTATTGTCCATTCCGGGTCGCCAAACCACTGCCATAGTGTCCTTTCTCTTGGCAGATCAAGATGAGCAGATGACAGCAAAGGTTGCAAGGTTTTAGCTGGGGCAATCAGAATAGGAGCCACCATCTGAATATTGATTCAAAATCCCAAAATGTTTTTTATATAATTGACTTTTATTTCTATTATTCATATATTGCATTGTTGTTTTATTGCTATGGCCAATGGCTGATGCAAATAAACATTCATTCATCCCAGATTGGGTTTATGCAACCAAGTCAAAAGCAGTGCTGCTTCTGGATTAGGTGGTAAGGGTGTGTATAGGCCTCGCGGCACGCTTCTAGAAGAGAGTTCTTGCGTCCTGATGAGAATTGCATAGAGAAGAAAGATCACACTTATGCTTGGAATGCGCATTTGTCCCTTGAAGCAGAGGAAACTTAATTGTCCATAAGAAACTTCCCACACTCGGCAGGCATTGATTAATGCTCATTCCTGGGTTTGCTCTCATGAACCTGTTCCAGGACCAGGGTGTTATGGGTTCCAATTTGGATTCCTGAGATGCCTTGGCCTGTGATAGTGATTCCACCATCTTGGGGGGGGGGGAGAGAAGAAGAGGCTGTTAGTTATCACCTTAACAACAACAGGGGTGACTTTCCAACAAGGTAGGGAGAGAGGAGGATCACAATCTCTGACTGGCGGGCCAGTGAGAGACCTGAATGAGATGGGCAACAGGCCTGATCCTGCACAGCTCTTCTTGAGTTCTCTGCCTGTCTGTCTTTTTCTGACTTGATTTAAGTCACTTCCCTATTACCTTTTTTCCTTCCTGTTTAAGGGGGGAGGGTCTTTGCTCTAGTCCTCACATATGCATTCAGAAACCTGCACCTCAAACTACACCCTTCCAAAAAAATTGCAGTATTCCGAAAGATTTCAATTACAGCGGTACCTCAGTTTTGAATGTTTCGGAAGTTGAATGTTTCGGTTTTCGAATGCCGAAAACCCGGAAGTAACTGCTTCGGTTTTCGAATGCTTGTCAGAAGTCAAATGTGCCACTCGACTTCTGTAGTGAGTTTTCCAGAAGTACTGTATTTTTTGCTCTATAAGACTCACTTTTTCCCTCCCAAAAAGTAAGGGGAAATGTGTGTGCATCTTATGGAGTGAATACAGGATGCACAGCTATCCCAGAAGCCAGAACAGCAAGAGGGATCACTGCGCAGCGATCCCTCTTGCTGTTCTGGCTTCTGAGATTCAGAATTTTTTTTTCTTGTTTTCCTCCTCCAAAAACTAGGTGCATCTTATGGTGTGGTGTACCTTATGGAGCGAAAAATACGGTAAATGTTTCAGGAAGTAATTTCGGAAGTCGAACGGTCTTCCAGAACGGATTGCATTCGAAAACCAAGGTACCACTGTATATGCAGTAACTCATCTATCAGCCATGGCATCCTGACACCACTGAAATCCTCATGATCATAACAGTTTTATTATTTATAAAACTGTTATTTATAAAACTAGAAAATAGTTTTATGATTTATACCCTGGCCATCTGGCTGGGTTGCCCCAACCACTACAGGCGACTTTCCAACACATATTAAAAAAAACATAATAAAGCATCAAACATTAAAAATATCCCAATACAGGGCTACCTTCAGAGGTCTTCTAAATATGTTTTCTAAGATGGAATCTGAAGCAGGAACTCGTCAGATGACCTCAAATTTGTGGGGAGGTGCATATGGAAAGAGACATCCCAGAGATAATCAGGATTCAAGTTGTTCGAGGTTGTGACACTCAAGCTGGTACTGAACTGCTCTATTCTGGGCCGTAGTTGGTTGTACCACTGAGTGGTGTGGTTGGGTTTTGTCATTTACTTTAGGTACTCACATTCCTGTGGAGCTCTAGGAGAACTAAAGCGTGGCAAGAGCGTGTGGTCCTGGGATACATCTTGCTGGGGTTGGTAGAATGACTGGAACACGGTGCAAGAGGAGAAAAAGAGACAGAGGCAGAGAGAGAAATAAATAAATGGGCATATGAGTATGGAAAGAGAGAAAACAGTGCCCCCCATAGGAAACATCCCTGCAGGGTATTTCCATCACCTCTGATGAAAGACCAGCACCGTAGGGCTCCTCCTCCTTGAAAGCTTTCCATTTCTAGCTGATCAATACAAGTAGTGTCACACTATGCAATTGACATACTGACAACAAACAGTCAATGCACACAATTCTTCCCCCAAAGAATCCCAGGAACTGCGGTTTGTTAAGGGTGCTGCAAATCCTAGCTGTGAGGAGTAAGCTACAATTCCCACTTCGGAGGGAGCCATGTGATTTAAGTGTTTGTCGGATGTGCTTCAGATGTATGGTGCATCTAAAATAGGGGGAAAGAGTCTGTTTCCCCTCCACTCCTCCATCCCAATTCCTTTCATTTTGTGCTACATCTTTTAGACTGTAAGACTGAGGGCAAGGACTGTCTTATCACTGGCTCTGCGAGCCTCTTTTTTTTGTGGCTGAAGAGTGGGATAAATAATGCTTGTCAAATAAATAAACATGAAATGTCAAGAGGGAATCAACTTGGAGCAAGCTACCTTTAGGATGTAACAACAACAACAGTAATTTATTATTTGTATCCCGCCGATCTGACTGTGTTGCCCCAGCCACTCCAGGCTGCTTCCAGCACATATAAAAACAGAATAAAACATTAAAGCTTCCCTACACAGGGCTGTTTTCAGGGCTGCACCCCCTTCAGCACCCAACTTGAAATCTTGTTTTGTTGTTTTTGTTTTTAAAAAAACAATTTCAAGCCATTGTGAGTATCTGTTATATATTCCACCATCCAAACAACATGGTATTGTTTTCTGCTGCGTCTTCTGGAAAGCCAGAAGCGTGCTTGTCAGTCTTCCTCTCCAGCAGGGGATTTCTCAAGAAGCACACATCCGTCATCCTTTCTTCACCAAGCCCAACGCAATCGATGATCTCGCCTCGTCCAAGTACAGAAGCTGCCTATCTCTCAACCCCTTATTGCTTAAGTGATGCCATAAAAACAGTCCAAGGACCTTGGCCAAGAGATAGCCGGGAACGTTGCAGCCCTGGACTAGTGCCTGGAGAACAAAGTGGTCCCTGAAAACAGACCAGGCCATTCATTATCTACATTAGCAATGGCTGCCTTAAAAAGGACAACCATATAAACCTAGTCAATTGCAACATGACATCAGCGATGGCAGCACAACTACATCTGGTGGCCTGCCAAGGGCTTGATCAAAGCTTCTGGTTTTGCCACCCTGGAGAGATCAGTCTGTTGGGCTGGCTGGGTGCTGCTGCGACTGCATTGGACTTAGTGAGTCATAAGGTCATATGTCCCAACTGTCCAATGTTTTACCCGGAACAGTCCACTAGGGGCATTTCTACTATTAAGCAGAGCGAAGCAGTTGATGGTGGGCACTGGGGAACAGCAGCAGATTGCTATGTATTCAATTTATCACTATTGTATTTTCACTGCCGAAAGAGATGCTGCCACTCAAGGCCAAGTGGCTCCAGCCGAAATGGACTGATCCAACATATGAGACAGTTTAGGAGGAGTCAACATGTGGTGGACTCCAACTCCCATCACCCATGACCACTGCTGGCTGATGCTGATGGGAATTGTAGTACACAATTATTATTTTTACATTTTCAGGTAAGTTTTTAATGTTTGGTGTTTTATTAAGCTTTTATATTTGTCACAAGCAGCCCAGAGTGGCTGGGGCAACCCAATCAGATGGGTGGGGTAGAAATAATAAAAATATTATTAATTCTTATTACATGGAGGCCACCCTTAACGCTGGGTTAAGGAATCCTTTCATCTCTTTCCCAACCCCGCCCCCCTCCAACCATTCTCCTACCCTTGTTACCTCCCTGTAGCCCCCAGTTCCCTTACCTGAGGTTGAGGCCAGAATCCAGGCAGGTAGGGTGGATACGATGGGACGGTAAACGAGTCTGAAAGGGGGCGACGCTTGAGTTCTTTAAAAAGACAAGAAAGCAATTCACTTTTCCCTTTAAGAAAGTAGTTTCCCATGCTTGACCAGGGTCAGCCAATGCAGTATCCCACATATGTATGGACTGCAACTCGCGTCCTCCACAACTATTGCTTATGCCAGCTGGGGGATGATGGAGGTTGTAGACCAAAACACCTTGAAGGTGCCATGTTGGCCCACCTCATGCTAGGTCGTCATTAGGCCTTGTGACGAGTGCCCCATTGAGAGTTGACTGAAGACAGGGATTAACATAAGCTCCCTCAGGCACTGAAAGCATTGTGTGAAGGGTTCACGAGGTTCTGGTCTCTAGCCGCCACAGCAACAGGCCAAAAACTTCCAGGCCACACATCCAGTGTCCACGTAAAGAGCTTGCATGTGCATCACAACATACATTTGTAGGTGCTCCTCCATGTGAGTGGAATTCCTGACTCGCTCAGGATTCCCCCTCATACAGGAGAGCCCTGTGGGCACACAGCTTATTTACATGGACGCCATATATGTGGCTGAGAGGGGACCATGGCAGGAAGCTAGCCATAACAAGCTTTTTATCTGTGCTTCCTCTGGAACTCCCTTTCCCCCCACTTTCAGTCAAGGGTTCGGGACTTGAAGGATAAACTTGTTTGTCCTCTCCCCATCCCCTGACGCTCAAATTAATTGAAGATTAAAAAAAAGGTTCTGGTGTAAACTGGAGTGGGGGAAAACCTCAGCCCTGCCAACTTTTCTGTTCTGTTGCTGAAACCCGCTTCCCACAGGCATCTGACTGGCCACTGTGAGAACAGGATTCTGGACTAGATAGGCCTTTGATCTGATCCAGAAAAGCTCTTCTTATGCTCTCAAGGACAAACTGTTCACAATCTACAACTGGGAGGTGAAGTTTGGCCTGTTTTTCTACAAGACTTGCTATATTCCCTTGATAGGTTCCTCCACTTATGGGATGCAAAGCCCCAAACCATTCTCCAGTGTGGAAAAACCCAGTTCACAGCATGTTGTGCCTCATTTTGGTTCCAAGCTTTCTCCCTCCTTTGCCTAAAGCAGGAAGTCCCTCATCATATTAGAACTTGGGTTCATCTCATGAAACTTTTAGGTGGGACGTTTTAAGGCTGGAAGACAAGAACAAGCTTTGCCATGCAGTGTATAATTTGAGGAACTCATCGGTACAAAATGTGGGGGTGGCCGTAAGCTGTAGGTTCTAAAATCCACTTTAGATGATTCTAGAAGCAGCAGTGGAGCATTGTGGGTAAAAGGGGGGAAACAAGCGGGGCATTGTGGAGTGGAGAAGCGCTTTCCAACAACAGGGAATGTGATCACTGCTGCTAAATTTGCCCTATGCTTTGCCCCTCGCCGTGCCCTTGCACACACACACACAATCCCTTTAAAAAATGTCCCAGTTCCCAACTTCACAGCTTATGAACAGGGAGGTAAAGTTGGAAGGAGCTGTCAAATTTCTCTTCCAGACATGCCAGTGCTACATCCAGTTACACACAGTTCTAATTCTCATCCACCTTGACCTTCATTCCCCAAGGCATTTCCCTTTTAAAGTCCCCTTTTTTACAAGGAGGAAGCGCTCGGCTGCACTTAATTTTCTGAAAGGGAGCAAAAAGCCACAGCGGTACTGCAGAGACTTCCTGGGGACTGCAAGTGATAATTAAAATGAGAGCAGGCAGCCAAGCTAGTCTGATGACAGATGCACTTCCCACTAGGAACAGGTGTGGTGTTTCTCCCCCCCCCCCCCCCAAAAAAAAGTGGGATGAGCTTTTGCTTCTCTCCCACCATTACTCTTCTAATGACACACATTTCTGGCTGCTCTGGCTCCAGCACAGATTTCTACCCCTTCCCATTCACTGGACAAGCCCCCCAGAATCAAATGGCTGGACTGGTGGGAGGGAGATGGCTTCGCAGTTGTCAGAAAGTCCAGGCAGTCAGAGCTCCAAACAGGTCAAAAGCACTTGCCAATTTGGACTATGCGGAATTGGCAAAGCTAGCAGCCAAAATAAGAGAACAATTATGATTGTTTGTGGAAGAATGGAAGCTTTTGGGGGGGGGGGTTATTTAAAGATATACTATAGCATGATGAACTTGCAAGCAGGATTTAAATTATGAGTCACAGAAGGAATGAGAGATTTTTGTATTGTTGTTATGGTATATAAAAGATAGAAGATAGGGTGCAGCAAAGGGGGAGAAAAAAAAACACCCCATGGAAAATAGGTTGAGAGGTCGACAAAATGAAAGAAAAATTCATGATGTATTGGAGTCCTGAAAAGTGGCATCCTCAGTTTTATGCTGCCAGCCTGCTATATTCCACAATAATAATGTCAGAGATTGTTTTTGTTGGTGTGATTTTTGCTGGTGCAGTCTTTGTCATGTGGAAGATGGCCAATTCTCAGAGTTTACCAATGGTCTCGAGAGATTTGCATTACTTTCTCATTTTGTGAGGTGTACAATGTTCAACTTTTGAGAATTTAATAGAATATACTTTAAAAAACAACAACAACTGGAGAGAGGACATATTAGATGCCCATAACGAGTTGGATTCACTTTGGAAGCCTGTATGCCTGCCCAAATGAAGTGAGTGTGGTTCTGAAGTGGATTTGCTGCCCAAAGGTGGCATGTCTGTGTCTTATCTTCACTCTGTATCCCCGTAATACATGGGTGGGGAGCCCCAGGCCCAGGCCCCAAATGTGGTCCTCCAGGCCTCCCTAACCGGCCCTTGGAGCTCTCTGCAAATGATGCTTCTTCCTGCGGCAGCACCTTTCACTGGGCCAAACGTTCAACCACCTCAAGTACTTTGGCATGGCTAGAATGTGTCCTAGGACTTTGATAGTGTGAGATGAACCCTGTTTGAGGGGTGTATGAGCTTTGGGGGGCTTTTGAATAGCTGAATAGCTGGAATGCAGGCTACCATACAAAGGTAAGAACTGCATCCCTTGCTTGGCCCACATTTTGATTCTGACCACCACACACACATTTGCCTTTGGCATCTGTCCGCTGGAAGGTTTTGCTGTAGGGAATGGGCCCTTAGAGTGAGAACAGTTCCCCATCCCTGCTGCAGCAGAAAGAGGGTCTACTCCCTTTTAGAAAGGCAGAAAAATTACCTGTATGCCTGGGCCAGTTTCGAATCTTCACCCCTTCGTGAGGAGGCGATCCATAGCTTGGGTCCTCAGCAAATTTGAAGAGTAAAATATTAATGTAATTGGAAGTGGCCCCACATTTGAGCCCCCAAAGCATTCTGTTCACACCAGTGACTTGCTGAATCGTTTTAACTATCTCAAAAGAGGCAAACCCTGTAATCTTTCCCAGTCAAGAAAAGGCTGGTGTCCCAGTCGATCCTTCCAAGGTGAGTTGGCAGGGCAGATGCCAGCACAGCCGCCATCTTGGATTAGATCAAACACGAGTGGCACAGGCCCTGCATGTGTGTGCAGGGGATACAAGCCTTTCGTGCTTGTGTAAGAGCTTGGCCAGAAACCAGTTCAGAGCTGGTGGCCCGTCACCGTCCCTCACTGAGCCCTCACTGTCCATTTCCACCCAACAGTTCCCACAGCAACCCCAACCAATGGCTTCTCGCCAAAGCCCCCAGCTTGTGCTATCCACTCCATTTCCCCAACCCATCCAACTCTCCTCAGCCTCGATGGGTAACATTGATAGAAGTGACCTTACTTTCCTGATCTGCGCGCTGTGACTACGGTGAAGCCCAGATTTCCCTTCTCGGTTTATTTTGGAAAAGTCTCTCATGGGTACAGCCTCTGAAAGGAAAAGGAAAAGTGGGGGGGGGGATAAAGGCAAGTGAACACAGTACATTTTGAAGAGGACATGGCATCACAAGGTGAAATTCCCTCATGATTTGCCTGTGACAAAAGGGCTAAATGAGGCCTAAATCCACACATAGGCCAGCAGTGGCTGGTGCCCATTGGGGCTGGTGGAGAGGAAGGAAGTAGCTGGAACCACAGACAACGGCAGGCACAGACAAAACTAATTCTAGTTTTGTCCCCCAACCTTTTCCCTGCTGAGTTCTACAAGGAAAACATCACAAAAGAGAAGCAAGCTGGCAGGTAGTTCTACCTCCTGGGTGTAAGGCAGGCAGGTGGGGCTGGCTGGCTGAGGAGAGACTTGAGGTTTGTTGTGGCAGCTCCTCATCTCCATTGACCCACGCATACCCCACATTGCAGTTTTTCTATGAGGACTGAGCCCAAATGCTTCCTGTCCTCCAGGATGCAAAATTAGGGAGAATTTTGACAGAGGGGCAAGCAGAGATGAGGCAAAACACTGGACAAACATACTACAGTGCCACCAACAATCCAAATCAGAGCAAGAGCCATTATTTCTGTCTTTGCTCTAGAGCCTCGTGTGCAGGAAAAGGCATCTGCTAGCCACCTTCCTTTAGGAAGAGGGAGGTGGATGTCTCAGGTGGCTGATACTTGTTCTCATGAAAAGGAAGCAGGTTGTCCAATTTCTTATTATTGTGTTTTTTACAGCCAGGAAGAGGCACTTGCTGCATTTACTACCTCAGGTGCCCAAACAGGAAGGCTACCCTTGGCCCTCACCTTGACTTGGGGGTGAGGAAGAGGACAGCATTTACTGTTTTCACACGTTCAGGTAGGTAGCCGTGTTGGTCTGACGCAGTCGAAAAAAATAAAAAAAATTGTCCAGTAGCACCTTAGAGAGCAGTTAAGTAGTTCTGGGTATAAGCTATCTTGTGCATGCACACTTCTTCAGATCTGAAGAAGCCTGTGTATCTGAAGAAGTGTGCATGCACACAAAAGCTTATACCCAGAACTACTTAGTTGGTCTCTAAGGTGCTACTGGACAATTTTTTTAGTTTTTTTCAATTGCGTCAGACCTGAAAATGTGTGTGCGTGTGTGTGTGTGTGTGTGTGTGTGTGTGTGAGAGAGAGAGAGAGAGAGAGAGAATAAATAAAACTCTTTCTCACTTCTGCACACCCATTATCTCAGCAAGATTTGTGCTGAAGTTTCCCTTAGTCAATTACTGTCTTAGAAGTAGAAAATGCTCCCAGACCCAGTTCACAAACCCCACTCACCATTTTGTCTGTGTGGAAACTCTTCCAGTCTTAAAGTCCTAAGCTGCTCCTCAAATTCATAGGAAGGGGTTAGCGGGACCTCGTAGTCCAAGGGCTTCGATACCTGATGGGCAGAATTGACTCTTCCTGATATCGTATCCAAGTTGACCCTGGTTTCATTTGAAGGAGAGCTCTCCATCTTTAAATGGGACCAGAGGAGAGAAAACTCAATGTAACAGACAATTTAGAGGGCTTAAATCCAAAAGCACCATTCTCAGGTACCGTACTTGGTTTCCGACGGGGCAGTCTCTCCCCCCCCCCCAGGTCTTCATCACCCATTATGGACTGACAGTGCTTTTTTTCTTAAGAAAAATTTGTTTTCTTGTTTACTCAAGAAAATCACCATTGTATAGTTCAAATCAGGGGGGGGGGGATACAGTAAATGGACAAAAGTACAAAGATTCACAAAATGTTTAGGGGAATGCATACCCCTGCATCCCCCCAGAAAAAAAACACTGTGGGCTGGTATTATACCTAACCATTTTTGACCTTTCCCTTTAAAATGTATAAATTACTTCCTTTGGTCTTCCAGATTGCTGTTTCTATACCTTAGGTATTATCGTGTCATCTTGTTGCATCACTTTTCTTTTTTCTGCACAAGTATTGCCAGGACTAAGTTCACAGGCAAGTATTGTTACGTATGTTGTGTTTGTTGTTACATGTTTCTCATTTGTCTGAGAAAATTTCAATAAAATAGTTTTTTAAAAATGATTGTTTTGTTGATTAAACGGACTTTTTAACCAATGAAGGAGAATGTCCACATTGTCGCAACTGGGAGCTGTTTTACCACAGACCAGGCAGACGGGGTGTGTGTGTGTGCATGTGTGTGTTTAAAATGATTGTCTGTTGCAGCTTACTGAGGGGATATAACAAGGGAGAATTTAAAAACAACAGCAACCTGACATGGACGAGATGATCCTCATGTTCCCTTCCAGCTCCATGATTCTATTATTTCTCCTCAGTATTATCTATGCAAGGTAAAAATAGAGGACTCCTACCACCTGGTGGCTGTCTGAAAAAGTGCAACTTACCAAGCAATCCTGGACCTTGCGCACAGCGGCCACAATGTGACGTTTGTACTGGGAAAAGGCATCCTCTGTGTTTTCGCTGCACTCTAAGCAAAATGGGGGGGGGATGAGAATGAGGGAAGGACTTTGAAAGACAATTGTAATTATTTAACGTTGCTTGTCGGGTTACAAGAAGTTTTGTAAGGAGGACTTTATAAATTATTGTGGAAAGGATTAAAAATAGATGATGTAAGAGAGGATCTAGAGCAATAAGTATAGCTATAACATGCAAAAATAGAGAGGAATTTAGAAAACCATTAGAAGGAGTTGAGGGAAGTCTTAGGCTGTGATAGCCAAAGATTTGTTATGAAGTTGTTACGATGGAAAATTTGTGCAAAAAACCAACGTGTGTGTGTGTGTGTGTGTGTGTGTGCAGGGAAGGACCTGCAGAGACCTCAAGCCATTTACGCACCCAGGGGCAGGGTGGGAGCTGGGCATTCAGAATCACACCACAGTTACAGGTAGCACAAGCACCCTCGTTTTGCCAGTGCAAAAGTCTTTACCTGCCAGCTGAAGAACAAGCGACAGAGCCCCAAAGCCTAGGAGCACCCGCTGAGAAGGCCCTCTCCCTAGTACCCAATGCATGCAGCACTGTTCCCATTCCGCTGCAGTTCAGGTTCTGCAAAGATGTTATTTGGCTCACTGTGGCTAAATTTAATAATGTAATCCATTACATTACTGCTATATAATTCCACACCATTCATTCTAATGGAGCAGAGAGTAAAGTCATCAGTAATGGACTGGGTGGGTGGGTGTGGAATGACAGCAAATAGTGGACTTTGGGGGGGGGTTGATAACAGTGAATACTACTTGTATTCGAATGCCTGATTTCTATTCCTGTTTGCAAAGGGACATATGAACTGATGTGATTTCTGGTACCGTTTCCCATTTTGACTAAGTTATCTGTCATGAACCACTATCACCTTTTCAAATGAAATGTAAACATTATATTCCACTTGATGTTAGCACTCTTGTGGTGGGGGAAAGGGTCACATTTATTACCTCGGAAGGACGGCCTTTGGTCTTGGTTGTGATGCCAGCAGAGTTTCATCAGCCTGATCAAGTCTTCTAGTTTCAACACTCTACTGGCCATCATCTCCAGCTCCTTAGTACTGGGCCTTTGGCCTTGGGGGATCAGTGACTTGATGATGGAGCTCATATTTCCAGGGGGGACATCTAAGCAGACACAGAAACACAGGTTGTATGCAAAATATTCTGAAGGGGCCATGCAGATTTGCACAAGGCCCAGTATAATAGAGGAATTCATATGCAGTTCTCCGGAGTCCGAGTCCCAGTAGTATTGACTAGGGACATGGGTGGCGCTGTGGTCTAAACCACTTAGCCTCTTGGGCTTGCCGATCAGAAGGTCAGCAGTTCGAATCCCCACGACGGGGTGAGCTCCTGTCGCTCTATCCCAGCTCCTGCCAACCTAGCAGTTCAAAAGCACACCAGTGCAAGTAGATAAATAGGTTTCACTGCAGCAGGAAGGTAAACAGCGTTTCCGTGCGCTGCTCTGGTTTCCGTCACGGTGTCCTCTTGTGCCAGAAGTGGTTTAGTCATGCTGGCCACAGGACCCGGAAAACTGTCTGTAGACAAACGCCGGCTCCCTCGGCCTGAAAGTGAGATGAGTGCCGCAACCCCATAGTCGCCTTTGACTGGACTTAACCGTCCAGGGGTCCTTTACCTTTTTACCTTTTAACTAATATTGACTACTCCATCCCGGCTCTTTTATAAGACATGACAATTTGCAGATTAAATTGCAAAATGGGGAGGGGGCAGGCCAAATTTTGAGCAGTTTGAAGGGAGGGGATTTAATGGGCACATGCCACCTTAGTGTGGAAACAAAGAAAGCTGTCTACACAGAGTGGCAATGGCTCTCCAGGATTTCTGACAAGGTCCATTCCTACCTGGAGATCCTGTTGGGGATTGAACCTGTGACCTTGTGCATGCAAAGGTCCACTGAGTTACTGCTCTTCACCAAAGGCTTCCCCTGCTTTCGTCACACACCGTCAAGGGCCAAATTTAATAGCTGAGGGGAAAAGCATGTGGTACAGTCCTCTTGAGAAGAGTGCACCACATGATAATGCAGGGGTGGGGACCCTATCTGGATGTTCCCCTGAATCCAGCTAGCATCTCAGGGATGCAGGTGAAGAACATAAGAAGGACCACACTGGGAGCCCATCCAAGGCCAGCATCCTATCCTCACAATGGCCAACCAGATGCCTATCGGAAGCCAGCTAGCATGACCTGAGCGCAATGGTACTCTCCCCATTTGTGAGTCCCACTCACTGGTATACAGAAGCATATTGCCTACAACAGTGAGCAACATATGGACTGTTGTTGGCAAAGGCTGCCTTAGCTAATCCCGTCTAATCACTGGATAGGCCGAATCACACACAGACTTTGCAGCTCTCTGTTAAAGGTAAAGGGACCCCTGACCATTGTCCAGTTGCGGATGACTCTGGGGTTGCGGCGCTCATCTGGCTTTATTGGCTGAGGGAGCCATGTGGCCTTCCGGGTCATGTGGCCAGCATGACTAAGCAACTTCTGTTGAACCAGAGCAGCGCATGGAAACGCCATTTACCTTCCCGCTGGAGTGGTACCTATTTATCTACTTGCACTTTGACGTGCTTTCAAACTGCTAGGTTGGCAGGAGCAGGGACCGAGCAACGGGAGCTCACCCCATCGTGGGGATTCGAACTGCTGACCTTCTGATCGGCAAGTCCTAGGCTCTGTGGTTTAACCCACAGTGCCACCTGCATCCCAGCTCTCTGATAGGCAGCTGCTTTCTTTTCCTTTCTTGCGATGGTTCTTCAGTGCCTGTTCCCATTAATAAATAATATTTCACAGTAGTCTGCGAAATCTCTGACAGGTAGAAAGAAACCGGAAGAAGACTCACTTGCGTAAGGGTCTTCGCCAGTGAGCAACGACCACATGAGAATCCCGTAGCTGAAGAGAGAGAAAAACAAGAGAATCAGGATCTCAGGAGAGACTGCCCTGCACAAGATCCTCTTCCTATGTAGACCAATCTTTTCCATAGCCCCATTCCTTGCTCCATCTCACAAGCTTATCCAGTGTTTATGAGCAGGGAGCTCGCATACTAAAGGGGTACGGTCACACAGGCTGAGATTCTACCACTGAACGCTGGTAACCAATGCCAGACAGAAAGGAAAAGAGCACAGTAGAATTTATGGGACTACAGTGGTACCTCGGGTTAAGTACTTAATTCGTTCCAGAGGTCCGTTCTTAACCTGAAACTGTTCTTAACCTGAAGCACCACTTTAGCTAATGGGGCCTCCTGCTGCCGCCGGAGCACGATTTCTGTTCTCATCCTGAAGCAAAGTTCTTAACCTGAAGCACTATTTCTGGGTTAGCAGAGTCTGCAACCTGAAGTGTATGTAACCCGAGGTACCACTGTACTGGATTACCCCATGTAGATATCAGTAGCTTTCATTCAGAAACTGGCTTGTCATGCCAAATGACCCTCAACTCTATGTCGCTCACGTAATTGCAGTGCCCCCTGTTGTCCAACACAGGCAATGCAACCCATGTTCACCTGTAGACGTCTGTGCCTGGGGTCGGCTTGTAGTTCACATTGGTGAAAGCCTCAGGGGGCATGAACTCCAGAGTCCCGCCATACTCTTCCTCTTCCCTGGATTTGATGCTGGCGTTCCGAGTGGTCCCTCGCTTGAACTTGGAGAGCCCAAAATCAGCCACCTGAACCAAGAGGATGTGGGAGGGAGGGGGGAGGTGATGTAAGCAGTGGCTGGAGAATGAGATGCACCCATTTCACAGAAAGAGATTGGAACAACCTGAGTCATCCGCCCACGCAATTATACATTGCAGAAGACCGACTCCACCTTCTGTTACGTGGTAGCTGGGATGCCTCATACAGAAGCAATTCATAAAATAAAATAAATAATTAAATAAGAACAATCTACCCACTTCCACCAATTGAAAAGCTAAGAAGGCATTTGATTTATGAGGCTTGTATATTGCTTTAAACTAAACAAAAGCCTTTATAGTACAAAATACTGTAATGAAATATACTCATTGCTATTTTTATATTAAAAAAAGAACACACCATGAGCGCCTCCCTTGTTCTCTTATAGTGACAAGGGCCACTTTAATGGCAAGGGAGCTAAGTGTGGTATAGTGGTTAGAGTTTTGGACTAGGACCTAGGAAACCAAGGTTTCAATCCCCACTCTGCCAGCCATGGTTGTTACAGGGATGACATTTGGGGAAAGTGGGATATAAACATGGGATATAAATGTAATTAAAATCAAATCTTTGAAGAGCTCTTGCTAACCCTGTGAGGGACCTTGGAGTTCTGCAGATTGGATTTTGGAAACCACTGCTCTATGTCAAACAGTTGCCCCCTTAAGACAAGGACAGGGAACCCATGCCTCTTCCACGAAAGACATCATTTGACTACAACTCCCATGTTCCCCAGCTGTTGGGTCTTGCTGACTGGGGCTGGCAGGAATTGGAGCCCAACAACCCCAACAACATCTGGAAGTTCACAAGTTCCCCACCCTACAGGAAGTCAACTGATGGTCCTCGTACACGTCTAATCCCCGGTCTTGGATCACTTTGCTAAAGTTTGGAGCAATTATAAGCTTCACTTTCTTTAAGAGCAAACTGCCCTGTCTATCTTCTTCTGGGATCGATCCAGCACGAGAAGTGAGTTGCAGTTTCCACTTTCCAAAGCAGATCATGGTGCATCTGCAGCAGCACAACCGGATGGCTCAGTTGCAACAAAACATGTTCTTAGTCCTTATATTCCATGCAGGTCTTCTTTGTTTTTGTACCACTCCATAAGCTTCACTGAAAGTTTGAAACTCACTCAGAGGTTGCAGAGAATATCAGCCTGCCCAGAAGTCTGCACACAGGCAATGACTCTGAACTGCCCACTCCACTTACGAAATGGGAATGATGAAACTCACCCGGACGTGGAGCTCCTCATTCAGTAGAACGTTGCTTGGCTTGAGGTCCAGGTGTAACAGCGGGGGTTTGAGGCTGTGGAGGAAATTCATCCCCAGGGCTACCTGGTGGAGGATGCGAATTCGCAGGGCCCAAGGCACAAAAGGGACCCGGTACCTCAAGGCGGACAGGGTGCCGTTCTCCATGAACTCCATCACCAGGCCCAGATTCGAACCAGTAGCACCGCCGAAGCCAGCCAGCTTCGTGTCCGCTTCCACTCTGCCCACAAAGAGGCCAAAGAGACGCAGGACATAGGTAAACCGCGCCTCTTCCATGGCCCGGGCTTCTTTCAGGAGTTCCTCCTGGGTGAACGATGTATTGCTGCAGGAAATGGCGGTGGGGGGGAGGTAAAAGAGTCAAAAGTGAAGGTAGAATAGCAAGAGGAGGAAGGGTTTGGAGACTGAAGCTACTGTGTGACATTTTAGTGTATTTTTGGTCTCTGTGGAAGTTGCCCAGAGTGGCTGGGGAAACCCAGCCAGATGGGTGGGGTACAAATAATAAATTATTATTATTATTATTATTATTATTATTATTATTATTATTATTATCTCTGAGAATGGCTTCAAACTGGGATTACCGACCTCATAAATCTCACGGCCCCTGAACCTGTCCAGACTGGAGTCACAAGATGGGTGGCTGTTTGTGGACTGTTCAGTGTGCTGTGATGAGATGAAACCAATCCTACAATTTCTGGAAAGGTTTCTTCCCCTGAAAAAAAGGGGACTCAATTTTTCAGCCTCTGCCTCAAGGCGGTCTTTAGAATTATGTTGAGCATGGAGCTAAAAGGATGCTAAACTATGGCACTCGCTCCCACAGGAGGCTGCGATTTAAAACCAACTTAGATGGCTTTAAAAGAGGAATGGACAAATTCATGGGAGGGGGAGCTATTGATGGGCCCACTAGCCACAATGGCTATGATCTGGCTCCACAGTTGTGGGCAGCCATGCTTCTGAACACCAGTTGTTGGAAATCGCAGGAGGCTTGAATCCTGTGTGCTGGTTTCCAGCAGACACCTGCTTGGCCACTGTGAGTACAGGATGCTGGACTAGATGGGCCTTTGGCCTGATCCAGCAGACTCCCCTTAGTTTAACTGACTTTGTGATCCCTGCAAGGTGGTGTGTGTGTGTGTGTGTGTGTGTGTGTGTGTCTGTTGTTGTGTGTTCTTTCGATTAAGCATTTCTCCAGTGATTGCTGAACTGTCAAATGGACTCAGGTGAGAAAGCAAGGTTGGGAGAACCTTCAACTCTTTCCTCTTCCCACCTATTCTGCTCTTGATGAGCAAGACCACCTTGTTTATTTTAAAAAAACACTTCATTGGGGGTGGGGAGATTTTGATCAGAGCAGCGGTATCTGAGGAAGGGGGAAATTATACCTCTCCCCCATTTCTCCCTAGTGGAGAAATAAACACAGGTACCTGAAGAGTACCAATATGTCCACCCCTCCCAAAAAAAGGTCTAACAGTAGTGTGTGAGAGAGAGGGGTTTTAGATAAGGAAAAAAGAATGTCCATTGCATTATCACAAATCAGAATTCTCTAATGGATCACCATCATCATTTCAGTCCACCATTATTTATTGCACAGCCTTCAGAAATATCTGCTTTAAAGGAGGAGTGGGAAACAGAGGCAAAATTGGCCTGGGAAACAAATGTAAACTTAATCTTTCTAGAATAGGATTTGCACACAGGATGTGGTCTGGGGAGAGTCCCAAGGGCCTCATAGAGAGGGCTGGGGGGCACATTTTGCCCCCTAGTGCCGACATTCCTCATCCATAGCATTTAGGACTTGCATTCCTAAAAGCTTTTATTCAATCTACCTTAGTAAAATTCATGTACATTGGAACCTCGGTTGTTGAACGCTTCGGAAGTCTAACGTTTCAGCTTTCAAATGGCGACAACCTGGAAGTGAATTCTTCCATTTTTGAACACGCCTTGGAAGTCAAACGGCTTCTGAGGTGCATGTCTCCATTTTTTCAATGGATTTTGCTGACCGCCCATTGCGCCTTGGTTGTTGGATGTTTTGGAAGTCGAACAGTCTTCCGGAACAGATTACATTCAACAACCGAGGTTCCATCGTACGAGGGGAGAGGAACAGTACTTCCTTTCGCTACCTCGCTCGCTCGCTCCTCATCCACCCAACCTCCACCTACTCCCAGTACCTGTTGAGAATCTTCACGGCAACATCGATCCTCCAGTCTTCGTGTCGAGCTCGGTAGATGGTCCCAAAGGCTCCCCGGCCAATACACTGCCAGTCCCTCAGGTGCTGGCCAGTGATCTCCTCATAGAACTTGTTTGGAGCAGCCATCTTTCCCGAAGGGTCATCTGCCAGCAGCGATGCTCACTCAGCGTTGACTCATGCTATAAGGCCTGCCTTAAAGGTGAGCGAAGGGGGAAGAAAAAGAGGCACCTTAAATGTCTTTTTTTTAATGAAATCATTTTTATTGGTTTTACAAATACAAAGTACAAATAAACATAAACTACAGTAATAAAAAGTAGTAAAAAATAGGGACGCGGGTGGCGCTATGGTCTAAACCACAGAGACTAGGTCTTGCCGATCAGAAGGTTGGCGGTTCGAATCCCCACAACAGGGTGAGCTCTCATTGCTCAGTCCCTGCTCCTGCCAACCCAGCTGTTCGAAAGCACATCAAGTGCAAGTAGATAAATAGGTACCACTCCGGTGGGAAGGTAAACGGCATCTCCGTGTGCTTCTCTGGTTCGCCAGAAACGGCTTAGTCATGCTGGCCACATGACTGCGGACAAACGCCGGCTCCCTCAGCCAATAGAGCAAGATGAGTGCCACAGCCGCAGAGTCATCTGCGACTGGACCTAATGGTCAGGGGTACCTTTACCTTTACCTTTACAGTAGTAAAAACATATCTGTATAAAGAGATTCTCCGAATCTCAAGAATTCCCCCCATCCCCTCCATGGGGTCTCATTTTAAACATCCACAACTGCATATTCATCCGTACTCCAGCTTTTATATCAAACCATATTGTCCACAGTGATTTTTACACTACAAGTGAATCAAAATCCTGCTTTTTGTTTCCATCTGCTTACAGTGGTCTCCTAAGTAACTTAAAAATTTTCCCATTCTTTTATAAAGTTTTTATCCTCTTGGTTTCTGAGTTTTCCAGTCAGCTTTGCCATCTCGGCATAGTCCATTAGCTTGGTTTGCCATTCTTCTCTGGAAGGGACTTTGTCTTCTTTCCAGCTCTGGGCTAAAAAACATCCAGGTGCTTACATGTCCATCTAGCCCAAGTGCAGGCAAACTAAGGCCCGGTGGGCCGGATCTGGCCCAATTGCCTTCTAAATCTGGCCTGCTGACGGTCTGGGAATCAGCGTGTTTTTACATGAGTAGAATGTGCCCTTTTATTTTAAATGCATTTCTGGGTTATTTGTGGGGCATAGAAATTTGTACACCCCCCTAAAAAAATATATATATAGTCCGCCCCCCCCCAAGGTCTGAGGGACAGTGGACTGGCCCCCTGCTGAAAAAGTTTGCTGACCCCTGGTCTAGCCCAAGCCCTCATAAGAGCAAGTGGGAAGGCAGAGGCAGACAAAGACGAGCAGACAAAATGGCAAGTGTGAGTTTGAATCCCTAACCATCCATGATCCAATAGTGTGGGGTTATTTTTATTTTAAATTTTATTTATTGCATTTGCGGGTGGCACTGTGGGTTAAACCACAGAGCCTAGGACTTGCCGATCAGAAGGTCGGCGGTTCGAATGCCCGTGACGGGGTGAGCTCCCGTTTCTCGGTCCCTGCTCCTGCCAACCTAGCAATTCAAAAGCACGTCAAAGTGCAAGTAGATAAATAGGTACCGCTCCGGCGGGAAGGTAAATGGCGTGTCCGTGCGCTGCTCTGGTTCGCCAGAAGCGGCTTAGTCATGCTGGCCACATGACCCGGAAGCTGTACGCTGGCTCCCTCAGCCAATAAAGCGAGATGAGCGCCGCAACCCCAGAGTCGGCCATGACTGGACCTAATGGTCAGGGGTCCCTTTACCTTTACCTTTTACCCCACCCTTCTTCTCCAAGGAGCCCAACATGGCATGTGCAATTCAATCCCCATATACGCCCTGTGAGGTAGGCTAGGCTGAGGAGCAGCGACTGGCCCAAGGTCACCCAGTGAGCTTCATGACGGAGCGGAGATTTGAAACCTGGTCTCCAAGGTCCTCATCCCACACCCTAATCCAAGGCAGTCCAACTTTTCATACTAAGTGAGTCGCAAGAGTACTTTGACATGGAACCCACAGGCTGGTGATGGGGAGAACCAAGGCCAAAATTTGACACACACCCCAAGTCATAGCGCTACCTTCCCAGAGGCACTGGGAAGTGTGAGGCTCTAGCAGGGTCCTAGAGCCCTCCCACCAGTGTAAGAAACTCAGATATACAGTGGTACCTCGGGTTACAGACGCTTCAGGTTACAGACGCTTCAGGTTACAGACTCCGCTAACCCAGAAACAGTACCTCAGGTTAAGAACTTTGCTTCAGGATGAGAACAGAAATCGTGTGGCGGCAGCGGGAGGCCCCATTAGCTAAAGTGGTGCTTCAGGTTAAGAACAGTTCCAAGTTAAGAACGGACCTCCGGAACAAATTAAGTACTTAACCTGAGGTACCACTGTATAAGCTATGTGCCAAATGGATCCTTAAACCAAGGTTGCAGTTGCCAAAAAGGAATGTCTAGTTGCCATTTGGGGGTAAGATTGATTCTCAGATAAATGTCTGGCTAGTTCAGACGATAACACCTTGAGGTAGGTTAAGAGCTTTGAGAACTTAATGTCACTCAACCCAGGGACAGTCCACTTATATATTGCTCTATTCCTACAAGGATTAGTGTGTGAAAACAGTCAAGATTCAAGGATCCCCAGGCACGCACCTCCAGATGGTGAAGGTGTCAGGCGCCATCCTAGCGTGCAGGCATCCCTCACTTGGTCTCAAGTGGTCAATAGCCAGGTGCGAAATGCACCTGGCGCCTGGCTAATTTCAAACACTGCCTCCCACCTCCTTCCCAAAACTCAGGAGGGAGGACTCTAGGACCCTGCGTTGGCCAGCCCTGCTCTAATCAGAGCTTCAAAAGGTTTCCAGCCCTTTCCCTCCTTCACCTCTTGGGGATGCCTTCTTGAATTTTCGGCAGTTTGAGATCCTTGGAGAGGGCTCAGCTCTTTTGGCACATTCTCCAGGATTTCTGCTGCATTTACACAATGGAGCCAGTGGTTGGGCCTGGGAGACCTGGGTTCAAATCCCGCCCTCCCCCCATCAGCCATGAAGATCACTGGTTGCCCTAGGGCCACTCACCCACACCTCCACCCACCTCACAGGATTGATGTGAGGATGGGGAAGAGGAAAACCAGGCACACCACCTGGAACTCCTGGGATAGAAATGGGATAGAAAGGTGCCAATCACACAATGAGCACCTGAGCGAAAGGGGGACTCAGGACAGGGCAGCATCCTATGCTTGTTATGTGGGTGGCACCTGGAGCCGTGACCAAGTGCAAAGGGCCTAGGGCTGTCTGAGAGTAAGGAAACACGCGGGAGAAGCCCGTGGGTGCCTTATTTCCTGCTATATATAGGCACAGGCGTGTTCGGTGGCTTTGGAAACCTTACCTGCCTAGGACTGAGAATTAGACAGCCACGTTTACTGGAAATCCTGGACCAAGTCGCAGCGATCATTATGGGCTGGCGGGGGTGCAGGGTGGAGAGGCATAAAGGAGCCTGAGGATCTAAACTCTCTCCCTCGCTTTTGCCTCTCCTTTTGCAGGTAGACTGAGCCCACTCAACTCAAACCCCTTCCCTCCGTTACCTCTTTCTCTCTCTCTCTCTTTTGGAAGCGTTCCTTGCGGCAGGGAAACCTCTCAATTTCAGGCCTCACCCTCGGCAGACATTGCAAGCTTAATCCCACTTCCCTTCCGGGCGAGGATCAGATTCAGCGCTGCCAGGAGCTTCCCCTTTACTTTCTGTTTCACAACCTCTTTGCTGTTCTCTCCCCCCTTTTCCGCTTCCCCTCCCCGCTGTGGGAGATACTCTCAGGACGAACCGCGCTACAACCTCGAGCTTCGGCGCGCAGCAGGTCCCAGGTTCAAGTCCTGCCATCTCTGGCTAGTGACACCAAGCAGCGAATAAATGGGAGGGGCGCATTCAGTGGACAGCCGATCTCCACCCCAATATTTAAAAGCTGCTCGTCTCTTTTTAGAGAGAACGGAGAGGATTCCTGCGTTGCAAGAGGTCGGACCCTAGTTGACCCCTTGGGTACCTTCCGACTCAAAAAGATTCGCACAGAATAGATCAGGCTTTGAAATCAGAGCTGGAGCTCAGCACCCGGACGGTGGTAGGAAAGGAGAGCGTGGCTTTGAGCCTGTGCAGAGAGCGCTTTCTTTTCTCAGCCAGAGCCTGGGCAGCGCAGCTGAGCAATTCTTCCCCCTCGCTCCTCGTAGACAGCGCAGCCTTCACCGGCATATCAACAGAAGACGACTGTACTGCATGAATTCAAAACCGTAGAACATACATAGAAAATACATGTCTCATTGCTAGGGATGGGTGAATATGTCAGTGTGATGGTTCCTCTGAGTTTCTCATTTTTCAGGCTATCCACATTTCCACGTCAGTTTGCATTTTTATTATTTAAAAAAAACAGGAAAAATCATCTGCATTTTAGCGCTAATTTCTCCTAAAACACACATTTTCCTATGCAATTCCCCTAATATACACTTTTTTTTGCAAAGCGTGTTTCCCTGATGTATTTTTGCGTGGTATTTTCACTAACATTCACTTTGCATTAATGTATACACCTTTGTGCACAGTACCTATCTGAAAAAGGACACTGCCCAATTTGGACAAGTGAAATTTCAAAACGTGGCTGTGTTTTGGTTTGCATCTTGTTTTCAAAGGTATGAATCCGCTGATATCAAAACATGTATAGGGGATAAACTCTTTCCCAGGCTACTGGGCTGTCCATTGAGGTCCTTTCTCACCTGCCCTTCTATAGAGCTCAGGGCAGTATACTTTTAGCATCACCACAAGTCTGCTCACAGGGCCGGCCCTAACATTGGGCAGAGGTGCCCATTGCAGGCAGCTGTTTTTGGATGCTGTGAAAGAGCAGCCAATGGCTAGTTATCTAAGTTGTTGTTGATGCATATTAAGAGAGGCACGCATGGTGCACCACAGGTGCCAAAATCTGACCAGCTGTGAACTTTGATGTGTGTCTTGTGAGCACAGATAAAGCTATGTCATTTGCTGTTCTGCCTTGGGCAAAGAGGTACCAATTAGCCCAGGAGCTACCCAGTGGACTTTGTGAGGATTTATATCCAGGCCTCCCTAGTCTGTTACAAGTGAAACACTACACCACATCAGGTGTGCTGTGCACCTCCAGCCCATAGACCATGGGTAGGCAAACTAAGGCCCGGGGGCTGGATCTGGCCCAATCGCTCTCTAAATCTGGCCCGCGGACAGTCCGGGAATCAGTGTGTTTTTACATGAGTAGAATGTGTGTTTTTATTTAAAATGCATCTCTGGGTTATTTGTGGGGCATAGGAATTCATTCATTTCCCCCGCAAAAATATAGTCTGGCCCCCCACAAGGTTTGAGGGACAGTGGACCGGCCCCCTGCTGAAAAAGTTTGCTGACCCCTTAAATAGACATTGTAGAAGAGGACCTCCCTGTCCACCTCCTGAATCCCACCCCCATCATCTCAGCTAGTCATCCTTCAGCCGCGTTGCAGACCAGAGCACCTCTCCAAGCCCGATGAATTGATTGAGATTCCATTATCATCATCATCAGTGCTATTTTGCTAGAAAAATAGGCGCTGGAACTCACCACGAACACCTCCCTTGTTCTCTTGGAATGGCAATGGCGCCAACTGAGAGGTGCTGGATGAGTTCTGGCAATTTCCAGTTCTGATGATCACTATTCATATCCAATCCTTTCCCCCGCAAAGCAGCCCAGGGCAGCAAATGCGCACACACAAAAATTAAACATCCCAAACTAGGCCACAGCAGTCGTGGCTGCCACCACAATCTGCATCATTCCATGACTTTGTGACTCTAGAACAGCCACAGGCATTCCTACGCAAGAACTCCCTACCTCCTTTCACTATACCAACCATCCTGGTGGCATGAATCAACCGATTTGCATGTAGGGTTGTCACACAGGCAACCAGGAGTTGGGCGGGTGCTCTGGGAGCATGCTTAGCGCCACACCTGAGTAGGTGTGGAATGTATGACAAATGCAGTTGCTAGTGCAAGAGACTCTTAATCTCAGGGTTATAGGTTTGAGCCCCATGTCTTCAAAAAAGATTTCTGGATTGCAGGGGGTTGGACTAGATGACCCCTGTGGTCCCTTCCGACTCTACAATTTGATGCAAGGAACGCTTATGTGGGGGACGAGGTGGGCCACCAGTTCTACATGCAGCCACTTCCATATTCATTCCCACTTAACAGTTGGGAATGTTTCTAGACATTCCTTGACATAGCCAAAGCTCAGCCCACAGCGCTCAGGGTACAATATGAAAATGAGAATAAGGGAAGTAGGGTTGCCATATTTCAAAAAGTAAAAACCAGGAGAGTTGAGCTTTATTTTTTTTTAGACAAACCCCCAATGTTGTTTTTTACAAAAATGTCAAAAAAAACCCCAAGATTTTTCAATTGACTTGCCCAAGATGCTGGATAAATTCCCACTGGACATCAATTCCGCCTTTGAAATCCAGGTAATGTCCAGACATATGGCAGCCCTAAGGGAAGGGAGGATGGTGATAGACAACTGCTAGAAATCTAGCTAGGCATATAGCTCAGTTGAAAAGGATGAATCCTGGATAAAGTGCAACCTGCAACAAAATGGTGCAGCGTGGATAGTTCCTGGTCATTGTGCCAGCCCACCATCCATTCTTTTCTCCATCAGATTCTATTCATTTCCCTTTCCCATCCACCTCTCTCTCTCACACACACAACCTCCCAGTTCTGTTTTCCCTCCCTCCATAGACTTCTTCAGTTCTGCAAACCCTTGGTGTGTCCCCCTCCATGCCCCAGCCCACCCCCCACCCCCAGTGTAGCTGCAAAGCAACAGCTCTCGCGCATGGACATCACAAACGAGAGAGAGGGAAGATCACCACCACCAGACGATAAACTTCAGTTCGGCATTTCCTCCAGCTGCTTCTCTGCTTGCTAGAACTTCCCTTTCTTTCAGATACCTCCGGGGCAGAAACACACACAAGACAGCATTGCACAACAAGGGTTATTTCCTTTAGGCCTTTTTTATGCGTTTAATTACAAAAGAACATTCCCACCACTCCCCCAAAGTACATATCAAAAATATAAAATGCCAGCCACTCCTCCGCAACAAGGAAAACGCTGGGGGGCTGTTAATTAACCCTTACCATTTCCGATCCCTGAGTCTCTGATCACAGTCTCAAGGAGCAGGATTTAAGGAAGGTGGGAATCAACATTAGGCATAACTACTGTCTCTCCAAATTTCAAAACACCCTATTAAGTTACTGTGGTACACTTCATTTCCTTCTTTGAGCTTTCTGCTCTCTACCAGCCTCACACAGATGCCCGATTATTTTGGGGGGGAGATGAATGCTTTTAAAAACAGCTGCTATCAACTCTGAGTTGCCAATCCCCCGTTTGTAGTTCAGTGGCGGCACCCTCTCTCAAACTGCCTAACTGCGTATTCTCCACTTGATTGAAAACTCATCACCCAGATAATGCAAACTGTTGGCTCAGAAAAGCTGGGATTCTGAAACCCGAATAAATGTTAAAGAAATAATTTTGAATACTTTGACTCATTTTGCATAAACATCCCATTTCTGCTAAATGTGGAGAATGGAGTCACGGTGACAGTTGAGATTGTGCAAGGCAGCCAGCATCCTCACATTTTCTAGAATAGTCCTCGTAGGCTTAGGGCCTAGAACTCTGATTTTTAAAAAAATCACTGTGATTGTAAGGGTGCAGAAAGAGCTCACAGGACTCTCAGCTGCAGAGCAAGCCTAGCTTCACAAATGTGCATACCGGCCAATCAAAATTCTGGATGAATTATATCAGGCTTATCTGTCTCCTATGCTGCCACTTCAGACAGCTTACCTACTTTATTATAAAAAGGTACTGGATTGACCTTTATTAATTCAACACCTTCTTGGTTTTGTTTTTTAAAAAAGTTAATGTGCAAAACTGCTCTGAGGATGCAGGGGGGGTCCTGGCTGCGTCACAAGCACTAGCCAATCAGCACTGTGCACAGCCAGTTTCTGCTGCAAGCTCACAGAATACTTCCCTCCGCTTCCCACTCACCTGGTCAACTCTGGAGAGGAATACACATCTCTTTTGAGTGAAGGTAGGAAGGCCATTTCCAAAGCAGCCCATTGCTCTGAAAACATTATGTGCTTCTTCACCTATTACAATAACCCTTGTAAGGGAGAGTGTTCATGAGGACTAGGGACTACGGTTAGCACCAGTGACACATCTTATGGCTTTTTCTCCCGACTGGAAACGATTTCCCTCCCCGTGGACCAACTTGGAAACAGATATATTGAAGGTGGGAGGACAACAGTGGTACAGTTCCTTTCCCATTCCACACACATCAGCAGCTTCTTCAGTAAGGGCACAATTATAAAATAATTCCAGAACAAGGAAACTGGCAACCATCGAGGAAAAAATTTGTCACGACTGTTCTTCAGAAGGATCACTGCACCACAGGAGATGACGGGTGGAGAGGGTGGTACATGAGGGGTCTCCATATGTTGCTGCTCAACTCCAACATCCATCACCCTGGACCACAGGTCATGTTGGTTGGGGCTGATGGGAGAACATCTGGAGAGCCATGGGCTTCTCATACCCACAGAATGGCCTACCGAAGAGTCCCCCCAGAGCATTGGACAAGGAATACCTTCAAGCAAACAACAGAACCTGGGAAATGTACTGGCATGGATAGGGAACTTGGGGCCCTCTAGATGTTGTCAGGACTCAGCTGCTGTCTGTCTTGGCCAACACGGCCAACGGTCAGGGTTGATGGGAGCTGGAGTCCAGCAACATCTGGAGGAGATTCCCCAGCCCTGATATAATGACACATTCCAGGCTCAACACTCCTTGACAATGCCCTGAAGCAACTGAACAAATGCAGGAGAATTTACACGACACTTCCCTGCCACTGCAAGGCAAGATCAGGAATCAGGGGCATTCTGCCTTTTGAGAGCAACTTTCCTTGCGCTCCTACTCATCTAGCCAAGGAACCTTCTGATAAGGTTCTGCAGGCAGAGCCAGCCCACCCATGAGGTAAGGGGATGCAACCACCTCGGGGTAAAACAAGGGCAGCAGATCTGGCCTCCAAGGAATGCATCGCCTGCTACTCCTTGTAGGCCGGATCTATCGCTTCCTCAGTCCCTCTTGTTGAATAGGAGGTATTGCTGGTCTCCTTCCATCCTTGTTCCCAGCACAGATCGTTATCCACCCTCCCTGATGTAGATCTTCACTAGTCCTTTCCTCCCTGGCATTTTGTGGTTCAGCTCAGGTGCCAAAATGTCTCGGGCCAGCCCTGTCTCCAGGAACCTATGGCACAAGCCATTTCGGAAGTCGTTTAGACATCACCACTAAGGAGAAACTTGGAGCCCTTCTCAATGCCAAGGGAAGATGGGAGGTGGTTTGGATGGACGGACATGGCCGAGAGCAAGTGGAGAAAATGCACAGTAGACTGGACGGATGAGCAGAAGGGAAAGGGCAATCTGGCAAATGGAAGGCCTCACCTAGATGGCCAGGGCTGGGCTATGGAATTCATTGCAACAGGGCCCCACACTGGCCAATATTTAAAGGAGTCACAAGATAAGGTTGCTCTGGGCCATGACAGCCAGATGTGCAAGCCCACTTCTCGGTCCAGAATGATACATATCTCTGAGCACCAGATACTATGAACAAAAACAGGTGGCCACAACAGTGGTAGCTCTGCTGGTGAGCTTCTTTCGAGGCCTCTTCTGCCAGGACGTCCGAGAACAGGGAGCCACTGCCTTGATCCACCCATGGCCATTCTGAGGCTGATTTTGCCCTTTATGGAAGCATTGGCAGGAAAAGGAAAGGAGTGGCGGAATGAATGAATAAAAAGGATAGGCAGGAAAATGTCAGAGGCAAAACTCATGGACGCAGAGAGTCCCTGAAAAGTGGCCACTCAGGGTGATCTTTGGTGTTGCCAACTTTCTCTGGGTCAAAGCTCCAGGTTTCTCTTGGAAGATCTGAGCGCCCCGCAATCCAGCGGCATCTCAGCTCCGCCTGCCTTCGCAGGAGGGCTCGGGGAAGTCGCTTAGGTCCCTGCCGATGATCTCGGTTACTGTGGAGAGAAAAGAGGTCAATGTGGGCGAGATGGAGAGGGCTTGAGAGAAGCCTTGTAAGTGCTGAGGGAGCTTAGTGGCAAACTATTCAAGGTCCCCCCTGGGGCTTGGGGAGGAATTTGTTTGTTTGCAGCAGACAGATATGGTCCTCTTGCGCCTGCTTGTGGGTTGGTGTGCAACTCCTAGTCAGATCATGCAGTTCTCTGGATTCTGCTATGCATTTCTGATGCGCAAAAAGTGTGCACAAAATTACGCCTTTTATGTAAAAGACGTGCAAAACATGTGGGTTTCTTTTACATGTGAATGCACTGAAAAGTGCATATTTTAACCTTAAAAATATGTGTTTTAAGTAAGAAGTGTGTAAGTTAAAAGGCTAATCTGTGCATTCTCTAAAACACACACAATGGAATAGACCTATGGCTGACCTCCAAAGAGACAAAAAAGAGGGACTGAATTAGTTGCTCAGCCTGTCCTTACCCAAAGCTCACCTAAGCAAGTTCATGACCTAGGCAAATTGAAATTTCTTAATTTCTCTATTCAACATCTGCAATAAGAGAAAAACACCACCAGCAGTGCTGCTGAGTTTATGTTTCCTGGGGCCACTTGCAGCCTAGGACAGGTGAGGCAGATCAGCAGGTGGAACTTGCAGAATACGGTGGCCTGGGATTGCAGAGGTGACACTTGCATGCTCCATACCCTCCTGACACCTGGGGCCTCCCCAGGCATCCTTTTTTTAATTATTTACTGTGCATACATGATGACTTATGCTCACAATGCTATCGGGGTGGTTAGACACAATCCTGCTTAATCAGTGCACATTCATAACCTCCTGCTGAAATCCTGTAAATTCTGAATACCACAAACATTTTTTCTACCCTGCTTTTGTTGTACAGACAGCAGTAACAAACAAAAGCAGACGAAATCCACCATGAAAATACACTATTACTGTGTCAAGAGCATAGAGATGTACCTTGGATCCCGAACACCCTGGAACTCGGACGTTTTGGCTCCCGAGGGCCGCAAGCCCGAAAGTGATTGTTCCAGTTTGCGAACGTTCTTTTGGAATCTGAACGTCTGATGGAGCTTCCGCAGCTTCTGATTGGAAGCAGGAGCTTCCTGCAGCCAATCAGAAGCTGCAATTTGGTTTCCAAATGTTTTGGAAGTTGAACGGACTTCCGGAACGGATTCCATTCGACTTCCAAGGTGTGACTGTATTGAAAAAAGCATCCACAATAAACCACTAGTCTGGGGCGGTCCATAAAAAGGTAAAGGGACCCCTGACCATTAGGTCCAATCATGACCGACTCTGGGGTTGTGGCGCTCATCTCGCTTTACTGGCCAAGGGAGCCGGCGTACAGCTTCCGGGTCATGTGGCCAGCATGACTAAGCCACTTCCGGCGAACCAGAGCAGTGCACGCAAACGCCGTTTACCTTGCACTTCGTGCTTAAGAAATGCTAGGTTGGCAGGAGCAGGGACCGAGCAACGGGAGCTCACCCCGTCACGGGGATTCGAACCGCTGACCTTCTGATCGGCAAGTCCTAGGCTCTGTGGCTTAACCCACAGCGCCACCTGCATCCTGGGGAGGTCCATAGATTACCACGATTCTGACAATATCTATCTGTCTGTCTGTCTGTCTATCATCTATCTATCTATCATCTATCTATCTATCTATCTATCTATCTATCATCTATCTATCTATCTATCATCTATCTATCTATCTATCTATCATCTATCTATCTATCTATCATCACCTGTAAATATCTCAAGAGAAGACACAAAGACATGTTTTTGTTTCCCCCGCCCCCTTCACAGCTCTAGCTATACCTTCCTCCAGCGTGATCCCGTGGATGGGCAAGTTATCCCGGAAGCCACCATCGAATCCCGATTTCTCCAGCTCTTTGGCGCTATGTTCTTGGGACCCCAGCTCCGGATCTGTCCATTCCGGAGTCCTCTCCCCGCTACGGTTCTCTCCCCGCCCCGGTGGCTGAGCGCCGAGTTGTGGGCTGGGAGGCTGGAAGTGGGGCGGGCGGCATTCTAGGGCATGGAGATGGGGCAGGCCCGCTGGAGACAGGAGCGGCACAGAGAGGTTGATGCCCCTATAGGCCTCGTTTTGAGGGAAACGGAAGGCAGGGTTGTAGCGGTTGGGGGAGGAGAAGGAGCAAGGGTTCCAGTCGGGGCCGTAGGGGGAGCACGGCGGGGAGCGCTCAGGGCAGTAAGGGAAGGGGGGTCTGGAGGGAGAGAAATCCATGGCGCCCTGTGCCGGCTGTAGTGGAAAAGGAGAGCTCTGAGTGGTGTGGGCGAAACCACGGTGTGGGGCATCTGGGAGTGCTTCTTCTTTGAAGATCACTGGAGGAGATGGGTGGGTTGAAGAGGAAAGGGAGGGGGGAGAAAGAAAAACCATCAATATCACTTTTAGCAGTCATAAAGGACTGACCCCTGACCATTAGGTCCAGTTGTGACCGACTCTGGGGTTGCGGTGCTCATCTCACTTTATTGGCCAAGGGAGCCGGCGTACAACTTCAGGGTCATGTGGCCAGCATGACTAAGCTGCTTCTGATGAACCAGAGCAGCGCACGGAAACGCCGTTTACCTTCCCACCGGAGCGGTACCTATTTATCTACTTGCACTTTGAGGTGCTTTCGAACTGCTAGGTTGGCATGAGCAGGGACCAAGCAACGGAATTCGAACTGCCGACCTTCTGATCGGCAAGTCCTAGGCTCTGTGGTTTAACCCACAGCGCCACCCGCGTCCCATTTAGCAGTCATACACCCCCTCAATATTCCCCCCCCCATTTCCAGTTTGCACTTTGACGTACCTGGTAAGTATTTGAAGGCCTGAGCAGGGCTCCTTTTCCTGCGTCCGTTGGAGACGTAAAAATAGGTCTGAACAGGCCGAGACACTCGTTTGTTGCTGTATTCGGGGACGGTGAGGGTCAGCGAGGCCTGTGGAATCAGGAAAAAAGCAGCAGATGATGTGTTGCATGGCCTTACTCAAGTAAAAAATTGCCAAACGGAGGTTCGCCTATCCATATAACCAGCCACAATTCATGAGCAGGTGTTTACGGAAGCACTTCGCAAAATCATTTCTGGGTTCCCTCGTATCATCTTCCTGCTCCTCATGAAAAAATCCAAACCTGACTGTTTCCAATTCCAGAATGAGAGGATATACACACTTTCAATCCCACTCTGTGTACAAGCTCAAAGCGGACGCCACCGTCAGCCATTCCACTGGGCCGCAGATGAACTAAAGATGAAATGGCAAGGCCGACTCCATCAGCTCATCTGGGAACAACTGCCATTCGACTCCCCATTTCCAGACCAGCCTCTGTCAGTGACTGTTCCACTTGGCAGGATTTGATTCCTTCCCACCTTATTTCTCTATCCCTTCTATATCCCATCTATTTCAATGTTAATTGTTTTAATAATAATAATAAATCTGACTCGTGCTGGGGAGGGGCATCCTGAGGCCCTTCAGATGCCACTGGAATCCAGCCACAAATGATAGGCGTGATAATCCAACAGAACCTAGACAGTTTCCCCTTCCTGGACGTTGCATGTATCAGTAGAAAAACCACCAGGACTTATTTCCCTGAACTGAATCTCTAGGAGTCTTTATACCTTTTCCTGGCAATAATAATTACCATCAAGGAGGTTTTTTAAAAAACAAACAAATCAGCTGTTCTCCAATAGCAAAGACTCATTACTTGTCTCTGTGTGATCAGCGTAATGGTCCAGCCCAGGATTTCCCTGCTGTCATCCAGATTCAGTAAAAGTCTTTCCCTGTTCCCCACTAAATGTGTTTCATAAACCTAGCCCCACTCCTGACAGGAAAAAGCCAGGCTGCAAATTCACTTCCCACGTGAGGAGATCACTGTCCAGAATTCTCACCTCTGTGCTTTTCAGCCGATTGACATTTGCCTCTTCCTCCCACTGGAGTTTTCCATCTGAAGCAAAACAGCAACAACAAAAGCAATTGACCAATATCAGATGGAGGGGAGGGCCTATTAACAAGGATGATGAGGGCAGGGGATTGAAAGGTGTTAAAGGCTTGTTGTATTTCTCTGGAGAGCACACCAACTGGCCGTGCAGGAGACAGCCATCATCTGCTATTTGTCCCCAGCATCTGGTACACTGCCCCAGAAGATGGATGCTCCATCTCTCAGTTGTCATGACTGACCCGTGCTCCAAAGCAATCAAAGGCCAAGCTGCCGCCCCATCGCCACGAGTTAAAAATTGCGCATTGCTTACCGGGGCCTCTTTCAATGAAGACAACTTTCGATTCGGGCAGGAAGTTAGCACCAGTTATCACCATCGCTTCTCCGCCATGTACTGAGCACGCACTGAGGCTGTAGTTTTCCACTTGGGGGAGCTCCTGAGCTGAGCGCTGGGCTGCGGGCAGGAGAGGAAAGGGGGAGGTCACAAAGGAGAGATCACCTTGCACAAGCACAGCCCCATTTTAGAGGAATTGAGGCAGTGCTCCATTAAGAGGAATGAAGAACCGAATACACCCAGTGTACAAGGGAACTGCCTCCCCAAACCCACCCTCCCTCTTTCTCTCTAAAATCCACCTTTTCCATGATGCCTCTGGCCTAGCCTCTTATGAATCAGCCGCCATTTTGTGCTCACAACTGGATCAGCATAAGTTGGCCTAATCAGCATTGCACTCTGGGAAATCACCTTTGTTTTTCTTGATCTCTTGATATGAGTGCATTCAGATGAAGGGATTATTGCATTTATAACGCTAACACTTCCGTCCCAATTTCTAACAGTTCCTTTTACAACGCATTACATCTTGCTCCATGTGACTTTTTGATCAATACACCAAGTCACAATGCATTATTTTTCACACCAGTGCATGGTGTGTGACACCACCGCATCGCCCTTTATGCATGCATGCGCTTCTATATAAGTCCATGTAACTCACAGGCCTGTGGACTCCACATTTGTGTGTTCCCCAGGGGGCACTGTTGCACTGATCATCTAAACCACACTATACATTTAGCGTAGCATTATACCACTTCAAACAGTCATGGCTCCCTCTGTGCAAAGAATCCTTGGGGGCTGTAGTTTTCTAAGGGTACTGAGAGAGTTGCTAGGAGACCCCTTACAGAGCTACAATTCCACAGCACCCTTAACAAACTACAGCTCCCGTGCTATTTTTTTTTTTTAGGAGGGCGCAACAGTTAAGTGGTATTAGAGTGTTTTCAATGTCTGGTGTGGATGCGACCTTAGGATTTGGGCTGACCTGCAGCTACATGGAGGCTTGCTTCTCACATACACATACACACATGAGAGACCCCCAGAGGGCACTCACAGCACTCGATGGGTACAGAGGCAGTCTGGATAGAGACCACCTTGCCATTTCCTTGTGGGACGTGGACCCGGAAGACCAGGCGCACCCGGGTGTTCTTGCGCCCGATGTCCGTCTCCCCCTTGCGCAGCTCAATGTCCGAATTCCGTAGCTTCAGGATCCCAGCGCAGTCAATACTGGTGAAGGGGGGAAAGGGGAGGGGGAGTTGTCTGTGAATCCACGGCAGTTCACTGTTCATGTTATGCACCTCCTTCTCAAAACATGGATGGCAAATCTCAGTCCTGTGGGTTAAATAGGCCCATGTTGGGCCCTTGGGACCCTAGCCACACCCCTTCCTGCCAGGCCTGCTCTGCAGCCTCCTCAAGTGCTTTTGCCCGGCCAGAATGTTCCATCGAACTCTGGTGATGCTTCTTGCTCATCTGGATGGAGGGATAAGCAAGAAGCATGGCTCCTGTACTAAGCTAAACATTGCATTTGTTGCTCCTCCCCGTTTTTCCTTCTGGATCTGCCCTCCAGATCTGGGACCTGCCCCCAGTGGGTAGCTCCTCCCCCTTGTGCTTGTGGCTCCACCCACCGCTGGCATGTGGCCTCCAGAAGGCTGCCTGGAAGAAAATATGGCCCTTGGGCTATAAGGGTCCCCCGCCCCACCTGAGAATAGTAGAGAAGGAAGAGTCTCTTAGATCATCAGCTTCTGTCTCCTAACAGCATCAGAATCCTGCCTAGAGCTGAACTGAAACTACACACACATTTGATAACTAGGACACATTTTGCCTTGGAAAAAATCAGGGTCACTGCCAGGTTTGGGTTACTCTCTGCAAGTGCCCTCTTCTATTCCCCCAACACAGGGTTTTCTTTTCGTTTTTCTTTCTTTTCAATGGGTAGATCAGAACACATTGGCGAAGTACAGCCACCCAACATTTTCTTTTCCCCAGAACGCCTTGATCCCCACTGCACTGCAAACCCAAAGGCATTATGGGGTGAAGAAAATGCTGGAAAAGAACATGGCAGGCAACAGCTGCACGGGTTTTATGAAAAGGAAGTTGGAGACCTGCAAAAGCTCAACTGGGCCCTGGCACTTGCCTGACCATGATGGGTGCTAGCGCCTGTTGACGATCCAGTACTCCTTTCTAAAACTCATTAATCCCAAAGAACCCACAAAACAAGAATAATGGGTGCATTCAATTTGAGAGTGGCACGGAATGGAACCTGGGGGAGGGTCTACCTTGTTGCCCTGTAAATATATTACCTTTCTGAAATTGCCCAAACCCACCTCCCTATGTGTTGTAAACGCACTAAGTATGTTCATCCAACACAGGATTGGTTGCTACTCCCTGTTAAGCATCTATAAAGGTAAAGGGACCCCTGACCATTAGGTCCAGTCGTGACTGACTCTGGGGTTGCGGCGCTCATCTTGCTTTACTGGCCGAGGGAGCCGGCGTACAGTTTCTGGGTCATGTGGCCAGCATGACAAAGCGACTTCTGGCGAACCAGAGCAGCACATGGAAACGCCGTTTACCTTCTCGCCAGAGTGGTACCTATTTATCTACTTGCACTTTGATGTGCTTTCAAACTGCTAGCTTGGCAGGAGCAGGGACAGAGCAACGGGAGCTCACCCCATCGCGGGGATTCGAACTGCCAACCTTCTGATCGGCAAGCCCTAGGTTCTGTGGTTTAACCCACAGCGCCACCCACGTCCCATTAAGCATCTATACTTAGTTGCAAAATCAGGTTTGCTACTACGTAAGGAGGGATTTCCATATTTTTTAATAATTGGGCATATTTGCCAACCACATCAACCCCCCCCCTTCGAAAGCCCTGCAAAGCAATTCTTACTTGGCAGCCATGTTATTCTCAGGCAGCAGGGACATCTCAAGGACCTTGGTGCCATTGATGATGGATTCATAGCTCGTGGTGGCAACCATTTTGCCAGTGATGCGGTGCACTTGGTAGAAGGCATGGGGACGCAAGTTCCGCTCATCCGCCGTGCCGATGAACATTTGTAAGGTAAGGGGCTTCTCATCATAGCCTAAAAGCTGGGGTGGAGAGTAAAGGAGAATGGTAAGCTTCTCTGAAATAAAACATCTCATCTCATTGCCATGACCATGAACCAAGCTTTTGAGTTCGTCTGAGGATGTGGCAAAAGCAGTGTGATGATTGCCGCCCCTCTAGGAGAAAATAGTCACCCCAGACATTTTCCTGCACGGCCAAAGCGACTTGAGCGATCATCCCCGCTAAGATCTGGCCACCATCCCCAGCCAATGCATTCTGTAATGGGACATCTCACACGTGAATTTCCCCGTCCACTTCTGAACATTCTGTGACGCTGCGTCATGGCAGATGCTCTGTATGTGGCAAAGGGGTGGCCCGGTTCATTTCCTTGCGAGAAGAACCCGCAATGGGTGGTCACGGATCTGCATGTTTTAAAAGTCCCAGTTTCAAATTCCTGGCCATCACCACTTCAGAAGGTTCAGAGACAGCAGGGCTAGGAAACAGTCTGTCCAAGACCCTGTGGCTATGATGTCACAGAATGTTCATAAACACTTAGCAGCTGAAGGAGAAGGTTCGGCTGTCATTAAAAAAAAAAATCACTGCAGTGGATATGAAATATGCTTGCTTCAAATTCTCCGGAGACTTTATTCAGTCTTAAAAAATAAAAAATTCTGGGTGCTGAATTAAGTTCTGCAATCACAGACCTGGAAGGTGGGCCTCTATTCCATGAAAAGAGCTCTGTGTGTCTTACATATTGATTACTCCCTGTCTCCACCACCTCCTTACCAGCCACCCTCTTTGGCAAAGGCCACTGCAGCTGGAGACATCGGTGGTCTTGCCTCAGGGACGCCCAGATGTTTCCAATCAGAGGCCAAGACTTCCAGCTGCAGTCGATTTGAGCCTTAAAGGAAAACGCTCCGTTTTTACCTCTCCCCTCCCCACTCATGCCATGAAAGATGGAAGGATCTGAGGCCTGAAGGATTGTGGGGGCAGTGGAAGCGGCCTTGGAACCTGCAGAAACCTATGCCAACTTTTGGAAAGGGCGGGGTGGGGCATGGGAAGCAGGGAGATGGCAGGAGAAAGGGGGCGCAGCTTTAGGAAATGGAGGGTTTGCCTCTCTGCAAGGAAGGGCAAGTTCTGAACGGCGGCAGAAGAGGAGTGGAATTTGCCAGAAAGCATATGGAGAAAGGGGTGGGGGTATTTGTCCCACGTGCGCACATACAAACACTCCACACTCCGACTTGCTATCCCTAAGAGTGACGCAGAGGGGCTGGATGCAGGAGGAGACCAGCGCTGCGAATCTGAAACGAGAGCGTGGGAAAGGGCAGCCCCGAGATCCTGGTTACAGGGGAATGTGATGGGGAATGGAAGGGGAAGGATACACACACAAAAACGGGAGTTGGGGGGGGCAGAGGCAACGAGAAGAGAGAAAGGATGGACCTCGGCTTTTCATGCCAACCTCCCCCCACCCCAGTCCTAGGAAAATGTACATATAGATCTCCACATCGTAATTTGAGGAAACTAGGATACAAAGAGATGGAGTACAGTATAGGGAAAGTTGCAATCACAGCACAAAAACACGCACGCACTGATCAAACCTTCCTGTCACTACAAGAACAAGCAGGTCAAATATCACCCCCTCACTCTCATAAAGTCGTGGGTTGGTTCTGTTTTTTTAAAAAAGTTTCAACCTTCCCACTTATTTAAAAGGCACTCATCTAAATTTAGCGGGCAGCTATTTCACAATTTGTTGCAAACAAAATCCGTGACATTTGTCTTTCCTTCTTTTCCTTTTTTTGGCCCCCGCAAGCAGCCTTTGAAGTGGGAATAGTTTTCATCTTTCAAATTTCTGGATGGAGACTTTCAAACCAGCCCTCAAAGAAAAGAAAATTAAAAGAAAAGGAGGAAGTTTCCCTTCTGGATTAGCTTGACTGAAAATGCTGAGATATTTATATATATTTAAAAAAAAAAAAACTACGTTGACAACAAGCTCCCTGGAGGCTGGGGGCAGAGGAGAGGGCTTTTAAAAATAACAACAATACCAGAAAATCAAAAATGCATATGAGCTCTTACGGAGTAAATGGTGTCGAAAGCAAAGCTGGCTTTACCTGGCTAAATGGCAAAGGTGGCAACCAACCCTCAGCCTGAAAGCCTTACTAGCTCCTGTCCCAAATATGGAGGTGGAGCCTGTGATTATGTGGTGAGAATAAATATACTCTACACATGCTCAGGTGTACTCTCGGCCCACTTTTAAGACGAAACCATGATACATAGAAGAGTGCATTATTGCCTTTTCCACATTACCATACATTTCAATGCTCCAGAAGTTTTTGAACTCCAGCTCCCATCAGCCCCACCCACCCAGCAGGGCCAAAGTTCATGGGATAATGGGAGTTGTTGTCCGATGACTTCAAGGCCATGAGTTCCCTATGCCTGGCCTACAGTCGTTTTGTGAGACTGTGGTTGCAGGAGAGATGCGAAGTGGGGACTTTTTTTTAGTTCATTGTCCCTCCACCCACCCACCCAACCCCCTGGTCCCATTCTTATCCCAGTTCTTGTTAGCTCCCCCCACCCCTCAGATACCTTCACCACAGGGTGTCCTCCTGGAGCGGCCTTCACAGCACCCCGGCTGCCCTCCGTCTCGTAATGGGCTCGGTGGTGAGTTCGGGGCTGCACCTCGATTTTCAGCTCATACTGTTCGTATTGACTGGGGAGAGGCCAGTCCAGAGGGGGGAGAGCAGAAGACCTGGGGAATGGGCGAAAGGAAGGACCGTGAAGTTGACGACTTAGGCACTGGAAGTGACCGCGTCCGACCTCCTCCTGCTCGCAACCCAAACAGGAATGCAGCAGGGGACTCGTGTACCTTTAATACATAGCTGCAACAAAGAGGAAACTGGAACACAAGAAGCTGTTAAGTAACAAACCACGTTATTTGTCTACCTAGCTCGCTCAGCATTTTCTACTCTGATTGACAGGATCTCAGGCAGCGGTCTTTTATGGCACTTGCTCCTTTGAACTGAAGATGTCAGGAATCAAACCTGGAACATCACACACATAGAGCATGCGATCTACCATGATGCTGTGGCTTCTCTTCCAATGGATGGTGGGTGAAGCTCCCCCCATCCTGGCTGCAAAAGGATGGCAGGGGAAGATGGCACTACCAGAGTTCATGCTTCAAAACAACTATTAAAAAGGCACATAAGATTTGACCAGCTAAATTTCTCCCCACCTACAACGCTCACAGGCACTCAGTGCAGAACCTCCAGCCTCCTTTCCCGAGTTTGCAGTTAGTAATATTTAAGAACATAAATTGGAAGGCTTGCAAAGGGATCTACAATGAGTTACTAGCCCTCATGTATTTCAAATATATATATTTTTTCTCTTGGGTTGCTCATCACCAATTATGAGCTTGCCGTAGCTGAGGGGCTAGACAGAGGCCAGATAACTTTTCACATTGGCATTCATCCAGAGCACACTCCTGATGAGTACGCATTTCACACTTCTCTTGCGCCGGATCATGATCCCTGCTGGATTCAGATTTAAGAACCATATCATGCAACCATCCTCTCTTACATGGTGGCCAATCAGAGGCCCTTGGAAGCCCACAAGGAGAGCATAAAAGCATAGGAACATAGGAAGATGTACTACAAGTCAAATTGTATACAGTATAGCTCATTATTGTCTATAGAGACTGGAATCAGGTATCCAAGGTTTCAGAAAGGGGCTTCTCCTAAGGATTACCTGCGGATGCCCAAGGATTACCTTCTGCATGCAAAGCAGATGCTCCACCACCAAGCTATAGTCTTTCCCTTCGCAGTTTGTCCACAGTAGCTTGTATCTAGAGATTTTGTTGTTTAGTCGTGTCTGACTCTTCGTGACCCCATGGACCAGAGCACACCAGGCACTCCTGCCTTCCACTGCCTCCCGCAGTTTGGTCAAACTCACGTTAGTGTATCTAGAGATATGCAGCTTCAAAACATGATCTGTTTTGCCATCATAGCGAACCGCCATAGCTAGATCAATTCTCCGTGAATTGGTCCATTGCAGAGAGGGGAAAGGTTCGGAATGGGGCAACCAAAACAATCAAGGGAAGGGAGGAATTACCCTATGAGGAAAGGTTGCAACCTGAGTTTGTAGCTCAGAATTTGAGGTAGCACCATTGGTTAGAGTGTGGTGGCGCTAACACCAGGGTCGCAGGTTTAATCCCTGCACGGGACAGGAGTTGGACCAGATGATCATCAGGGTCCCTTCCAATTCTATAGCTAGAGAAAAGTCAAGTACGAAGAGGCATGATCGAAGTTTATAAAATGTTGGACGGCATGAAATGGATGGAGAGAAGTTTTTCTCAAATGAAGCTGAACGATGCTAGACTCGGGGCAGACAAAAGAAAGTGCCTCTCCATTCAGCACATCATTAAACTGTGGAACTCTCTCCCACAAGAAGTAGTGATGGCCACCATCCTGGATAGCTTTAAATAAATAAACAAATTGTGCCCCGCCCATCTGGCTGGGTTCCCCCAGCCACTCTGGGCAGCTTCCAACAAAAATGAAAAATACATTAAAATGTCACACATTAAAAACTTCCCTGAAGTTTGCCTTCAGATGTCTTCTAAATGTCAGGTAGTTGTTTATCTCTTTGACATCTGATGGGAGGGCGTTCCACAGGGCGAGCGCCACTACAGAGAAGGCCCTCTGCCTGGTTCCCTGTAACTTTACTTCTTGCAGTGAGGGAACCGCCAGAAGGCCCTCGCCGCTGGACCTCAGCGTACGGGCAGAACGATGGGGGTGGAGACGCTCCTTCAGGTATGATAAGGATATCCATTTGCCCCTAGCCACAGTGACTATCTTCGCCTTCCTGCCAGAGACACTATCCCTTTGAATACTAGTCACTGGAATCACAAATAGACACTGTTACATGCAGGTCCTCTTTGTGAGCTGGCCATGGGACCCTGGCTGGCCACAGTGAGAAATGGACTAGGTGGGCCATAGTTCTGATCCAACAGGCTCTTCCTATGCCCTTATCTAAACAGACCAGTGGCCACCACGTGGCCCCAAATTCAATCTGCCTTATGTGTAACTCCACAAAAGTTACTAGCCTTGCAGAGAGCTCTCTGTCCTTCCTGCAACATTCTGTGGATGGAAAAGTGCCTCTTGCCAACCCCGGACAATGGACTCGGTTTCTATGCTGGCTGCAGAGGAGTGATACAGCTCACTAGCCTGTACAGCAGAGATAATAATAATAATGATGATGATGATGATCATAATAAATTTCTATTTATACCCCGCCCTTCCCGGTTCAGAAAACCCCGCTCAGGGCGGCTAACAACAAATTTAAAACACTTAATTGTAGAAGCAGCATAAAATACAGTATAAAAACATGAATAACAATAAAATTCAAAGTTCAGAAATCAATTTGGGGGAATTCCATCTAATAAGCATTAGATAGTCACCAGGGCTAGCTGGCTGAATTAGTCCTACTTGGGCCAGGAAGGAGGCCAGGAGAGAATTAGCTGTGGGGTCTCAGAGCGGGTAATCTTCATAAAAGGGGAAGGGGAGGAAAGAGAAGGGAAATAAAAGATCAGGCTGAATTCAAATTAAAGGCCAGGCAGAATGGGGATGAGGAACCTGTGGCTCTCTGGCCAATACTGGACTCTGATCGGTGCCAGCTGGCATGGCCAATGCTCAGTGATGATGGGAGCTCTAGTCCTGCAAACATCTGGAAGATTGCAGGTTCCCCATCCCTCCTCTGCAGCCTCCTACATGCAATTGCTTGCCACCACTGGCTAGCAGGCTAGTGTGCTTAAAACACAAAAGGCTGCCGTACTTTGCAAATTAATTGTGCGTTGTACAAAGAAGCCCTCTGGCCTGTCCCAAATGTCAGCCAATCCATGTTTTTTTAGGCAACCCAGCGTTCTAAAGTTATGGGGGAGATGTTGGGAAAGGCAGTTCCTTGTCATTGGCCTTCTCTCCTCCAGGGGTGTCCCTGCAGATGTTTATTGGACTCCCAATTCCCCAACAGCCCCCAGCTATCATGGACAATGGCCAATGATCAGGGGCGATGGGAGTTGTGCTCCAGGAGCATCTAGAGCACCATCTCTGTTGGCTACCTCTGCTCTACACCACGTGTGATCTGATGAAGCTGCCCTTGTAATGATATATTTTAAAAACAACAACTGAAAAGCTTCAAATGTTTTAGATACGGGGTGGACAGAAAGCAAATCAGGAGTTACTGGTAGACCTCTTAGATTCAGCAGTTTGGCACTTGCAAATTTAGTCCCTTTAATGCAGCAGCTCAGCTTCTGCAAGGCTGACCGAAATTGCCAGTATCACCCTTATAGAAACCTCTGCAAACAAGGAGGCAAAATATGCAAGGTCTACTGTATTTTAGTTCTCGTGGGGTTGTTGTCGCAGGCTAACCCATTGCATTCACAAGCTTGGCTTAAGAGATGCTAAGTTCTGCTTTGAAGAAATGGGGGGCTTGGCTTGGCAGGATATTGTTGGCTATGGGCTTTGGAACTGCAAACGGGGCAGAGGAGGGAATGGATGGAGCCCCTGCCCCCGAACTCAAAGGTCATGACGTGGATCCACCATGCAGGAGAAATTCTTCCAATCCAGCTGCTTACCTTAACAGGGAACAAGGCACTGCGTGTTTACGCCAGCTCCCACCCGTCCGCCCCCAGCACCGCATGCAGAGCTGGGGTCTGGGATGTGTAACTGGAGACACCAGCCCTTCTGCCTGGTCTGGTCTGACAAGTTGTTTTTATACAACAGAAACTCTGGCAGCCAAACCACAGAGCCGGCAATGGCGCTGGCAAATTCAAACCGGCTGGCTTAAGGGTGGGAGAGGGAGGGAGCCACGGCTTCCACCCCCAACCGCAGTTCCCGACAACGGCATGCTCAGGTGAAGGTCTTTGGGTGCTAGAGGAAGATAGCTAGGATCCACGCTAGGAGGGCAGCAAGATCTGCAATCGCTGGGGCTGCTTCAGATGCCCTAATTGGGCATTCGTCCTGATTAGCTTGCGCAAAGCTTACGAAAAAGCTAGACGCCTGTGCATTCCTTCTAATTTGTTTGTGGGCAGGTTATATGACAATGAGGGTTCATCTTGATTTGCTTGTGCAGTGGTTATACAATTCCTCAGTGCTATTTTTCCAGGGGGGCAAAGGGTGCCAGAGCTCACCACGAACTTCTCCCATGCTCTCTTAGAATCACAATGGCGCCCACCTGAGAGGTGCCAGAGCTGAGCTCTAGTAAGCTCCTGCTGGGGGGGGGGGGAGCCCAGCATTTCCTCATTGATCATTTGTTCACACTACACGTTTTAGCGCATTTCCCCCATCCCTGTGAACCTGCCAAAAGTCCACTTTTAAAAGGTGGATCTGCTGCTCCAGAGCACTTTAATCCACTTTAAATTGCACAAACCTAAATTTCCACAATCCCGCCTGAAAACTGCAGATAGTCCAGAGGTGAACTAGAGAACTACATGTGAGGAAGATAAGAAACAAAGCCCCATCCACATAATACATTTAAAGCACTCTCATAAAGCTCATAAACGGCCTCGGCCCAGTATACCTGAAGGAGCGTCTCCAACCCCATCGTTCAGCCCAGACACTGAGGTCCAGCGCTGAGGGCCTTCTGGCGGTTCCCTCACTGTGAGAAGTGAGGTTACAGGGAACCAGGCAGAGGGCCTTTTCAGTAGTGGCACCCTCCTTGTGGAACGCCATCCCATCAGATGTCAAGGAAATAAACAACTATCTGACTTTTAGAAGACATCTGAAGGCAGCCCTGTTTAGGGAAGTTTTTAATGTTTGATCTTTTATTGTGTTTTTAATATCCTGTTGGAAACCACACAGAATCCTGGGGACTGCAGTTTGCTAAGGGCTGTTAGGAGATCCCTGCTCCCTTCACAGAGCTACAATTCCCAGACTGGTTTAATAATATGTGTGTGTTAGGGATCTGTCCAACTTGTAACTCCACATTCGCAAAGTCATCCACCTCCAGCTACCAAGATCTAGAGATAAGCATCACAAGACGGATATTCCCATCATGCCTTGCTTGGGAATCTCCCCAAGTCATCTCTCAGGCCACGGTTCCAACCCAAACTCTCAACATCCTTGCATGGAAGGAAGAAGGGGACCATTTATCCAAACTCTAAAGAGCATTAGAGTCTCGGTTTACCTGAACACAGGGCTGTGACCACCAATGCGAGCTTTGGACCAGGCCAGCGGGGAAGGCACTGCCAGGTAATCCATTCCTTCCTTGCGCCCCGCGCCAAGTCCGTAGCCCCCCGTGGTGCCGCTGCCCCCATCCTCCCCATTGCAGCTCCCTTCCTCCTTCCTGGTCAGGGCCACTGTCTGCTCGGTCGAGGTCTTCCGGGCTTTCTGGGGGATGCTTTCGGCCGGCCGGGCTCCAGTACAGTTGAAGGGTGCCGTGTCGCCTCCTGCCTCCACAGTCTCCCCTGGGGTCTCCTCTCCAAGGCTGCCCCTCCGAGAGAGGCACGGCGATGCCGAAGAGTGAGTTTCAGAGCTGGAGTACCGCCGTTTGCCACAGGGCGAAGCTGGCCGCGGGCCCAGGAGCATCCATCCATCCTCTGTGCCCCGGCTCGGGGAATAGCTGGCGCCGTAAGGCTGCCACGACTCGTCGGCGGGCGACCACGGCTTGGGGGAGCCCCGAGGAGAACCCAAGGGGGAACTGAGGGCAAAGCGGGCCGCTGCCTCATTCAGCTCCCGCTCCACATCATCCCCGGCTGGGGCTTCGTCGTCCGAAAAGAAGCTCCAAGGCGAGACACTGCCGCTGCTGGCAGGGCTCGGGGTGAAGAAGCCGGAAGACGGGGTGGTCTCGCGGTAGCCCCCGAAAGCCTCCAGGAGGAGGTAGTCACGAGGCGAGGAGTCCCAGTCGTCTTCCTCAGCCCGCCGGCCTGGCGAAATGGTGGTGATCTGGATGCTGGGGCATTCCAGCACACGGGAGCCTCCGAGGCGGACACGCCGGGCTGGCTGGCTCTCAAAGGTGTCGCCGTCCAAGTCGGCCGGCCGGGGTGGGGGGGAGTGCATGCCTGCACGGCCCCCGCCGAGATGCAGAGGGCAGGGGATTCCCAGGGGAGAGGTGTAGGGAGGCGGGTCTCCCAGGGCAAGTGAACAGTAGGCAGGGAGGCTGTCTGCATCCAGGTCTGTAAAAAGAGAGATAGAGGGGGAAAAGAAATGAGAACCACCATGTTGGTTGAAAATGATACAGTGGTACCTTGGGTTACATACACTTCAGGTTACATACGCTTCAGGTTACACACTCCGCTAACCCAGAAATAGTGCTTCAGGTTAAGAACTTTGCTTCAGGATAAGAACAGAAATCGGGCTCCAGCGGCGCAGCAGGCCCCATTAGCTAAAGTGGTGCTTCAGGTTAAGAACAGTTTCAGGTTAAGAACGGACCTCCAGAACGAATTAAGTACTTAACCTGAGGTACCACTGTATAGTGTTGGTATTTAACACTGAGGAAACTGGCAAATACCATATTTTTCTGTGTATAAGACGTCCCCGTGTATAAGACGCCCCCTATTTTGGGGGACTAAAAGTTAAGAAAATGAAGTTGTTGAGCTATTTTGTGGGGGGTATTGCAGAAAATCGCTCACCCGCATGACCTGCGTTGCCACTCGCACGCGTCGCAAGAGCCAGCTATCGTACCGCCCAATTGCCAATGTGACAGCCAATCAAAATCAGCACATGCCACAGCCACCAATAACACGCCCTATAGCCGCTGACAATCTCCGGCTTGTGGCAGCAACCTATCCCACGTCCCCACTATGCACTATTCGTGTATAAGACGCACCCCCCCCCCCATTTTTCACATGAATTTTTAATAAACAAACCTAGTCTTATACATGGAAATGTACGGTATGTATAAATCTAAATCAAACAAGTGTTGGATACGCAAACAGAATGAAGGTTCTTTTTATCATATGTGGTTGTCTTGTGGTAAGGTTAAAGCTTACTGGGAAATGCTATATAATAAATTGAAAAGGATGCTTAAACTAACGTGGGGGGCAGAAGCTTTTCTTTTGGGAATTATAGAGACAGAACTACTTAAATTGTATAGAAATTTATTCATGTATGTGACTACAGCAGCAAGAATGTTAATCGCCCAGAATGGAAAGAAGCAAAGGAAGAATGGATACAAAAACTTATGGAATATGCAGAAATGGTGAAACTTACCGAAAGAATAATAAATCAAGGTAACAAACTTTTTATAAAAGAATGGAAACAGTTTATTGAATATTTACAGATAAGTTGCAAACAGATAAAAACATTGGCAGGATTTTTGTAATAACCTGCAGTTTCATAAGAGTATATATTTAAAGTAGATGGTTAAATGAGCAAATTAAATGAATTTGGATATGCAGAAGATATTAAAAAATAAATTTAAGGAACCCCAGAAAGACGGGGAAGGAAATCAAACCTTGCAATGTTAAAATGATTGTAAAATTAAGGAAATGTATGAATTTGAAAGAGGAGAGAGAGAGAGAGAGAGAGAGAGAGAGAGAGAGATTGACCATGTTGGAGTCAATCAAAGGTTTACCTGGCCACAGCATTCTAACAGCTTAGTAAGATCACAAGATAGAGATAGCCATTCCCAGTTATTTGCCCTCCCCCTGCAACTGGCAATCAAAGGTATACTGCTTTCGAACATGGGGGCTACATTCTCCACTAGCTGTTGACAGATGTAGCATGTGGGCACGTTAATAAATCAATAAGGACCAAAACACAATTGTCACATCCATACCATACAATTAAAACACATTTAATGTATATTTAAAACATGTGGTTTCCCCCAAACATTCCTGGGAGCTGTAGCTCTCTAGAGAGGCAAACTACAGTTCCTAGGACTCTTTGAGGGATATCAAAGTGCTTTAAGTGTGGGTGTGACCAATGGAATTTGGAGACCTCAAAGGTGACAGAGGATAATCTAATGTGCAAGTGATTCTCTGTTCAGCTGTCACAAGAGCGATAGAAAAAAATCAAGCTAGCAGGTTTACCATAAGTTTACTAAAAAGTGGCAGATATACTTTTAGGCCAACAGACCACAGATGGGTAGTGATATGAGCACTACCTCTTTCTACTAGTAGAAGGGAACACAATTTGCTAAACTGCATGGAATCCCATGATTGTGTTACACACCAATGCGATGTCTTGTGAACCATCTTTTTTGAAAAATGCAAAAGCTTTCTAGCTTCTATGGCTCTGAAGAGGACCTCAATCTGCATGCTGTTTCACGAAGCAGTAAATGCATTTGGGTATATGTGCAAGTTTCCATTTGAATAACAGTTAAATTTTAAAGAGCCATGTGAGCAGCTCATTTCTATACCAATTGGTCATTGTAAGAGCCTTGCAACAGTAAGAATTTAGTGCCCGGGTACATGCATTTTCCTCTTCCCTCTCCTTCCCTTTTTCCTTTCATGCTGTGCCTTTTTTTTAGATTGTAAGGATTAGTTATTTTTATTGGGAGTTTCCCCCGGTATAAATGACCTGAACGAATTGAGAACCCCCTAGTGAAGCCATGAGCCAACAGAACATCTAACAGTAAGAGAGCAGTGAGGGTCATAGGTCAGTGGCAGAGCATCCATTTTGTTTGGAAAAGGCCTCAGGTTGAATCTCCAGATACGGGTGGAAACACCCCCAGTCTGAAACACTGGAGAGCTGCTGCTGCCAGTCAGTGTAGGGCGAACCAAGGCTTTGACTCAACATAAACTAGCTTATTGAGTTGCTATCTTTCTACCTTCCTCCTCCCCACAGCTAGCAGTAGATGAATTCATTACACCAAATATGCAACCCGATTGTCAAATTAATCCAAGAGAGGGCCTGAGCAATAAAGGGGAACCACCAACAGCAGCAGCAAAAAGGGAGGTTTTTCAGCAACAAAGAATTCTGGAAGGAGGATCCAACTGCCTGCTTTCCTTTTGCCTATGGCATCCTGCATACGTCAAGAGAGAGAGAAAGCAAAGAACCCAAACCCCATGGGATGGATATTAAATATAGCTGGCTGGGGGGGGGGACCCACAAGTCAAATAAATGAAGAGGTATCCTCTTTTTTTTCCCCTAGAAAAAACAAAATACATACACACAGCAAATATTTGGATAAAGATATAAAGAGGAGAAAAAGAAAGAAAGATGAAAGTTGATTTCTTCTTCTCTGCCCTGCAACCCTTTCTCGACTGACAGCTGCTTCTAATTTAAAGCTTCTCTCTTTCTGGTAACACCCACATCCTGGGAAGTGTAGTTTGCTAAGGGTGCTGGGAATTGTAGTTTCAAGAACCAGTGATTGCATAGCTGTTAAGAGTGCCGGACTTAGTACCTGGAAGGCCAGGGTTGAAAACCCTGCTCATCCTCATCTGAATGGGTTAACAAATAAACAACTGAACAAAAAAACTGAACAAATAAACTGAACAAATAAACAAACAAACAAGGCAAATAAACAAGCAAACAAGGCGCCTTTAACAAATTACACTTCCCAGTTTCCTCCTTGACTCTTAAAGTGGTGCAAAAGTGATTTAAAGAGATTGCGTGGCTGTGACCTCTCCGCTCCTGCCACTGCTTTTCGTCATCTTCTCTCTTGGTAGGGAGTGGATCACAGCACCCAAATGGCTCACACCTCAACTCTCCATCCAAGCCAGTCTTGTCACATTACACCAGCTGTTGCCAACCTGGTGCCTTCTAGGTGTTGTGAACTGCAAAAATGGAGCTGATGGGAGCTGCAGGCTGGTGGAAGACTGCACTACACAACCCACCCCCAGCACCCTGTTTCGCTCCACCTTCTGTCAATATTCAGCGGGAATGAGCAGCAACTGTTTCCTGCCTGGGTGGTGCAGCTGGAAGATGTTGTGCGGTATTCGCAGGGCAATGCATGTGTGGGAGAGAATTAAGGGAAATTGGCAAAACCGGAAGGCAGGACAAGAATGAAGGTGGTAGGTCAAGAACACAAGGTAAAGGGAACCCTGACCATTAGGTCCAGTTGTGGCTGACTCTGGGGTTGCGGCGCTCATCTCGCTTTATTGGCCGAGGGGGCCGGCGTACAGCTTCCGGGTCATGTGCCCAGCATGACTAAGCCGCTTCTGGCGAACCAGAGCAGCGCACGGAAACGCCGTTTACCTTCCCGCCGGAGCGGTACCTATTTATCTACTTGCACTTTGACGTGCTTTCGAACTGCTAGGTTGGCAGGAGCAGGGGCCGAGCAACGGGAGCTCACCCCATCACGGGGATTCGAACCGCCGACCTTCTGATCGGCAAGTCCTAGGCTCTGTGGTTTAACCCACAGCGCCACCCGCGTCCCTAGTCAAGAACACAAACACACACACACATAGACTGGCAGCCTTGTATCTGGGAAGGCAAAAAGGCAAACAAAGCTCAAACCGAGACTGCTGCATTGTAACGAAACAGAACCTGCAGGTTCAGAGGCACTCTATCCCAATGTTCTGCCTGCACCAATGGAAATTCCCATAGGTGTCTGGTTGGCAGCTGCTGAGAACTGGGCACGGTGAGCCTTTGGTGCTGGCTGGGGTTGATGGGAGTTGTAATCCAAAACATGAGTTTTGCAAAGGCAGCAGCAGACAATACTGCTCTCGATGGGTCGTAAAGGAAGCTTGCAACGCACCTGGTCAGATTGCATCCTTTATTTTTTGCATTGCCATTTTGTGACTTAAATAAAAACCCCATGAACAGAGGCAGTATATCTTTGAATGCCATGTGCCTAGGATTTTTTAGAACAACAACAAGGTGAGCTGCTGTGCTTGGGAGCTTTCCAGAGGCACCGGGCTGTCCTCTGTTGGAAGCAGGATATCCTGGGCTAAGACGGGCTTTGGTTTGCTCTGCAGCGAAAGCCCCAAAGTGTGGGGTGGCTCCCATCTTGCCACCAGGAGTTGCCCTCCCAGCTTGCACCCGCCTTGGGTTGAGGGGCAGGTGGAGGGAGAAAGCCAAAGGCTCGCCTCCCTTTTTGAGACAAAAGCTTCTGAAAAAGTTTTTTGTGGGGTGGGGGGACGTGGGCTTAGACAGTTCCCCCTGAACTTGGCCTAGTCTTCTCAGGGCCTCCACCCTCTTTTGTGGGCCAGAGACAAGGATCCAGTTGGAGGAGAAAAGGGGGGAGAGAGAGAAAATAAGAGAGACTGTCAGGGAGGGGCCGCCATCTGAACCCAATTAAAGGGCCATTTCCCAAAGCCCCAGGCTCCACTGGCAGGGACCCCCGTTGCCAAGGAAACGGGGCGCAGGCCAAAAGACGAAAAGGAAAATTGCACTGTTGCAGGGAGCTAGTTGAAACCGTATGCGGGAGGCTTGAAGTGTGTCTGCCCCCCCCTTCTTTCCCCACTTGCCGCCATCTCAAAAGCCCCCCCCCCCAACAACCCCAGCTCCCCTACACCCGGGATTTGAAGGCCTTGGATGGGAGCCAGTGTGGAGGGGCTGGATTCTGTGGGATCCCGAGGCCCTCTCAGACCCCATCTGGATTTCATTTGAACCAGACGCCGCCTGCCCAGAGACAGTTTGACCTTTCTCTCTGGAAAAAAAACCCCCAGTTTCCTACCTCCGCCTCGGAGGCTGGCTCATACAGGGGGCTGCCAACCTCCTCCTCACAGCAGCGCCCTCAGCCAGGGTGTGGATATATTTTGGGGCAGCCAGCCCGCTTTCAGCTGAACCCCTTCCAGAAGCACCCCCACAAGTTCAGGGGGCTACAGGGCCAAGAATGTCCCCTATACCAGCTTCTGAGACAGATATTGGGTGGGTGGGGGGAAATGGGAGTTGCAAACTTCTTCTAAGAAAATAAAAGAAGGGGGGAAGGATTTTCCCCCACCATCACCACCCCCACCTCCCATTCTCATTTTTCAAATATGCCTGTGGAAATGCATGTCACGCAACCCACATTTTTCCATTTCAGGATTCAAAGCCTGGATTTGCAAATGTGATATTTTGAGTTTTGAATTCTTCCTTCTGACGTGACCACTTCAAGCATCTGAGAAAGAGGGTTTTGGCCGACAAAAGCTCCTGGCCCAATAAATTGGTTAAAGGTGCCGCTATGCTCCGGGATTACCCTACGCTGCGACAACAAGCTAACAGAAATTAAATTATTCTGGGGTGAATGTTCATCCTGGGGGATTGGGGTTTAAGTTTGGTTTTGACAGGGGTGTTTCTGTGCGCATGAGACAAGTTTCAGACATCGAAAGGGGGGGGGGAAGCTTGGGGAAATACCAAAATTTCTCTTAATTCACGATGAAAATTGAAGAAACGTTTGCAACTAAGGTGCTAGCCCCTAAGAACACATTGGTTCCAACATGTCCTACTGCAAGCGGTTAAGCATCCAGATGACTTAACTGGAGATAAAGCAGTCACTAACTATACAGTGAACAAACACCTGTTTACAGCCTCTCTTGTGTGTGGGCACATATGCATTACCACTAGGATGCTATTATTATGCCGTTTTGAACGTGCAGAAGCCTACTTTTCAAACTGATAGAGGGTTTGGCAGAAGAAAGGAATTATAGTTTCGTTTCATTCTTCTTGGGCATTTTGCACCACCTGTGACTAGATACCCTCTGCCAGATATATATTTCTGCTTGCAATTATTACCAAGCTAGTTTAAGCCCCACTTTGGGAGAGGAGGCAAAGCCTGCTCTCGCCAACTAGGTGGAAAAGAGTACATTCACCAAAGGGACTTAACATAGGAGTAGGGGTGTTAGGCCTAGGGGCCAAATGTGGCCCTCAAAGTTCCTCTACCTGGCCCTCACGATTCTCCCCAGGCCACACTCCTGACTTGCCCTGCTTCAGACTCTCCTTGAGAGTTTTTGCCCTGTTAGAACATGCCCCTGAACTCTGATAAATACCCCCTTGCTTTTCTGGATGTAGGACAGAGAGAGAGAGAGAGAGATGTGTGTGTATGCTTGCAGAAACTAGCCTACTGTATAATAAGGAACTTTGCATTCAAAGTTAGTTTCCCTAACTTGGGCCTCCAGCTGTTATTGGACTACAATTCCCACTATCTCTGACCACTGGTCCTGCTAGTTAGGGATGATGGGAGTTGTAGTGCAAAAACAGCTGGAGACCCAAGTTCTGCTCTAGATATGGCTGGACTCAAGCTACCATCAGCCATTGTAAGGCCTATTGTCTGAGTTGCAGTCCACTTCAAACTGGTCTTTTGACACTTAGGGTGCAGATCTTTAGGACTCATGCTAGTTTTCTGGTTGTAAATTTTATCAACTGTTTTAAAAATTTAAAATAGGGACCCTAGGGTGAACAGAGGGTGAAAAATAAATTTTAAAAATACACCAATAATCATCCAGTAACATCATGAGGGCCACGCAGCCCCCATCCTTGTTTCAGATTAACCAATGTGTTCACAGCTAAACCACAATTTGAACCAAAGATTTTCCAGCTCACAGCTTCCACACACAGCAGCATACACATTAACTCTTTTTGATCAATACTATTTTCTGTATTATTATTATTATTATTATTATTATTATTATTATTAAAGGGTTAACCAGTTATTGGTCCCAGGAACTCAGAAGCTACAAAAAAAACCCCCAACAACCCCACATTCTACGCAAAGTTCAGTGCAACCTGAAAGTTTTCAGATTCCAAAATTTTCACAGCAGCATGATGGGGCGTGTGTGAAACTCGAGACCGATTTCTTCTCTCATTCACTCACGCACTTTCCTCACCAGCATGGGCAGAAACGCAACACCCATCTTTAAAATGATTGCAAATAGTATTAACCATTTGCGTGGGCCGCGTGTTTTAGGGATTCGATTACTCACTCTCGGAGCAAAAAAACACACAGACTCTTCCTGCAGGGAGATGGGAACATTCGTGCCTTCTCCCTCCCCGCTTGTCCTAAAAAGGAAAGGGAGGGGGGACTTTTTCCAGCTACACCAGACACACGCACACAAAAAACTTGATTCCCTCCCCCCATATATTCTCACACCTCCCTCCTTGTAACCAAGCATCACAAGCCCCCATAACAACCCGCATCTCACCTTCCAAGGGGACTCCCATTCCGGAATGCTCCTTTTCTTCTTCTCCAAAAATCAGCTTGAATTCTAAGTCCTCGTCTTCGCAGTTCGCTGCGCCCATTTTTTCCAGGGGGTGGGGGAGAATCGGTGGATGCAGCCTAATAGGGTTGCAAGCCCCTTCCCTCTCCCCCCACCCCTCCAAAAAAATGGGGGGCTGGATGGAGGAGGTTTTGGTTCGATTCACCTCTGCTCTCTCCCTTTTAACGCAAGACCTCTTTCCGCGCCTTCTCCCCCTTTAATATTTTTTTAACAAAAAAATAAAGAAAAACTTTCCCCAAACAAACTTTTCCCTCTCCTCCAGCTGCCCCCCTCCCACTCCCTTCCTCACTGCTGATTGGCTCTTCAGAAAACCCAAACCATGCCCCCATATGTCACTTTAAGCCACGCCCACCACGAAGGGAAGAGGGGAGGGGGGGAGAGAACCCGAACTGGGCTGTTCTATAATCCCCCATCTCACGCTCCCCGAGAAAATGAAAAAGGAACCACCTCCTCCACCCCCTTTCTTGTCCTTCCAGATGGACCAGCCTACCTGGAGCCCATTGGAAGGCAGCCCAAGCAGGGCCCGCCCTCCTTAGGCTGCTTATTATGCACGGGTTGGACACACCCAGACAGGCTGTTAAAGGCAGAGGGACGCGTTGCGCCTGCTGAGAGCTACGCTGCGATTATTCTGATTATAGCGTGTGCGGTGTGCGCGAAGCCAGTTTTTTTCAACCATGCAGGGAGAGGGTGACAGAGCCTATATGAGCACACGAAAGAATGGTGCAGCTGCCTATATGCAGATATTTTGATGCTCCAAAACTCAACGTGGATTTCAACCCACCTCACTTCCCAACCCGGAAAGCTGCGTGTTTGGTGCTTGCATCGGTGGTATGCAAAACATGAACGTCAGAACAAGTTGACACGCATTTAAAGCACGGAAAATCCTGGGAGCTGCAGTTCCTCCTCACTGAACTACCCTTAAAAAGCTGCGGCTTCCAGGGTTATTTGGAAGTCATGCCTTTTCAATGGGCATTGAGTCTGCTTAAAACACATTATTATGGGGATCTGTTCTTGACAATGTTGAAACTACCTCTTTAAAATGGTTTATTTTGGGTTTCGTCCTGCCATTCCTTTAAGGAACACAGGACTGTGCAATATTGTTGCTCCCGGGCCCCCGTTTTATTATCATGACAACTCGGTAAGATTAGGAGGCCCAAGGTCACCCATTGAGATTTGACACTGAGCAGGTGATTTGAGCCAGGTCCTGGTCCAACCTGTTCTAACCCAGTTTCTGCCATCCTGGTTCCCTCCAGCTATTTTGGATTACTATGGTTGTGCTGGCTGAGGCTGGTGGGAGATGCATCCAAAACATCTGGAAGGTAGTATTCTGGTGAAGGCTTCTTTTCCTCCAACACTACACTTAGAAACCTAAGCTCACCCAATTATCTTAAATCTATGGAGATGGGATATGGTACTCTGTGTGTGCTCAGAGGCACTGCCACTTCCTGGACCAGGATTACCAATTTACTAGGGGAAGAATATGGGTCTGGCAGGGTTTTATATTTAATCTGTTGCCTTAGGAGCAGTTGTTGCAAAAGCCGTTTATTTGAAGTCAGCTTACATGTAGTGTTTTGTCCTGGATATAAACTTCTAGGGGCCTCCCCCCCAAACCCATACGGATCTACCTCTGGCTGTGCCTGGGTTTGATGTTAGAAGAAGAGCAAACACTAGGACCCTGCTCAAACTGAAATCTGGCAGGTATGCACAGCTCAGCTTTATGATTATTTGTGCAGAATACAATGGAACAGCAGGTCTCTGTCTTAAGGAGACTGCAGTCTAAGGTTTTGTAGCAAGGAAAGTACAAAGGAAGGAGGAAGGAAGTGGAAGCTGGGATAAACGGTGGGGGGTGGGAGGAGAGAGAGAGAGACGAGGACCAGAATAGACCATTACAAGGATGGGGAATTTGTGACTTCCTCACATGTTATTGGATTCCAGCTCTGGAGGGGTGCTAGTTTCTTTTGGATGACATTGAGCAACTGCAGAGATGCTCAACTTGTAATATTGGTTTTATATATATGCAGGCAGAGCATATTGGAAGCAAGAGACACCTAAAGGTAAAGGTAAAGGGACCCTGACCATTAGGTCCAATCGTGGCCGACTCTGGGGTTGCGGCGCTCATCTCGCTTTATTGGCCGAGGGAGCCGGCATACAGCTTCTGGGTCATGTGGCCAGCATGACTAAGCTGCTTCTGGCAAACCAGAGCAGCGCACGGAAACGCCGTTTACCTTCCTGCCAGAGCGGTACCTATTTATTTACTTGCACTGACATGCTTTCAAACTGCTAGGTTGGCAGGAGCAGGGACCAAGCAATGGGAGCTCACCCCGTCACGGGGATTCGAACCACCGACCTTCTGATCGGCAAGTCCTAGGCTCTGTGGTTTAACCCACAGTGCCACCCACGTCCCTATAGCAGGCAGCAATATTGCTGATCCTGAATATGATTCCTTCCCCCCAAGAGCAACAGTTTCTACCACCACAATCCTGCTACCAATGCATCAAGTCCAGCTTGACTCAGAACTCTCTCTTCTCTCCAGACTTGGTATAATAAAGTATTTCCCTGCCCCTCCCACTAGCTCTGAGTAGTGCCACATTCCAAAGGCAAGGGAGCAAGAGTTCCAGGTCACTAACAAAGGCACCCCTAGCCATTAAGGATCACTGGCATTCTTTTGTCACTTCCCTGACTAACCCATTGTCTGTAGGGTGAAACCAAGGTAAGAATCCATCTGTACAAGGCAACTGAACTCATAGACATTCCTATGGCTGAGTATGGATTTGAGCCCTGATATCCCAGCTTCTTCCTTAAAAAAAAAGACAATTTCAACAAAACAAATTATCAGTCCAAATAATCCATTACATTAATTTCCCCCCTTTTTATTCCCCCCACCCCTCCCTCTCCTCCCCCACCAAGGACTTTCCTCAGCTCCCCTCTCTGATTTGTTTGCACATATTATTCTCTACATGTTAAAAATTGTACATATCATTACCTTGTCTGTCATATATTCTATTAATAAATTTGTGGATGTTTATTCAAAACCTGCCAAGGAGTCCAAATCATTTTGTGTGTGTTTTTTTAATAGTTTGTAAAAAGTTCCCAATCTTCCTTGAAGTCACGATTGTCCTTCTCACGTAGTTTATGTGTCAACTCCCAGCTCCTAGTCCAACACGAGACAACCTAGAATTGTTACTGAATGTAATATTTCTCGATGTTGTGAACTGCTTTGGTTATGGTTTTCTATAGGAAAGTGCCATGCAAATAAATGGTGATAATTACTATCCAGGTTACTGGACAACTAACTTGGCAGGGACAGAATCATAGAATTTTAGAGTTGGAAGGGATCCCAACGGTCATCTAGTCCAACCCTCTGCAATGCAGGAATCTCAACTAAAGCATCCATGGCAGATATCCAACCGCTGTTTATAAACCTCCAAGGAAGGTGAGTTCACCACCTTTCATGGGAGTCTGTTCCACTGCTGAACAACTCTTACTGTCAGAAAGCTTTTCCAAATGTTTAGTCGGAATCTCCTTTCTTGCAACGTGAAGCCATTGGTTCAAGTCCTCCGGAGCAGGAGAAAACAAGCTTGCTCCCTCCTCCCTGTGGCAGCCCTTAGTGCGTTCTTTAACTGGCTGGGAATCTCTCTCCTGTCATTGGAATGTGACACAGATCAGAGCAAGTGGGATGGGCAAATGCTGCTTTTCAAAAGTAGCTCTGGAGTTCATCATAGTGAGTTCCTCCCAATAAAACTCTGATCTTCGGGGCAGACACCAAATGCGATCTTCATTGCTTCAGATTAGGACTTGATGATTTTGTCAGTTTTGGTTTCTCTCTTCCTTCTCATTCTTCCATTCTTAAATTTTCTTCTCTACATTTCTGCAGAAATTTACCAAATTGCAATTTTAAAAAACCTGCCAGTATTTTGGTATAAATTTCTCCTAATATGCACATTTTTGTATGCAGTTTAGATTGATACACACATTTTGCAAAACCGTATGCTTTGGTATAATATTTTCACGAATGAATGCATTCTTATGCACACTTTCTCCTAATATATGCATTTTTTGCACACAGTGCTTGGAGAACTGCATTGCAAAATTCAGAGGGGCGGTGAATTTCAAAGGACGCTTGCGTTTTGGTTCACATATTTGTTCAAGAAGTTCAAATTAGGTAGTTTCTCATTGAGATGCAAACAAAATTGAATGTGTACCCCATTCCAGATCAACAGGCCCCACTCTCACAATCCCAACCGCCCCTCTTCCCCGAGAGCAAAACACCATGAAACACTTCTATCCATGCAAGCCAGCTCCCCAGGTTCCCCATCAGTCCACACTCCAAGGGGTTAACATTCTTTCGTTTCCCATTTCCATGGCCCACGAGGGAGAGTGACGCATGTGGCCTTTGCAAAAACAGAGAGATGTCCCAGGCCAAAGCACGTGTCCTCCTCCTCTCCCCCCCCCCGCCCGCTCTTTCCTTCTCCTTCCTTAACTTAATCAAAACCATCCGTCTGTTAGCGTGCAGAGTTAGGCCAAAGCGCAGCGCACAGGGCGGTACAAGTTTGAAATCTTTTCCTAGCTCCTGCTCCAAGCTGGACTTTGGGGGGAGGCCTTAGAACTTCTCAGCATCGTCTCCAATGATGCTGTAACTCCTGTCTTTCTGGCCCTGCCAAATGAACCCCAGAAAGCTTTCACAGCCCCCACTGATTTTCAGTGTCAGTCCAACATCTGTCTGCCTACTCTATAAAAACTTTGCATTCCCAGCAGCCAGACATGGAAACTGTTTCTCAGTGAGATCCTCCTGTCTCCTGTCTTCTTTCTTTCTTTCTTTCCTCCTCCTCCTTTTTCAAAGAAGTTCTTTTAAACAAGCCAGGCAGTCCCAGGGCTTCCACCGCATATTTTTCTGATGGCTTGAATGGAAAGAAAGAATGAGAGAATGATCCCTTAAAGAGCAAAGATAGCTGTGTAGGTCCATTTAAAAAAAAAAGTCTCCAAAATCCACAGTTCGGTAATACCCTTATTACTACAAAAATTATTATTATTACCACTTGTATATACCAACTTTCTTCCCTAGTGCTCAAGGTGGAAGGTGGAGCCCAACACTTAGTTCTCCCTCTCTCTATGTTATTCTCACAACAACCCTGGATGGTAGGTTCAACTTGGGTCTCCAGCTGTTTTCGGACCACAGTTCCCATCATCTCTGACCACTGGTCCTGCTAGTTATGGGTGATGGGAGTTGCAGTCGAAAAACAGCTTGAGACCAAAGTTTGGGAAACTGTAGCTTACAGACAGCAGCTGGCCCAAGGTCATCTAGTGAGCTTCATGGCCAGGTGGAGATTTGAACCCTGGCCTCCTGCACTCCACGCTCCAACCACTACACCACATTGCCTCTTTATAAAATGGCTTTATCAGGACTGGCCAAAACACAGGGGATTTGACCACCAGAACTGATTCTTGTCCTACTTACATGGAGATGGACAGATCGACAGGGGAACTATTTAAAGGGATGGGCCCTGGGGAAGTTTTTAAAAAATAAAATAAAATAGGGAGTTACCGTATTTTTTGCTCCATAACACTTTTTTTCTCCTAGAAAGTAAGGGGAAATGTCTGTGCGTGTTACGGAACGAATGCCTACAGATGGCGGGGGGATCTGCTGCAGTCGTGAGCAGAGGATCCATGGTTCCCCTTCCTTCCCTCCTCCGTGGCTCGCTTTGAAACAGCAAAGCGGGAGAGGAGCCGCTTACACAGGTGTAAGCGGCTCCTGTTTGGTTGGCTCCTTTAAATCAACCGTGCTCTCTGTCCCTCTCTCCTCACCACTCAGCTCGCTAAATAGCAGCAAAGCTTTTCAGCGAGCTGAGCCAGGGAGGAGGGAGAGAAGCAGAGCCTGCTTGTTTTAAAGGAGCAAAGCGGGAGAGGAGAGGAGCCTTCTTCCCTTATACCCCTCTTCTGCATTATTAGCAGCATCCTTCTCCACACACCCCACGCATGTTCCTTCTCCCCTTAAACCCCTCTCCTGCATTATTAGCAGCATCCTTGCATGAACCACAAAAAACATACATCCACTGTTTCGTTTAGAATATTTTTTTCTTGTTTTCCTCCTCTAAAAACTATGCGCGTTTTATGGACAGGTGCGTGTTATAGAGCGAAAAATACGGTACACCAATTTTGCTTTTAGAGGAATAGACAGTTCGTACTTTTCTTCCTGGCTCAATCAAAGTAAAAGGGAGACAAGAGTGAGGGTTCACAAAGTGCCCTGCTTGGAGTTGAACAGCGCTGTTTTTGTAAAGATAATCATTAAAAACAAACTCCGAAATCCAGAGTTTGTCAATACAAATGATCGCAGCAGTTCTCAGCAGCGTGGTCACACAGCCCTGATGAACTGTGACGAGAGAGGGTTAACTTTGTGCAATGTGGCCCAATAAAGTTTTTTTTTTAATTGTACATATTCCCCCCCCCCCAAAAAAAAATGTTTCCCAGAAAAAGATGGGGTTTGTTAGAAGCTCACCAAGGATTCTTCCCCAGAAATGAACACAGCCTGGTGTCTTTTAGGGAAGCAGACTAAAGGCCCACCTAGCTCAGTCTGGCTAGGAATGGGGAGCCTGTGGAACCATCAGCCCCAGTCCGCATGGTCAGTAGTCTGGCTGAATTAAGAGCTTCAATCCAGCAGCTTCTGAAGGAACCCATCTCTGGTCTACACAAACTGGCAATGCGTATTCCATATATAGTCAAAGTTCCCGTATACTTAAGCCTATATCTCCCTTACTACCTTACATGGAGCTATGGTACCTCCTGTACCCTTTCATTCCAATATGTTATGAACATGCTCCCTATTTCTACAAACCTAACATCCGACTGGCAACCCTGTACAGTAGGCTAGTGGCCCAAATTAGATTTTGCCTGAGCCCTCCTCTCCATCGTCCATCTGTTCTAGCCTCCCTGCCTTCAGCAAGAGTTTTTAACTTGTTTCATTTATATCCTGCTTTTCTTCTCCAAGAAAAAGAGCTCAAGACAGTGTACAGTGGTACCTCGGGTTAAGTACTTAATTCGTTCCGGAGGTCCGTTCTTAACCTGAAACTGTTCTTAACCTGAAGCACCACTTTAGCTAATGGGGCCTCCCGCTGCCGCCGTGCCGCTGGAGCACGATTTCTGTTCTCATCCTGAAGCAAAGTTCTTAACCTGAGGTACTATTTCTGGGTTAGCGGAGTCTGTAACCTGAAGCGTATGTAACCCGAGGTACCACTGTATATGTTCTGCCCCCCCCCCTGTGAAATGGGTTAGTGGCTCAAGATAACCCAGTGGGAGCTTTAGGGCTGAGTGGGAATTTGAACTTGGCTCCCACAACCAGGCCTCACACAGAGCTGTAGCTACTACCTCACAAAGGCTTTCAGATACTTCTAGTAATCCTGCAAACATGGTCATGCCCAGCAAGTGTTACTTAGAGGCACATAGTCACTGTGCCATGCCCTGAAAATATGAAACCATGATGTGCTAGGTAAAGGTAAAGGGACCCCTGACCATTAGGTCCAGTCATGACCAACTCTGGGGTTGTGGCGCACATCTCGCTTTATTGGCCGAGGAAGCCGGCGTACAGCTTCCGGGTCATGTGGCCAGCATGACTAAGCCGCTTCTGGCGAACCAGAGCAGCGCACGGAAACGCCGTTTACCTTCCCGCCAGAGCGGTACCTATTTATCTACTTGCACTTTGATGTGCTTTCGAACTGCTAGGTTGGCAGGAGCAGGGGCCGAGAAACGGGAGCTCACCCCGTCACGGGGATTCGAACCTCCGACCTTCTGATCGGCAAGTCCTAGGCTCTGTGGTTTAACCCACAGCGCCACCCGCGTCCCTTCATGATGTGCTAGAATAGAGTTAATTCTGAGTAGGGTGTTCTAAGGAACTTTTCATTTTAGAAATTGGGACAGAAGAAAGGGGAAAGGTGGGCAGGAGGGGGGTACTGAAGAAAACAAGGCACCCCCTGCCTCTGAATATTGACCTGCACACTTGCTGCCTCCTGATGGAAGGAATAGTTTCTGTTTCTGTATAAAACAGCATCAAACTCACACGCTTAAGCGAAGGAGTGGCTAAGCAAGGTTGAAGAAACAAAAGAGAATTTATCTGCTGGAACTCCAAATTGCTGTTTTCAATTAGAACCGGGTGAGCAGTTAGCCTTAGCACCAGCCTGGAAACGACAGGTGAAATACAGTGAAATTTTCTGGCTTTCCAGATTCCTTAACCTTTCCTGCCCTCTAGCGAAAATTGAGGCGTATAGCTACTCACACAAAGTTACATGTTCTAAGTAGTTTTGGACTTCAACTCCCATCATCGCTGGCTTATGGTCCTGTTGGCTGGGAAGAAGAAATCAGTGAGTGCAACAGTGGAACAAAAGCAACGAATCTCCTTTTTATAAATGTAAGCTTTTTATATACATATAAAAATTAAAGCTTGAAAAACAAAGAAAAAACAGTATCTGGTATCTGAAGAAGTGTGCATGCACACGAAAGCTTATACCAAGAACAAACTTAGTTGGTCTCTAAGGTGCTACTGGACAGTTTTTTTATTATTATTTTTATATATTTCCAAGAAAAAACAATATACAAAAATAGTTAGCATCAAGTATCAAACATTTTTAAACAGAAAACTGAGAGAAAATAAAGGGAAAAGGCAATATACAAGCTATATATAGACCTATGCAAAATATTTCCTCCAAAACCAATGAATCTTCCGCTTATGTTCAGATATTTTACTGCACTTAACACTTCACTACAGCAACTAGTGGCAGTAAAAATAGGTCTAAACTGAGGTTGCCAACCAAACAGAAGGAGGGGTAGGATAGCTAAGCTTGCCTACTGCTGCCCATTTAAGCAAGATTTTATCAAAACAGCACCAGCCAGTTGAAGTTGGCATGATGAACTGTAAATTTATATGAACTTCTGGGTGATGATGGCTTGTCTCCCACCAGTTGTGATTGTAATTTTAAACTGTTTTTAATGCTGTATTTTGCTGTAAGCCGCCCTGGAACTTTCTGATGAAAGGTGGGAGACAAGTCATCATTATCCGGCATTATCCATATATAGCAGGGTACAGAGGTGATGTTAAAGCTACTTTCAGCCTCAGCTAAGCTCCACCCACCCCAGCATCATTCATCTCTCTCTCCTTCCTCGTTTACATCTGCTTCTATTCCTCCCCAACCTCCGCTCCGATTGGTCGCCTTTCCCTTTCGCGTCGCTTCCCATTGGCTCTCACCTTCCGCCCCTTTAAAAGCAGAGGCAACTTCCTTAAACGTGGTTCCAACATCAGTAGGGGGAAATCTTGTTGCATGCGCTTGAAAAAGTTAAGTCACCGCCTCCAGGTAGGAGCTGAAGGGAAGAGGTGAGTTTGCATTTGGGGCAGCCTTTGACTTGCTGATTTTTTTGCACATAGGCGAGAATCTGCTTATCTATATGTTTGTTTGTTTGTTTGTTTTTAAATGCTAACTTGTTTCGGAAAGCGAATAGTTCTTTTTTGTTTCCCTTTTGCAACCTGTAAGTGGCTCACCAGGTCGGGGTGTGTCTGCGCTCGTGGGTCAGTGTCAGCCAAAGGCTTAGCCGTGATGGGAACGTCTTGGGATGTGAGGAAGGCATCTGAGCACGTGCAGAGTGCCTCCCAGGGCTCGCAGATCGGGACATTCCACGGCGGGTGTTGAATGCAAGGTAGTCCTCGAGGGGTCATTTTTAATTAGGCCTAAAGCCTGGCAACCATTGCCTTCTTTCAGAAATTAAGAAATATGCATGCATGGAGGAAAGCAGTCGGATAACAAGGTGGCTAAGAACTTTGAGGGCCATGCGATTGCCAACTGACCAGACAAAAGCCAACCTGGCTTGCTCCTGTTCCAGTTTGGTGCAGAGCTTACAGCCAAGTAAAGTTTTTTTTGGGGGGGGACAAAGTTGATGAGCCTTATGAGTCTTTAGATTCAAGCTGTTGTTAAAAGGCACCGCTACATGAGGTGGTTTCTAAAGTTTGCAATCCTGTGGCGGAAGGAAGGAAACAGGGTGTTGACAGGGAAATTCCTGAGTTTGACTAATTTTTTTCTTGGGGCATTTATTTCCTCTTCCTCTCTTTCTATTTTACTTTAGAAAAGTCTTTTACGTTAGAAAAGTCTGCAATTTAATTCTAAAGGCGCAGGGGAGTGAAAAATATATAAATCCTCTGTGCATATATTTTGTTTATATTGGCATTTGCATACCAAGTTATATCTTATTTGCATATACTGGATCCAGTATGGCAACAAGTGTAGGCCAATACCCTCGTTCAATTAAAGGTGTTTCAGCTTTAAGGTATGTTTGAACACAGAAAGTGGTAGAGAGAAGACCCCTCCAAATGTTGTTTTGATTGCAAGTTTATGATTATTTGTGCTCATGATGCTAATGGGGAAGTCACATACCTCCCAGCATTCAATACTGTTTGTGCTTGGGTCATTCACACTGCTTCGGTTCTAATCTGGAGGGCACCAGATTGGGGAAGGCTGGTGCTTCAGGAAAACTGGTCCTAAACCAGAAAAGCAAAGGTCACGTCCACAGCATACATTTAAAGCACACAACTTCCCCAAAAGTCTCATGGGAACCAGAGTTTACACGTCAAAGGGCTGCAATTCCCAGCTCGCTTAACAAACTGCAGTTCCCAATGTTGTTTGGGGGGGGGTATCCATATGCTATAAAGGTTTGATGTGGGTGTGAGCAAAGGTTGGGAGGTGTCTCTGTGTATATGCCGTTGGTAATTTGCAAGGTTCCTGGGCGTTTTTATACACCCAGAGCCCAGCATTGTGGAGCCAGTGTGGTATAGTGGTTAGAGCGTTGGACGATGACCTGGGAGACCAGGGTTTGAATCCCCACTCAGGCATGAAGCTCTCTGGGTGGCCTTGGCCCAGTCATGATCTCTCAGCCTAACCTCACAGGGCTGTTGTGAGGATAAACTGAAAAGCGGGAACCACGTACAGTGGTACCTCGGGTTACATACGCTTCAGGTTACATACGCTTCAGGTTACAGACTCCGCTAACCCAGAAATAGTACCTCAGGTTAAGAACTTTGCTTCAGGATGAGAACAGAAATCGTGCTCCGGCGGCGCGGCAGCAGCAGGAGGCCCCATTAGCTAAAGGTTAAGAACAGTTTCAGGTTAAGAACGGACCTCCGGAACGAATTAAGTACTTAACCCAAGGTACCACTGTATAGCCCCTTGAGTTCCTTGGTGGGTGGGAGGTGTATGTAAAATGGAATAAAATAAATAAATCTAAAAATATACTTACTCTGATGTAAGTCCCACTGAAAACAGTACACTATAGAATGGGTGACTAGATTCCATGGTTTTAGGGACAGCCCCCAAATGTCCAAATGGTGTGGATTTGATTTAAATCAGATTGATTTAAATCACTAGTCAGTAACACTTGATACAAATCATTTCTTTTTTACAGAAAGACTTACTCTTGCTGGTGTAATCTTAATATTTACAACCAGATGAAGGTTTCATTTTTGGAATAATAATTTTTCAGAGTGCTTTTTACAGTTAAATAAAAAATTACTGATTTTGTTATACTATAAGAAATACATAGATAATTATGAAATTATTGTGAGGTTTAATAAGTTAACTGTTTATATTTGGGCAAATTTTCTGCTGCACTTTTTTGGAAGGAGAAAAATAATCACTTCCTTAGGAACAATTTATTTAACTAAAACAATAACATTATAGCATATGTATCCATGCTTGTTAACTGATGTGGTCAAACAATTTTTTAAAAACAACAACACTTAGACGGAGTTTTAGCACACATGAAAAACTTAAAACAAATCCTTATTTCCTGATGGACTATAATGTAACTTAAATAGAAAACTATCTTTGGAAAGATTTTTCCTCCAAAAGCATTTTATTTTAAAAATCCAATTTAAATTTTTAAAAAATCTGATTTAAATGAAACAAATCTGATTTTTTTATTTTTAAAAATCAATGATTTTTATCCACCCTGGGGTGGATAATAGGGGTAAAAATACAGCCATTTCAAATGGCCACTGCATTGCACCTAGGGCTGTTTTGAGTATGTCTCCCTTCCCCAAACCCAAAACCAGAGTACAGTGGTACCTTGGGTTAAGTACTTAATTCGTTCCGGAGGTCCGTTCTTAACCTGAAACTGTTCTTAACCTGAAGCACCACTTTAGCTAATGGGGCCTCCCGCTGCTGCCGGAGCACGATTTCTGTTCTCATCCTGAAGCAAAGTTCTTAACCTGAGGTAATATTTCAGGGTTCGTGGACTCTGTAACCTGAAGCTTCTGTAACCCGAGGTACCACTGTACTGTAGTTTGTTGGCTTTAGGGGCCCCCCTTGAAGATTCCTTATATAGGTACATTGGAAGTTGTCTCCTACAGAGTCAGACCATTGGTCCACCTAGCTCAGTCTACACTGATTGGCAGCAGCGCTCCAGGTTTTCAGACAGGGGGTGGGGTCTGTCCCAACCCTACCTAGAGTTTTCAGGGAACGAACCTGGGAACTTCTGCACACAGAGCAGATGCTGTTCCTCTAAGCCTGTACTTCTGAAAGCCTTGCAGTCCCTTTTAAGCCTGGTAGTCCTTTCTTTTGGTGTTGCACAGTGACCAGCACTCGTTTCCGAAAATCTGTTTGAAGTCCATATAGTGATACCGGTTTCATAATTTTTGACCTGGCAATATACCGCGAATCACGACATGGATCTTCCTCTTCACCTAAACAGATTATTGCTGCTCAGTACACAGAACATGAGACTCTTAATCTCAAGGTTGCAGGTTCGAGTCTCGTGTTGGGCAAAAGATTCCTGCATTGCAGGGGGTTGGACTAGATGACCCCTGGCAATATACCGCGAATCACGACATGGATCTTCCTCTTCACCTAAACAGATTATTGCTGCTCAGTACACAGAACATGAGACTCTTAATCTCAAGGTTGCAGGTTCGAGTCTCGTGTTGGGCAAAAGATTCCTGCATTGCAGGGGGTTGGACTAGATGACCCCCGTGTTCCCTTTCAACTCTGCTATTCTACAGTACTATGATTCTCTCTGTGTGTGTTTGTGTGCTATGCAAAAAATCACAATGTGGGGGAAACCGTGAAGCCAGCCAATGTCTCTACATAGCTCCATCCTTATTTCAGACATTGTGATATATCGGTATAATGCGATGATAATAACAACAATAATTTATTATTTATACCCTGCCCATCTGGCTGGGTTTCCTCAGCCACTCTGGGTGGCTCCCGGTAGAATAATAATAATAATAATAATAATAATAATAATAATAATAATAAGATAAAACCTCACATATTAAAAACTTCCCTAAGCAGGGCTGCCTTCAGATGTCTTCTAAAAGTCAGATACAGTGGTACCTCGGATTACGGGTGCTTCAGGTTACAGACGCCTCAGGTTACAGACACCGCTAACCCAGAAATAGTACCTCGGGTTAAGAACTTTGCTTCAGGATGAGAACAGAAATCGTGTGGCGGCGGTGTGACGGCAGCAGGAGGCCCCATTAGCTAAAGTGGTACCTCAGGTTAAGAACAGTTTCAGGTTAAGAATGGACCTCCGGAACGAATTCAGTTCTTAACCCAAGGTACCACTGTAGTTGTTTATTTCCTTGACATCTGATGGGGGGGCGTTCCACAGGGCGGGCGATGTTTAGCTGGTGAGATATTGCAATGTTGAAAACCAGATATCGCCCAGCCCTACTCATGGCAAGAATGTCAGAAATAGAGGGAATACTGTAGTTAATAAACTGTCTTGTTCTTTTTCCTTTCTCCTCACGCAGGCAATTGATTTGTCTCTCACCTCTGCAGCAGCAATGAAGCCCCGGCAACTCTTAATTGCTGTGAAAAGTTTTGCGGGGCCCAGCAAGGCAGGGCGGGAGGTCAAGGTGGCCAGAGGCAGCCTGCTGTGCCTAGAGGATGGCCGTGGGGCATCGCCAGACGGAACTTTCTGGGTCAGGGTCATGGATACGGAGAAAGTGGTTCTGCTGCCTCCACGGGTAGCCGTGGAACTGACGGGCGCCTGTTCTGGACTCCTAGAAGCTGTGACCAACGGAGATGAGCGCCTTGCGCTGTTCAAGAAGGAGCAGTTGATGCAGCGGCTCAGCGCCCTCCGGGAGGGAGACCAAGTCAGGGTCCAGATCACTTCCGCCTCCGGGAAGAAAGTTCGAGGCATCATTCGATACCGTGGGCCCATAGACAAGAGCAAGCACAATACCAGCATCATCTTTGGCGTTGAGCTTGTGGTGAGTTGGTGGGAAGGGCATCTTCTGTGGAGTCCGTTAGCAGGTTTGTTTTTGCAAAAAAATATGTCTGTGCAGAATATATTCTCTCCTTTTTGGAAAACCCGTTAAATGGATATGCATGGAAATTCAACAAAGGGGAAGCGAGGAAGTCACTTAACAATGTTAATAAGTATAATTTTTAATAAGATTATGATATGTGTTTTTTTGTTTGCTTATAATTTTGTGAAAATTAATTTAAAAAAATTTTTTTGGGGGGAGAAAAGAATATATTCTCTCCTTAGCACACAGGTTTCTAGTTCCTTCTTCCAAGGAAGATAAGACCTGTACACACACACACACACACACACACACACACAGGCACTACAGTTTTATCTGCCCATCTGTTTCTTGCCCCACATTGTCCTAATTTATTTCAACGTTGAACTCAGTAGGCAAAGTATAATTGCAAAAAACAACAAACACAAAAAGGATTTCACATCCATAGCTTCAACCTGTATAGCTCTTTCTCTCACACAAGAAAAGGGAAATGGTGTAGGGAACGCTGAAGGAATTATATGGAAGAAAATATGTTCTCAGAGCATTGGGGAGACCCATGTTCAAATCCTTTTTTGGCCATACAGTTCACTTTGTGATATTGGGCCAGTTGTGGTCTGTTGTCCTAGCCTACCTCAAAGGGTTGCGGTGAGGATAAAATAGGGGTGGGGAGAAATAAAGGAGGGAGCACCTTTGAGATGAGCTCTGTTCCTTGACTTTTGTAGGGCTCAGCAGCCGGGAAGGGTTTCACCGACGGCACTTTCAAAGGCCACAAGTTCTTCTCCTGCCGGGAGAACTGTGGAGTCTTTGTCCCTGTAAACCGGATTGATCCGGATGACTTGCCCGAAGGCAGCCCACCGGCGCCCCCGAGAGGCAGCGTCCGGGAATGCACGCGGATCCAGCTGACGACGGGAGATCCCTTGTCGACTCCGGAACTGGAGATTGGGGACCGTGTTTTCTTCAAGATGGATGACAGCACCCCCACCGGCACGGTGGTGTACTGCGACTACCTCCCCAAGAAACAGGAGACTGGGGTGTTCGTGGGGATACACTTGGTAAGGAGGCGTCAACCCTTCTCTACTGCCCTCTGCTGAGAGGCAGAAAGAGGAATTGGGGGGGGGGTTCAGGCTGAAGGAACCCACTCTCCATACTGCAAGCAATATTTAATCTCACACCCATTTTGAGTACTAGATCCCACAAAGTGAGTTAAAAGTCGGGGATGATGGGCATTGTGACCTTATAAATGCTGTTGGTTAGTTGTTGTTGTTGTTTAGTCATTTAGTCGTGTCCGACTCTTCATGAGCCCATGGACCAGAGCACGCCAGGCACTTCTGTCTTCCACTGCCTCCCGCAGTTTGGTCAAACTCATGCTGGTAGCTTCGCGAACACTATCCAACCATCTCGTCCTCTGTTGTCCCCTTCTTCTTGTGCCCTCCATCTTTCCCAACATCAGGGTCTTTTCCAGGGATTCTCTTCTCATGAGGTGGCCAAAGTATTGGAGCCTCAGCTTCAGGATCTGTCCTTTCAGGGAGCACTCAGGGCTGATTTCCTTAAGAATGGATAGGTTTGATCTTCTTGCAGTCCATGGGACTCTCAAGAGTCTCCTCCAGCACCATAATTCAAAGGCATCAATTCTTCGGCGATCAGCCTTCCTTATGGTCCAGCTCTCATTTCCATACATCACTACTGGGAAAACCATAGCTTTTACTATACAGACCTTTGTTGGTTAGTTATTCCCATGTTAAAGCCGGCCAACATGCTTTAAATCTCCTGGTGCTTCAGGAAACATGGTTAGTGATGGCTTCTTGTGTCTCGTCCGCCCCTGAGTCCTGGGTCATTGGTAGAGCATCTACTTTGCATGCAGAAAATCCATGGTTCAATTAATGGCATCTTCAGGTGAGATTGAGAAAAATTCCCTGTCTGGAATTATTGAGAAGCACTTCCGGTCAGTCCAGACAGTTCTGAACTAGATGGACCAGTTGTTCTGATTCAGTATTAATGGATTGATTTAGTGCAGTGGCTCCCAATTGGTGCTCCGTGGATCCCAGGGCGACTGCATAACCCACCCAGGGGGGGGTCCGTGGCACCGTTCACATAACAAAAACTACCATAGCAATATCAACGTTGTCAAAAGTAGGGGGTCCATGGCTTGGCTTTTGAAAAAACAGGGTTCCTCCACAGATTTAGAGCATTTGTACCCTGCTGTTCAACCCAAAAAGGCTCCCAGAGCAGTTTACGTGCCGTCAGAACAAGACAGGCCTCACCCACAGGCAAAACATGGCACACAAAGGAAAGGAGGCAGGAAAGGAAGAGGAACACTTCAGTAAGGCAGATTCTTGTGTTCCCTCAATTCCTCACCCTGGCCTCCACGCCTCACTCCAACCTACTGTTCTGGATATGCCCAGTGTGGGCTCCAGGTTTTGAAGGCCCAAGACACTCTCCATGGATTCACCAAGCCCTTCCGTCAGTCTACCTCCCCACGACAGCAAGCCTGGGGGCTCTCATCCATGGGCTTTCTGTTATGTGTGGGCCCTTTGCAGATGCTGGCAATGTCCCCCTTAGCACCCACCCCAGGTGTGCCACGTGGTGATTAGGGGACGGGGATGAGCAGCCAGTCCAGAGACCCTAGACTCTTTTTTCACCGTCTCATTCAGGATAAACCGGTCGGGTCCTGGGATGGCCTCTTCAGAAACCGTGTCCTGTGCCATATCCCATCTCCTGAGTATGGTATGCTCCTGCCCATCTCTAAAGTACACAAAGGTGAGTTGTACAATAACGAAAGTACTTGGGATGTCGTCTGGTTTTTTGTTTGTTTTTTATGTAGCAGGTCTGAGGGACCTTCCGTATTTTTCGCTCTATAAGACACATTTTTCCCCTCCTAAAAAGTAAGGGGAAATATGTGTGCGTCTTATGGAGCGAATGCAGCTATCTGCGCAGCTATCACTGAAGCCAGAACAGCAAGAGGGAGAGCTGCACAGCTCCTCTTGTTGTGATGGCTTAGCCTGATCCTCCCTCCTCCTTCCACTTCAACAACATTTGATTCAGAATACTTTTTTCCGTGTTTTCCTCCTCTAAAAACCCGTCTTATGGTCGGGTGCATCTTATAGAATGAAAAATAAGGAATATCAGTCCAGGGGCCTCATTTCCATCTGTGCAAACCTCTGGAGGCTGCATAAAAAGGGCCCAGGAATGGTTCATCTGGTCTGGTGCTCTTCCCAGATACTTATGGGAAACCTGGAAGCAGGACCCCTGAAAAAGCAGTGTCCTCCACACTTGTGAATCCCATCAGTTAGTATTCATAGAACCATAGAGTTGGAAAGGACCGCAAAGGTCATCAAATCTAACTCCATGTAATGCAGGAATCTTTTGCCCAACATGGGGCTTGAACTCACAAGCCTGAAATTAAGGGTCTCCTGCTCTACTGGCTGAGGTTATCCCAGCATACTGTGGGGTTTATGATTTAACCGATCTTAATGCACTGCCAAGTGGGTCCAGTAACGGTTCCCCAGTGGGCACTAGTCCAGCAGAGTTACCAGTTAGCAGAGACTCGGTGTGGGTGGAATGCCGGAGCACAGATGGAAAACAATTAATCCACACGACAGACCAGCAGTCAGACATAATGACTTTTATATCGGCTTTTACAGCTTAATTGGTTGCAGTATATACAAGGTTCCTAAACATTTCCTTGGAGAAAGGCACACTTGGAGAGAATTGCTATCTCTCCCTCCCAAAAGAACCACAGTCCATCAAGAGTGTCCTTGCTTCTGCACAGCTTCACTGATCCACTGCTACTCAGCGATCTCACTGATCCACTCTTCAGCTAGTCACAAACCTCTTCCAGAACATAAGTTTCACTTTTCAGTCCCAGAGAAGCTGCACATGCGCATTCCAGTGACCTTGCTTCTCTTGGGAACTTGCTTCACACAAAGACTAAATCTCTAGGCAATTTAACGGAAGACAAGGCTGTCAAATGTTTGTGGCTGCCACTACCACTTACAGTAGTTTAGCCATACGAATAAATCCCAGTGGTGGCTGGGGCGAGAGGCAAATGTGGGCAGGCCAATGAACCTTAATTTTACCTTTGCGTAGCAAGCTGGTTTCTACACATGCTCACAAACCCCTCCCTATCCTCTGTCCGGAAAAGAAAGAGGCATAATTGGGGTTCAAGGACAAATTCCAGCCAGGCAAAGGCATTGAACAGGATTGCAGATTGGGACCAGTGAGGGCAGAGTTTCAAGGGCCAAATAGAGGAGACTTGGGCCTGAGGTTTCCCTTCTTCTCCTCTTCCTCCTCCTCCTCCTTCTTTGTTAGCAGGCACATGTAACTACTTGGCTGGCTACAGAGGGATTAAGAAAGGATTTTAAGAAGTGTTATTCAATTTTTGACAACTTTTCATAATAATAATAATAGTAGTAGTAGTAGTTGTTGTTGTTTAGTCGTTTAGTCATGTCCAACTCTTCGTGACCCCATGGACCAGAGCACGCCAGGCACTCCTGTCTTCCACTGCATAATAGTAGTAGTAATAAATAGAATAATGAAAAGCGTCAGGTGGTCAGGTTCTATGACATTTTGATAACAAACATCATTTTTAAAAAGTATATATTGCTACCCAGCCAATAGTAAAGCAAAGGTATATCTTTACATGGGGCTTTTTGGCAGCCGGAAGTCACAGGAACTCAGTAAAGCTGTGTATACACCACTCAAAATTAACCAGTGACAGTTACATTTTATAAATTTTATGCAAATTCAGATGGTTTTCTGTGTTTTTGCAAAATTCTTCTTCCAGCTAGTGAGAGGGACCAGGCGATGAGACCAGCCCCCTCCCCTTTTCCTGTTGGCCTTCGAAATTTTTCCTAGGCATTGTCCCACATTGCCAATTTCATACCCTTAAGGGCTAGAAACTTGTTTAGGTTTCCCTGCCCCTCCATTTTAAAGTTGAGATTCTCTCCTGAACTCCAGAACTGCACACTTGGGAGGGTTAGCGGCCAAATTGGAAGCATATTTTTAGGCTTGAGGTGCTGGATTATGTAATCTGCTGTTGTTTCTCTCTCTCCCTCTCTAAAGAACAAGCTGACAGAATCCCTGAGACTTTGCCCAGCAATTCCTCTTCACCCACCTCAGATGAATTTGAAGATTGTCCGTCCCCCTCATCTATCAAGTATCCCCCCAAACTGGAAGAGTGCTCGCCCAAGGAGCCCCTAAGCTTGGCTCCTTCCAGAGAACTGGGGGACCACAAGACAAAAGAATTGGGAGTTTTGAAGAAGAAGAAAAATGGGGAGGAGGAAGAGGAAGAAGATGAGGAGGAGGAAGACAAAGAGGAAGAGGAGGACAAGCAGTATAACCACCACCTCTTGGAGATCAATTCCGTGGTGGAGGTGAACGATCCGCCAATCTACGGGGTGATCCGATGGATCGGGGAGCCCCCTGATGAGGATGAAGCTATTGCTGGGCTGGAGCTGGTGAGAACAAGGATGTGGCAGGCCTGGGGGGTGTGCCACCTGAATCACGTGCTCATTTTGTTGCACACAATGGCTTCAGTATAAAATCTGTTCAGTGAATTTCCATATGCTCTACCAAAAATAGTTATCTTTCACTTGTGGGGGCAGAACGCTGGTCCGTCATCTGTTTGATGTTGAGCCGCCTAGTTGCAAGTCTCTCTTGGGGTGGACCATTGGTAATCGTTAATTTAATCTTGGAAACTTCACATTTCAAAGATGCACACGTTTTGCTCAGTTACTCTCCTTCCCTTTGGAAATTGCCAAAAGCCACGAATTTACACACTTCATGCATCCAGCAAGGCCAGACAAACAAACAGTGCTTCAGCACTGGAAGATTGAACCATTGCTGTAATGGATTAAGGATCCACCAGTTTCTCAGAACTGCAGGTCGGCAGAGTGCTGTTTGTGCTCATGTCCAATTTGCAGACTTCCCACATGCATTCGATCAGCCACAGAATGCTGGATTGGGCTCTGGCCTGATCCAGCAGGCTTATCTTATGTTTTACGTGAAATGTGCTTGAACTTAAATCTCGCAGCACTGTTATTTCCCCTCTGCGGTACTCATTTACCGCCTGTTTAGGTGCGATGAGTCTTGTCTTGCTATTAGTTAAAAACGGAGGCCCAGCTGGTATGTAAAGATGGCGTGTGCCATCGCAAGCTGAAGGCTTCAGGTCATAAAATCATAGAACTGTAGAGTTGGCAGGAACCCAAAGGTTCATCTAAGCCCCGCCCCCCCAATGCAGAAGCCACAGCTACAGAATCTTGTTAAGGGTGGGCCTTGTATGTTTTCCAGGAGGAACCGCTGCCTTCGGGATGCACGGACGGCCAGTACAGAGGGACCCGCTACTTCCACTGCCAACCCAACAAAGCACTCTTCGTCAAGCTGCGCCACTGTCGTCCCGACTCGCGCTTCGGCTCTCTGCAGAATCTGGAGAACCCTGTTTTGCGTTGCAATCCCTTGGGTATGGCGTAGATCATTATAAATATGTTTATGTCCCATCTTTCCTCTAGGGAGGAGCATGCGATTATCCCTCTTCCCCATTTTATCCTCACAAAAACCTTGTAAGGTGGGTTAGGCTGAGAGGTGGTGACTGGCCGAAGGTCACCCAGTGAGTGGAGATTCGAACCCCAGTCTTCCTAGTACAGTTGTTGTTCATCACCTGTTCTCCCTTTCTCCCCATCCTCCCAAAGACTTCCGTGGGTACGCCAGCAGCAGAGTGGAAGAGGACACGCCACCGCCACCGCTAGGTGACCAGGGCATGGAGCATCTCTCAGGATGGAAGAAGGGGATCCAAGGCCACTGCAACTCCTGCTACCTGGATGCCACTCTCTTCTGGTAAGGTTGCAGCGGGGAGCTGATGTGATGCAGAGACCAAGAAATTTGCTTCCTAAGACTGGGGCAGATGGAAGCTCTGAACAGATCTTGGAGGAGGAGAGGGAAGGGAAATTCCTTGTGTAAACAGGATGACTGTTGGATATCACCCCACAAAAATTATTTCATGTAGATACAGGCATGTCCAACAGGCAGACCACAATCTACTGGTAGATCGCGGGGGTGTTGCAGGTAGATCACGGAATGAAGTTTAGTGATCACCTTTGGCCAACCCTCCCATAAAAAAAGCTCAACAACTCCTGGCAATGACAATGAGTAGATCACAGTCAGTCTTTTTATACTGTGAGTAGATCACAGTCTCTTGGGACTTGGACGTGCCAGAATATCCGCACATATTTTAGAAATCGCAAATCTGTCACTTGAGACCAAACAGGTGGATCAGCAAGTTGATTAAACATTTCCGTTCTGACAACCACAGTATTTGCAGCAGAGATGCCAACAGATCCAACAATTTTAGCAAGGAGGGATAACTTCTGCATAACTGGACATGTAAACATTGCATGATCTTATCTTAGAGGGTGGTAAAGAGCTTCAGCAAAGCTCTATAATTGCCAGCTTGGAAGCAATATCATTTCATTTTTGTTAGAGCAGCTGATGAAGGCAGAAGCTGAAATGTTTTGCCTCATAAAGAAAATTGAGTGAGGGTTTTTTTCTTGCTGAAATCACAGGAACATATATACTAACTTTAGGTAAAGGTAGAGGAGCCCTGGACGCTTGAGTCCAGTCAAAGGGTTGTGGCGCTCATCTGACTTTCAGGCCGAGGGAGCCGGCGTTTGTCCACAGACAGCTTTCCGGGTCATGTGGGCAGTATGACTATACCTCTTCTGGTGCAATGGGACACCGTGGCAGAAACCAGAGCACACGGAAATGCCGTTTCCCTTCCTGCCACAGTGGTACCCATTTATCTACTTGCACTGGCCTGCTTTTGAACTGCTAGGTAGGCAGGAGCTGGGACAGAGCAACGGGAGCTCACTCTATCACGGGGATTCGAACCACCGACCTTCTGATCGGTGAGCCCAAGAGGCTCAGTGGTTTAGACCCCAGCGCTACCCACATCCCCTTTACTAACTTTGTACACACAGAGAGGTAGGTAGGTAGGTAGATATAAAAGGCTGGTTCTGCCCTCTTTGGGGCTTACAAGACATACATATCTTCTTCTCCATTCCCATTCCCTGGCCTAAATGCTAGAAGCTGTTCCTAAGAGGTGGCAGGGACAGAATTCAGACATCTTAATAACCACACTTTCTCTTTTTCCCTCTTTCAGTATGTTCACTTTTACCTCAGTGCTGGATTCAATGCTGCTGCGCCCAGCAGACAAGAACGATGGTCCGTCTTACACTGAAACACGGGATCTGCTGAGAACGGAGATTGTCAACCCTTTGCGCAAGTAAGTTCGTGTCACCCTAGCCATGGCTAAAATGCCTCGGCTACTTCCTCCTCTTCCTTGGATCAGGCCTATGCCATCAGGAGCCGTATGTAATGGATAGGATAATATCATAATACGGCATAGATAATTGGATTTGGCTCTGTGATGACATCGCCAAGGGGAAGTGAAGTCAAAGTTACATTAAGATATATAAAATTTGATGGGCCTTGCAGAAAAAAACTCTTTGCTTCCCCACTTTCCCATACTTTGAGTCACTTCCCAAGAAATCCATTATATTTTCTGCTGGTGAACATGTAATGGAAAAAAAAAATAGAAAAGGGGGGGGAGTTCCAGAAGATTGTTTATCCATTTCTTTGTAAACCTTAAGAAATAAGTACAGGTAAGCGAAGCCTCTTTGGCCAAGCCTCTGAGCTACTCGGGTTTCTTCTGAGCCTTGTATTCCGTTAAAATGCTCCCATTTCAGTAGAATTCAGAGTGATTTTGCAGAAAATGTACTATTGCTTATAAGCATGTGTTACATACTGCTGCTGCTTTTCCCCACCGCCACTTTCTCTCTTTCAAAGTCTAACCTGGTAATGACACCACTGTTGTTATTGTTTTGTTTTTTTGCGGGGACAGGAATGGATATGTCTGTGCCACCAAAATTATGGCCTTGCGGAAGGTTCTGGAGACGGCTGGACATTCCTCTGGCTTCACCCATGAAGAAAAAGGTTTGATGGCAGCCTGTGCAGCGCTGTGGTGTGCTTGCGTGTTGGATAACTCTGTATAACGAATTTGGAAGGGAGATGGATTCTGTGAACCTCAGAGCATTGTTCCCCCATTCTTTGTGCATCAAACAATTGAGCCCTCAAAGTGCCACATTAAAATCCAGTTCTCAATTGCAGTATAAAACACGTTGCCAGAAAGGATGATGCTCTTAACTCTCAACTTGATAACTCAGGCAGCATGATTAGTTAGGTTTTTTTGCTTGTTTTTAAGAAATTGATGTGACGGGTAGGAAACTGATATGTTTGAATTAAAGGTGTTGCTGGTGGGGCTTGATTACTTCATGTCCTCTCCCCTCACAGACCCAGAGGAATTTCTCACCCTGCTCTTCCGAGTGTTGAAAATGGAGCCACTCTTCCAGATTCGGTGAGTTAGGCTTACCATTCATTTGTTACATGTGTGTATATCTTCTTATAGACATAAAAATGTAAGGTCGTTGTCATGCTGCAGCTCACATGGCTGTCAGTAAGTGGCCACTTCCAACTCCAGCATAAGCACCAACTGGCAGAAGCAGCAGAGGTGGCCAGTGGCCCAGGCATGACTGGAAGGTGGGGAGACACTTTGCACAGTGTTTTAGCTCCCCACCTCCTTTGAAAGGGAATTGTGGGTGAATTGTGAGGGGGTGGAGATTGGAGGAAAGGGTTGAGTGAACTATGAGTAGATAGGATAGGTGGCTCGCTTAGATGTTGATGTCTTCTCACCTTTATTTTATCCTCTTCCCATGAAGCTCTGCTGGTCAGGACCCCCACGGCTGCATTTTCTACCAGATATTTATTGAGGATCACCTGACCCGGGCAGTGCCCACGGTTCAGGAGCTTCTGGAGGGGTCTCTGGTCACTGGGGACCTCAAGTTCACAGAGGTGAGTTCAAGGACTGGAAAGATGGTTGGGATCAAGTTCCCCCCCACCATGCATGTCCTGCAAGAGACCATAAACAGGTTCCAAAAATGGAGGTCACCTGTGTTTAAGGAGACCTCACTTGTGTGGTGAATGTTATGGAAAGGGCCCTATCAATAACTCCCATCCATTCTTCCTCTTCTCCCATTCCCCGTGCTTCCTTACTCCCTGGCAGGCCCCCTCTTGCCTCATCCTGCAGATGCCGCGGAATGGGAAGAACTTCAAGGCCTTTCGCACCATACAGCCCAGCCTGGAACTTGACCTGACTGACCTTCTGGAAGACAGTAAGTGGTGGTGATTAGAGGCAGAAGTGAAGAGGGGAAAGGGTGGTGGTGGGATTTTTTTTTTGCAAGGGGGTTAAGAGTGTTGGGATACTGCCAGGGAGACAAAGTCCATCTGAGCCCCCAAGCCGGCTGCCGGACGACCCATCGACCTCCCGTAGACAGGCAGTATCAGCAAATAGCGACACGAAGCCTCAGAAATAGATTGCCACATTCTTAGGCTGGTGCACACTCTATCAGCAGAATTCACAGTTTATTCAGCGTTGGTCAGAACAAAGAAACCATGACCGCCTGCATCGGTATGCTCAGGCAACAAGAGGGAAACGAAAGCAACTGAAAACATAAACATCCTGTGAACAGGAAATACGCAGACTCTGTGACTCACAAAGCCTGCTCCCTTTTAAGGTGGAACAGAAATATCCCAACAAAGAGGGCTGTCTCAGAGGGGATGGTGCAGAAAGTATTTGAGAAAGAAAAGAGGAGTGGGAATGAAGATGGATTTGAGGAACCTGTACTTAAAAAAAAAAAAAATGGTGTGTCTCCATTCCCTCTGGAAGCTAAGCAACAATTTACAGAAAGGATGAGAAGCCATTCTTTAGTCCAAGGGACACATTCCATAGTGCGCAAGATCCTGGGTGCTGGTGGGTGAGTGTGAGGAAGGAAGGAAGGGTGTGTGTGTGTGTGTGTGTGTGTGTGTGTGAGAGAGAGAGAGAGAGAGAGAGAGAGAGAGAGAGAGAGAGAATAAATGAATAGACTGGTGGTTAAAAGACCAAAGAAGGTGTATTACTCCTGGAAAAGAAAGCCACTGCAGGGCTGGTGGAGAATAAAGCCACAGGCATTTGGCTTTTTGCCCCTGGGAGGTTACTCAAAGGAACATGGCCTTTGGGTTGGAAAAATGGGTTCCCAGCCCCTGAAATAAAGAGGTCTACTTTGGAGGGAGAAAACTGCAAGTGGACAGGAATGGAGAAGGAGGAAACACTACCAAAACAACAACAACCCCCTCACTATATTTCAGCCACTTTGAGCTCCTTGGAGAAAACACAAACTTCTGATAATTGAGTTCTAGAAATAAAGTTAGGTGTTTTATCTGTTTTATCATTTTATCTGTTAGGGAAAAAAGGCTTCTTAGTCAAACTTGCAGAACAGAAAGGTTTTTCCAAGAGTTCCATTCCTGGGGGTGGGGTGGGGGGAAGGCATTTTTGGAATGTGTGCAGTGGAAGTGCTTCTAGTTTACCATCGTTATAGTTGTTGTGCGTGTGTGTTTTTAGGCTATTTGCGTCTTTAACCCAAGACTTCCACTTCTTTGACTGACCCAAATGTGTCCAATCAACCCATTGCAGGCCCTCGGGAGTGCTGCATTTGCCAAGGGCTGGCTGTGACTGAGTGTCCGGATTGCTACCGGGACCACAGCTTTGGCGCTCACCACATCAAGCAGTTCTGCAAGCTTTGCAGTCAGCAGGTACCGTGGGGTTGGTCACTAGCTTATCAAAGCGGGATAGAATTTCATTGATTTCATGTTACCTGAGCGAAAATGAGTCATAGTGGGGAGTTGGAGATTGTAGGCTGTCTAGGCCAGTCACCTCAAACCTGGGAATCTTACCTTTAGCCCAAATATGTATTGGGTAGTTGAAGAATGTAATCCAGAATGTGGCAGCCAGACTGGTGATTGGGAGCGGCCACCGAGACCATATATCACCGGTCCTGAAAGACCTACATTGCTCCCAGTACGTTTCCCAGCACAATTCAAAGTGTTGGTGCTGACCTTTAAAGCCCTAAATGGCCTCGGCCCAGTATACCTGAAGGAGCGTCTCCACTCCCATCATTCTGCCCGGACACTGAGGTCCAGCGCTGAGGTCCTTCTGGCAGTTCACTCACTGCAAGAGGTGAGGTTACAGGGAGCCAAGCAGAGGGCCTTCTCCGTAGTGTCACCCGCCCTGTGGAATGCCCTCCCATCAGATGTCAAGGAAATAAACAACTATCTGACTTTTAGAAAACAACTGAAGGCAGCCCTTTTAAGGGAATTTTTCAATGACTGATGTTTGATTGGGCGGCTCCCAACCTAATATAAAAAACACAGAGTGGCTGGGGAAACCCAGCCATATGGGCGGGGTATAAGTAAATAAAATATTATTATTATTATTATTATTTATTAATTATCTTGGTATTGGGCAGCCAAGTGGATTAAGGATGAGTTTAATCTGTCAACATGAACCAGTGTGGTGTAGTGGTTAAGAGCAGTGAACTCGTAATCTGGGGAACCGGGTTCGCGTCTCCGCTCCTCCACATGCAGCTGCTGGGTGACCTTGGGCCTGTCACACTTCTCTGAAGTCTCTCAGCCCCACTCACCTCACAGAGTGTTTGTTGTGGGGGAGGAAGGGAAAGGAGAATGTTAGCCGCTTTGAGACTCCTTCGGGTAGTGATAAAGCGGGATATCAAATCCAAACTCTTCTTCTTCTTCTTCTTCTAAGCTCAACCTCCAACAAAATATTGCAGCGCACCCTTGCTTCCTAGCAGGAGTGTTCCTGTTTAGGGTCAGCCATGCTCTCCCTCCCAACAGGCCAGTGCGCCATTCAGCATGTGGCCGCTTCTTCTGAAAGAAGCTAAATTGCCTCTCTCTGCCACCCCTCTCTCTCCTCAGAAAACTTTCAAATGCTCCAGTCTTAAGGTATCACTTTAGCGTACTCAGCCCACTACATTAACGGTGTGATAAAAGAGAGCCAGCATAGAGGCAGGGTTAGACCTTGGAGTCTCTAATTTCAGTTATGCCATGTGCAATGCCAAAATTCAGTGACCCTCCACCTCTCAAGCTCCATCCTAAATAATAGTCATGGTGCCTGCCCTGTGGAACGCCCTCCCACCAGATGTCAGGGAAATAAACAACTATCTTGACTTTTAGAAGACATATGAAGGCAGCCCTGTTTAGGGAAGTTTTCAATGTTTAATGTTTTATCATGCTTTTAATATTCTGCTGCGAGCTGGCCAGAGTGGCTGGGGAAACCCAGCTAGATGGGTGGGGTATAAATATTATTATTATTATTTGTCCTGCTGGATTAGGCAAGTGACCCATCTAGTCTAGCTTCCTGTTCCTGCAGTGGCCAACCAGCTGCCTGTGGAACTGAGCACAAGAGCTCTCTCCATTCTTGCGGTTTCGGGGATCTCATATCCACACGTTCTGTGTGGAAAAGCACTTTATTTTGCCTGCCCTGAACCTTCCAACCTTCGCTGGATGTCTGAGTTTCTAGTACAGTGGTACCTCGGGTTACATACGCTTCAGGTTACAGACGCTTCAGGTTACAGACTCTGCTAACCCAGAAATAGAACCTCAGGTTAAGAACTTTGCTTCAGGATGAGAACAGAAATCGCACGGCGGCAGCAGGAGGCCCCATTAGCTAAAGTGGTGCTTCAGGTTAAGAACAGTTTCAGGTTAAGAACAGACCTCCAGAACGAATTAAGTTCTTAACCCGAGGTACCACTGCATTATGAGTGAGGGAGAAGACCTTCCCTCTTTTTTCTACCTCATTTCCTGCCCTCTGTAGGTCCACAAACACCGTGCCCGGCGCAGCCACCAACCTCGCCCGCTGCATCTCCCCGAGGAGCTTTCCCGCTTGGGCTCCTTGCCTGACTTCATCCCCCGCCAGACCATGCAGCTCTTCGGCGTCCTTTGCATCGAGACCAGCCACTACGTAGCGTTTACCCGCCATGGCCCAGATGTCCACCAGTGGCTCTTCTTTGACAGTATGGCTGACCGTGAGGGTGAGTGGCCGTATCCTGCCTGTTTGGAAGAACACCCAAAGCTACTTCCTGTCATAAACTAGGGAAAACGGATGTGGGTGGCACAGCGCTGTGATCTAAACCACTGAGCCTCTTGGGCCTACCGTTCAGAATAATAATAGTTATCGTTGTTATTGTTATTATTTATTTCTACCCCGCCCATCTGGCTGGGTTTCCCCAGCCACTGTGGGCGGCTTTCAACAGAACATTAAAAACAGAATAAAACTTCAAACAGAAGGTTGGCGGTTCGAATCCCTGTGACAGAGTTGCTCTGTCCCAGCTCCTGCCAACCTAGCACTTCGAAAGCATGCCAGTGCAAGTAGATAAATAGGTACCGCTATGGCGGGAAGGTAAACAGCGTTTCCGTGCGCTCTGGCTTCTGTCACGGTCCTCTGTGCGCCAGAAGCGGTTTAGTCCTGTTTGGCACATGACCCGGAAAGCTGTCTGTGGACAAACACCGGCTCCCTCAGCCTGAAAAGTGAGATGAGCACCGCAACCTCATAGTCTCCTTTGACTGGACTTAACCATCCAGCGGTCCTTTACCTTTACCTTGCATAAACTAGGAAGTGCTTTCCCCTAGCAGCAATCAGAATTCTAGCAACATACCTCTGGTGTTTATCTTCCATTTCTTGCCATTGCCAGTTTTCTCCTTGTGTTCTCAGCCACTTCAGACTTTACAATCAGTAGGTGAGGCCTTGTTGGTTCTGCCAAGATCAGGAGTTTCCCTTTCCAGAGCCTTTCCAGTGGTGGCTCCCCATTTGTAGGATGCCATCCATGGTGAGGTGCATCTGTCTCCCTCATTATAGACTTTGAGGAGAAAACTCAAAACATTCCTGTTTACCCAGGCATTTGATGGCTGAAAGATACAGCTCCTGACAACCCTGAAAAGACTGGTTGAGAAAATGTGTTTTAACTGTTTTTGAAGGGTTTTTATTCTTGATGTTCACCACCCCGGGCCCCTTTAGAAGGGTGGCATATAAACTGAATGAATTAATAGTTATTTTCCCCCATGTAGATACACTTTTGGGGGGGAGCCTTTTGCTCACGTTTTCTCCTTGTCTTCTTCCCCTCCTCCTAACCCTATTAATTTCCTTATTTTTCCAGGTGGGCTGAATGGCTTTAACATTCCCCAAGTCACGCCCTGCTCGGAAGTAGCGGACTATTTGGCAATGCCCCCTGAGGCGCTCCAAGGCCTGGATCCCAAATCCTTGCCCCCTTATGTCCGCCGGCTGCTTTGTGATGCCTACATGTGCTTCTACCACAGCCCTTCCCTTGGCCTGTACAAATAATACAGGGTGAAGAATGTGAGGTTCCAGGAGATGGAAATACAGAATTCTAGGATTCCCATGCCTGGACAGGTTATGCTGTAGATGTGGCTGGGAACCTGAGTCTCAAACCAGAGTTGTGCAGATTCCCAGCCCGCAACAAACAGTGTGGAAATGTGCGCTATAGCTTCACAGAGCCCACTTCCTGCTTCAGGAACATTCTCTGTCCTGATTGGCTTGCAGTAATCCCTACCTGGATTGGATGCGTTGCACACTGGTTTTTAGAGACAGGCCTATGCAAACTTCTTAATTTAGGTTGGGGTGGCGGTGTTTTCTCTCTTCCTTTTCAACCCAACGATTACATTTCCTCATGGGCAAATTTTCTGGGTCCACATGTCTGTTGGTTAGGCAAAAGTAGTTGGAGCACTTTTCTCATTCATTTTTTTTTTTTTTTTTGCCATGCCTTAGAGGTTGCTACACACACACGCACACTACTCATGTGAGAAGCAGCCTCGGAAATTCAGAAGTGCTTTCCAGACAGTAAGAAGCACATGAGGGAGTGAAACTGGGCCAATGAGGGTTATGGCTTGGGAGATGTAATGCAGCCTTAGAAAAAGACACGGCCTGGTGGGGGCATCTTGACGGCCATATAGCCCGGACCAGAGGACCGCATTCAGCCATTGGGCCTGAGTCCTGTCCCTTCTGATTTAGACAAGTCATCACTGGAGTCTTTACCCTCACTCCAGAGTATTGGTGGTAGCTACTCCACATGGACAGAAAAACTGCTTGTCATCCCTTCAGACCAGGAACAGGACACCTGTGGTCCGTCCAGATGTTGTTACTCTTAAGTCCCTTCATCCCCGGTCATGGACTTGCTGGAGCTGATGGGAGTTTGAGACCAGCAACATCTGGAGGGCCACAGGTTCCTCACAGCTGCTTGAAACATTCCACTGACAGAGGCACTTTGTGTGTCAGTGACTTCTGTTTATGTTACCTGTGGCCACCTCCGTGCTCTCCTCCTTCCTGCCCACTTTGAATAGTATGTATTCATTGATCCTAAATTACTGTATTGTGAAGGACACCCTCGTGCCACACAAACCTGTGTGAACCTTGCTGTCCTAGTTGGACGTTGACCAAGTCTTCCCGCTATCTGAAGTTCAGGTGAGAACTGACTGGAGGGCGTCTTTCACCTGTGGCACCTCATAATTAGAATTCCCTTTCCAAAGAAGCTTGCCTGGTACCACTTTTGTCCTCCCAGCACTAGGCTGAGGCAGAATTGTGCAGGTATTCCAGCATTTTGTGTAGCTGGGGTTTCAGGTTTCTGTGCATTTTTTATTGTCGTTGTGTAAAGGCCAACATTTTTGTACTGTACATTTGAATTTCAATGTATTTGTGTGCATTGCTTTCAAGGCACGCTAGCCTGAGAGCTTTTGCTGAAAGGGTGGTTTATAAGCTTTAAAATAAACACATAGCTGTCTCTGCCTTCTGAAGTGTTTCTATTATTTAATTGGCTGTGGCTGTTTCCTCATGAGTATTTAATAGAACTAGTGTGATATGCAACCAAAGAATGCGTCTTGCCAAATGCAAGGTGGTTGTTTTGTTTAAGATTCAGAAGCAATACGAAACACAAGTGGGTGAAAAGAGGATTTTATTCCTAAATAGCAAGCAATACATTTATATACATACCAGGACATGCAGTTCTATCTGTCACTTGGAAGCCCTCAAAGAAGTGGTGAAGTGACTCCCCCAGGTAGCATTGGATTGCATTGCCCTGCAGAAAAATCAGTCCGTGCACAAGCTTCTAAGTTTCTCTACTCAAACTATCTGATTTTTATAGATAGCCACCTCCTTTCAATGCCCTCCCTCCAGTAACAATTTCAGACATCAGAGAAGGTTCCCAGCATTGTTTTCCTAGACTGATTCAGGTAGCTGTGAGTGGGGCTTCAGCTATTCTCAACTGATTTTGACACCAGAGAAGGTTCTCACACCTTCAGAAACTTAGCAACTGCAAGGGAGGTGGAAGGAGCAGAGGCAGGAAGGGTAACCATGTTAGAATCACTACCTCCTCGATATACAATTGGTCTTCCGGTTGGATTTTCCCATACAGACTGCAGTCTGGGGTGTTGCTGATTGCTGCGACTTCTTCCTTCACCCAGTTTTCCATTCCCCAACTCACCCTTGCCTCTCAGTCATGCTCTGCAGGTTTTCATAGGTTGGAATTTCTTCCAAATTTCAAGCGGTATTTTGGTACAATGCTTGGTTTTAATTATGCCTTTGTCTAATTCTGAGCAATACGAAAATGCATTTGCTTAACTCTGTAGACTCTGTTCCAGTACAGTTGAACGATCTGGATGATACAATCATAATAAGTGTGATAACATTGTGGCATCATATTACAGTCGTACCTTGGATCTGGAAACGGCTCAATTGCCGAACGTTTTGGTTTCATTATTTATATAGCATGAATATTTAACACATGTATGTTTGAAGAGAGTTTATGCCCCCTAATGAACCGGGTTTTATCTTCTGCTATTTATGCATTACTATATCTAATCTATTTCCTAGAATTAAGCTACATATTTTAAAGCCCTGATTCAGGAGTGCTATATGATAGTACCACTGGATTTAGAAGGATCTTTATTTATTACTTTGGTGATTTTTGAAGCTTTTCCAAAACTTCTTTTGCAGCCATTTGGTAAGTTAAGCTTTTAAAACTTTTTTGGGGGGGGTTTTGGATTTTGGGTTTGGGTGTTTGGAATTCAAGGACTTGGTGTTGGGGAGGGGTTTGCAAGAATCTGGAAGCTTGTGTGTGTTTTTTCCTGCATTTTTCTGATTTTTTGTGACCATTGGAGCACTCTGCTGTTTTTTAAAAAAAATTCTGGATTTGAATTTCTGTGTGCTGGGTGGCTGGGGGAACAGTTGGGGAGGGGCTTGCAAGAATCTGGAAGCTTGTGTTTTTTTCCTGCATTTTTATGATTTTCTGTGACCATTGGGCAACTCTGCTGTTTTTTTTAAAAAAATCTGGGTTTGAATTTTGAAATGCTCTTTACAGTATGTGTGACTTTAAAGAGCACTTAATAAACTCTTGTTGTACCAAATTTGGCTTTGTTTGGACTTTTTTTGACCATAGGAACGCATTAATTGATTTCAATGCATTCCTATGGGATTTCGTGCTTCGCAAGACGAAAAATTCGCTAGATTTTTAAAAAAATCTGGGTTTGAATTTTGAAATGCTCTTTACAGTATGTGTGACTTTAAAGAGCACTTAATAAACTCTTGTTGTACCAAATTTGGCTTTGTTTGGACTTTTTTTTTTTTGACCATAGGAACGCATTAATTGATTTCAATGCATTCCTATGGGATTTCGTGCTTCGCAAGACGAAAAATTCGCTAGACGGAGAGATTGGTTGCATTATCATCAAATAAACGAAGTGTTTAAATTGGACAGTAAAATTGGCTTCCAGGTGGAAAAATCAAAATTAGAGACTGAACTGTTAGAATCCAGTACTAAGAATTTGTCAAAAATGTACAATTTGCTGCTGAAATGGAATACACAAGATGAAACGGTTAAATCAACTATGATTAAATGGGCTCAGGACATTGGTCATAATATTTTGTTCGCTGACTGGGAAAAGTTGTGGACCACCGGGATGAAATTCACGGCATGTAATGCCTTAAGAGAAAATATAATGAAAATGATTTATAGGTGGTACATAACCCCAGTCAAGCTTGCAAAGATCTACCACTTGCCTGACAATAAATGTTGGAAATGTAAGGAAAAGGAAGGCACATTTTTTCACCTCTGGTGGACGTGCCCGAAGATTAAGGCATTCTGGGAAATGATTTATAATGAACTGAAAAAGGTATTTAAATATACCTTCCCTAAGAAACCAGAGGCCTTTCTCTTGGGCATTGCCGGCCAAGGGGTGTTAAAGACAGATATAACTTTTTTTATGTATGCTACAACAGCAGCTAGAATACTCATTGCGAAGTACTGGAAGACACAGGATCTACCCACACTGGAAGAATGGCAGATGAAGGTGATGGACTACATGGGCTTGGCAGAAATGACGAGCAGAATCCGAAACCAGGGAAGAGAAGCGGCGGAAGAAGAATGGAAAAAGTTTAAGGACTATTTAAAGAAATATTACAAAATTAATGACAGTTAGAATGATGTTGGATTAAAGTAAATGGTTACTATTAGTAATGGCTAAGACAAGGAGAATAAGGATGATTAACTTAAATTTATAGTAAAATAAGGGAAGATTTGCTGAACAATTGATTAGAATTTGGAATACAGAAATGGGAGGCATGAGGAAGTCGAAGAAGAAAGGTTTAAGAAATTAGGACATGAAATGGTACTTGTTTCTTGTTCTGTTTTTGTTTTTTGTTTGTTTATGTATGTTTTGTTTGTATGATTATAAAAACTGTTTAATAAAAATATTTAAAAAAAAAAAATTCGCTAGACGAAAAAATTCGCGGAATGAATTAATTTCGTCTTGCGAGGCACCACTGTATATGAGATTGGAGTTTATCAGATTCAGATTAGGTTAGACATGAAATTTAATTTTCCATATTTTTTCATCATTCCTCAGATTTTTTTAAAAAATTCATTTGCAGCATCTTCAGATCTTGCAATCAACTTACCCTCATTGGTCTTTAATTTTTGGACCAAATTATTACGTTGTTTCTGTTTTAACAAATATGCTAAGAGTTAGCCAGCTTTGTTTCCTTGTGCAAAGGAGCACTGTCTTATGAATGGTTCTCTGAGTTACTGTGGAATGGATTTCTTGCATTTTGGAGAATTTAAGGAGAAGCCCTGCGGAAGGCAGTGACCACCTGGGTAAGTCAGGGATAATATTATAATACCGCACCGTCAACAGTCCAGTGTGTGAACACCTGAGCAGAGAATCAATACCCTCTCAATCCAGCAATTGTGATGTAATCGTCATGGCAAGTGACTGACAGACCCCTGGGACAACGGCAGGACTGATTAAGAAAGACACCAGTGCTAAACTTTGCAATTTAAAGTTTGGTGTTTTCTTTCATCACCCTGGCCACGGCCCCATGGACGTCCTTGTTACGCAAGGTGTAAATGACCGGGTTGAGCAGGGGGGTGACCACAATGTAAAAGAAAGCAATTTGCTTGTCCTGGTTGGGAGCGTTGGCTGAGGCTGGCTTCAAGTACATGAAGATGAGGGTGCCGTAGTACAAACTGACCACAGCTAAGTGGGAGGCACAGGTGGAGAAAGCCTTGCGCCAACCAGCCCTTGATCCCATTTGTAACACAGACGACAGGATGAGTCCATAGGAGGTTAAGACAACAGAGAGAGGACAGAGGAGGACCACCACAGAGGTCCAGAAAACAATGGTTTCTGTTACATAGGTGTTGTCGCATGCGAGCTTCAGCACCAATGGTAGCTCGCAGAAGAAGTGATTGACATGGTTGGGGCCACAGTAGGGATGTTGGAAGGTGCAGCCTATGTTCAGTGCTGCAATGAGGCAGCAAATGATCCAGGAAGCGGAAGCAAGCTGCCATCGGCGGCTCCTGTCCATGGCGATGGTATATAATAATGGATGGCAGATGGCCAGGAAGCGGTCATAGGCCATGACAGCCAGCAGGAAGCACTCGGTGCCGCCTAGCGTCATGGTGGTGTACATTTGGATTGCGCAACGAGTGTGGGAGATGGCTCCATTTCCGGAGAGCAGGTGAGCTAGCATTTGGGGCACGGTGCTGGTGGTGTAGCAGATCTCCAAGACGGAGAGGTGAGTCAGGAAGAAGTACATGGGCGTCTGGAGTCTAGGGTCAGCCTGCACAAGCATGATGATCACCAGGTTCCCCATAAGGGTAAGTGAATATACGAGGAGAATCATGAAGAAGAGGAGAAGCTGGGTTGTACGGTGACTGCTGAGTCCCACCAAGATGAACTCTCGGACAGAGGTTTGGTTTTCAGGTGTCATTCTGCTCTGCTTAGCTGCAGAGACAATGTGCCGCCGCTGGAGACAGTCTGATTTTCTTGGAGACAGCCTTAACAATGAAAAGTTACTCTTTGGTTCCTGAAAGGGCACAATGAATCCCAAAGCAATCTATGAAGATAAGAGAGAGAATTTGGTTCCTATAGAAGACTTCATTTTCCAGTGCTCCATTACTGCAAGTTAACATTTAGTGTCTTGAATTATGTCTATTAGTATCACTTTATAATTCTGGGGTGGGGTGTTAGGGGCGGGATATGATGGGTACCTTCTTGGGCACTCCGTTCTCACCTGTGGCTCCTAGAAGCTGTCATTCGATAGCAGCCACATCCCAGGAATGGCTTTGACTGGACAGCTAAACCAGGTGAGGAAATTAATGTTCATGGCTAACTTAGATTCATAAATTTCATTGGGTCTACTCTATGAGTATGACCAGTATTGGAAACAACCCTTTGTAATGGATTGCTTTGAAGTCATTACATCCTGCACCAGGTAAAGTAATCTTTAGTCAGCCCAATTCCCCACTCCACGTTTCCCATCTTTTGCCCGACCAAAGGTGGCAACCCTAGGTACCAGTCCAGGTTCCACCAGTCTGAAAGAATAAGAGCTAAACAAAAACAAAAACAAGATGAGCCCATTCCTCCACAACAGAGCTTTCCAAACTTTTCATGTTGGTGACACACTTTTTACACATGCATCATCTCACAACACAGTGATTCAGCTTTACTAGCAAAATGGAGGTTAACCTAACCCCATTCCAGCCCCAGGAGGTGGGTTTGCGCAAACACCTACACACTACAGCTGACACGCTAGCGTGTCATGACACAGTTTCGAAAGCACTGCTCCACAATCTTACTGTACTTCCCAATAGTAAACAAGCCACATTGTGAGATGCTTGCTTTGCATGGAGACAAACTCTATCACTGTTCTCCAGTCTTGGGCAGATGACCTTCTATGGCTTCTAACCTGTGGTCCCTTAAATGGGGATGTCACAGACTTCATACGTGCAAAAACTCTGTTCTTCCTCTGATCAGTGGTTTCCCCCAAGTAGTGATTTTTTTTTATTTGAGTGCTGGACACTCAAGGGCTACTGGATTCTCTGACTTCCTGCATAGTACACCATTCTGTCATAAACAAAGATAAAACTATACTTGCCAAAGCAGGGAAGAGCCATCATTCCGGTTCTCTGGTTCAACTGCTATGAAAAAAGCCCTAGTGCTACAGCATTTTCTCCTGACAACAATACCACTTCCAATCTGCAAAGCCTTTTAAGGCCACAGTCACTGCATGGTTTAATTGTCAGGTTTTTGCTCCCCAGATTCCCAAAGGTTTGTGGATATAGTAATAAAGGCAAGATAATAAAGGCTGTGGGTTTTATCACTCAAGGACTCTTCCAATCCCTTTGGGGCTTTCCTCTGCTTCATTAAGAGTTTGTTGTTTTGTTATGTTATTTGGGTATCCCAAGAGCAACAGGATTGTCACACCACAGAGGAAAAGAGTCGTTGAACTTTCAAACAAAAGATTGCTGGGATGAGGAGAATCCCGTGGCACATCTTCCCAAACACTACGCAGGCCTGCAAACACGGTTGATATGCCCCTTTAATATATAGAGCGTCCATTCAAATCTGGTCATTAAATTCTATCGCTTGCATGGCAGTCCTGTACATGTCTACTCTGAGTTACGTTTAATTGAGTGCAATGAGACTCATTCCTTTACCTCTTTTAAACTTTGCAGTAACCAAGTCTGACAGATCCACTCCACTTCAACATGGGGAGGAGTTGTGGTGGAACGTGTGGCCACCCACTCTCCTCTGGGGGCAGGGATGAAGTCCCGCATTGCCCGGGGATCCCGGCCACGTCAGCGGCCAGCCAGCCAATCTGCTGGCTGGTGGGGGCATGGCCAGGACCATTTAAGCTGAGGCACGAGCCAGGGGCTTCCTCTTGCCTCGCTTCCTCAATCTCCCTCGTTCCCTCCCTATTTTGCAGGTTTTAGTCATTGCCCTTGCTATGGACCTTGGTTGGTTGCTGTTGAGGGGCCTGGTAGGAATTTTTCCACTTGGCAAATTGGCACAAGCCATTTGGTTTTTGCCTACCTCATAGCAATCGTCACAAATTTGTTAGGGTGGCGGTTAGGCATTGTTTGACCATATAATGGGGGAGGGGAGGTGTGGCCATCACCTGCCCCTCCAAGCTTAAGGGTATTCCGTTAAAGAAATCCAGGGATGTGGATCTTGTCTAAAGCCTGGGGCGGGGCTACTGCCATGACACAACCCCGACAGGAACACCCAGGGGAGCTCGAGTTGGTATGCATCGACAGGGCTCCCCCTTCCAGTGGTTTACCCTTACTGGACTCTGTGCGCAATGGGCAGGAGTCAGATATAGTTGGGTCCAAACAATGCCTAAGCCAATACCGCTCACATTCTGTAATCACTCAATAAAGTTGTGGCCAAATTTTGCCCAATAACATTAACTTAATATCTGTGGGTTATTCTTCAAAGGAGGGGTGGTTTCGGGGTCTCGACACGCAACACCTGGAGAGCCACCTGCCCATGGTGCAAAGTGGGAACAAATTGCAAATGAAGACAATGCATTGATGTGTGGAATCAAGTATAAATTGAAATCGCTATTGGTTTTGCAGGCTGGGACTCAGTGCATATGTGTACTGTGTGTGGGAGGAGGGCTCCCCCCCCCAAGGAACTGGGGCACCAACTATCGGGGGTGGAAGGGGCTTCAGCCCCCTCAATATATTTGAGCAAGGGGCAAGTCCCCCTAATACTGAGGGGTGGCATCCCGCCTGCTGCCCAGCAAGTAGTGGTTGCATGCTGGGATGTGTGGAGGGTGAAGAGAACCCTGGTGGGTGGAGATGCATTCCTTATTGGGCAACCTTTTGTGTGTGTGTGTGTGTGTGTGTGTGTGTTAAGATTTTTTTTAAAAAAAAGATGTTTAAAATGAGTATATCAAAAAAGTTCAAAGCATTTCTGTCAGGGATTAAAGGAGCAGAAGTCTCCCCATAAATATTAAACAACAGCTAGGCTTCTCTACGTACAGAAATGGAAGGAAGAAGAAGTTCCAACAAAAGAAGAATAAGAATAAAAAATAAGTAAGATGCAGTAATGGACTATCCAGAACCAGCAAAATTAACAGCAAAATTAGTCGTGTTTTATGGAAGAACGGATGCCTTTTTTTAGACTATTTAAATAAATATTGCAGTATGATGAACTGGAGAGCAGGATTTGAGCTATGAGCAGCAGAAATAATTAGATTATAATATTGTGGTTATGATTTGATAGATGGGGTGCAGAAGAAGGGGAGAAACAGCAAGGGGTGGGAAGTCGAAAAAATAAGAGAAAATATGAAGTTGTGTTTTGACTGTATATGTTTTTTCTTTTAAATAGAAAATTTGCATTTTTTTAATGTCACATTGAATTCTAGTACAGCTCAATCCAAGAAAAACAACAACTGACAGACGAATAATGAGTACAGGGTTATATATATATATATTTATATATTACGATATGTGTTGGTATAATACAGTTGTGGCTGAATGGTAGAAATTAGCTTGAGGACTGATGAAATCCAATCTCATCTGAACAGGAATAGAGCACTCAATGCATTTCCAAAATAAGCACTAATGTTTAATTTCAACACCTTAAAAACACATTAGATCTTGGTCTTTTTCTAAACTAAAAAATGTTAACACCAAGCTAGCTACGTAACTGGAAAGGTTTGGATAGAGAATGCTCTCCCTAGGCTTTCATACAGTGAAGAGATCATTAAGCCTACAACAATACATATGGCTAAAATCCACGCTGAATGTCAAACTAATAACTTGTTCTAGGGAACTGTGTTCTAGAAGTTACTCTTTTGCATGAAAGCAAGCAACAAGGTATAATCTTATGCAAAAATGTTTCTCAAATCGTTTTAAATTGAGCTGAAAACTATAGGTATGTCATCATTATGAAAAAAAAGTCTAAATACCGTATTTTTTGGTGTATTAGACAAGGTTTTTTGACTCAAAAATCATGTCAAAAAATGGAGGTTATCCTAAACATGGATAGTGCCATGGTGGGGTGTAGCACAGAGGATGAACAGAACCCATCATGCTAGCCCAGACCTAGCACTGAGTGAGGGAAGGGCACGAAGCGTTCACAGAGTCCACTGCTCCAGCCCAGCCCTCGCCACCAGAGTCACGTGGATCCACACTGGATGTCTGCCCGCCCACACTGTGGGGAGCCTGGCCAGGCAAATCAGCCCTTGGCAGGTGACTAGTGGGTAGGCGTGACCTTTCCAGACCTGGTAAAAGGACAAGGCATGCTGCCACTCTATGTCTTTTCCATCTTCCTTTTGTCCTTTGAACTGCTGGACTGCTAGCCTGCAGTCACTAGGTAAATCTCCCTCATGGGGTAAAACTGTTTTTATACTTTTGTAACTTTAAGCCTAAAGCCCGCCTTCAGGGATCACACTGTGCTCTGCCTGATCGTGAGCAAGCTTTCTTTTTATTGCTTATGAATAAAGACACTGTCGTCTTCATTCTTTTAGGAGGAATTCAAGGGGGTCTTACCGCAGGACGCGGGTGGCGCTGTGGGTTAAACCACAGAGCCTAGGACTTGCCGATCAGAAGGTCGGCGGTTTGAATCCCCATGATGGGGTGAGCTCCTGTTGCTCGGTCCCTGCTCCTGCCAACCTAGAAGTTTGAAAGCACATCAAAGTGCAAGTAGATAAATAGGTACCACTCCGGCGGGAAGGTAAACGGCGTTTCCGTGCGCTTCTCTGGTTCGCCAGAAGCGGCTTAGTCATGCTGGCCACATGACCCGGAAGCTGTACGCCGGCTCCCTCGGCCAATAAAGTGAGATGAGCGCCGCAACCCCAGAGTTGGCCACGACTGGACCTAATGGTCAAGGGTCCCTTTACCTTTACCTTACCAGGAAAATGTTCAAACACCTTTCAATCTGGACAAGCCAGATTGAATTGCATATTGTCTTAAGAAACTCACATGAGTTTGCAACTAGTTTTCTGCTGTGTAAAGAGGAACGCACTCTGCTAAGTAAAGGAACTTGCTAGCGCAAGTTAGGAAGGATATTAATAATATATCCTATCCTGCCACCCTGAATATTCCCACAGCCCACACATGATGTTTTGAAGATACAAATAGGGCTTGTGGTTTGCTTCTGTGAGAACGAAAGAGTAAGGGATACTGCTCAAAACCTAAGACCTCTGACTAGGTTTCAGGGCTGAGCGGAGACTTGATACGCAAATACGCACATTAGGCCTTCTGGCACAGCATTCATTAAGGGGAACTGGCAGAAACTGGGCAACACCCAGACTAATAACACAAGACGTTAGCATCTTATTCCAAGCCCCTTCTGCGCAGGACTTTCGCTGCTGCTGCATGGATATCCTTGTTGCGCAGGGTGTAGATGATTGGGTTGAGAAGAGGGGTGACCACGATGTAAAAGACAGCGAGTTTCTTGTCGCTGTCGGGGTCTGTGACTGACGGGGGTTTCACATACGCAGCAATGACCGTGCTGTAAAACAGGGTGACGACCGCCAAGTGGGACACACACGTGGAGAGGGCCTTGCGCAGTCCAGTGGTTGAGTGCATCTTCAGCACAGAGAACAAAATGAGCCCGTAGGAAGCCAGAATGACAGCCAGAGAGGTCAGGATCACCACCGCAGACGTTCCAAAAACAATCATCTCTGTGGAATGGATGTCGGTGCATGCCAGCTTCATCACGATCGGCAGCTCACAGATGAAATGGTTGATGCGGTTGGGTCCGCAATACGGGAGGCGGAGGGCGCAGATGACGTTTGTTGTAGAGACAATGATGCCACCAGCCCAGGAGGCTGAGGCCAGCTGCACCTGGCGCCACCTGCCCATGAGGATGGTATATAGCAGCGGGTGGGAGATAGCCAAGTAGCGGTCGTAAGCCATGACACCCAGGAGAATGCACTCGGTGCCGCCCATGCACGCAATGGCATGCATCTGGACCACACAGCGTGTGAAAGAGATGGTCCCATTCTGGCTCAGGAGGTTTGCCAGCATTGGGGGCAACGTGCAGGTGATGTGGCAGATCTCCAGGCAGGAGAGGTTGGCTAGGAAGAAGTACATGGGCGTGTGGAGCCTCAAGTCGGTCCACACCAGCGAGATGATCACCAAGTTCCCCATAAGAGTGAGGGAGTAGATGATGAGGATGATCACAAAGAGCAGAATCTGCGTCTTTCGGTGATTGGTGAGTCCAATCAAGACGATCTCAGTGACCGAGGTGATGTTTTCCATCCCTGCATTGGCCTCCTACTGGCAGGAAAACGACAACTCATTTTAGCAATAGGGAAGGGGAAGGAGAAGGGGAAGGGGAAGGGGAAAGGGAAGGGGAAGCGGAAGGGGAAGGGGAAGCGGAAGCGGAAGCGGAAGCGGAAGCGGAAGCAAAGCAAAGCAAAGCAAAGCAAAGCAAAGCAGCAGTGAGAGACTGCAACATTCTTTGGGAACTGAGACGTCTGAGATTGCTGGAACAGAAAGATTTATATCCAGCGCTTTAAAAAAAAAAAAATCATTGCAAAGTATTGTAAGACACAAGAATTACCCACCTTGGAAGAATGGCAGATGCAAGTAATCGACTATATGGAAATGGCTGAGATGACTGGCAGAATCCGAGACCAGGGAGAAGAGTTGGTGGAAGAAGATTGGAGGAAATTTAAAACTTATTTACAGAAGTATTGTAAAATGTATGAATGCTGATGACATTGAATTAAAATGAAGGGGTTCTAGTAATAAGAGATAAAAATTTGAAATTTGGGAGGTAAAATAAATAAGGATAAAGTAGTAGGATACGAATTTGCTGAACTAATTGTTAAAAAGGGATATAAAAAAGGGAGGCGTGAGGAAGTCAGGAAAATAAGTTAATTGAAGATGAATAATTGGAAAAGAGTGATTTGTGTTTTTCTTATTCTACTTTTTGAGTGTTGATTGTCTTTTTTTGTTTTCTTGTTAAATGTTTGTATTTTATGTATCGTGAAAGTTTGTATTGTTGTGTTTTATATTTTCTTTGTGTTTTTATTGTTTTACTTTTCTATTGTTAAACTTAATAAAATATTATTTATAAAAATTAAAAAAAATAAAAAAAAATTAAAAGGTGCCGGTACCCACCAAGAAAGAGGAAGGTGGGTGGCACTGTGGTCTAAATGAGGTGAGCTCCCGTTTCTCAGTCCCAGCTCCTGCCAACCTAGCAGTTCGAAAGCACGCCAAAGTGCAAGTAGATAAATAGGTACCACTACGGCAGGAAGGTAAACGGCATTTCTGTGCGCTGCTCTGGTTTCACCAGAAGCAGCTTAGTCATGCTGGCCACATGACCCAGAAAAACTGTCTGCGGACAAACATCGGCTTCCTCGGAAAGTAAAGCGCCACAGCCCCAGAGTTGTCCACAACTGGACTTAATAGTCAGGGGTCCCTTTACCTTTTTACTCACCATGAAAATATTACAGTAAGTGCACTTTTAACATTTTGAGGGGAGGAAGGTGCCAGTACTGTGCACCCCAAGTATACCACCAGTAAAAACACTGTTTATATTATCTATAGATCCAGTGCTTTTGGGGGGGGGGACAGGGGTATGCATACTTCTAAACATTTTGAGAATCTTTGTACTTTTCTCCATTTACCGTATTTATTTTTCCTGATTTCAACTATAAAATGGTGATTTTCTTGAGTCAAAATGAGAGTACCCCTAAAAAAGCACTATGTCTATCGCTATCTCTGTCACTAAAGCCCCACATATTTTGAACAGTTTTCCTTTCTCAGGGACACTCATGAACATCAAATTTCAATAAGCTAAAGATCAGTCTGGTAAATTCTATCAGTATTTCTATATGGATGTTTAGTATTATTTTATATAAACTACTTAAGAATGTGTGTGTGTGTGTGCCATATACTTTAATTAAGTGACATTAAATAAATTTAATATGTGGTATCTGTATGTTACTGCAACTTTTTCCAGCATCTCCTCACTCCCTAGCAGTTAATCCCAGCTAGCTCACAGGTTAATGCTCATTTAATTTATACGCAGAATACATCATGTGAAAGGCTGGGCTGGATGAATCCCAAGCTGGAATTAAGATTGCTGGAAGAAATATCAACAACCTCAGATATGCAGATGACACAACCTTGATGGCAGAAAGTGAGGAGGAATTAAAGAACCTTTTAATGAGGGTGAAAGAGGAGAGCGCAAAATATGGTCTGAAGCTCAACATCAAAAAAATGAAGATCATGGCAACTGGTCCCATCACCTCCTGGCAAATAGAAGGGGAAGAAATGGAGGCAGTGAGAGATTTTACTTTCTTGGGCTCCATGATCACTGCAGATGGTGACAGCAGCCACGAAATTAAAAGACGCCTGCTTCTTGGGAGAAGGGCAATGACAGGCCTAGACAGCATCTTGAGAAGTAGAGACGTCACCTTGCCAATAAAGGTCCGTATAGTTAAAGCCATGGTTTTCCCAGTAGTGATGTATGGAAGTGAGAGCTGGACCATAAAGAAGGCTGGTCGCCGAAGAATTGATGCTTTTGAATTTTGGTGCTGGAGGAGACTCTTGAGAGTCCCATGGACTGCAAGAAGATCAAACGCATCCATTCTTAAGGAAATCAGCCCTGAGTGCTCACTGGAAGGACAGATTGTGAAGCTGAGGCTCCAGTACTTTGGCCACCTCATGAGAAGAGAAGACTCCCTGGAGAAGACACTGATGCTGGGAAAGATGGAGGGCACAAGGAGAAGGGGGCGACAGAGGACGAGATGGTTGGATAGTGTTTTCGAGGTTACCAGCATGAGTTTGACCAAACTGCGGGAGGCAGTGGAAGACAGAGGTGCCTGGTGTGCTCTGGTCCATGGGGTCACGAAGAGTCGGACACAACTAAACGACTAAACAACAACAACAACAAAGCTCACAGGTTGCCCGTTGAGCAGTTTTTACAACCTGCTAAGTCAAGAAGTTAAAGCTGCCCTGCATTGTACCATGTCAGATGGTTATGTGCAAGACAAATGATTTTCCTTTTTAAAAAAAGACATTTTTTGCACATTATAAAATATTGCCAAGACTACTGGGAGGACCATGAGGAAGGGTCCTGCAATCACAAAGATGAAGAAAGCTCCAGTGAACTCCTAGGCACTTAGAGACTTCCCCCCCTTTCTTTCCATAGGATTGGTTCCTTCCCGCTTTTCTGTCCTCCGTTCTCTGGGATTGGGGCAACTCTAAACCCATACAAATTCTAATACCCAATCTATAAATTGAATTGAAATGGGTGAACTTTCTTTGAGCAAAAGGCCCACAGTATTAGCAACTTAAACAAGAGGCATAGTAATTAATTAATTTCTGCTAAAACAACGAGATGTGCTCTTCTATTCCTCTGGTATGTCTGGACCAAGACGTTTTGCTGCCTAAGGCAAAGAACATGATGGTGTCTCTTTTCTGCCATGTACTGAAATCAACTAGACCAGTGGTTGAATCTGATTTTGACATTAGTGATGGGACAGAAATGCAAGGAGGCACAAGACACACAGCTGTTCTCCAGCACCTCACCACTGTTGCTTGCTCCCCAGCATCTGTGGCCCATTGTCACTCCGCCTAATGATAGGGATGGACCTCCCTCCCTCCCACCCATGCACACCAATCTCAATTCCAAATGGCTGAACAGGAATTTACCTTCATGCTTCTCTCTGATCTTCCTCCTCAAGAAAGTGGGCTCCACTTCACTTTCTAAGCCAGGATACTGAACAGTAAAGCTGATTGTCAAACTACCAGTAACTATGCGGTGAGACCTGTGCCATTTTTTCTGCCCAAACGGGCACCAATGATGGAGGTCAGTGATCTCTGTGCTGCTTCCAAAAGATGGCTTGTGTCACGATCTTGGCAGCCTTGTGCCTAGTGGTTTCTTCCTTCAGCACAGAAGTGTGAAGTATCTGCAGCTTCCTACTGAAGACCCATTGGAATTAATTATGGAGATGGGCTGCAGGCTGTTTTTATTTTCTCTCTGACCTTCGTATTGTATGAAGGTTTAGGATCCAGTCAGATAATGAAAGGCAGGGGACCTATGCCATGGGGACTGCTCCAACCCCCTTTGGTGCTTCCCTTTGCATCATTATCAACCTGCTATTGTTGTTGCCTCTTGTCTCAGGGGAGTCAATGAACACAAAAGGAAGGGGAGAGCGAGAGGAAGCGGGGGTTGCCAGAGCTCTCTTCATCCTGAGCTGCCCAGAGGCAAGGTGCACCCCAGGGTGCTGTACTAGAGGGGAAATATATGGGGATACACCTTTGGGGCTTTCTTTTTTCAGAGCAGGAAGGATGATGCATTCAGAGGCATACCGAACCTGATAACTTCCACCAACCCTAAGCAGCATGGTCATAGAATCATAGAATCATAGAATCGTAGAGTTGGAAGAGACCACAAGGGCCATCGAGTCCAACCCCCTGCCAAGCGGGAAACACCGTCAGAGCCCTCCTGACATATGGTTGTCAAGCCTCTGCTTAAAGACCTCCAAAGAAGGAGACTCCACCACACTCCTTGGCAGCAAATTCCACTGTCGAACAGCTCTTACTGTCAGGAAGTTCTTCCTAATGTTCCTAATGGTCATTAAGTCAGGGGTCATGGAAGTTGTAGTCCAACATCATGTACAGGGAATAAAATTGGTTACCGTATGAAATAGGAATTTCAATCAACGTGCATCTGTTGATCAAAGGAATTTTCCCCCAAACCATAACACAAACTGATTTTTTCTTCTTTCAATTCCTAGTTTTATTATCAACAAACATAAAGAAATCTATAAGCTCCAAAATCGTTAACACAATAAAAAAATTTCCTAAACCAGGCAGGCCCCATAAGAGATGCATTTTAAATAAAAGAACACATTCTACTCATGTAAAACATGCTGATTCCCGAACCGTCTGTAGTCTGGATTTAGGAGGTGATTGGGCTGGATCCGGCCCCCGGACCTTTGTTTGCCTACCCATGTTCTAAAGTGTACAGTGGTACCTTGGGTTACAGATGCTTTAGGTTACAGACCCACCACCAGTGCCATGTGGATCCACACTGGATGTGTGCCCACCCGCACTGCAGGGAGCTTGGCCAGTCAAATCAGCCCTTGGCAGGTGAATCCCCTTGACGCTTGCCAGGCAGCCATTCAGCGAAGAGGCCAGGGATGCGGTGGCAAGGCAAAGCTGGGATCTGGGGCCCAGAGATGCCCAGTGGTAGGCAGGGCAGGATGGGGATCCCTGCGTTGGGGTGTCTGGTTCACTCCCCCTCAAAATCATGCACCTCCCCCCCTCCACTATTCCTCTGTATTGAGTCAAGCCATTAGTCCACTAAGATCAGTATTGCTGATGATGTATTGCCGTTGGCGCTTTAGGGATTCGGGCAGGAGTCCTTCCTAATGCAACCTGGAGATGCCAGGGTTTGAACCTGGGGCTTTTGGAATGAATAGCACATGCTCTGCCACTGAGCTATGACCCTGATACCCTGTATGCCCCCACACAACCTTTTGAAGATACAAATAAGGCTTGTGATTTGCTTCTGTGGGAACAAAAGAGTAAGGGAGACTGCTCAAAACCTAAGTCTTCTGACTAGGCTTCAGGGCTGAGCGGAGACTTGATATGCAAATACAAAGCACATTAGCCTTTCTGGCCCAGCATTCATTAAGGGGAACTGGCAGAAACTGGACAACACCTGGACTAATGACACGAGATGTCAGCATCTTATTCCAAGCCCCTTCTGCGCAGGACTTTCGCTGCTGCTGCATGGATATCCTTGTTGCGCAGGGTGTAGATGATTGGGTTGAGAAGAGGGGTGACCACGATGTAAAAGACAGCGAGTTTCTTGTCGCTGTCGGGGTCTGTGACTGACGGGGGTTTCACGTACGCGGCAATTATCGTGCTGTAAAACAGGGTGACGACCGCCAGGTGGGACACACACGTGGAGAGGGCCTTGCGCAGTCCAGTGGTTGAGTGCATCTTCAGCACAGAGAACAAAATGAGCCCGTAGGAAGCCAGAATGACAGCCAGAGAGGTCAGGATCACCACCGCAGACGTTCCAAAAACAATCATCTCTGTGGAATGGATGTCGGCGCATGCCAGCTTCAACACAATCGGCAGCTCACAGATGAAATGGTTGATGCGGTTGGGGCCGCAATACGGGAGGCGGAGGCCGCAGATGATGTTTGTTGTAGAGACAATGATGCCACCAGCCCAGGAGGCTGAGGCCAGCTGCACCTGGCGCCACCTGCCCATGAGGATGGTATATAGCAGCGGGTGGGAGATAGCCAAGTAGCGGTCATAAGCCATGACACCCAGGAGAATGCATTCGGTGCCACCCAGGCACCCAATGGCATGCATCTGGATCACACAGCATGTGAAAGAGATGGTCCCATTCTGGCTCATGAGATTTGCCAGCATCGGGGGCAAAGTGCAGGTGATGTGGCAGATCTCCAGGCAGGAGAGGTTGGTGAGGAAAAAGTACATGGGTGTGTGGAGCCTCAAGTCGGTCCACACCAGCGAGATGATCACCAAGTTCCCCATAAGAGTGAGGGAGTAGATGATGAGGATGATCACAAAGAGCAGAATCTGCGTCTTTCGGTGGTTAGTGAGTCCAATCAAGACGATCTCAGTGACCGAGGTTATGTTTTCCTTCCCCATGTTGGTCTCCTACTGGCAGAAAAAAATGGCAGGGAAAGCAGTGACAATGAGAAACTGTAGCATTCTTTGGGAACTGAGAGGGGTGAGGTTGCTAGAACACTGAGATTTATATCCAGAGCTTAAAAAAATTAAAAAGGTGCCGGTACTCACCATGAAGATATTACAGTAGGTACACTTTTAACATGGGGGGAGGGAAGGTACCAGTAATGTGTACCCCATGTGTACCCCCAGAAAAAGCACTATTTATATCTATCTGTATAATGGTACCTTGGATTAAGAACTTAATTTGTTCTGGAAGTCCGTTCTTAACCTGAAACTGTTCTTAACCTGAAGCACCGCTTTAGCTTATGGGGCCTCCCACTGCTGCCACGCTGCCGGAGCACGATTTCTGTTCTTATCCTGAAGCAAAGTTCTTAACCTGAGGTACTATTTCTGGATTAGCGGAGTCTGTAACCTGAAGCATCTGTAACCTGAAGTGTATGTAACCCGAGGTACCATTGTATGTCTATATGTCACTAAGGCCCAACATATTTTGAACAATTAGCCTTTCCCCGGGACCAGAGGCACAGCAAGGTTAGGTGGTACCCGGTGTGGAATTTTTTTGTCCCCCCCCCCGAAATTGAAATCTGTCAAAGAGAGCCACCCCCCCCCAATGAAAACCGGGCAGGCGATGCTGTTACTGGTCCTGATCCCACTTTGCTCCTTCTCGCCTCCCTCCTCTTCCCCCAACCATCTCTCTCTCTCTCTCTCTCTCTCCCCTCAAACCAGTTGGGCTACAGAAATCACCTGGGCACCCCTTTCCCCCCCTCAAACCAGTGTGCCTTGGTCCTTAAATGAAAGGCGGCATCTGGCTGTCCACTGAAGGAGAGAACTTGTTCAGAGAACACCGCCCTGTGACTCCAGTCTCAGTCTCCCACTCAGCCGCAGGAGGCAAAGGCTGTACGCATCATGGTCGTGCCCACTGACTTGAGAGAATGTTCTTTCTCCTTTAACTGGCAAGATTCTCTCTTACGAAGATGAAACCAAAAGGAGAAGACTGATCTTTCCCTCACTCTCCGTAGATCAGAAAAAAGGTTCTTGCTCTTGCATATATGGAAAATTTCAAAGTCAGGATGATAATAACCTGGGATCAGCAGTAGTCTGACCATGTAAGAACTCGGGCATCTGCATGATTTTTTTTCCAGGAGAGATGCAGCAAAGTACAAAATGTGGTGGCGAGGCCTGGCACCATGTCTGTTAAGCTGAATATTGACTGCCTTTGAGAAACTAATGGATCATATTTCTCCAACTCTGTTATTTCTTGATGGGCAGACCTACTGATCAGTGAAATGCAGACTTGCTGTTTGACAATATTTTTCCACTGCAGCTGAAACCTTCAGTTCTTTCCCTGGCTCCCCTTCCCCTGCCCACCCTGAATTTATTGCACTGCTGCTCCAAGCAACCTCACAGTCCCCTTGCATTTCCCCTTTTAAAAACAGAAGAAAACGTGGAGGACACTGCCCCCCTTCCTCCACCACTGTTCAGGACTCTTGAACATCAAATTTCAATCAGCTAAATATCAGTCTGGTAAATTGTATACGTATTTCTATCGGAATGTTTAGTATTATTTTATATAAACTATTTAAGAACTTTTATATATGAAAAAGTGACAAATTCTTTAATTAAGTGTACTGCCATGTACTGAAATCAACTAGACCAGTGGTTGAATCTGATTTTGACATTAGTGATGGGACAGCAATGCAAGGGGGCACAAGACACACAGCTGTTCTCCAGCACCTCACCAATGTTGCTTGCTCCCCAGCATCTGCGGCCCATTGTCACTACGCCTAATGATAGGGATGGACCTCCCTCCCTCCCTCCCTCCCTCCCATGCACACCAATCTCAATTCCAAATGGCTGAACAGGACTTTACCTTCATGCTTCGCTTCACTTTCCAAAGCAGGATACTGAACAGTAAAGCTGATTGTCAAACTACCAGTAACTATGCAGTGAGACCTGTGCCATTTTTTCTGCCCAAACGTGCACCAATGATGGAGGTCAGTGATCTCTGTGCTGCTTCCAAAAGATGGCTTGTGTCAGGATCTTGGCAGCCTTGTGCCTAGTGGTTTCTTCCTTCAGCACAGAAGTGTGAAGTATCTTCAGCTTCCTACTGAAAACCCATTGGAATTAGTTATGGAGATGGGCTGCAGGCTGTTTTTATTTTCTCTCTGACCTTCTTATTGTATGAAGGTTTAGGATCCAGTAAGATAATGAAAGGCAGGGGACCTATGCCACGGGGACTGCTCCAACCCCCTTTGGTGCTTCCCTTTGCATCATTATCAACCTGCTATTGTTGTTGCCTCTTGTCTCGGGGGAGTCAATGAACACAAAAGCAAGGGGAGAGCGAGAGGAAGCAGGGGTTGCCAGAGCTCTCTTCATCCTGAGCTGCCCAGAGGCAAGGTGCACCCCAGGGTGTTGTACTAGGGGGGAAATATATGGGGATACACCTTTGGGGCTTTCTTTTTTCAGAGCAGGAAGGATGATGCATTCAGAGGCATACCGAATCTGATAACTTCCACCAACCCTAAGCAGCATGGTCATAGAATCATAGAATCATAGAGTTGGAAGAGACCACAAGGGCCATCGAGTCCAACCCCCTGCCAAGCAGGAAACACCATCAGAGCACTCCTGACATATGGTTGTCAAGCCTCTGCTTAAAGACCTCCAAAGAAGGAGACTCCACCACACTCCTTGGCAGCAAATTCCGCTGTCAAACAGCTCTTACTGTCAGGAAGTTCTTCCTAATGTTCCTAATGGTCATTAAGTCAGGGGTCATGGAAGTTGTAGTCCAACATCATGTACAGGGAATAAAATTGGTTACCGTATGAAATAGGAATTTCAATCAACGTGCATCTGTTGATCAAAGGAATTTCGCCCCAAACCATAACACAAACTGATTTTTTTCTTATTTCAATTCCTAGTTTTATTATTAACAAACATATAAAACCAGAAGCTCTAAGGTCATTAACACAATTTAAAAATTTCTTAAACCAAAGGGGTAGAGAGAGAACATGATTGATTTCTAAAGCAGGTGTCAGCAAACTTCTTCAGCACTGTCCCTCAGACCTTGTGGGGGGCTGGACTATAATTTTTTTTGGGGGTGGGGAAATGAACAAATTCCTATGCCCCACAATGAAAGCACACATACTACTCATATAAAAACACCAGGCAGGCTCCACAAGAGATGCATTTTAAATAAAAGGACACATTCTACTCATGTAAAAACACACTGATTCCTGAACCATCCATGGGCTGGATTTAGATGGTGATTGGGCCGCATCTGGCCCCCGTGCCTTAGTTTGCCTACCCATGTTCTAAAATGTACACTTTATTGCTGAGTGGCAATTTAGAGATTTATGGAACCTCTTAAAAAGATATAGGAACGAGATATTGGCACACAGATTTTTCCCAAGGATTGGAATAAAATCTTGGAAACTTGACCCTTACAATCTGCTTCCAGTTTTCTTAGGGAAAACACTCATAAATGATAGAAATGGAATTTTAAAAGAGAAACATAAAGTAAATAGCAACTTAATTCATAAAATACAAGAAGTTGAAACTCAGCATCAGCACACTCAAATGGGGCTCTACAAATTAACTGATTTTTAAAGAAAATAATCACAAACTTCTTACTATTTCAGAAATTAACTTTATATTGAGTGACATAGCCTGTAGCTGGCTATAGATATACCAGGTCATGCATGTTCTAAACCAAACAAGTATATGAGCTCAGGCACTATGTAACCTAAATAGTTTTGAACAACTTCTTGAAAGGTCCAAGCCTCTAGGTAAGGACGTTATTTCTCAAATATACAAAATTCTCACACAATGGGCTCCTCCTCTCCTCGTCACAACACAATTAAAGTGGAGGAAAGTTTTGGAGAGGAAATAGTTGAACAACTTTGGGATCAAATTTGAAATAGTTTGCTGTTTGGTTCAGCCTCAGTGAAGACCTGAGAAAGTGTTTTAAAAATAGGACGGCTTTAATTGTCTGCCTACTTTGAAACAGAAACATCACCTTGCCAACAAAGGTCTGTATAGTTAAAGCTATGGTTTTCCCAGTAGTGATGTATGGAAGTGAGAGCTGGACCATAAAGAAGGCTGATCGCCAAAGAATTGATGCTTTTGAATTATGGTGCTGGAGGAGACTCTTGAGAGTCCCATGGGCTGCAAGAAGATCAAACCTCTCCATTCTTCAGGAAATCAGCCCTGAGTGCTCACTGGAAGGACAGATCCTGAAGCTGAGACTCCAATACTTTGGCCACCTCATGAGAAGAGAAGACCCTCTGGAAAAGACTCTGATGTTGGGAAAGATGGAGGGCACAAGGAGAAGGGGACGACAGAGGATGAGATGGTTGGACAGTGTTCTCGAAGCTACAAACATGAGTCTGACCAAACTGCGGGAGGCAGTGGAAGACAGGAGTGCCTGGCATGCTCTGGTCCATGGGGTCACGAAGAGTCGGACACGACTAAACGACTAAACAACAACACTTTGAAACATTACTATAAGCACCAGCTGATATTTACCTTAACCATTTCTGAAGCTCTGTATTCCCTTTCGCTGAAATAATGACATCATTTTGCATGTTTACATTGTTAACTGAGATTAAAAGCAATTAAAATAAACTTCTAAAGGGTGTGTAATGTGGCTATGACCCCAATTTGCAGGAGAAGACTGAAGGAAGGTGTTAGTTTTGTTCCAAAAATTAATTATGCAAATTATTCAAGCATTCTGTCTTAAGAAAATAAATTGCATTCAAAAATTATCTAAAGGGAGGGGGAGGTTATGCAGTAATCCTCAGCTGCTGTGTGAGTATTTTTTTAATGCTTATTTTTGAGGTGGCCAAGGAACATTGAATGTATCTTTTCCTCCATTTGCATTATATTTACATTTTATTGAGGGAAGAAAAATGCAAAAGTTACATAGTTCTCATTTCTGATTAAACTATGACATGATGGCTATCAATTGAATGGGATAATACCAAAATGGTTGGAAATACCACGTTCCTTTATCACAACTAACTTAAGATGGATATGGGCTACAGAATGTTAGATTTGTCAATCCTTTCTTCTTAGTTGCTCCCTACTATTCAGCTGAGGCCTCATCAGAATAATATAACATTTTGGGGAAAATATACAGCCTAGTAAACCAGCGCTGGAGGCTAAGATAGAGAAGATCTCCACAGCCACCATATATTTTCCTCTTGTGCTCAGATAGGTTGGAACAAATGAAAGCCACACACTGCAAAAAACCAACATGCTGAAGGTGATGAACTTGGCTTCATTAAAACTGTCAGGTAACTTCCTGGCTAGGAAGGCCACTGTGAAGCTGACAACAGCCAACAAGGCCAAAAACCCCAAGACACTATAGAACATGGTGACTGACCCTTCATTACATTCCAGAACAATTTCTTTAGACACAGAGTGCATATCCAAATCTGGGAATGGTGGAGACGTTGCCAGCCATACACAACAAAGAACAGCTTGAATCAGGGAGCAGGAAAGAACAATGGAGGTGGCTTGTTGTTTCCCCACCCATTTCCTCATCCTGGAACCTGGTTTGGTGACCCTGAAAGCAAGGATCACAATGACTGTCTTGGCCAACACACAAGAAACTGCCACTGAAAAGATCATGCCAAATGCTGTTTGTCGAAGGAGACACGTCACTTTCTCAGGTCGACCGATGAATAGCAAAGCACAAAGGAAGGCGAGAAAGAGGGAGGTCAGGAGAGTGTAGGTGAGGTTCCGGTTGTTGGCTTTGACTATGGGAGTGTCCCTGTGTTTAATGAAGACCCAAAGCACCAAAGCTGTGATGAAAGAAAGGGAAAGAGCAAAAGCAGTCAAAGTGATCCCCAAAGGTTCTCCATAAGACAAGAAACTGATGTCCTTTGGAATACACGAATCCCGTTCCATGTTTGGGTAATGATCTTGTGGGCACTGAAGGCATTCATCCATGTCTGAAAAATGAATAAATTCTAGCTTCTATGCATTTCAGAACAATTTGTTTTCTACTAAAATAATCCAAAATAATGACAAAATATTAAATATGAGTTGAAAGGCATAATCCAAAAGATTCTTCTGTTTCCTTTTCCTATAACCAAGATTCAGCCACATTCAGTGATGATTTGCTCCCTTCTCCCCTCATACTCCTCAATGCAAGATTTTTGGGTGAAACTCAGTTTATGTGTTATCACTTAACATGAAAATTCTTGAGAATTTTACTTGCTCTTTACTTGTATATATGCCAGATTTTCATTGACTAGAAATAACTGATCAATTGATCCCTAAAAATAATTGTGGAATATGTTGTTTTTCTGTCAAAAAGTGTCATTTGATAGGTATAAACTGGTGAGTACTGTGTTTCATAGTCAGAGAAGTGAAAAATTCTATATTTAGTTTTGCTCCCACCCACACATTATTCCAACCACTTCTTTTAATATAGAGTACAAATTTGTAAACATCTACTTGGTGTCTTGTTTATTACAAAGTGAGAAAAAAAATTGGGTTAACCTTTCTAAAAAAGCCAGAGGCCTTTTTACTAAGTATCATAGGCAATGACATTCCGATAAATGTAAGAGAAATATTTTTATATGAAACAGCAGCAGCCCAAACATTGATAGCAATGAACTGGAAAGGAGAAAATTCTCCAACTATAATGGATTGGCAAAACAAGTTACAGGAATATGTAGAAATGGCGCAAGTGACTAACAGCTTGAGAGACAACACAAAGCAAGCATTCGCGCAAAAATGGGAAAAATATAAGAGATATTTATGAAATTACAACAGTGGTATAAAGTCTATAGCAGCATTTGATTGATCCTGGATTAATGAAATATAAATGAAATAAGTCAAAGGTTAAGTACTGTTCTAAGAAAATGTATTAGAAAGGAAACAAAGGATAAGCTAATAATGTTAGGTATATTCACAATCAGAAAATATACATCGGAAAATGATAGGAAGTCCAATTATGTGGTGGTTTTTTAAATCTATGTTAATAAATAGAGAAGAAAACAAGAGACAGTAGAAATATAAATTAAGTTTATTGTTTGTTAAAAAATTCAGTATCTGAAGAAATGTGCATGCACACGAAAGATCATACCAATAGCAAACTTAGTTGGTCTCTAAGGTGCAACTGGAAGGAATTTTTTTATTTTGTTTCGACTATATTTGTTGTATAAGATTGTCAATAAAGTATTAAAAAATAATACTAATAAAAGGGAAGGATCAATACACCACTAGCTGTCTCCAAAAAGTTCTTTTTCGTAACTCTGCAATCTTCAGTTTCTCCTTCAAACAAACATGATATCTTCTTCTGAAAGGGTGATGGTTTTTTCTTTCCTTTTTGGTGCAGATAACAACCTCAATGACTTGGGACTGCTATGGTTAACTTTATCAGACTTTACCTCATATCAAGAACCACATTTATCACTGAATTCTCAACTATTATCTCAACATAATGAAAATGAATGTCATAATACCCGAGTGAAAGTACATTTGATAGGCTCTAGGCATGATATGCGTTACCTGTTTGGTTGGAAAACTTCCCTTGTGGACACAGAATGCAATCATAGCAGCAAAATGGCTCCCCTTCCTTCTTTGCTTTATGGTAACCCAAAGGGCATTTATCATTACAAACAGAAAGGGGCTGCACCTGTCCATAAATGAAAGAAGAGAAGGTTTTCTCTTTTGCAAGCTTGTATATCAACACTGGGAACTGTGACTAACTCTGGAAGTAATAGATATGGTGCAAAATAAGAATGGACCTCACCTGGTTAAAACTGCTGGGCCACACAAAGTCTTCTTCCCAAATCCTCAACACTTCTTCTTGGGGAGCCATGGAGTCTATCTTTCCAACTTTGATTCTCTGAAAGGACTGATTTGGAAATGTGATCCAGTTTATAATATCAAATCCAGCCTCTAACTCTCCATTTTCATTGAAGGAAACCTTTTCCCCAACAGTGTTATTAAATACTATTCTCTTAACAAAGTGGTTAAGCTAAAGAAAGCGGGGATAAAGAAAAAAACAATCAATGGATATGTCAAAGGCTGTGGATCATTCCCACTTCATTCCAAAACTCTTGAAAAACTTTATGCCTGGTAATCGTTGATATAGGGAGTGGGAGAAGTGGGAGAAGTGGGAGAAGACTATTGCCAGAAGCTTGATGGCTTCCCCAAGCTGTCTGATTGTCTGATATAGGAAGCCCTTGGACTGAGCCAGCAGGATTCCTCCTTTGTTCTTAGTGTATTCAGGACATTACCTTCCACAACTCTTGATTCTGAAGTTTTACTCCTCCATTTACTATCACTCTGCCTTTGTATCTAGATGAATGCATGGACTGCAATGCATGTGCTACTGCAAAGGCAGCTGTGTAGACACAGTAGCTGTGGCCAGTCATGCTCATTTCAAAAACAGATGCAGGAAGATTTTCCAACTTCTCTTCTCCACTGCAGATGTCTTTATCCTGTAGGTCTACCATAGAGTTGGGGAAGTGACACCCAAATGCCTTCTCCCAGAAAACCCTAAGGAAGCCATCTTCTTTCTCTGAAGAAGGGTTTCTCAACAGAAGAAATTTCTGGAATCCTACAACCTCACTGGAGTGAACAGCAAAGGATATAGCACCATGTAGGAAGTCTATGTCCCAATCTCTTTGTAAAGTAAAGGAAGTGAACTCCATCTGGGCTGTCATAATCCAAACTTTATCATTTCTCTTTGTTGAGGGAAGCTCATATGCTAAAACATGGGAGAATGCCCTCAGGATGAGCATGGTTTCCATTTCACCATGCATGACCAATGCATTGACAGTGCTCCTCATAATGCTTTCTTTCATTGCAAATCCTTCTTCCACCAGCTTCTCAATATCACTGGTAAAAGACATTTTGGGAATTCTCGCTATGAAATCAAAGCAGATACCTCTCTGGGCAAACTTGTGGATCACATTTTGTTCAAATCTCTCTCCATTGTCATCCTGCCCAGAAATTACTCCAATCCATGTCCACTTAAAATATAGCAGTATCCGGACAATTGCCTCATATTGATGCTCCAAATTTGGGAACATTTGGTGATAGAAAGCAGCTTGGGTTTTCTTATCTATCACTGCCGGAGAGCCGTATATGATCTAATGGAAATTTTAAAAGTTATGTGAGGAGAAAAAGACCAGTCAGGTGTGTTCAGAGATTCTGTGGCATGTAGGAGTGGTGATGCAGAAGTGAGGTCTTTGTAGTGCAAATACACTGTTGATGTCAATATGACAGTCCCACTATTGCATTTGTATCAGGTTGACTTCTCTGACACTCCTGCCTCCCCATCTGAAGCACTGTAATGACATCAGTTCAGGGAGGTTAGGTAAGCACCCCATCTGACCCTGCTGTTACTGGTTGCTGCTCCACCAGGCCACAGAGTGTGAATGATACTTTAGATGGCACTTTAACATTTTCATTTTTATATTAGCACTTTCCTTCCAGCTATTTAAGATCTATTTTGAGGAGTGCATGGTGGTTGGCAGGAAGCAATCAGCTTGGAATTGGAGCCAGGTCCTGGACTTCCGGGGAGAAGCCATAGCAGGTTGGTTGCATCTGTCATGAGCTCTTGACAGATGTAATAAAGTGGTGATTAATGAGAGCAGTGATGGGAAACTGAGGGTAGACCTCCTTCACCCCAAAATCTTAGGCTTCAAAAAGCAAGAAAGTATTGCAGACAAGTTTAAATGTAATAAACCAGAAGGGGAAGTTGAGGGAAGTCTGGTGGGGAGATGCAGGGAATTTAATTAGTTATTATTTGTCATGATGTGATTATGGAAAAAACAATAATGTAAAACTCCATAAAAATATTTTTTTTTAAGAAAGCCTATCTTCTCCTCCTGCCTCCCTCCATCTCTGTGCAGGTGATGCTGTTGCTGGTCCTGATCCCGCCTTCCCTCATCAGAGACCCGGCTCCTTCTCACCTCTCTCCGCTCCCCCCCAGGACCTTTCACTCTCTCTGTCTCTTCTCAAACCAGCTGGGCTGCAGAGCTCTTTCAAGCCCAGCTTTGGAGCCGTTGTCTTTCTGGTTGTTGAGGAGCATGCTGTGCTCCAGCTGCCTTGGGGCCGCCATCGACCCAGATCAACCCTGTGATTGACTGATCGATCAGGATCGATGGGTCAGACATAGAGGATGTATAACAAGCTGTCTGATGGAGAAGGAATTCCTTCTCCTTTGATCTCCCCCTTAATTTAAATTGAGTACTACTAGCTTTTAGCTAAGCTCTGACCCCTGATTTGATCAAACTAAACAGAACTTCTGATTCTAAGGATTTGTTTGTTCTTGCAAACAGATGCATCAGACAAAATAACTATGTGTCTCCTCCTCCTGATTTGCTGTAATTTTATGCAGAGAAATAGAGTAAGAACAATGAACACACTGACCATCAACGCAGAGAAATTTGAAGACAGAGAGGTCACTTCTGCAACAGCGATGAAGGAAGCAGTTAATGACAAAGTACAAAATCCACACTCTGCATTTGAGAAAAAGCCTTTGACAGTATTGAAAACCATCTAGAGAAAAACAAAAAGGAAGCTACGGTACTGAGTATGAAAAAGAAAAGAAAATCCTTCTACAAACTAACAAAGAGTTAACTGACCTCCTTGATCACTAAGAAAATAGGAGGAGACATTGGATTTAATATTCTAAGACACTACAGAAGATAAAGCAGGAGATTAAAAAAAAAAATTCTTAATAACATGATGAGCAACAGAAATTCCAGAAGTCCTCATTACAGTAAGATATAGAAATTGTTCATAGCAGTCTAGCTTCCAAACAAAATAAGTGCAGTATTTTCCCATGATATTGTTTTTTGCTTTGACAAATTTATAACAAGATGTTACTTATATAATACAGTTATTTCATCCTGCAAACCATATAAATAATATGATTTACTTCCACTATGCAGAGGAGGGCAGTTTCAAAATTTTCATCTATTATTGGCTTTCTCACCTTCAGTTTACTGTTGTACCTTTACAGGCTACCGCAATTTAATTATTGTGTTACAGGATTCAATAATTACATTGGAATTCCACTTAAGATCCTTTGGATATTGTTCCTTGTTATTCTTAATGTTCTATTTTATTTTTTTGAACACTTGCAACCTCGACTGGACACAAGTTGACTGAAAGCAATATATTTGCTGATCATTTGGAGTTAGGTAATCTTTTTTACTATATGTTGGAATTTGTTATTTATTTGACAGTGTTGCATGAAATATCTCATTTTCAATTATCTATTTTATATGTCTGATGTTATGCAAGGTCATACCTTGAAATGTTAAAGGTTTTAGCAATCAAAGTGCATGCATCTTATCTGTGGAATCTTATGCACAATCACACAGGATATTGAATTAGATACTGGATACCAGTTGCTGTGAAGTGTGGAGAATGATGTTGTGCTTATGTCCTGCTTGTGGCCTTCCCAAAGGCATTTGATTGGCCACTTTGAGAACAGAATGCAGGATTAGATAGGCTCCTGGCTTGATGCAGAAGGAGTTTTTTAATACTCTGACTTCTGGAAGCCTCACATGACAAAACATTGCAAATAAAACTTCTGAAAGGAAACTGTTTACATGTAAATGGATGAGCAAATGCCTTGTTAACCTTTCCTACTGCATTCATACATCTTACCTGTGGAATCTTATAGATGCTTGGGATATCTCCCACGTGGTGACAGACTTCAGAGACAGGTCCCCCAATGACTGCTCCTGGATTGTTCTGACTATCACATTTGTAGTTGGGGGTTAATTTGCCCAGTGTGGAGAAGAGTTCCAGTGAGGCATGATAGGTCCACCTTGCATCAAAATAGCTGTTATAGATATGGAATCCCAGGGTGACATTCAGTAAAATGTGTGGGTTTTCATTGATCTCCTTGACAGCAAATATCAAGGCCAGGATATGTTGGTAAATGTGGGTCATCACCCTGCAAACAGAGTTACTTGCACTATGAGAGTGGATTTGCTGCCAAATATGACATATGCTTCTCTTAAGTTCCATGCATTATTACTGAATACATTATAGTATAATGGTTCAGATCTAAGTATGCATGAGGAACTATTGTTACATGCAGTTGTGCTCACCAGCACAATGCTGATACAGCATTCAGAACATCTTGGGGATTCCTCACAGTCCAATAGCTCTGTAAATTTTCAAGGTATTTAATTACATACCATGATATCCGGCTGTCAGAGGCTCAGGAGCAGAAGCACAGGGGAGAGAGCAAATAGAGAGCGAAGGAGAAGAATCCGAGGGGAGCGTAGGGGAGTATGACAGTGACCCGAGAGATTCCATGAGCTTCTCCAGCGAATCAGAAGATTCCCAGAAGGGGGCGCCTATGGTAAGGACAAGGGGGGTCCCAGGAAGACGCACCAGAAGCAAGGGGCCAGCGGGGACTCCCAAGGGAGCAGCGGAGGATCAGGACCAGCTCCCCCACCAGAGCGCAGTGGGGGGGAAGAGTCACATGAGTCAGGACCAGCCTCTCCTCCAGCGGGGAGAGAAGATGAGTCAGGGCTGACCACGCCCCCATCGGAAAGTAGGGAAACGGAGGGGAGGTCAGGTCCAGCTAGCCTCCCCGAAAGAGGGAGCAGTGACACAAGTGTAACGGTCAGAAGGAAAGTGGGAGGCTGCGCGCACACGCCAAGTTCAAATGTGCAGGAGCGCGGGACAGCAGAAAACCTGGATTGGGAGCCAGGTCCTAAAGCCCGAAGGAGGGAGGGGGAAGAGTCAGGGGACTCAGCGTCAGAAGAGTCTAGGAAGGGTGAGACCCCGACGGGCAGGCGGACCCAGAGGAGGAAGGAACAGAGGAAGAGGTGGAGTAAGGCTAGAGTCTTAAACTGGTGTCAGGGGGGAGGAGATTCAGACGGAGCTTCGGCGGTCTAAAGTTAGAGACGTAGCGTTGCACGCTGCGTGTGTGGAAGTGAAACTGAACTTCAATAAAGACTTTTATACTAAAGAACGAAGCAGCGTTGGTCTTCTGTAAGCTGGGACCTCGGGCAGCGCTGACACCGGCATAAATCATACTCCGAGTAAACGCACTGAAATAACTAAGTAACCCAGTTCCCTTCATTTCAATGGGTTTACTCTGAATATGACTTAGCTGACTACCACCTTTAGTGTTGTTCTTCAAAACGGGGTTAAATATAAATAAAATCAAACGTAATGAAAAATAACTTAGGAACATAGGAAGCTGCCCTCTAGCTCAGAAGTGTCTACACTAACTGGTCATGGGTCTCTGACATTTTCTCTCCCCTACCTCAAGATGTCAGGGATTTGAAACAGTGACCTCCTCTGGACAATGAAGATGCTCTATGTTGAAGTGACAGCATTTTCCACTTATCAATACTTTCACAGCAAATAAGAAACAATCCAGAGAAGCCATAAACATAGTAATAAAAAAGGACCAAAATAAAAAAATAATCCTCATCTCCAGTCACTGCTCTCTCACGGTTTCTTCCTTACAACCTGGAAATTCTTAAATACTCCTAAGCAGTATTATCATCTCAATGCTGAAGGGTAATGTGGCATAGCTAGGACAGAAACATGACATTCAGATACATGGCATTACAAAGGAACTTAAAAAAAAAAAAGCCTTACACACTGTCTTCAAAGATGTCATTAGAAGGCAGTTTTCTGAAAGAGATTGGAATGGAAAATCTATATATCTGAGCTATAATGCTGGCAATGATGTAGTCTCCTGGTTGGTAGAACTTGTGGAGAATAGGAAGAGAGTTGCTGACACTGCATTTTATGTCAGGCATCTTGTATGCCACCAGAGGCAAAAAGACCAGGACTGCCAATGGCAGTAGCTTCTGTGAAAGAATTCCTTCACTCCACCCATTCTCTTGCCTCCACATTATACCATACTGGGTTCTGTATTGAGTCCCACAGCCTGATTTGAATGGCCCCACACAGGATGATGTGTCATCTAATATGTCCATGGTCAGATTTACAAAACCCTCACACCAAACTGGATGGGGGATAGTTATGGAATCCTTGTGTCTTGTAGTTTTTGTCATGGTTACTACAGCTGCCTTGAGACCCGGAGAAGTAGCAGCATGTAATCAAAATTAATTAGATAATTATAAGGGAGATAAGTGCCTATTCAGAATTACAATTTCTGTGAGACCTTGCAGAATAAACCATGTATCTCCCTGGGATAGCAAGAGATATTGAGGCGTCTACTGATTTACATCAACAAAAGGCCTTCCGTATAATGAGATATTCAGAAGAAGAAAGTACCACAAGAGAAGTCAGTATTTGGCTTCAAAGTTGACATTTTATTCATTTATTCATTAATATTATTGCATCTTTATTTTTGCAATAATAAAGAAGGTACATAGACATAGAAACAAAACAAAGGGGTAGAAACAAAAAGTTTTAAAGCCCTCAGGACACAGATTCCAAGCTGAGCTGAGTGTTGTATCACCAATCGAGAAGGAGTGGAGAGTTTAGAGTTTGACCCTTACGGTTAAACTGTCAAATAGGAATTGGGAAGCACTTAGATAGAGCTTAAATGTCAGATATGGCTCAGACAGGGATTAGATTAGAGCCTGAAAAGGGCTTTATTGGGGGCTAGCTAGGCAGGGTAACCTAGATTATGAAAGTTCCTAGAAGGGGCTGCCAGTGGGTTCCTGGCTTCATGAAGCATAGTAGAGAAAAATCTATGAGAAATCAGTTGAATCCTGAACATTTTAAGTGAGAGTTTTAAGGGTAGACTAAACTCGGCTCCAATTTTATGAAATATCCTATTATCCTGGAGACTATTAAAGCACCTATAAAATTTTGGATTAATATAAATAAAAATAATAAGGATGACTCCTATCAGCTTGAGAAATTAACAATATGGGGCAACCCAAAATTAAAAATTGGAAATCAAGTAATAATTTGACAAAATTGGATAAAAAAGGTATTTTGACATTGAATCAATTAATTGATGAAAATTACAAATTTGTGGAATATAAGACTTTACAAATGGATAAATATGAAGAAATCTGGAATGAATATTTAAGCGATAAGACGGATAGTGGTGGGAAGTAGGGGGAGGAGAGAGAGGTAGGAAAATATTGTTTAAAAAGGTGTAATTAAAATTAAATGATTTTTTTTTTAAAGTGAGTTTTAAGTAGTGTTCTTCACCATCTCTGTAAAGAGTTTTGACTGAAACAAAATGTAGTGCCTTATCAGAATAACAATTAAGTCATAACCCTTACCATGTTTGTTTAAATGAAATTCCAGGTTGGTTTAGATTATTGCGCCTTAGGATGCAGACTAAGCGCTTAAATAAGTGTGTCCCCTGACCCTTGCCCTTCTTGGCTCCTTAGAGTTTGTCATAGAGGGTTGACTGTGGGTCCAGGCACTGATTTGTATTATTAGTATCAACCATGAGTTTCCTTTCCATCATATTCCTAACCTACCCAGTTTTCTAACTCCTCCCTCCCTCCCTCAATAGTTCTTCCACAGTCTGTAATTTTTTATTTTTTCTGAAAACATTTGTATGTTGTCGAGCTTATACAATCATCTGCTTCCGGTTGAGGTAGCTGACCAGGTTGAGGAGGTTACACTACATAGCCCTGACTGATCTGGGATGAGGATATTGTTCTGGCAGAGCTCAGCAAGAGCATTCCAAGGTCCACCTATTCCAAACCCTTTCTTCTCAGCAGATTTTGGGTCCAAAGCAGTGAGAGAGAATGGGGGAACTTGGCAATATTTACTGATAGAAATAACCTGGTCTGCATATTCTAAGAACTACAAAATTCAGTTTGTCTCTAACATCAGCCAAACCCGTATTAGCTCAACTGAAATGAATAGTCATGATTAAATAAGCTCCATGCATTTTCGGGAATTTTATTGAAACAGAATTTAGTTAGATCCAGCCCTAAATTCCTATCCATACAATATTCAATTCACTTCATTTTCATGTAGATGGACAAAACGTAACACAAAAGCATATATAATATTTATTTATTTATTGCACTGAGTGTAGAGATCAACTAGCACAAACATGGCTGAGAAAGTACTACCAGAGAGTCAGAAGATTTTTCAGGACTGCAGTTGGATCAGCTAATAACTGGGATGAGATTAGGGGTTAGTTAGGCAGAGCAACCTAGAATATGAATCAGTTTATTCCCGAACACGTTAAAATGAGAGTTTTAAGTTATTGTCTCTGTAAAGCGTTTTGGCAGAAACAAAGTGTTTCAGAGTAACAATTAAGCTATAACCCTAATCAAAAGTGTTTAATGAAATCCCATGCTTGTTTAGGTTATTGCAGCTTTGGGATGTAGAAAAGCTGCTTTAATAAGTCTGCTCCCTTGACCCTGGCCCGACTTGGCTTCCTAGAACGTATCATAGAGAGTTGACTGTGTGGGGCCAGGCACAGTATTATTATTAGTACTGACCATCAAACAAACAGTCAGCCTACCACTCCCGCACATAGATACATTGAAGCCAAGAGGACACAGAAATACATTTAAAGTATCCTGCCCACTTCTAAAAGGCCACAGATAGTTAAAGGCTAAAGGCCTGGTTATGGAAGAAAATTTTGGACTGCCACCTCCTTAGAGAGAGCATTCCACAAACAAGCAGCTGCTGCAGCAGTAAAAGCCCATTCTCGTGTTGCTACCCTCTGGACCTCTCATGGAGGAGAAACGTGAAGATGGGCCTCAGATGATGATTACAGGGTCCTGGTTAGTTCATACGAGGAAATGCAGTTTTTGAGCTATTGTGGTTCTGAGCCATTGAAGGTTTTATAACTCAAAACCAGCAATCTGGTTGGTCCTGATCTCCAGCAAAAGCATTATATAGGCTTTCCCTTCCCTTTGCAAGGGCTCATGGGACATTTTTTCCCCATGAGTCTTTCGCACGGAGAAGGTACTGGGCAAAACCTTGCCCAGCATTTTGCTGCAATCTATGGGCCACCAGCACTGCCAGGCAAAGGCATCACACACTTATTGGGTGCGGAACATGGCTTAGAGGTATAAAGTGACTATGAATTTAAGATATAAAGTTAGTAATGAAGAAGCTTGACAGTGTACTGGTAGTAGCAATAGGGTGCTTGCTCAGGAACAATGCTTGATATAACTTGCAATCCATCTTGTCAGGGAACTGCCATCAGTGCCGGAGGGAAAGAGCAAGCTCCAGAGGGATTCCAGAGGGATGGGGAGAGGCAGCCCATCTTCTGGGGAAGAGAATCAGCGTAGCACCAGTGGAGAAGGGGGGCAGATGGGGAAATCGGCGAGGCGGTCCCATGACTCCTTGCCGGGGACCAGCGGGGAGAGTAAGGGTCCTCCGCTGCCTACACCCTCCTTGCGCAGAATGCTTCCGCGCAGGGAGAGTAGGAGGAGACTAGGCGTCAAAGAGCTTCTTTGCTGGAAGAAGTTCAAGAAACGCCCACTGACGGATTCTGCCAGCGATTGAGACAGCCACGGGTGAGTGGCTGTCCGGACAGAAAAGGTTCACTCAGGCAACCCAGCCAGGTGTTGGCACCGGCTTACGCACGAGCAACCCCTAGAACCATTACACATCTTGATGGGGAACATTGGCAGAAAGTGATTCAAAATCTATTTATGTTGTGGTTGTTCCCCCTAGGATATATTTAAGAGTTTTATATACAGATACTAATGCAGAGATAGAATTGCCGTGCAGAGCTGCCTTACATATATATAGCATACCAAGCACTAGGGCAGTGCAGGAGTTGCAGTGCATGGCTAAATGGAAACAACTGGGGTTTGGCTGATGTGACATTAAGGGAAATGAAAAGGTACAGATAGGAGGGGGAAACTGGAAGCTAAAAATTTCCTCTCCTGGGGGTGGAAGAGTAATAGAACGAGAGTTTCACAGTAACTTTTGGGTGAGAGATTGAAGTTGCAGCTGTGTCTGGGGTTCCTTGCAATAAATCAAGAAAGTGTGTGTGTAGAAATATTTTCACGAGAGAGAGAAACTTCCCAATTAAAAACAAAATATATTTCCTTGTAGGGGTACACTTCTGAAGAATTGTGCTTCCTGGTCCTAACAAACTCGTAGAACGTATAAAAGATGGATAAAAGGGGAAGAGGAGAAAACGAAAAGGTCTCTGCCTAAATTGAAGAGGTAGTAAGCTGGAAAAATATATAGCTGTACAATTTTGCCACTGCACAGCTTGGTTATGAGAGGTCCTCTAGAAAACTGGATTGAGATGACCCAAGTTCTCCTACTTGGGAAGTGGCATTGAGTCTTTCCATGAGAAGTGAGATTGTACCCAAGGCAACATATAATAAAGTGTCAAAAATGTCCATTGACTTTCCCAGAAGATGATTGAGGCTAAGAAAATAAAGAGGCACATTCCAATCAGCATGAACTTCAGCTGAGTTTGGGCTTTATACTTTCAGAATTGTTCATTCCTTCTTCTTACTAACTGCCCCTTGCTGTTCAGCTCAGGCTTTAGCAGAATGATGTAGCATTTAGGGGAAAATATGCAGCCCAGTAATCCAGCACCGGAGGCCAAGATGGAGAAGATTTCCACAGCTACCATGTATTTCCCCTTGGTGCTCATATAGGCTGGGACAAAGGTCACCCAAACACTGCAGAAGACCAACATACTGAATGTGATGAACTTGGCTTCATTGAAACTGTCTGGCAACTTCCTGGCTAGGAAAGCCACAATGAAGCTGACAGTAGCCTGGAAGCCCAGGAAGCCCAGGACACAGTAGAACATGATGACTGAACCTTCATTGCAGCCCAGAACAATCTCTTTAGCCATTGTGTTCATGTCTACATCTGGGAACGGGGGCGATGTTGCCAGCCACACCACACACAGACTGGCTTGAATCAGGGAGCAAAAAAGAACAACAGAAGTGGCCAGTCTATTCCCCACCCATCTTCTCAGGCTGGACCCTGGCTTGGTGGCCATGAAGGCTAAAAGCACTATGACAGTTTTGGCCAAAATGCAAGAAACTGCCACTGAGAAGATAATGGCAAAGGCAGTTTGTCGAAGGAGGCACGTCCCTTCCTTGGGTTGGCCAATGAATAGCAGAGGGCAGAGGAAGGAAAGCAGGAGGGAGACGAGGAGGGTGTAGGTGAGGTTCCTGTTGTTGGCTTTGACTATGGGGGTACTGTTGTGCTTAATGAAGATTCCCAGCACGAAAGCTGTGATGAAAGAAAAGCAAAGAGCAACAATGGCCAAACTTATTCCCAAAGGTTCTCCATAAGACAAGAATATTATATTTTTTGGAATACATAAATCCTGCTCACGGTTTGCATAATGATCGCTTGGACATTGTAAACAGTCAGCCATGTCTGGGGAGAAAAACAGGCTTTAGTAAAACCAATCTGCTTTTTCCTTCTTCATGACCTGCCTCCTCTACCACTTATTCATCTCTTTACATTCCTCTGTGCTCTCAATTTAAAATTCGCATCCCTTACCTGTCAGGTTGGAAATCTTCCCTTCTGGGCATGAAACACAGCCATAGCAGCAAAATGGTTTCCCTTCGATCTTAGTCTTCCTAGAGCCTGGATGGCAGAATTCATTACATACAGAAAGGGGCTGTGCCTGTACAGACATGAAATCAGTGAAAGTCTGAGACAATTGTATCCACTATGTCAAAGGGGCATTTTGTGTGGGTACATGTTGATTAATCTTTCATTATATTTTTAAAATATCAAATGACATTCAAAACTGGAGGTTAATAGTTTAGTATTAAATGGGTCTAAGCACTAAGTAGGTATTCACAGAATGAGAGCCTTAGAGTCCAAGATTTTGCAAAGTAATTTTCCTTCCAGTTATTTAGGTATGTATTGACCATACCTGGTTAAATTTGGTAGGCCATACAATATCATTAGAAGAAATGTTCAACGTTTTCTCTTTGGGAGCAATGACATCTATCTTGCCAAGTCTGACTCGAAGAAAGGAGTGGTTTGGGAATGTTACCCAGTTGATAATATCAAATCCAGCTGTTAATTCTCCATTTTCATCAAAGGAAACCTTTTCCCCAGCACTGTTGTTAAAGGAGACTCTTTTAAGGAAGTCATGGAGCTAAATTGAAACAACAGGGAAGTCAACAAACTACGTTTTAGCGGCCCCCTTGAAAGTTCATATTCACTCATAATCATAGTAAAGCACCCTGCTAATGCAGTAAATCTGATTACCCTATATTAACATCTTCATCATCATCACCCATCAGATTTTAATGAGCTATATCCCCATCATCAGGATATCTGCCATGTCATAAAAAATCACATGAGGGAAAGACCTGGTGACATAAGTGTTGAGAAAGCAGTCAGCTATCTGGTATGAATTCAGTTTCCCTGTTCTTGAAGGACAAAGTGAAGACTATAGTTGCTCCTAGATCAAACTGTGTTGCTGGAGAAGCAGGTTTCCTTAGTGGCTGGGAGTGGTTTTCAACAACTTTAATATATGAATAAGGATCTAGTGGTATTTTGCCAAACCTTAGGTAAACACTGTGCATGTGAACTCTTTTTGGAGTTGGGTTCCAAAATGTTTTTAAAAGTAACAAGTAGAAACACACCATTATTTTCCCCAAACAATAGCAAAAGTATGCCAGCATCAGCCCTGAACTTATGATGTGCTGATGATGGCATGCATGAACTCTCCTGAATCTCTGGGCTCAAGAAATTACCTGCCAGGGTTCTTGATTCAGAAGCTTCCCTCTTCCTCCATCCATCTTTGTTGCATGTTTCAATTTGAATGACTGCATGGATTGCAAAGCATGTGCTACAGCAAAGACTGCATTGTACACACTGTAGCTGTGGCCAGTCAGGCTCATTTCAAAGACAGATGCAGGAAGTGTCTCCAGCTTCTCGTCCCCCGTACAGATTTCTCCAGGCTCCCATTGTACCTCACTTTGGGGGAATATACAATTAAAAGCCTTTCCCCAGAAGATCCTAAGAAATACATCTTCTTTTGCAGAGAAAGGATTTCTCATCTGAATGAATTTCTGGAATCCTAGGACCTCCTTGGCGTGAACTGCAATGGATAAAGCACCATGGATGATGTCTATGTCCCAAGTATTTTGGATGTGAATTGATGTGAATTCCATCTGGGCGGTCATAACCCAGACTTTTGTCTTCCTTGTAATATCCTCTATTTCTAAAACCTGCGGAAGCATTCTCAAGCATATCATAGTATGAATTTCACCATGTAGAATCACAACGTTGGCAGTGCTATCTATAATAATCTTATATGTTTTAATCCACTCAATGAACGTTTCATCAACATCCTCAGTAAAATAGAGTGATGGCAAAGCTTCTACAAAGTCAAAGCAGATGCCACTCTGGGAAAACTCAGGAAGCACAGTCTGTACAAAACTCTGCCCATTGTCATCATCTATGAAAACCACCCCAATCCACGTCCACCTGAAAAACAAGAGCAATCGTAGAATCCCAGCATTCTGTTGGTCCACATTTGGGAACATCCTCTGGAAGAAAGCTCCTTGAGCATGACCTTTAATCACAGGGGCAGAGCCATACCCGACCTATAAATATGCATAAAGAATGTTGTTTTACAAAAAAATCATTTATTTCCTTTGTAAATAAGAACTTTAGAACAAGTTTCTCTAGCATGCTGCTTTCCATCTCCGAATCAGTAAAGTCCCCCTAACAGGCATCAGAAGCATGACTGAATTCTTAAAGTCCAGTGCTTCAGGAGCAAATCTTACCTGTGGGATTTTGAAGATATGGAGAATGGTTACCATGAAAAAACAAACATCTGAATTAGGTCCCCCAATGACAGCTACAACATTATCCCCCACATCACACTTATAGTTTGGGATGAATCTTCCCCATGTGGAAAGGAGTTCCAGTGAAGCCAGATAAGTCCTGCTAGCAATAAAATGGCTATTGTAGATGTTGAAGCCCAGGGTGAGGTTGGAAAAGATCTGGAGATTTTCATTTATCTCCTTTACAGCAAATACAAAGGCCAGGATGTGCTGGTAGCTCTGAGTAATCAACCTGCAATTAGATTTTTATGCTGTGTCAGAGTGTTTCACATTTAGAATACAGGACGTGGTGCATCTCTATTCAACGAATCTCTGAATTTTACCCCAATAAATGCCTCTTATTTAGAAACCAGACATATGCATTCATGTGCAATGTTTAAAAGCTAGGGAGTGGGTGGCACTCTGTGCTGTGTTACGGGGTGAGGTCTGTCCTAGCTTCTGCCAATCTCAGTTTAAAAGCACACCAGTGCAAGTAGATAAATAGGTGCCACTCGGCAGGAAGATAAGCAGGGTTTCCTTGTGCTCTGGCTTCTGTCACAGTCCTTCATGTGCCAGTGGTGGTTTAGTCATGCTGGCCACATAACCCGGGAAGCTGTCTGAGGACAAATGCTGGCTCCCTAAGCCTGAAAAGTGAGATGAGAGCTGCACGACATAGTCACCTTTGACTGGACTTAACCATCCAGGGGTCCTTTACCTTTACCTTTTTTACCTTATTCAGAAACCAGACATATGCATTCATGTTCAAAAGCCAGGTTCATACATGTAAATGCTATTGATATTAAAATTTGTTTTATGCAGATGTGAGCTCCTTTGTGTTGATATATTCTTATACTTTCTACTAGACTGATCAGCTCTCAAAGGGTGAGATGACAATGATATAAATGCTACTAAAATTGATCAAAGACTATAAAGAAACTTGAAGGCAAAGCAAAGTTAAATAGGAAACCTTAGAACCTGCAGCGGAGGGGTGGTCCAGTCCAGAAAATCCAACACAATTATGGTGAAACCTAAATCGCAAATCCAGTCTCAGCAAACCTCTTGTGAATATAGAAGAAAATTATTTACCAGGAGAAAGCTGGTTCAAGATTTAAAATGCCCTATTTAATTGTGAAAAGATGTGCATACAATTCCATTTTCATTTATAATCAGATCACTCTTTTGTGGCGTCTTTCTATATATTAAATAAATTTTGTATGGATTCTACATATGGATTTTTAACAACGAGAACAACATTGTTTACACCTGACAATATATAATTTTGAGTGACAAAGGTAACTATAAACAGCTATAGCATAAGTTGCAATATGTTTGATGCAAAATATTATAAAGGTTGATAATAATCTAGTCACAGCTCTAAAATATGTCTTAAGCTCATGGCCAGTCATCGAGTCTTGGCTGTTCTAACTACAAAAAATTAACACAGGTACATTTTCTTGATTCTAAAGGAATCAAATTCTTACAAGATGTCGTCAAGGAGTTCTTCAGAGGGATGTTTTTTGAAGTTTATAGGGTTGGAAAGTGTGTAGATCTGAGAAATGATGGCAGCAATGGTTAGGCTTCCGGAACGATAATAGTTGTGGTTTACTGTGAAAGGTTCACTCATATTACACTGAGCAACATTAAGACCCCTCATTTTGCACGAAATCTATCTGAATATCAATATTCCTATGCCCTCATTGCTATTCAATTATGTGTCTTTAAGTAACACAGCCTAACATGAATGGCCACTCAGTTGACCTTTTGGCAGCCAATACTACAATACCAGTTATTGTCCCCCGCCTGTCTTAAGCCCTGCTCTGAATAACACACTGGATATTAATCACACCCATCCACATTGGGTCATTGTTTTCATATTAGCTCCTGAAACTCCCTTGGGACTTACAGAAAAAGTTGAAGTAATCATGGTCAATTGAATAATTCTTGGGTAGATAATCACGGATGCAGAATTAGAGGTTCTCTGCAAATTGCAGGTGCAAACAAGCCTATTGTGGTTTTTTAAAGAAGTTTCCTCTGGTCCACCTGTGAAGAAACATTTCTACACTGTTGAGATATGACAGGCACCCACTATTGGTGCTTTCCAGGAATAATGAAAGTAATTCTTCTTTCAACAAGCATTTTCAGCCAGGTGGAATGGTCTCAGCTTTAGATGTTTATTTTGTATTGTTTTTCTAACTTTTTTTTAATTTTTACATCATTTAACTGTTTTACTTGTTCACATATAAAACAAATTGCAATTGATGACGTACCACTACAAATTGATAGACTAAATAATGATCTTTCCACTTGATCCCAATTTTTTCTCCAGCGTTGTTTTTATTGTGCCTTCCTATCAGTTTTCTCTCTATGCTTTATTTTGTTACGTCTATCAATAACTCATAATTTTTTCACTAGATCCCAATTGTTTTCATTTTCTACTATTGCTTTTAGCATGTAGACAACCTGCTTAAATAAGTCTGCTCCCTTGACCCTGGCCCAACTTGGCATATCATAGAGGGTGGACTGTGTGGGTCCAGGCACTGATTAGTATGATTATTAGTACTTGATGTTCTTAAATGGGCCTTCCCACCACCGCTTTCTCTCTATGCTTTATTACATTACATCTATTTTTTTACTAGATCCCCACTGTTTTCATTTTTCTATTATTACTTTCCCCACATTGTCTCCCATGTTAGAACAAATATTGAGCCCAATGCTTTTCCAAAGGAAAAACCTTTCCATTTGGGTGAGGGGTGTTCTCAGAGCCCAGCATCCCTGAGTGGTCATTGCTCAGTAATATTCCTTCTTCCTCTTGCATTTTCCATGATCACTCAGCCAGCTGTGGCATACTAAAGTAACTCACCCAGATTACAGATGACAGAGCTTTTTGTTAAGCATGGCAATGAAATTCTGATCTTAGATATACTGTATGCTGTAGCTGGCTAGGAAGTGCAGGTCGTGCACTTTCTAAACCAGCCAAGTATATGTGATCAGGCAGTACGTGACCTAAATAGTTTTGAACAACTTCTTGAAAGATCTAAGACACTGGGTAAAGGTATTATTTCTCAAATATAAAATATTCTCACACAGTGGTCTTCTCCTCCTCTCATCACACTATGATTAAAGTTGGGAAACGTTTGGTTGAGAAACTAGATGAAGAACTTTGGGGTCGAATTGGAAGGCTAGGGAGGCTGCACAGCATTGGGGAAAGGTTGAGCGGAATGCAGAATTCACACATGCACACTCTCATCCACTTCACAACAAGAAGGCAAGTTAAATGTTGAGCCTACTGAAAGGACAAAGAAATTGTCCTGCAAACAAGGCACAAAGAAAGTCCAGCAAATAACACAAAAAATCAAAACTGTATCATAAACCTCAGTTCCAATAAACATATAACATGATGATGGTTCCCAGCTGAATATGATAATGAACAAGATAATTGTGTCAATTCTTTATTCATCTATTTTGCTCTGTGTTGTTCCATTCACGCACAAAAATAAAACATTTTGGGGAACATGTGCAGTCTAATAACCCAGCATTGGAGGCCTGGTTCTCTACAGCAACTATATATTTAACAGAAATATATCAAACATTTATAAAGAATAACAATTTGCATGGCATTTACATTTTACTGAGGAGATAAAACTGCAAAATATGACATGATGACTATCAAAGGAACGGGATAATAACTAACATGATTGTAAATATCTGATTGCTTTATCAAAGCTGATTTAAGATGGATAAGGGCTATATAATATCAGATATGTCAATCCTTTCTTCTTTTTAGTTGCTCCTTGCAGTTCAGTTGAGATCTCAACACAATAATGTAGAATTTTGGAGAAAATATGCAGCTTAGGACACCAGCACTGGAGGCTAAGATGGAGAAGATCTCCACAGCCACCATATATTTTCCTCTTGTGCTCAGATAAGTGGGGACAAAGGACAGCCACACACTGCAAAAAACCAACATGCTGAAGGTGATGAACTTGGTTTCATTAAAACTGTCAGGTAACTTCCTGGCTAGGAAGGCCACTGTGAAGCTGACAACAGCCAACAAGGCCAAAAACCCCAAGACACTATAGAACATGGTGACTGACCCTTCATTACATTCCAGAACAATTTCTTTAGACACAGAGTGCATATCCAAATCTGGGAATGGTGGAGACGTTGCCAGCCATACGCAACAAAGAACAGCTTGAATCAGGGAGCAGGAAAGAACAATGGAGGTGGCCTGCTGTTTCCCCACCCATTTCCTCATCCTGGAACCTGGTTTGGTGACCCTGAAAGCAAGGACCACAATGATTGTCTTGGCCAACACACAAGAAACTGCCACTGAAAAGATGATGCCAAATGCTGTTTGCCGAAGGAGACAGGTCACTTTCCCTGGTTGACCAATAAATAGAAAAGCACAAAGGAAGGCAAGAAGGAGGGAGGTGAGGAGAGTGTAGGTGAGGTTCCGGTTGTTGGCTTTGACTATGGGAGTGTCCCTGTGCTTAATGAAGACCCAGAGCACCAAAGTTGTTGAGAAAGAAAGGGAAAGAGAAAGAACTGCCAAAGCAATCCCCAAAGGTTCTCCATAAGACAAGAAACTGATGTCCTTCGGCATGCATGAATCCCGTTCCATGTTTGGGTAATGATCTTGTGGGCACTGAAGGCAGTCATCCATGTCTGAAAAATAAAGTTCAAGGTTCTATGCACAGCAGCACAATTTGTTTTCTACTAAAATAATAAATATTAAAATAACAAAATAATAAATATGAGTTGAAAGTTATTTTTGTATTTCCCTTGGCCTTTTCTATGGTAACTGAGCATGCTGAGCCCTCTTTGTACCTTTTCCTTAAGATGGAAAGGCTGTTATAACTTTAACTTTCCCTCCAAAATTGTAACTCTGCAATCTTCAGATTTTCTCTGAACAAACACTATAACTTCTTCTGAGAGAGTGGTGGCGTTTTTTTCCTTTTTGGTGTAGATAATGACCAGCTCTCAATGACTTAGGACTGCAATGGTTGAGTATATCATGCTATATCTTCATATCAAGAACCACATCCTTCACTGAATTCTGAAGAATTTTCTCCACACAAGGGAAATGGGTTTCTGAATACCTGAGTGACGCTTCATTTGAAAGGCTCTGTGCATGATGTCTCTTACCCATCTGGTTGGAAACCTTCCCTTCAGGACATTGAATGCAGTCATAGCAACAAAATGGCTCCCCTTCCTTCTTTGCTTTATGGTAACCCAAAGGGCATTTATCATTACAAACAGAACGAGGCTGCACCTGTCCACAAATGAAAGAAGAGAAGGTTTTCTGTTTTGCAAGCTTGTATATCGAAAGGACATTACATTCTCGAAACTTGAAGAACTGACTCATACAGTGCCACCATATGGGAAAGAAGACAGAAACTTTAAGACCAGAATCTCCCTGTCATGCTTAGGGGGGAAACTCTTTGGATAGTCAGATTGGCCAAGTTATTTTAGTAAGATGGCTAAATGATCATGGAAAAGGAAAGTGAAAGATTGGTGAATCAGGATGTTTGGCTCTGAAGAAAAGCAGCACAACCCCAACATCTTCAAGTGCATCATTTATTTGACTATTGCCCTCTGTAGATTTATGTCTTTAATTGCCTCAAGGTTAGGATCTGGTGGTGAAAGTGGTTTATAGATGTCACTTAATTGACACAACATTTTCAAACATTCTTCCATCCCTACACCAAAGCGGTGGGTGAACCCAGAACTGAGCAATGTCAATAGGTGAACTGTGAATCATTCTGGAAGTAATAGATATGCAACAAAAATGAATGGACCTCACCTTGTTAAAGCTTCTGGGCCACACAATGGCTTCTTCCCAAATGCCAAACACTTCTTCTTGGGGAGCCATGGAGTCTATCTTTCCAACTTTGACTATCTGAAAGGACTGGTTTGGAAATGTGACCCAGTTTATAACATCTAATCCAGCCTCTATCTCCCCATTTTCATTAAAGGAAACCTTTTCCCCAACAGTGTTATTAAATACAATCCTCTTAACAAAATGGTTAAGCTAAAGAAAAGCAGGGTAAAGAAAATAAAACAAAGGCAATTCTTTAGGATATGCCAAAGGCTGACAATAATTTCCACTTGATTATAGAACTTTTGCAAAGCTTTATGCTGAGTAATCATAGATCTAGAGTAGAAGATGTGCATATACCACCTTGAGATAGTAATTAATAAAGCAAACCTAACCCTGGCAGGCAGCAGCAGAATATGACAGGGAGGAACAGCCACCACTGCATCCACAGCTGTATCATTCACACATGCTGTGGTGGAAGGCAGGGACAGCAAAAAAATACTACCTGCTCATCATCATGTATTTTTGGAATTTCCACATAATATTCAATTCTTTTTGTACTTATCTGCATCTTGTGAGACCTGGAGCTTCTACAAATTCCTTGAGGAAACAGAAAAGCTATTGCTTCTCTTCAAGGCACATATAGACATTCTTCAGAAATGGATACATCATGCCTCTGAAAACCGGGCACTGGAGAAGAACAGTGGGAGAAGACTATTGCCAGAATGTCCCGTATGAAGGCTTCCCCAAGCTGTCTGGTTGTCTGCTATAGGAAGCCCTTGGACTGAGCCAGCAGGATCCTTCCTTTGTTCTTAGTGTATTCAGGACATTACCTTCCACAACTCTTGATTCTGAAGTTTTACTCCTCCATCTACAATCATTCTGCCTTTGAATCTAGATGAATGCATGGCCTGCAATGCATGTGCTACTGCAAAGGCAGCTGTGTAGACACTGTAGCTGTGGCCAGTCATGCTCATTTCAAAAACAGAGGCAGGCAGAGTCTCCAACTTCTCTTCTCCACTGCAGATGCCTTCATCCTGTATATCTACCATAGAGTTGGGGAACTGACACCTAAATGCCTGCTCCCAGAAAACCCTAAGGAAGCCATCTTTTTTCTCTGAAGAAGGGTTTCTCAACAGAAGAAATTTCTGAAATCCTAACACCTCATTGGAGTGGACAGCAAAGGATATAGCACCATGTAGGAAGTCTATGTCCCAATTTCTTTGAGAAGGAAAGGAAGTGAACTCCATCTGGGCTGTCATAATCCAAACTTTACCATTTCTCTTTGTTGTGAGGAGCTCATATTTTAAAGCCATGGAAACTGACTTCAGGATGATCATTGTCTCAATTTCACCTTGAATGACGACTGCATTCACACTGCTCCTCATAATGATTTCATGCATTTCAAATAACTCAATCAATGAACTCTTAATAAAACTGGAAAAATACATTTTGGGAATTCTATCTATGAAATCAAAGCAGATGCCTCTCTGGGCTAACCTGGGGATCATATTCTGTAAGAACTGCTCTCCATTGTGATCATTTATAGAAATTACTCCAATCCATGTCCACTTGAAATAAAGCAGTATCTGGACAATTGCCTTATATTGAAGCTCCCAATTTGGGAATATCTGGTTACAGAAAGCAGGTTGGGTTGTCTTTTCTATCACTGCAGGGGAGCCATATATGATCTAATGGAAATTTACAAAATTATGTGTGGAGAAAAAGACCAATCCTGTATGATTTTTTGTGGGCTACAAGATCATAATACAGTGGTACCTCAGGTTAAGAACTAAATTCGTTTTGGAGGTCTGTTCTTAACCTGAAATTGTTCTTAACCTGAAGCACCACTTTAGCTAATGGGGCCGCCTCCTGCTGCTGTGACGCCGAAGCACGATTTCTGTTCTCATCCTGAAGCAAAGTTCTTAACCCGAGATACTATTTCTGGGTTAGTGGAGTCTGTAACCTGAAGTGTCTGTAACCTGAAGTGTCTGTAACCTGACGTACCACTGTACAAAGATTCTGAAGAAAAGGTGGGCTCTGAACTCCACTACAGAGAAATCACAGGCAGCTCAAATACATCATTACTGGGGCTTCCTATTTCATCTCTGTGAATAAATTGATGGTACTACTCATTCTTCTGCCATTACTCAATCTGGAAAGACCTTGGGATCTGAAAGAACTGGAAGGAGGAGGAAAACAGGGAGGAGGAGGACTTGTGGACCCCCTCAATGTTGCATGTTGGAAGTCAGTCTCTTCTAAGCAATGTAAACCTCTGAGTCCAGAGATATCAAACCTTTGCATTAAAACTCCACCTCAGATTAATGTGTTTCCTTATATCTCATCAATCTTAATATTACCTTTCTTAAATTCCAAATCCTAAAAAAGCAAGTGTTCTTCTTCACTATCCTTATGCACTTAGCAGCTTTTGGTTGATTATAGGTTATTTGTAACAAAATGTTATATATATAATATATATATTAATCCTGCAATCCATAGAAATAATAAGATTTACTTCTGATATACATAGGAAAGGCAGAGCATACTCTTTTACCTATTATTCGCTTTATCCGCTTCATGTTAGGATAGTCCCTTTACACCTAACACAAGTTAATTGATCATTTGGAGTTTGGTAAACTTTTTAACTATATGTTGAGATTTATTCCATAGTGTTGCAAGATAGATCTCATTTTCAGTAATATATTTTATTTGCCTGAACTCATCCAAGGTCACACCTTGAAATGTTAAAGATTTTGGCAATCAAATGCCATGCATATTTTCTGTGGAATCTTATGCACAAGCATATAGCATTTTGAATTAGGTAGTGAATAGCCGACCAGAGTGGCTGGGGAAACCCAGCCAGATGGGCAGGGTATAAATAATAAATTGTTATTGTTATTATTGTTGTTGTTGTTATTCCAGTTGCTGAGAATGACAGGTGTGGACAGTGATGTTGCACTCATGTCCTGCTTGTGGACTTCCCAAAGGCATTTGGTTGGCTTCTTTGAGAACAGAATGCAGGGCTAGATAGGTTGCTGCCTTAATCCAATAGGGCTTTTCTTATATTCTTACTTATGGAAGTATCACATAAAAAAACACACATTGCAAATAAATTGTTTCAAATGAAACCCTTTACAAGTAAACGGATGAGCAGATGCCTTGTTAACCTTTCCTACTGCATTCATGCATCTTACCTGTGGAATCTTATAGATGCTTGGGATATCTCCCACGTGGCTTCAGAGACAGGTCACCCAATGACTGCTCCTGGATTGTTCTGACTATCACATTTGTAGTTGGGGGTTAATTTGCCCAGTGTAGAGAAGAGTTCCAGTGAGGCATGATAGGTCCACCTTGCATCAAAATAGCTGTTATAGATATGGAAACCCAGGGTGACATTCGGTAAAATCTGGGGATTTTCATTGATCTCCTTGACAGCAAATATCAAGGCCAGGATATGTTGGTAGACGTGGGTTATCACCCTGCAATTAGAGTTACTTGCACTGTCAGTATGGATTTGCCACAGACTATGACATATGTTTCTCTTACATTCCATGCATTACAGTGGTACCTCGGGTTAAGTACTTAATTCGTTCCGGAGGTCCGTTCGTAACATGAAACTGTTCTTAACCTGAAGCATCACTTTAGCTAATGGGGCCTCCTGCTGCCACTGCGCTGCCGGAGCACGATTTCTGTTCTCATCCTGAAGCAAAGTTCTTAACCCGAGGTAATATTTTGGGTTAGCGGAGTCTGTAACCTGAAGCGTATGTAACCCGAGGTACCACTGTATTCCTGAATATAGTATAATGGTTCTGATCGAGGTAAGCGTGATACAAATAATAACAATAATTTTATTATTTTTATGCTGCCCATATGATGGGCTGCCCTGGTCACTCTGGGCTTCACCCAACAAAATATTAAAATCACAATAAAACATCAATTCAAAACTTCTCTTAACAGATGCCTTCTAAAAGTCAAATAATTGTTTTTCTGTCTGGCATCTGATGGAAGGCATTTCACAGGGCAGGTGCCACAACTGATAATATTTCAATGATGAAATATTGTTGCACCCAGATGTGCTTTTATCATCTGTTCTTCCCAGCACAATGCTGATACAGCATTCAGAGCATCTCTGAAATTGTCCACATCTCAATTTCTTTCCAGATTTTGATGGTCTTTAAGTACATAGGATGATATTCAATATTAGTCATACGCCAAGTAAACTCACTGAAATATCTGAACGGATTAATCCAATTCCCTTGATTTCAGTGGGTTTACTCTGCACACCTTTAGTGTTGTTCTTCAAAATGGGGTCAAATATAAATAAAATCAAATGTAATAAGATATAACTTAAGAACATAGGAAGCTGCCTTTTAGCTCAGCAATGTCTACACTGGCTGGTCGTGGATCTCTGACATTTTCGCTGCCCTACCTCAAGGTGTCAGGGATTGAAAAAGTGACCTACTCTGGACAATGAAGATGCTCTACATTGGAGTGACAGCAGCTTCAACTTATCAATACTTTCTCATAAAATATGACCAGATTAAAGAAACAGTTTCTTTCTTACAGTCAGAACATTCTTAAATACTTAATGCAGCTATGAATAAAACCGTATGATCATCACAGTGCTGATGGGTAATTTGGCATAGCTAGGAAAGATATATCACATTGAAAAGAAACTTTTTTAAAAAAACGAACACCTTACACATTGTCTTCAGATATGTCATTAGAAGGCCATTCTATGAAATATGTTGTACTGGCATGTCTAAATATTTGAGCTATAATGCTGGCAATGATGAAGTCTCCAGGTTGATAAAACTTGTGAAAACTAGGAAGAGAGTTGTTGACACTAGATTTCATGTCAGATATCTTATACGCCACTAGAGGCAAAAGGACTGCAAATGGCAGTAGCTTCTGTAATACGATTCCTTCTCTACACCCATTCTGTTGCCTCCACATTATACCATAATGGGTTCTCCGCTGGGTCTGACAGCCTGATTTGAATGGCCACAAACACGATGACCGTGCTATCTAAAATGCCCAAGATCAGATTTACAAAGCCCTCACGCAGAATTGGATTGGGGATAGTTATGGAATCCTTATGTCTTGCAGTTTTAGTCATGGTTACTACAGCTGCCTTGAGACCTGGAGAAGAAGTAGCATATAATCATGATTAATTAGGTAATTATAATGGGGAAATAATCACCTATTATGAGTTACATTTTTGTGAGACGTTGCAGAAGAAACCATGGTCCAGCTCACTTAGGGTTGCCGTATTTCAAAAAGTAAAAACCGCAGAAATCAACTTGCCTAAGATGCAGGGCAAAATGCCACCTTTCAGAAATTCCCCCTGGACATAAATTCCGCCTTTGAAATCCTTGTAATGTCCGGGAAAATCCGGACGTATGGCAGCCCTAAGCTCACTGGGTTCTACTGTGATTCTACTGACAGGTATAAAAAATAAAGGCCTTTGGTATAATGAGATATTCAGATGAAAAGAGTACCACAAAAACTGTCCGCATTTGTCTTAAAAGTTGGCATTTTATTCATTCATTTATATTATTGCATTTTTATTTTTGCAATAATAAAGAGGACACATAGGCACAGAAACAGAACAAATGGGTTGAAACAAAAAGTTTACATGTCCTGAGGCCACAGATACCAAGCTGAGCTGGGTGGTGGATCGGCCAATCAAGAAGGAGTGGGGAGTTAGAAGTTATGGTTAATCTGACAGAATTGGAAAGCCCATAAATAGCACTTACCTATCAGATATGTCTTAGACAGGAATTAGATGAGGGCCTGGAAAGGGTTAGTTAGGGCAGGGCAACATAGGTTCTGAAAGTTCCTAGAAGGGGCTGGGATTGTGTTCCTGGCTTAATAGAACAGAATAGCCATTCTTGGTGAATTAGTTGATTCCTGAACAAGTTAAAGTGGGATTTTAAAGTAATGTTCTTAATCATTTCTTAACCATCTCTCTATAGAGTTTTGACTGAAATAAAGTGTAGTGCCTTATAAGAATAACAATTGAACTATAATTCTCATCAAGTGTATATAAAGAAAATTATAAAGGGACTCATCATTACTTTGATCTTCTGGTTGAGGCAGGGTCAGCCTACTACCCAGAAGCCAAGGTGAACACCTCAGGTGGCAGGATCCACAGGGGTTGCAGAATCGGCCTCCAAGGAATGCAGCACCTGCTGTTGCCGCCAGGGTGGGAGCAATGGCTGTGGCACCTCATTGGAAGCCCCATGCGAATGCAGCCTCTACACCATTTTGGTGAATAGGAAACACTGCTTGTCTCCTCCCACCCCTAGGTGTATATTGGAAAACACTACCACATGCAGATAAATGTCAGCCTTCTTAAGGGTTACTGACAGGATGTGCCTGTATTTTAAAGCACCCAAATTGAGTCAGGTTTTCTCATTCCCATCATTACCGCATTTACACCCCACATTTCCTACAGTGAGCTCAAGGTGGCATTCCTTATTCTCCCCTTCCCCATTTTATCCTTACATAGAGTTGCCATACATCTGGGAAAACCCGGAAATGTCCTCTCTTTGGGGGCCAACATGCCCATCCGGGGGAATTTTTCCCTTTTAAAGGAAATGTCCAGGTTTTCCCCAGATGTCCCTGAGAAATTTTATTTCCCAACGCTTTTAAGGCACAGATTGATGGTGATGCAGTAGTGACATAGATGAGACTTACAAATGTATATAGGTCCAACTTCCTTCGGACAAAAATAGACTGATCCATAGATCACCAAAAAAAACCAATTGTGGAATATGTTTATTGCCTGTTTAAAGTGTAATTTGATAGGTTCAAACTGGTGGGTATTGTGCTGCACATTCAGAGAAGTGCAAAGTTCAATATATAGTTCTGCTCCTATCTTACATTTTAATCCAATCACTTTTAGGAATCTGTAAAAATTAAATTTAATTCTTTATTTCACACTATCTACCATGCCCTCTTACCAGATCATTCTTTGGTCCCTGATTACACACCATCCTCTTTATATCATTTTTGAAGTGGGAGGGGCTGTGAAACCTTTGCTTTTCACCAAAAGTTAGCTAAATGTTCACCAAAAGTTTGCTAAAAGGGTGTTAGCTGTATGAATAGCAACGATTCAAATGAAGTTGATTCCAAGGTTTTTATTTCTGTTTTAGCTTCTCTGCCTCCTTCCCCATGAAGGAATACCAAAGAAATGCAGAATATTTTGAATTTATTTGTGTTTCATGGGAAGAAGCTTAGATTACCTATAAAATCAAACTATATAAAAGCTGGTAGATGGGGTGAGACTTCTCAGTTGGTCTCTGTCTTATGGGGCTTTTCAGTTGAAACAACTAAGTTTCATTACATCAGGAGCTAATGAAAACCTAGATCGATCTGGAAGAGTAGATTATATAACTCCGATCCTCTGTAATATTCCATTCACAGAGCTGCAATTTCCAAAGTGGTTTAACAATCAATCTCTCTTCCTGTAGAACTCTGAGAACTGTAGCTCTGTGAGGGGAGAGGGGGTCTCCTAACATCCATGAGGACCCTTAATAAACTGCAGTTTTCAAAAAAAATATAATTGGGATGGGGAGCAATGACTATTTAAATTAGTATGCTGCTGCTTTAAATGCATAGTACAGATGGTCCTCATAATGGTATGTTTAAATACAGCCTCACCGTTCAAGCCATACCTGGTTTTTTGCTGCACAGTACGTATATATGGGCTTTTTTATTAGGGCTTTTTTCCAGCCAGAACTCACTGGAACTCAGTTCCGGCACCTCTCAGGTGGGAGCCATTGCCATTCTAGGAGAACAAGGGAGCCCTTCACGTTGAGTTCCAACACCTCTTTTTCTATAAAAATAGCACTGCTACTGAGTAATTATCAAATTCACCATGATTACTTCCTCTTCTTCAATGCGTCCCAAGGGAGTTCCATTAGCCACAGCAAAAACAAAGACCCAAGACTGATGGGTGCTATTAACATTCCCTGTAGCATCCAAAGCAGGTGCTTAAGACAGGCAGGTGGTGGTCACTCTGACTGCTGATACTCTGCAGTGTATAGTCTTGGCTGTCAATAAGTCAAAAGAGTGACCATTCAGTGCTGCTCAGGGAACATGAGAATAAGTGCTAAGACAGATGTGTGTTCAAGATGGTATGTTTCATGCTGTTGGTATTGCTGCTGCTTCCTTGGGCTGTGTGGAATCTAACTGTAGCTCAATGTGGTATCAGTGACCCTCTTCCAGTAAATCACAAGTATTATCAGTCAGGAGACCTCATCATTGCTGGCATCATATCTCAGATCTACACATTTTCCAGCCCTATAACTTTTGAAAAACATCCCTCTCATGAACTCCTTGATGAAATTGTGTAAGGAATTGATTTCTTGATCATATCATTTTCCATACGGTCTAGCTGTGTTATTCTGTTGCAGAAAAAAAGAGAAATGGCGGGGGGGGGGACAACTCTTATTATAGCATAAGCTTTCATGGGTTAGAGTTTATGATGAAATGCACTTAAGCACAAAAACATTTATGCCATAATACATTTGTTACTTTTAGGTTTAAACCATTATCTGCCCAGGTAAGATTCTTAGAATAAACTAGGAGTAAAATTACTGGGATTCCATCACTCTCTACATCTCAGTGTGCATTGGTGGTAGTGGATGGTTTGTAGTTCCGGTGCTTATATCCAAAGCATCTTCCTCCAACTCTCATTCATTTTTAAGAGTGTTGATTAGGATGAATGATGCCTACATTTCAGTCACTTTCTTAAGACAGACGTGGCTAAGCTATTGTCCTCTAGATGTTGCTGAACTTCAATTCCCATTTGACGCAGGCCATGGTGGCCAACGGTCAGAGATGTTGGGAGTTGCAGTTCGGCAGCATCTGAAGGATGCTAGCCACCTCTGCACAGTTTAGATTTGTGGATAGATTTTGAGACCTATTCATGTATATATTTATGGATATTGCAATAATAATAGCAGCAACCATTGCCAAACCTGGGGAAGAGGATGAGCCATGTGCTGACAGCGGAAAACCCAGCAAAGAAACCCACAGCTTGGCGCAAGCTACAGGATTCGTTGCACAGCGCCTACTACTACGGCTCTCCGGGCGCTGTGCGCACAGCCAAAACAGTTAGCCGCCATGCAGCAGGGGGGAGGCAGCAGGTGGACAGGGCAGGGACTGTCCCACCTGACATTCCCCCCCCCCTGGAACCCACAGCCCCCTTTGTACGCTGGAACCCCAGCTAGTTGATGCTGTGAGTCCCTGCATCCCACAACTGTTTTAAAGGTAAACAACTATTTCCTAAAAAGGTCGACAACTCTGGGCAACCTAGAGGCACCGGATGGATCTTTGCATATCAAAGAATGAAATGAAATGAAATGAAATCAGGATGGAGGGGTTTTCTCAGGACAGTGGAGAGGGTGTGTGCTGTGTCCCATTGGTGTGGTGGTGGTGCCACTTGCTTCTCCTGATAGAAAATACTCTGTGGGGGGGGGAGAAATGGGGGGTCAAGGAGGGTTAGTTGGGGGAGTGAGATATGTCCCCATTTTCATCTGAGGAATGTTGGTATGCACCTTTATTCCAGTGTGTGAAAGACGACACAGCTCCCTCGCCTGAAGATCTTGTTCAGAAGGCAGTACACATCTCCCTTTCAGACCTCTCTCCAAATCACTATGACTTAGATTACCTGCCCATCAAAGATCCATTTTCTAAGACATGCAAATTCCTCCAATCAATTTTGTCACCCCACCCTGTGAGAGCAGATCAGTGTAACAGGCATTACTAGAATAATATTAGCAGAAGAGACGTACAGATCCATAAATGAAAGTGGATATCACTGCAGATTTGAAGTAGGGCAAATGTGTATGTGTGGATTCAAAATAGATTAGGGTAAAATTCAGAGATGCGCATATTCTGAAGCAGAGATGCTCTGACACAGCATGAAAATCTGATTGCAGATATATGACTCAGACCTACCAGCACATCCTGTCCTTCATATTTGCTGTAAATGAGATCAATGAAAATCTCTGGATCTTATCCAACCTCACCCTGGGCTTCCACATCTATAACAGCCATTTCACTGCAAGAGAGACCTATCTGGCCTCAATGGAACTTCTCTCCACAAGGGGCAGATTCATCCCAAACTACAAGTGTGATGTGCATGATAATGCAGTAGCTTTCATTGTGGGTCCTAATTCAAATGTGTGTCTCTTTGTGGCAATGACTCTATATATCTACAAGATTTCGCAGGTAATGTGTATCCATGGAACATAGGATTGAAACAAACCAGTTATACTACCCTTTCTTTCTCCTCTGATAAAATTTTGCTCTTCATATTTTATATTTATGAATGAAAAGGATGGCATCAGACTTTCCATGTCTAGGAAATGTCATTATAGAGGGTGAAGAGTAAACAGGATTTTGGAAATAACTCTTAACATTTCATATCTCTGGATTTTATTTTATTTTTCATATAGTTTGGATATGGCTCTGCTCCAATAATAAATGACCAAACCCAAGAAGCGTTCTTCCAGAGGATGTTTCCTGCTGAAGAGCATCAGGCTGCAGGAATCCTCCAGCTGCTGCTGTTTTTCAGGTGGACATGGATTGGGGTGGTTTTTATCAATGGTGACAATGGAGAGAGGTTTGTACAGATTGTGCTTCCTGAATTTTCCAAGAGAGGTATTTGCTTCGACTTTATCCAAAATTTGCCAACACTGTATTTTACCACTGGCATGAACGATATGGTGACCGAGTGGGTCAATACATACAAGGTTATTGTTCGTAGCACTGCCAACGTCGTGGTATTACATGGCGAAATAAATACTGTGATATTTCTGAGAATGTTTCCCCGGCTTTCAGAACTGGAGGAGATAACAATGAAGACAAAAGTTTGGATCATGACGGCACAGATGGAATTTACATCCGTTTCCTTTCAAAGAGATTGGGAAATAGACATTATACACGGTGCTCTATCCATCGCAGTTCATTCAAAGGAGATTGTGGGATTCCAGAAATTTATTCAGGGGAGAAGTCCTACCTCAGAGAAAGAAGATGCTTTTCTTAGGGTCTTTTGGGAAACAGCTTTTGACTGTTCTCTCCCTAAAACTGATATAGAAAGGGACGATAGAGACATCTGCAGCGGGGAAGAACAGCTGGAGACACTTCCTGCATCTATCTTTGAAATGAGCCTGACTGGCCACAGCTACAGTGTGTACAACGCAGTCTTTGCTGTAGCACATGCATTGCAGGCCATGCATCCATCTAGATACAAAGGCAGAGTGATAGTGGATGACGGAGTAAAACTTCAGAATCAAGAGTTATGGAAGGTAATGTCCTGAATACACTAAGAACAAAGGAAGGATCCTGCTGGCTCAGTCCAAGGGCTTCCTATAGCAGACAACCAGACAGCTTGGGGAAGCCATTAAGCAGGACATTCTGGCAATAGTCTTCTCCCCCTGTTCTTCCCCATGATGCATTTCTTTCTGGAGAATGTCTATATCTGCCTTGAATGTTAGCAATAGCTTTCCTGTTTCCCCCATGAATTTGCACATGCTTTGCAACCCATGCACTCATTCATATTCAAACACGAAACTATGGTGCTAGGAAGAGGTCAGCAGTTTCTAAATCAAGAGCCATGGCAGGTAAATGCCCAGATCCAGCAGCCCCAGAGTGAGGCCCAAAGGGCTGGTGCTCAAATGACTTCCTTCATAAAAAACAAAAAACAAAAACAAAAACTTTAATTGCTTTCACTTTAAAAACCATTTTAGACCCCATGCCTAAGAAGAATCATGCTGGGCCTTCTAGGGGTTACCCTATATTTGTCTTATTTGGAACGAGGTCCTTAGAGGCTTGTTGGCATTTTCTAATGTTCGCATTTATTTACAATCCCGCAAACAACCTTGTCTTGCCCTTGCCTCTTGGATCTCTCTCTCTTTTAAAAAACGCTTTAAAAAAAGCATATTCAGAACGGTTTTTATATGTGTGTAGATTCCACCCTTGTGTTTATCTGACTTGTGCATGTTATTGATGGCAATAGATTGGTTGCAAAAATTATGACAATGATTGAAGGCTTAGGAAATTTTGCAACACTTTGAGAAGTACGCACAGTGCTTTTGAGACCTCCAAGAATAGGGTGGTATACAGTCTATTTGAAGCATCTTATATATGCATATTATTTGCCTTTTGTTGTTTCAATTTAGCTTCAGCGCTACCTTAGGAGAGTCTCATTTAACAACAGTGCTGGAGAAAAGGTTTCCTTTAATCATAACGGCGATATCACTGCTGGATTTGATATTATCAATTGGGTGACATTTCCAAACCGCTCCTTTCTCCGAGCAAAAGTTGGAAGGATAGATCCCTTAGCTCCTGAAGACAAAATCCTGAGCGTTTCCGTGGAGGACATTGTATGGCCAACTGCATTTAAACAGGTATTGTAATTATCTGTACATTGTTATTAGATCATTTATGCTTCTGTATAGTTTTATTTTTGTTAATGTTTAATTGTTTTTATGACCTCCCCCAAGCCGGTTTTTAGCTGTTCGCATTTCATCTGTAAGCAGCCCTTAGTCCATGTCAGGGGGAAAGGCAGGGTATAAATAAATATATAAGAATAATGATAAAGTAATAATTGTCCATCCATCGTTTTGGTAGCACAAATCCTTTTGATAGGAGAACTGGAGAAATATAACTTGTGATGCATGGAACTTGAGCATCCAGACAATGGGTTGAGTGTCACCCAATCAGGAGAGACAGTAGGGAATTTGAAGTTAGAACTTGACAGTTAAATGGTCAAATAGGCCCTGTCTGACAGTTAGTGGAGATAGGATTGCTTTAGGGCTTGGAAAGTACCTAGAAAGGGCTTGGATAGAGCCTGGTTAGATCCTAGATAGGTTAAAACTGTCAGATGGTAGGTCTGAATTAGGAGTTAGCTAGACATGGCAATCCAGTTTGTTTTCCCTGAGGGGAAAATGAAGATCCTAGATGGGGCTGCAAGTGTTTTACTCAAAGTGTAAGACCAATGGCCATTCTAGAAGAAAACAGTCTATTCTGAGGCATGTTTAAAGTTAGAATTGTAAGAACCTTTCAGCTATCTCTGTACTGTGTGCTTATTTCATACAAAGTATTGTGCCTTGTCAGAGTGGATATCAAGTTACAGCCCTCATCAAATGTACATAAATAAAATTCTAATTTTGATCCCAAAAGTGCCTCATCCTTACTTTGACCCACTGGGCAGGGGATAAGTAGCCACAGGTTCTCCTTTCACATAAGTGCAATACTTTACTGCTGGTTATAAAGAATTAACTTGCTTCTATCTTTATTGCAGGAGATTGTCATACAACTCCCTTCTCCTCCCCAAAATTTGAATGTATAATAATAATAATAATAATAATAATAATAATGATGACGATGATTTATTTATTTATTTATTATTTATACCCCACCCTTCTGGCTGGGTTTCCCCAGCCACTCTGGTCGGCTACCAGAAAAATATTGAAATACCATAATTCATCAAATATTAAAAGCTTACCTAAAGAGGGCTGCCTTCAGATGTCTTCTAAAAGTTGGATAGCTGTTTATTTCTTTGACATCTGGTGGGAGGGCGTTCCACAAGGCGGGTGCCACTACTGAGAAGGCCCTCTGCCTGGTTTCCTGTAACTTTGCTTCTCGCAGTGAGGGAACCACCAGAAGGCCCTTGGAGCTGGATCTCAGTGTTTAAACACCCACTAATTTCATTTATGCACAGGTACAGCCGCTTTCTGTGTGCAATGACGCTTGCCATCCAGGTTACAGCAAGAGCAAGAAGGAAGAAAAACCTTTCTGCTGCTATGATTGTCTTCCATGTCCAGAAGGGAGGATTTCTAATTTTAGAGGTAAATACATTTTATTCATAGCATTTTCCTTAGGTTATGAACTGCTATCAATCACTTGTTCAACACTGTTTATAGACAAGAATTTCCTTCATATTTAAATGTTCCAAATTTAGTGCTGGTGGTGATACCCACAGCATTCCTTTGTTGTTTAGCATAGCGTTCAGCTTCTCAGAAGAAAAGGAAAGGAAAGGAAATTTAGAAGTAAACAGGATTTGAGCATAACAGGACAAGAAGAACACGTATTTCACTAAAACTCTTGCTTTGTGATGTTCCAGGAATTAAAATACCACCAGTGAGGGAATCTGCTATGTGCATAGTCATGCAAAAGTAACTGAGATTGTGTACACTGGTTTTGAGCTAGGTGTCACCATACAGGGTTTTGTAAATATGCCTGAGCTAAAAGAATTTTCTAACAAATCTTTGAGAGGTCAATGAGTTTTTACTTCACTTTTGGATCCAGTTTTAAGAGTAATGTTCTTTTAATTCATTTTATTCATGAAAGAAGAAATGGACAAGGCCTCCACCACTTCCAATTCTTCATCCAACAATAAAAACTGGAAGTGGAATTTTATTTAGTATTCAGTGAGCCATAGCTTCTGAAATATTTTTTTTCATTCAGGGAAAGAAAAACTGTTGGATAATTTTATCTCACTAAAGAATATATGACAAAATCCACTCTGCTCCATTTCCCTACCCAGAAATAGCACAGAAAAGTTCACTCAGCTGCATTGAATTCAGTAATGTACTGTACGTATTAGTACATCCATGTATAAAACAAAATCTGTTTCCTTTTTTAGACGCAGAATACTGCATTCAATGTCTGGAAGATCATTATGCAAACAAAGAACAAAATTTGTGTGCTCCAAAGAAGATCAGCTTCTTGTCATACAAAGAACCGTTGGGTTTAATCTTAGCTAATTTCTCTCTTTCCTTTTGTTTTATCACAGCTTTGGTGCATGGGATATTCATTAAGCACAAGGAGACTCCCATAGTCAAAGCCAACAATCAAAACATCACCTACACTCTCCTCATCTCCCTCTTGCTCTCCTTTGTTTCTGCTTTGCTGTTCATTGGCCAACCGCATAAAGTTATGTGTCTCTTTCAACAAGCTGCTTTTATCATGATATTCTCTGTGGCAGTTTCTTGTATTTTGGCCAAAACGATTACAGTCATTTTAGCTTTCATGGCCACCAAGCCAGGGTCCAGTATGAGGAGATGGATGGGGAAAAGACTGGATATTTCTGTTGTTGTTTCCTGCTCCCTAGTTCAAGCTATTCTTTGTACTCTATGGCTGGCAATCTCTCCCCCTTTCCCTGATTTAGATGCACATACAATGGCTGAAGAGATTATTCTGGAATGTAATGAAGGATCGGCCATCATGTTTTACTCTGTCCTGGCCTATATGGGCTTCCTGGCCAGTATCAGCTTCACTGTGGCCTTCTTAGCCAGAAAGTTGCCTGACACTTTCAACGAAGCCAAGTTCATCACCTTCAGCATGGTGGTGTTTTGCAGTGTGTGGCTGGCATTTGTCCCAACCTACCTTAGCACAAAAGGGAAATACATGGTGGCTGTGGAGATCTTCTCCATCTTGGCCTCTGGCGCTGGGTTACTGGGCTGCATCTTTGCCCCTAAATGCTATATCATTTTGATTAAGCCTGAGTTGAACAACAGGGGGCAGCTAATGAGAGGAAAGAACAAATCACAAATTGGAAAGTCCCAATCTAGTTAAAGTTGGAGTGAATGAGTGCCAACAAACTCAAGCTGATTCCAGATGAGACTGAGGAACCTTTGGAGGGCAGTTCCCTCGACTGTATGGATGGGAGGTTGCCTGCTCTTGATGTGGTTACACTCCTTCTGAAGGAGTGGGTAAATAGGTGAGGGCTACTTCTTGATCCTTTGCTCTTGCTTGAGGCACAGGTGACCTCCGTGGCTTGGAGTGCCTTTTATCAGCTTCAGCTGGTGGCCCAGCGCTGCCGCTATCTGAACAGGGGAAACCTAACTTCTGTTGTCTATGCTTTGGTAACTTCAAGATTAGATTAGAGCAACACGTGATACGTGAAGTTGTTTCTGAAGATCCTTTGGAAATTTCAGCTGGTGCAGAATTTGGCGGCCAGATTGCTCATTTTTTATAATGTTTTATGGATTTTTTTAATTGTTATGTCGTATTCTGCATTTTCGTTTCTTATTAAATGTGGCTTATAAATTTGTAAACAAATATAATAAAAAGACCATTAAGAACCTTTATTCAGCTACATGAATAAAGCAACCTTCTTTTATTCATACATAGAGGCATACATAAGATTTGCATTGAAACTGGATAAAGTGCCAAGGTGCAGAGTGTTCCTTCTCTCCTGGACCAGTTGTTGTTCAATGTCTCTATTAGCAACTTGAACAAAGGAATTGAGAGGATGCTCATCAAATCTGCAGATGACACCATGCTGGGTGTGGTAGCTAATGCTGCAGAAGACAGAATCGGGATTCAAAATGAACTTAACAGATGGGAGAACTGGGCACAAGCTAGCTAACAAAATGAATTTCAATAGGGACAAATGTAAGGTTCTGCACTTAGGCAAGAAGAACTAGATGCACAAATATAAGAAGGGGAACACGTGGCTTGCATGTGAAAAGGATCTTGGTGGACCACAAGCATAACATGAATCAAAAGTGTGATGCAGCAGCAAAAAAGCTAATGATATTCTAGGATGATTCAACAAAAGTCTAGTGTCCTGATCGAGGGAAGTCACAGTACTATTCTATTCAGCCTTCGTCAGACCACACCTGTTATATTGTGTCCACTTCTGGGCACCCCAGTTTAAGAAGAATATTGACAAGCTGCAATGTGTGCAAAAGAGGGTGACCAAGAGGATCAAGGGTTTGGAAACCAAACCATATGAGGAGCAGTTGAGGGAGTTGAATATATTTAGCCTGGAAAAAGAGGAGACTGAGAGGAGATCATAGTAGCCAACACCTAGGGCCAAGGGGTCTTTGGCCCCCCAATTAAATATTTGAGGGGGCTGGGCCGCCCAAAGTTGATGGGCATTGCCATTCAAATGGTGTCCTTGCATCCCATCATGGGATTGACTATGCAGAGCAGGGCTTATTCTCCCTCCAATATTTTATTCAAGTTGGCACCTCTGGAGGAGGTGTGATGTCTAAAGGGGTGTCACATGGAAGATGGAAAAAACTTGCTTTCTCCTGCTCTTGAAGTCAGGGCCTGAACCAATGACTTCAAGTTACAAGAAAGAAGATTCCAACAAAACATCAGGAAGAACCTTCTGACAGTTAACATTGGCTGATTGTGGAACAGACTCCCTCGGGAGATTGTGGATTCCCCTTGATGTAGAATTGAGTTTAGACATTAGGAGAGGATATATTGTTTATAATAATAATTTATTATTTGTACCCGGCCCATCTTGACTGGGTTGAACTGACCACACTGGGCAGCTTCCAACAGAATATTTTAAAAAATACAGTGAAACATCAAACATTAAAAACATCCTGAAACACATGTCTACAGATAATTGTTTATCTCTTTGACGTCTGATGGGAAGGCATTCCACAGGGCAGGTGCCACTACCGAGAAGGCTCTCAGAACTGGACCTCAGTGTCTGAGCTGAATGATGGGGGTGGAGACGCTCCTTCAGGTATACAGGGTTTTAAAGGTCAACACCAACACTTTGCTTTGTGTTTGGAAATGCATTGGGAGCCAATGAAGATCTGTCGCTGGCAGTCTGTTTTGGAGGCACACTGCTGTGGCCCCTGAGAGCTGCATCCTTTAATATGCATCTTCTCATTTCTGCAATGGAGTTAAACTTACTTTCTTCAACTGAATTTTCATGTAAGAAGACACTCCAGAATCAATTAACCATTTGTATGACTTTGTGTCATAATTGTTAACAGATAGCTTCTTTTCTTGCAAAAAAAAAAAAACTTTTCTTTGTATCCTTTATTTTGGTTTGGTTGCCTAAATGCAGGGGAATTCCCCAATTTTGAGGCTTTGCAAAGTGTGGCTACATGTCCTTCTTTGTTGCAATTGAAGCAAACAACTTCTCTAGGCGTAGCCTTGATTCTCATTTGGGAGTAGAACAAGTAGTTTGATTCCTAGGCTTTGGCATTTCTGGCTGGGGACATTGTATTTGTTAAGCATGTACTCTCCTACTAAGCTAGACCCCCTCCCACTAAATATCTTACTATTACACATAATTTGCTTTCACACTGCAGAGGATCAGAGAAAAGGATTGATGGAAGTGCAATCAACCTGTTTTCTTTTGCAATGTTGCGGAGAACCTCTAATACTTATCTCCCCTATAAGTATCCAAATTGTCCATGATTACTACTTCTCCAAATCCCAAGGGAGCTTCAGTAACCACTAAGAAAACCATGACTTGAGAAAAACAGATTCTGTTAAGGTCACCTGTGAAATTCAGTTCAGGGTTTAAAGACAGGCAAGGTTAAACAGCCCTCCAATACTTTACATAATACTGGGTTTGAATAAGTCCATTGAGTGGCCTTTCTATTCAGGCTGTGCTACTCAGGGACATTTTAATGACAATGAGGAAACAGGTGAAATGGTTCCGAGAAGAAATATGTTCATGCATGGCAATATTATTCATGCTCCTGGTATTATTACTACTGCTTCAAGATGTGTGTGCTGTTCCCATTGCTCGATGTAATATAAGTGGTGCTCTTCCAGAAAATCAGAAGTATTATCATTCAGGAGACCTCAACATTGCTGCTATTATTTCCCAGAGCTACAGATTGTCCAGCTCTGTGGACTTCATCAGGCATCCGCTTCATGAACTTATTGATGACCCCATGTAAGGAACTGGATTCTTAATTATATCATTTTCCAGAGGGGTAGCTGCAACTATTGGGAGTCTTGTGGCAGTTTAATGACTGATTAATTATGGTAAAAGCTTTGCATTTTCTGAAGTGGACTCTAGTCCACAAACGTTTATGCCAGGGGTAGACAACATGGTGATCTCCAGGTATTGCGGGGCATTAAGGTAAAGGTAAAGGACCCCTGGACAGTTAAGTCCAGTCAAAGGCGACTCTGGGGTTGCAGCGCTCATCTCACTTTCATGCCGAGGGAGCCGATGTTTGTCCACTGACAGCTTTCCGGGTCATGTGGCCAGCATGACTTCTGGTGCAATGGAACACCATGAAGGAAACCAGAGTGCACGGAAATACAGTTTACCTTCCTGTCACAGCAGTACCTATTTATCTTATTGCACGGGCATGCTTTCGAACTGCTAGGGTGGCAGGAGCTGGGACAGTTTGGATCTGTTGCGGGGATCCAAACTGCCGACCTTCCGATTAGCAAGCCCAAGAGGCTCAGTGGTTTAGACCACAGCACCACCCGTGTCCCTGTGGGGCATTAACTGTCATCAGCCCCAGCAAGCATAGCCAGTGGTCGGGAAGGAAGAGAGTATAGTCTAACACATGGAGGACACCATGTTGACTACCCCAGCTTATGTGCCATAATAAATGGTTAGTGTTTAAGATGTTCTTGGGTCACATTCAGGGAGCCTTTTCCTTGAACATTCTCTCTGAGTTCATAGAATTATATAATTATAGCATTGGAAGGGACCCCAACAATCATCTAGTCCAACCCCCTGCAATGCAGGAATCTCTATGAAAGGATGCACGTAAGATGGCCGCCTAACCTCTGCTTAAAAATTTCCAAGGAAGGAAAAGCTACCACCTTCTGACAGACACCTTCTACTGTCAAACAGCTCTTGCATCAGGGAGTTCTTCCTGATGTTTAGTCAGAATTTCTATTTCTTTTTCTTTTCTTTTCTTTTCTTTTCTTTTCTTTTCTTTTCTTTTCTTTTCTTTTCTTTTTCTTTTCTTTTCTTTTCTTTTTCTTTTCTTTTCTTTTCGTAACTTGAAGCCATTGGTTTGGATCCTACCATCCAGAGTAGGAGAAAACAAACTTACTCCATCTTCTATGTTACAGTTCTTTAGATATTTTAAAAAGACTATCATCTCTCTTCTCGGTCTTCTCTTTTTCCAGACTAAACATATTCAACTCCCTCAACCTTTCCTTCCTCATACGGCTTGGTTTTCAGACCCTTGATTATCTTGGTTGTCCTCTTCTGCACACATTCCAGTTTGTCAATATCCTTCTTAAATTGTGTTCTCCAGGTGTGGTCTAAGCATGGCAGAATAGAACAGTACTATGACTTCCCTTGATTGGGGCACTAGACTTCTGTTGATGTAGCCTAGAATCACATTAGCTCCCCCCTTTTTTTTCTTGTGCTGCTGCATCACACTGTTGACTCATGTTCAGCTTGTGTTGTACTAGAAACATAGATCCTTTTCACATGTCCTACAGACAAGCCAGGTGTCCCTATCTTATATTTGTGCAGCTGGTTGCGTCAGTCAACTAGCTACAAATGCATCTAACAGTGACTTCATCCCATGGGAGACTTTGTTGAAAGCTTTGCTGAAATCAAGATGCACTATGTCCACAGCATTCCCCTGATCCACTAAGTTTGTAACTCTATCATATAAAGAAATGAGATTTGTCCAGCATGACTTGTTTTTGAGAAACTTATGCTGGGTCTTAGTAATCACAGCATCCTTTTCTAAGTGCTCACGGACTGACCATTTAATTATCTGTAAGGAGAAAGGGAGGCTGCTTTCGTGATAGTAGAATGTTCACCCTCACCCAAACATAAAATAAAATCCCTGCAGGTTGAAAGGAGGAGAAGGAGGAAGGAGATCTAAGTGAGCCTTTCCAATTGGATAGATACAGCCATAATCTTTTGGGAGAAATCTATTGGGCACCACACATGGTGTCTGCTGTCAAAAGTAGGTGGAACTGCCCCACACCACCACTCTGATTTCCCACCTCTCCCCATTTTTCTCTCATTCTCACCTCTCAGATTACCTCATCTCTCCACTGGAAGCAATTGTTGGGGGAGGGAAATCACAACATGTGGGAAACAGAAGGTTAACCCCTCTCTCCTCAGCCGCAACCCCATGCCATCTGTCTCAGGAGACAATGGAGGAGTGTGCCTTTGCGGGTGTGGTCAAATGCTTGGAAGGTTACAGTGCCTGTTGTGGCTCACAGAAAGATACGGGAGAGACATGTTTTGTTGCAGATGCTGCAAATAGACATAAAAAAGCTTCCATCAGCACCACAAGGAGCTGGTTGTTTAAAGCCCCAATTGCTATATGGGGAGTGATGGCAGGGGGGATGTTAAAGGCCTCTTCTCATGTTGCCGTCCTCCAAATGTCTCAGAGAGGCACACAAAGAAAGGCCTCTGAAGCCAGAATCAATAATATGCTAAACATTTAAAGTTGGGTTTTTAACATTGCATAGAAGTGTCCGTGCATACTTTCCAAATAAGTGACATTCATATGACAAATGTCCTGGTCAAAGTGCCAGTGTTCCATCAAACTTCCTGGAACTGAGGGCAATAAAATATATTTTAGTTCAATATATGAGTGAAACATCTATTGTAGATACGTCTCATGGCATATTCTGAAGCAAAAATATTCTGAGAGTGGATTTAAATACCTTGCAGATTTATGACACAGATATACCAGCACATCGTGGCCCTCACATTTGCGGTAACGGAGATCAACGAAAGTGGCCAGATCTTATCCAACCTCACCCTGGGCTTCCACATTATTAACAGTCAATTCTTGGCAAGTAGGATGTACCTGGCCTCTATGGAACTTCTCTCTACATGGAGCAGATTCATCCCAAACTACAAATGTGATTTCCGGGGTAATGCAGTAGCTGTCATTGGGGGTCCTAACTCAGACGTGTGTTTCTTCATGGCTGACATTCTCTCCATCTACAAGAATCCACAGGTACGTTTTGCGCATGGAGCATAAGACTTTAACAAACCAGCTGTGCTTCCCTTGCCTTTTAGCCAGGCTTTGGAGACAGAAAGTAGCAAACTAGAGGCAGTTCTGACCTGCCACTTATAAGAAGCTGCTGCAGAAGAAGTACTATGAGCAACATCATGGGAGGGGTGCTTCTAGGACAAAGGTGAATTTGTGAAGCTCCCTTGTTCTGGATACTGCCTGGTGTTTAAGAAATCTTCTTGTCTTTAATGCGTTGAAATGTAAGGGGGGAGGAGTTGTTTGTTACCATATTTCTGTTTTGCTATGTTATGTTGTATTATGAAATAGTTTCTGTAGTGTTTGTTTGAAATGAATCCCTGTTTCCTTTATGTATGCCACTTTGAGCATGATTTGAGTGTGTGGAAAAGCAGAATACAAATAAAATTTTAGAACACTGTCTATGATGAATTTTAAAAAATGTTAAGACGAACATTCGGGGGCAAACCCTGAAGCCTTTTTGTTGGGCATTCTGACAATCAGTATCCTCAGTGATAAGGAAAAGGTGTTCTGGTATTCCACAACTGCCGCTAGAATGTTGATCGCTAGGAATTGGAAAGGGGATAAGATACCAACAAAGGAAGAATGGCAAAACAAGCTGTCTGAGTATATGGAATTGGCAAAAAATGACAGCGGCAATTAGACAACAACCAAACCAAAAACTTTAAAAAAGAGTGGGAAAAGTGCAAAAGAATACAGTGGTACCTCAGGTTACATACGCTTCAGGTTACATACACTTCAGGCTACAGACTCCACTAACCCAGAAATAGTGCTTTAGGTTAAGAACTTTGCTTCAGGATGAGAACAGAAATCATGCTCTGGCGGCGCGGCAGCAGCAGGAGGCCCCATTAGCTAAAGTGGTGCTTCAGGTTAAGAACAGTTTCAGGTTAAGTGGGGACCTCCGGAACGAATTAAGTACTTAACCTGAGGTACCACTGTATTTGGAAAAACATTGTTTGCAAATCAAACCCTTGAATAAATTTCAAAAAGTCAAAATTCACATAGATAAGTTTTATATTATGTAATAAAAAGATAATAAAGATAAACAACACAATTGAATAGAAAAATAAGAGAGAAGAAGCTGTTATGAGGTGGTGGGAAGTCACTGGTGAAGAATTATGGATATTGTTTGGTTTAACTATGTATACAGTATATGTAAAAATAAAGATAAGGATTGGAATATGTAAATGATTAACAAATGAAAAATCAAATAAAAGCATTAAACAAAAAACAAAAAAAATGAATGAACTTTGGAAATAGATTGTTGCTATTTTCTCTGGTTATTTCCCATGTAGCTTGGATATGGCTCTGCTTCAGTGACGAATGATCAAAAACAAGGAGCGTTCTTCCTGCAATTGTTCCCTGATTGGTACCACCAGTATTTCGGGATTCTCCAGTTGCTGCTGTTTTTCAAATGGACCTGGATTGGGATAGTTACTTTACATGCTGACAGCGGAGAAAGGGTTGTCCAGGCCATTCTTCCCAAGTTTTCCCAGAGCGGCATCTGCTTTGCATTTATTGAATTTTATCACAAACTGGCACATTTTGCAACTGACTTTGGAGAAATTCTGGAGAATACGATGGAAACATACATGGTTATTTTGAGGAGCACTGCCACTGTTGTGCTTGTACATGGTGAAATTCAAACCATGATATTTCTGAGAATGTTTCCTGTTATTTCAGGCATTGTGGACACACCAATGAAGACAGCAGGTAAAATCTGGATTATGATAGGTCGCATGGAGTTCGTTTCACTTTCCTATCAAAGAGATTTCGACATAGACATAATCCACGGTGCTATGTCCTTGGCAATTCACTCAAAGGAGGTGTCAGGATTCCAGACATTCCTTCAGTTGAAAAATCCCAATTTGGAAAAAGGAGATGGTTTTCTCAAGATCTTTTGGCAGAAGGCATTCAACTGTGAGTTCCCCACCTCTGATGGAGATCATGCTAGTGGGGAGGTCTGCACCGGGGATGAGAAACTGGAAGCACTTCCTGGATCTGTTTTTGACATGAGCATGACTGGCCACAGTTACAGCATGTACAATGCAGTCTATGCTGTGGCACATGCTTTGCAATCCATGCAGTCCTCCAAATTAAAAAACAGAGTGACAGTGGAAAGAAGGAGATGGAAGCTTCCGAATCAACAACCATGGCAGGTAATGTCTACAGCAAAAAATATAGGAGTGTTCATTCTCTTGCTTTGCTTCATTTTGTACATTGTAGAACGTGATATAAAAAGCATTGGTCAAAGCAGCTGCAGTAATAAATTTAAGTTCCACTGAGTGCTTATGGACCCCAACATTTTCTTGGAAAATTAAGATGGTGTTGACTACTTCATCAGTGTCTTAATAGTGCTGTTCTACTTCCCATTTAACATGCACAGCAAATCTGCCAACCTTGTGGGACACCAACTAGGATGATGCTGCAGATACCCTAGGGCATGCTGCCCTTTCAAAGCTAGCACTGCCTCATAATATCTGTGTGAGGAACAACAGTCCTTAAGCCATGCAGACACTGTGTGTGTGTTTGTGTTGAGAGAGAGAGAGAGAGAGAGAGAGAGAGAGAGAGAGAGAATATAAGGGGGGAGTGTATAAGTTTTTTTGTATATGACCTTCATTTCTTTTAAATTCCCTCCTTACATTATGAATTCATAGATAAATGGGGAGAAACCAACAGGTTGTAGTTGTGAAGAAAAGGTGAATTCTGTTTTAGGCATCTAGATGGAAAATAAACATTCGCAATGTCGTGCACAGTTACAGTCATCCCACCTCAAAAAGCATATTGCTCAACTGGAGAAGGCTTAGAAAAGGACTGCCAGAATGGTCAAGGGACTGGAGCAACATCCCTATGAGTAAAGATTACAAGCAGGGTGTTTCTTCAGGGGGAACTCACAGGAACTCAGTTCTGGCACCTCTCAGGTGGGCGTCATTGCCATTCTAAGAGAATGATGGAGGTTTCATGGTGAGTTCTGGCACCTCTTTTTCTAGAAAAATAGCACTGGTTACAGGATCTGGTGCTGGTCAGGTGAGGCAAGCAAAGTGGGGACATGGTATGTGTGTGTAAAATTATGTGTGGTGTTGGCAGGGGCAGCCCTCCAATAAGGCTCTCTGAAGGCACCTCCCTGTTTCCTACCTACTTGCCCGTGGCAGTGAAGCCTAGTGGAATGCTCCCCCATCAGAAAGCCATGGTGCAAAGGCAAGAGAGAGATCACCCATTGGCTGTGATGATGACAACACAAATTAGGATAAATTAAAAATTGTACAACAAAATGGCAGAGGGAAGTTAAAATATATATTTTTGAAAGGCAGAACCCCCCACAACTCTGGGCAAAATGGTTCTTGGCTAAGCAGTGTCTGTGTTGGCTGCAGGAGTAGCAACACCATGACTTTTAAAGAGACTTTTGTGGGGGGGGAAATGGTATTCTCTTTATTCTTTTGATTCAGCTTCAGCACTATCTGAAAGGAGTCTCATTTAACAACAGTGCCGGGGATGAAGTTTCCTTTGACCAAAATGGATACTTGGCCACTGGATTTGATATTATCAGCTGGGTCACATTTCCAAACCTGTCCTTCCTGAGAGTCAAGGTTGCAGAGATAGACCCCATTGCTTCCAAAGAGAAAGAATTGAACGTTTCTGTGAATAGCATCAGATGGCCCAGTGCTTTTAACCAGGTACAGATGATTCATGGTTTGGGACCACATGCTGGTGGGTGGTTCTAAACATGGTGGTGGGTGGGGTCCGTGCTCGTTCACACACAGTCATTTGTTTGCGCATATTCATGCACACTTTTGAAGAGGACAAGAACATGGAGGTGAGCACTAGGCTAACTACTAGTTCGCCACTTCCTCCTCCTTCATATTCTATTACAATTATATAATCCTCCTCCACACGCACTCAAGGTGATGTACAAGGAAACTTGTACAGAGTTTAAAACAGCACACAGAAATAACAGAAATAATAGCTACATTTAAAAACAGTACAAAGTGGACACCCCTGGCAGAACTATTCATCCAGCTTGGAAAGTTTGGAAAGCTTGTTGGAAAGACACTGGCCAAATCACAGAGGGAGTGGAAATATTTTCTTGAGAACTATTTTCATAAAAAGGCTGAGACCATTTCATTAGGCTCCCATGTGCATCAGTGGAGTGCATATAAGTGTGCCCTGCCCCATTACATCCCCAGTTCTGCCCCAGTCCTGCCGCCTTCTGGTTCCAAAAGGATCTGTACATCATCAATCACACATCAATTGGTTGTGACTAAAATGATTGCCATTTGTACTAAAAACTGTGATTACAGTGGTACCTCGGGTTAAGAACTTACGTAATTCATTCTGGAGGTCCGTTCTTAACCTGAAACTGTTCTTAACATGAGGTACCACTTAAGCTAATGGGGCCTCCCGCTGCCACTGCGCCACCTCCACGCAATTTATGTTCTCATCCTGAAGCAAAGTTCTTAACCTGAGGTACTATTTTTGGGTTAGCGGAGTCTGTAACCTGAAGTGTCTGTAACCTGAGGTACCACCATATAGGCATTCTAGGGTTGTCATGTTTTGAAGAGCAAAAAAGAGGACACATTTGCCTACTTCTACTTGTAACTATGGATCACTATGACAACTCTTATCATGAAAAAGAGGACATGTCCTGGGGAAAGAGGGCATATGGAAACCCTAGACAGCACCATCTTGATATGTGGACATGATTTAATGAAAGCTTTGTCAGAAGGCCTCTCTAAAGTATTACCAGTTTGCCATGCCAATACCAAAGAAATATATGGCCTAAATGCTGAGACATTAACCAATTTCACTTCTATACAGGTACAACCCATTTCATGGTGTAATGATGTCTGTCAACCAGGTTATAGCAAGAGAAAGAAGGAAGGGAAGCCATTTTGCTGCTATGATTGCCTTCTATGTCCAGAAGGGAAGATTTCAAACCAGACAGGTAAGAGAAGTCATGCCCATATTATTTTTCCCTCTAGGACATAGTTTTACATTCGTGTTTACAAACCCCCCATTTCCTTCATATTTAAAAGGAATAGTTCACATGAGTGGATAGAGTATAATATGGCAAGTGAATATGGCAAGTGTGCTCTCATGCACAGCACCCAATTTCACCAGGACAAAATGAAATCAAATGAAAATAATTGCAAAAAATCCAAACATCAGAATGGAGGTTATGCTAATTCTTTTTGTAATGTCTAATAAAAGTTTGGCGAAAAACTAGATAATTTTTTTAAAAAAATTAACCAAACTCCAGACATCTACCGAGCTTCAGGTTACCTTTCCTGTCTTCATACCCCTAAATTCTGGATTCTTCTTAAATCATTGCTTTGTGTAGATATTTAAAAAAAGAAAAAGTAACATTGCTTGAAAATTATGTGAACTGATTTTGAGCTAGCAGTTCTCATTCAGTTTTAAAGAGATGTTTCTGTAGTGCACTGAATGCAAACTTCACTGCAATGAAAAAAATGTTTCTTTCCTTAGACATGGAGTACTGTTTGATGTGTTCAGATGGTCAATATCCAAACAAAGGCCAAGATATATGCATTCCAAAGAATATCAGCTTCTTGTCCTTTGAAGAACCTTTGGGGATCGCTTTAGCTGCTTTTACTCTTTCCCTTTCTTCCATCACAGCTTTGGTGCTGGCAATCTTCATTCAGCACAAAGACACTCCCATAGTCAAAGCCAACAACCGGAGCCTCACCTACACTCTCCTCATCTCCCTCCTGTTCTCCTTCCTCTGTGCTCTGCTATTCATTGGCCGACCTGAGAAAGTGATATGTCTGCTTCGACAAACCACTTTTGGCATAGTCTTCTCCGTTGCAATTTCATGTCTTTTGGCCAAAACCATTATTGTGGTGCTAGCTTTCATGGCCACCAAGCCAGGGTCCACTATCAGGAAATGGATAGGGAAAAGACTGGCTGCTTCTGTTGTTCTTTCCTGCTCCCTCATTCAAGCCACTCTTTGCACTGTGTGGCTAGCAACCTCTCCTCCATTCCAAGATTTAGATATGCACACAATGGCTGAAGAGATTGTTTTGGAATGTAATGAAGGATCTGCCATCATGTTTTACTCTGTCCTAGGCTACATGGGTTTATTGGCCACTGTCAGTTTCACAATGGCTTTCTTAGCCAGGAAGTTACCTGACAGTTTTAATGAAGCCAAGTTTATCACCTTCAGCATGTTGGTCTTCTGCAGTGTTTGGGTGACCTTTGTCCCAACTTACCTTAGCACAAAAGGGAAATACATGGTGGCTGTGGAGATCTTCTCCATCTTGGCCTCTGGCGCTGGGTTACTGGGCTGCATTTTTGCCCCTAAATGCTATATCATTTTGATTAAACCTGAGTTGAACAACAGGGAGCTACTGGTGAGAAAAAATAATTCATAGAATCATAGAATCATAGAGTTGGAAGAGACCACAAGGGCCATCAAGTCCAACCCCCTGCCAAGCAGGAAACACCATCAGAGCACTCCTGACTTATGGTTGTCAAGCCTCTGCTTAAAGACCTCCAAAGAAGGAGACTCCACCACACTCCTTGGCAGCAAATTCCACTGTCGAACAGCTCTTACTGTCAGGAAGTTCTTCCTAATGTTTAGGTGGAATCTTCTTTCCTGCAGTTTGGATCCATTGCTCCGTGTCCGCTTCTCTGGAGCAGCAGAAAACAACCTTTCTCCCTCCTCTATGTGACATCCTTTTATATATTTGAACATCGCTATCATATCACCCCTTAACCTCCTTTTCTCCAGGCTAAACATGCCCAGCTCCCTTAGCCGTTCCTCATAAGGCATCGTTTTTCAGGCATTAGAAACTAATAACCCCTAATTGTGATATTAGTTATTGCTGGGCTTGAAATGCCTCCTGAACTTTGTAGCCCTATTCTGTTGATGTGAAAGGTTTTGAGGGAGAACCACTTCTTCTTTTCATCATGTACACAGTAAAGATAAAGATAGATTGTGTTAGCTATGCTTTATTGAATCTACATGCAATGTTTAAATCTTGGTAATGCACCCCATTTTTTTCAATTCAATTCAAATCATTGTTTCACATTATCATTTATAGCTGCCAATTAGTCCTTTTTAAAAAATTAATTTTTATTAGATTTTACAAAAATGAGTTTATAACAATACCAAATACATATCCATATAAAGAGATTTCTCTGAATCTCACGACACCTCCCATCCCTTCCATGTGAACATTTTCAACTACAGTGGTACCTCAGGTTACATACGCTTCAGGTTACATATGCTTCAGGTTACAGACTCCGCTAACCCAGAAATAGTACCTCGGGTTAAGAACTTTGCTTCAGGATGAGAACAGAAATTGTGCTCCGGTGGCACAGCAGCAGCAGGAGGCCCCATTAGCTAAAGTGGTGCTTCAGGTTAAGAACAGTTTCAGGTTAAGAACGGACCTCCGGAACAAATTAAGTACTTAACCCGAGGTACCACTGTACATATTATTACATAATCTATATTTTATATCCATCCATATTGTCCATATTACCAGCTTCAAATTAGTCCTGATCTGCTGATAGGCACTGACTTCAAGCTTGCTGGTATTGGCTGAACTGCTGAGTTTTGGGTGAGGAGTTCCACATTGCGATCGACCCCTGATGAAAGCAAAACTAACACTGAGAAATGGAGCAAGTGTCACCATATATTTTAAGGACACCTCGGAGCCAAAGCCTTGGGTGCATGTTTACCACTTTCAAGGTGCCTAGCACCACTGGCTATGATGAGTAGGAAGCACACCCTGATTTTATTCAGCCAGTCTCCTGTGGTTTATTTTATGAAAGGATCAAGAGGGCCAGACTTCCTCCAAGCACCTTATCCTTGTTCTCACACTACATAAGCTGAAATCAATTTCTCCAGCAGTGCAGATTTTCCAGGGAATATTTACTCATACTTTCCCTGTTTGCTACCGGAGCTACTGGTGGGCACATTTGTACTAACAGGCACCACACTTGGAGGTTCCTTTTGTCACTCTCAGCCCTGGGTGAGAAGTTGGGTACTTCTAAGGCTGTGTAGGTGCTACTGAACACATGGACATGCATTACAGATTTTTTTAAAAAAAAAAGCAAGACATGGTTTAGCATGACATCTTCATGAAGACCCTGCTTTGCCTTTCCCCGTAAAAGTACTATGGTGTGGAGTTTGCCAAGATAGTTGGCTATCCACCAGGAAGGATACCAACTTACAACTTTATTCCGCAAAGCTGAAGAAAAACATGCCACCTTTTTCAGTTGGCAATACAAGATGGGGGAAATGTTGAAGAAGAGGAGGAGTTTGGATTTGATATCCCGCTTTATCACTACCCGAAGGAGTCTCAAAGCAGCTAACATTCTCCTTTCCCTTCCTCCCCCACAACAAACACTCTGTGAGGTGAGTGGGGCTGAGAGACTTCAAAGAAGTGTGACTGGCCCAAGGTCACCCAGCAGCTGCATGTGGAGGAGCGGAGACGCGAACCCGGTTCCCCAGATTACGAGTCTACCACTCTTAACCACTACACCACACTGGCTACTCTATGGACTAACTACTCTATGGAACTGGAAGCTTCTGTCTGCTTTTTGAACCTCCTTCTTGTGCCAACAGCCTGATTTAGAAATTCTGCCCAGTTTCTAGAACTAGAAACTATGCAAAACTTTTCTTCTTTTATGCCAGTGTCTTCCTTACTTTAAGGCCTCCTTGACTTGATGGCCTCTTCTTGATGGCCATTAAATAAGAGGCTGCCCTATACCAAGCCAGAACATTGGTTCATCAGACTCTGTACCGTCTACACTAACTGGTAATGGCTCTCCATTGTTTCAGATGGGGATCCTTCATAGCCCAGCTTTGAGATAAAGGTGTTGGGACCAATGACATTGTGCACCCCTCCCTCTAAGTCTCTTGTTATTACAAATAATTTGCTATAAAAAAACTTTTTATGCAATATTATAAACCTTTTTTCTTATTCCACCGAGTCTGATCATTTACCTATCTATCTGTCATCTGCACAAGGTTTCCCAAACATGGTATTCTCCAGATGTTTTGGACTTAAACTGCCATCATTCCTAATCATCAGCCATTCTGGCTGAGGCTGATGGGAGTTGGATTCCAAAACGCCATTGGGGAAGGCTCTCTACACGATACTGGCAGTAGCAATCCATGGTTCCAGACAGGAACCCAGCTGTAACTGGAAATACCAGAGACTGAACCTGGAATCTTGTGTATGCAAAACATGAACTACTATCTTTCCCTTCTTTGCCCAACAGACCGATAATTGGATTTCAAGGCTGAACAGAGAATTGATATGACATGTGAATGCCAGACGTAAAAATCAATCCCTCTCAGCCCTTGAATAACATCCAAGCCAAATAAGCAGGATGGCAACATTCATCCTTTCTTCTTCCAAGACACTCTTTGTAGCAATTTGGCCACTGCCCCGTGGACATCCTTGTTCCTCAAGGTATAAATGATAGGGTTGAGAAGTGGGGTGACCACAATGTAGAAGAAAGCAATTTTCTTGTCACTGTCTGGAGTTGTCCCTGACCTGGGTCTCATATACATAGAAATAACAGTGCCATAGAACAAGGTGACCACTGCCAGGTGGGAAGCACATGTAGAGAAAGCTTTGCTCCGACCTGCAGCTGACTTCATTTGTAACACAGAAGACAGAATGAGTCCGTAAGAGGTCAGGATAACAGAAAGGGGCACTAGAAGGATAATCACAGCTGCTCCAAAAACGACAGCCTCCGTAACACGGGTGTCAGCACATGCAAGTTTCAACACTACTGGCATCTCACAAAAGAAGTGATTAATGAGGTTGGGGCCACAGAAGGGGAAGCGAAGAGTGCAAGCCACATTCATCAGGGAGAGCAGGAAGCCACCTGCCCAGGAGCCTGAGGAAAGCTGCAACTGGTGCCACTTATCCATGGCAACAGCGTAGACCAAGGGCTGGCAGATGGCCACATAGCGGTCATAAGCCATGGCACCAAGCAGAAGAGCTTCAGTGCTCCCCAGGGACAGCCCAAGGTACATCTGGGTCACACAACGGGCAAAGGAGATAGCTCCATTCCCAGACAAGAGATGAGCCAACATCTGGGGCACAGTGCAGGTGACATAACATATCTCCAGGCCAGAGAGTTGAGTCAGGAAGAAGTACATAGGTGTATGGAGGCGGGGGTCAGCCAGCACCAGCATGATGATAACCAGGTTCCCCAGAAAGGTAAATGAGTAGAATATGAGGATGACCACAAAGAGGAGAATCTGTGTCTTGCGGTGGTTGGAGAGCCCCACCAAGATGAACTCTGTGACGGAGGTGAGGTTCTCAGATTCCATTCTAGCCTCCTCCCTGTAGAGAAAGGGCAAATGTAAGAGACCAGGCACAATGGGACAACCATAAACTATCATCTCTCCCACAAAGCAGAAGGTTCTAATATGCTTTTAAATAATATGTTTTATCATTGATGTTCTGTAATGTGTTTTTAATGTTGTACACTGCCTTGGGATCCTTGGGATAAAGGGTGGTATATAATTTGAAACTGAAACAACAACAACAACAACAACAACAACAACAACAACAACAACAACAACAACAACAACATAGCAGGTGAATGCTCTTAGTTGTGAGGACCACCCCCCATTTGACTCTCAAATATTCTTAGGTATTATTCTTTTGCATGATGATTTAGATAGTTTAAGCTCCGTGCACCAAGGTACCATGTAATACAATTTGGACCATGATGCTGATTATGTGAAGAGAAAGATTTAGACTGCAATCCCAACCCCACTTACCTTGGAGTAATTCCCACTTTATTCTGTAGAGCTTGCATCTGAGTAGGCATGGCTAGCATTGCTCCTTTTATTATTTCAGTTGAAACATTTCGGATAAACAAAAATACATAATAACAAACAAGACACCTATAACAAAACTTGACTGTACACTTAGTTTCAGCGCTGCACATGAAGAATGGGGGGAAATATTGAAGATAAAGAAACAGCAATAGGTCAACAAAGATGATGTATAGATTTTAAGTTACAGACCAAAAATGTTTAGATACAATATCAGTCCATAATGGACAGTGGAGATCTGGAGGAAGGACTGCTGCCTGTTTTCGCAGGGAGAAAAAACCTGAAAAATGGGAACCAAATAACTGGGAATTGTTTTAGATTTAACCCCTCTAAGCTGCCTATTATGTTCCATGGCACAGAGTGCATTTATCAGCTTCAGCTGGTGGCCCAGCTGTGTCCCTATCTGGGATAGGTGATAGCCTAACTTCTACCATCTATGCTCTGGTAACCTCTAGGTTAGATTACTGCAACATGTTATATGTGGGGCTGCCTCTGAAGATGGGTTGGAAACTTTAGATGGTGCAGAATTCAGCAGCCAGTGCTCACATGGGCAAGACTTATTCAGCATATAACGCCAATGCAAACATGTGTCCTTTTTGGGGGGGGTGTATTTCCTTTACTTTTTTCCACTGTGAGGTGTGAGTAGCCACTTAACAGTTTTTATTTTGGGGGGCCCTCCAGATTTAGGTAATCCAATTCCTGTTTTCATCTGTCCCTGGTTTCTTCCTTTCTAAAGCTGAACTCTGTTGTGCTTATCTTAGAGTAGATTTACCTAAGATTGCTCTTCATAGCCTACTCATTCATATATATGTATATGATGTGTGTGTGTGGGTGGGTGGGTGGGCACACACACACAAGCTGATTCAGTGGCTTGGAAGAAAAAGGGTGTTATCACCACTCTCATAATGTGCTGCCTGAGCACACTTTCCATAGTGATGGGGCTTCGAGTACTAAAGTACCGGGACAAGCATTAGCACATATACTGTACGTCTCTGTGGGTTTTATTTAATTTCATGGCTACATTGTCCCCTTTATAGTTCTCAGATTCCGAAGAGCCTTTACTCCCATGCCTGGGTCTATCTGGAGGGCCACAGGTTCCCTAACACCGATTTAAAGGGTAGAATTGTGTCCTGAATTTTACTTCTAGAAATATGGCAACCCTACCACAACAGTCATCTAGTCCAACCCCTGACCTATCATGAAATGCTGGGGGGAAAACCTGTGCCAAAGCATTTGGCAAACTGTACCTCCAACTCAACAATTCTACCAAGGGTTCAGCTTACCTTCCTTTGTCCTCAGCCAGTCTGCACCTGCCTGCCTGCCCACTTGCACCACCTGTCAGCTTCTTCTTTGAATGCAGAAGAGAGAAGGGTGGAACAAAACTGGAATTAGTTGGCTCTGCCTGTCATTGGCCCTGGCTCCATATACCTGGCTCCATATACCATTGGCCTCCCTACCTTTTGCCTTAAGAGTCTTAATGGGCACCAATCACCAGTTTCTCACATGGAAAAAGAGAAGTCAGAACAAAACAGGAATATGAGAAAATTCCAAAGTTAATTTCCTTGAGATTTGCACTGAGGCACGTTGTCTCTCTCACAAGAAGTGAAAATAAGTGAAAATTGAGAAACTGAATAGAAGGATATATTTTTAGAACCCTCCTGAAGGTGAAAACAAAAGGGAAGATGAAAAGTTGCATGTCCAAACAAAACATACACCCCCTTTCATTCAGCACTAATTGAAAGTAACAAGCTTTCAAGGTGGAAAATATTAACATTAGTGACATACCAAAGAATCATAGAATTGCAGAGTTAGAAGGGACAACGAAAGTCTAACCCCCTGAAATGCAGGAATCTCAACTAGATCATATAAAACAGACTAGAATCATAGAATTCTGAAGCAGATAGTACTACCAAGCAGGTAAATTTCATCTTAAACAGTGAAATGAGTTTCTTTTCTCCCCTCAAAATAACAGAATATAATCTTACCTTCATGCTGTTCCCAGGTGTTCCTGGTGTGGTGAGTTTATGTTAAGTCGTACAACAGTTGGCTGAGTTAGGGTCAAGCTTCTAACGCCACATATAGAAGGTTCACAAAGATGGATATTGCAGTGTCAAGGGGCTATTGGTGGAGGTCTTCTCTGTGCTGCTTTGAAATGGATGCCTGTGGCACAATCGTGGTGGCCATACTTCTCATGGCTAATCCCTCCAATAGGCAGGGAAAATCTAGATTTTACTAGCTTTAAAGTGGCAAGAACTGTCTGAAGATACTCTGAACTTTAAGTACACTGGGAGTCACAAACATCTGTAGCACATACATCAGGGATGCTGCTGACCCTTAGCTGGTTGTCTGTTAGAGTCTCCGCTGGGAAGAGGTTGGAAGGAAATAGTGATGCCCAGATTTTTAAAGTAAAGTCCCTGAACTCTAGAGTTGGGAGAAAAGCTGCTTTGTATCAGGTTAGATCACTGGTCCATCAAATAACTGTGGTGTTGCAAATTTGATTGAAGCATCTTCTACTGCCCTACCTGTGAGGTGTCTGCTCAAGTCTAGCATTGGCTATCTCGGCTGGCAGCCAATCTCCAGACAGATGACCTATTGCCACTTAAAGGAGATGCTAGGGATCTTAGACCTGCAAGGCATGTGCCTTTCCACTAAACTCCTGCTTTCCATTTGGACAGGTGCCCCCCCCCCCCAGCTTTTAATGCTTTAAATGGGAGAATGAAAATCATCTGGCTTGTTCAGCTGCTTATTCTAAGTGTTAGGTGGTGGCTGTTGTTGCTGTTTCCCCTTGAACACATCAAGAGACTGAGGATTCGGTATAATAATGAAGACTGTGAGTCTACTCCACAGAGACTCCTCAGATTCCTTTGGAGATTTCTTCAGGATTTGTAATAGTCCCTTCTCTCTTGGGCTGCAAGCAGTTAACATACAAAAATGGAAGAAGGCTCTTTGAAACAGGTAACAAAGATGGTGGAAATAAAGGAAGGCAGTAATTTACATTTTTTTAGCCTACAAGTGAGGTTGTGCACATTCCAAAGCAGGAAAGCGTTTGAGTAAGGATCATTGTTTTTAAGCAAATTATGTTGCATGCATACTGAAAAGTATTCACAGTGCATTTCCTATGTTTTTCATATACAGAAATATTTAATAATTTCTTAGCAAATAGGGGAGGAGCATAAAGAGGAATAAATACATTATCCATAAGGATTCTCTTCTAATCAGGCAGAATCTTCAGCCTCATTTTCATACTTTTCATCTCTTTTGAACTACCAACTACCCAGTGAGGTAGATTAAGCTAAGAGTTAGGGCCTTACCAGACATCATTTTATGTCACATCCATGATGATTTGTGTTCATGAGGTTATTGGAGTGATCACATATGTCCCGCTTTCAATACCATTTGTGCCTGCCAAACTTTTATAACAGCCACACTTTCCATTCTGATCAGTGCACAACCCTTAACTTCCAGTCAGCAACTATAACATTTTATGCCTGGCTTGATTTTCCCCACTGATGTGGATATGAAGTATGAAACCAAATACTAGTTGTGTGAAAGGGTAGTGACCCTTTAAGCCTGACAAAAAACACAGAAAACCACACCTGTCAATGTGAAGAAGTTTATTAAGTTCCAAAAGGGAATTGGGAGAATGATGCTTTAAGAATATAAAGAAAACAATTTACTTCATGTCTACCTATCCTATTGCAGTGCCTTACAAACAGGCTACTGGTCTCCTCGCAAGAAACAAAAGCAGCATTGCCTGTCAGATGAAGGTTGAGGGACAAGTGGCAGTGTTGGCAGCAGTCCATCTTTTAAGGGTTCTTGACCCAGCCAGGTATGCTCTGATTGACAGATAGCATTTAAAGGACTGCCACATCCATCAGGGAGAAGTTTTGCAGAAAGCTTTACCAAACCTGGTGCTCTCCAATTCCCTTACCATTGGATATGTTGATAGAACATATCTATGTTTTGGACTCCAAAACATCGGAAGCGTGGTAGGTTGGGGAAGGCTGCTCTAAGCCATACTGGCAGTAGCTCTCAAGGGTTCCAGCTGTGACTGGAAATACCCGGGGTTGAACTTGTGTGTTGAAAACATGAGCTACTACCACTGTGCTAATATCCTTCCCTTCTTTTCCCAACACTTCCCAAAGAGCAGAGGTTGGAGTATGCTATCATCCCAGAAAAGGTCCCCAACTTGGGATATAAGCCATCATACCTGAGGCCACTATCTGGAATTCAAGGCTGAACAGAGGTTTGATACGTTGTTTTAATGCAACACTTAAGAATCAGACCAAAGCATCCCTTGAATAACATTGAAGCTAAATCAGCAGAACATCAACAGCCATACTGTTTTCTTCCAAGACCCTCTTTTCAGCATTTTGGCCACTACCCCATGGACATCCTTGTTTCTCAGGGTGTAAATGATTGGGTTGAGAAGTGATGGCAATTTTCTTGTCATGATTTGGAGTTGTCCCTGACCAGGATCTCATATACATAAAGATTGGCCATTGGACTGACCCAGTATAAGCCAAATCCCATTCCCCATCTCATTTTGCTGGATATACAGATCCATCCTTAGATTGTGTCATCAGTTCTGCCCCAGCTGTAATTAAGGTCTATTTGAGTCTTTCCATTCCAATCTACTCCTCTGGGCTGAGAGCTGGATCTGGCAAACAGAGGCAGTGGCACACATTTCAATTCCAAAATTTCTGTGAATCAAATGCAATGGCAATAAGGTGGTCTTATTGGTTTACCCGACAGCTCCGCCATTTTGCAAATAGTCCCATGTGCCCCAAAAGGCAACTGGCAGCTCCTAGTCAACATGACCACTTAAGCAAGTTGGTGATACTCATTTGTGTTTCAAACCCCATCTTTGCAGAACCTTAGCTGCTGCCCTATGGACATCCTTGTTTCTAAGGGTGTAAATGATAGGATTGAGCAGGGGGCTGACCAAAATATAAAACACTGCAATTTTCTTGTCAAAATCAGAGGCTGTGCCCAACCCAGGTCTCATGTACATAGTGATGACAGTGCCATAAAACACGGTGACAACCATCAAATGAGAGGTGCATGTTGAGAAGGCCTTTTGCCTGCCAGAGCTTGACTGCATTTTCAGTACAGTGGACAAAATGAGCCCATATGAGGTCAAAATAACTGAAAGAGGGCCCAGGAGGATGATAGCAGCTGTCATGAAAACTACAAACTCAGTGATGTGAGTGTTGGCACATGCAAGTTTCAGCACCACAGGTAGTTCACAGATGAAGTGGTTGACACGATTGGGGCCACAGAAAAGGTGGCTGAAAGTGCAGCCCACATTGATTGTTGCAAGAAGGATGCCTACCAGCCAGGAAACTGAAGCCAGTTGCAGTTGGCGCCACCTGCCCATGAGGATGGCATAAAGCAAGGGGTGGCAAATGGCCAAGTAACGGTCATAGGCCATGGCACCTAGCAAAACACATTCAGTGCCACCCAGGGTCAATACCAGGTGCATCTGGAGTGCACAACATGTTAAAGAAATGGCACCATTTCTGGTCAGGAGGTTGAACAGCATCTGGGGCAAAGTGCTGGTGACATAACATATCTCCACCCCTGCAAGGTGAGTCAGGAAGAAGTACATGGGTGTGTGGAGGTGAGAGTCAGTCCGAACAAGCATGATGATCACCAGGTTCCCCGCAATGGTAAGCAAATAGATGTTGAGGACGACCACAAAGAGCAAAATCTGGGTCTTGCGGTGGCTGGTGAGTCCCACCAAGATGAATTCAGTAATAGAAGTGAGGTTCTCAGCCTCCATTCTGGCTTCTCCCCCTACATTGATGGATAGAGAGAATAAGCAAGGAGAAGTTAGGATGAATGCAGTCATTTTCTTAAAAAAACAAAACCAAACCAGAGATGGTGTAGTTTTTTCTCCCAACACATACTTGGTTTCACCAGGAACCAACAGTATTCATCCCCACTATCAACCTGAGCCTGTACTAGTTTAAAGAACAGGTGCAATTTCTGGAAACAGATACTATTGTGAGACTATGTAATGGACTTATAGAGTGGTACCTTGGTTCTCAAACTTGATCTGTTCCGGAAGTCCATTCCAAAACCAAAGCATTCCAAAACCAAGGAGCGCTTTCCCAAAGAAAGTAATGCAAAATGGATTAATCAGTTCCAGATTTTTTAAAAACAATCCCTAAAACAGCAATTTAACATGAATTTTACTATCAAACGATCCATAAAATGAAAGACAGTATCGTACATAGATGATAAAAATTAAAAAAAAAATTTTTTCTTACCTGCACTGATGATAGTCATTGTTTGGATGGGTGGTTTTTTAAATCCATTTCCACAGTCACACAATCAGTCAACCAGTAGCTAAACTGGGTTTCACACAGTCACAAAAACAAATTAACTGAAAAAGTCTCAAAGGCAAAACTGCAAAATAAATAGCAAAAACAAAAGCGCCAAACCTAATCCGTTCCGAATGTCAGTTTGACTTCTGAAATGTTCAAAAACCAAAGCGCAGCTTCTGATTGGTGCAGTTCCCCCGAAACAATAGCTGACAGCCGCATTGGATGTTCGGCTTCTGAAAAACATTCGAAAACCGGAACACTTAATTCCGGGTTTTTGGTGTTTGAAAACCAAGGTACCACTGTAACGACCACTTTATATTGGAAACTTTCTTATTGAAAGTCTGTAATATTTTTATGAATCCAGCTTCCACCCAGAACACACCACAAAATCCATTGTCTACAGGTAAGTCCTGCAATACAACAGCATCTATCCTGACCCTTCAGACAGAGATTCACAACAGGATTTACACCAGACATTTCTTAGACAGCAGTACCAACCTAAGAACATGAAAAACAAATTAAAAAGAAAGACTGAAATAATCAGTCTGCTATAAGAGAGACCTACAGTGGTACCTCGGGTTACAGACGCTTCAGGTTACAGATGCTTCAGGTTACAGACTCTGCTAACTTTGCTTCAGGATAAGAACAGAAATCGTGCAGCAGCAGCGAGAGGTCCCATTAGCTAAAGTGGTACCTCAGGTTAAGAACAGTTTCAGGTTAAGAATGGACCTCCAGAACAAATTAAGTTCTTAACCCGAGGTAGCACTGTAATAGATGAAGTCACATGACACCACTTGATATCACTTATAGCTCTCAGCTAAAACTTCTTTGATATATATCACCTACAGTTGGGGTAGCCAACATGGTGCCCTCCGTATGTTGCTGGGCTCCAGTTCCCATCAGCCTTAGTGAGCATGGCCAATGGTCAGGAATGCTGGGTGTTCTAGTCCAACAAATGGAGGGCATTACATTGGCTTCCCCAGAGCTACAGGATGTGTGGCTCATCCTGGACAATATTACTTCCCTCTCTGTCTTAGGTCAAGTGTGGGGAACTTTTGGCCCTCCAGATGTTGTTGAGTTATATGAGCCCCAGAAAACATGGCCATTGGTCAGGGATGATGAGAGTCATGGTTCAGCAACATCTGGAGGGCCAAAGGTTTCTTCACACCTGACCTAAAGAACACAAGTTCATCCCAACCACCAAAACTGGGAGTGGGGAACATTTATATCCTGCCTTTCCAAAAAGATCAAGGTGGTTTAATGAAGAAACAAAAACAACATGTCTATACATAAAGAATACAGTAAAGATACAATCACAATGTAATAAATCATGAAAACGTTATTACATAACAGAAGATACAAGGAAGCGAAGTCAAAAATGTAAAAAGAGCAGTAAAAATTCATTAGTCTCACCTTACTAACAACTGACGACTATCCAACAAAGGGAAGTGTGTACACCATGCGAGAAAAGCATCAAGGAAAAGTAAAAGTGGAGCTCTCTGGGTAGGGAATTCCAAAGTCTGCTTGTGATCACATCTAGGCTTCTGATGAAAGGGGTGTTCACACTGTAGTTAAAAGAGCAAAAAGGATGTTGTTCGTGTTGTTCTTGTGCCTCCGTGGGTGAAGTCAAACTGCTGGAGAATCACAGCACCTGCTGTGGCTGGTAACTCGCAACTGCTGCTTCCTGCATGGTTTTTCTGTGTTAGCAACACCAAAGAGACCTCCTGGGGCACAAGCCCAGGCAGTGTGTATGGAGGTCCTGGACTGCCCAGACTAGAAGACCCCCAATTTTCTTGGCCTTGTTGATGTGGTCCAAAGGAAGCAGAGCAATACATTCAGCACCAGCTAGGCTGCAGGAGTCGCCAGAAAGAGGCATACAAGGCACCTGGTCATCCAGCCGTCATATGGACTCTACTCCAAATTTCTGCAGGGTTTACTCCTGAGCCTTTTCTTCTCTCAAAGATGTCCTGCAAGGCATTGAATATAGATTGTTCCTCGGGGTTTACTCCTGAAGTCTTTCTCATGAATGAGAAAGGCAGTGGCAGTTTAGATCAGAGTTTTCATTCCCCTAGATGAGCTGCCTTCCCAGGTTGACAAGCCCCATTTGCGCCTCCTTTGTTTTCTTGACCATTGGACCCACAATTGGTCTTGTATGTTCAATCCACCAGAGCCTGTCTTCAAGTGCAGGGGAAGCCCCTAATGCACTGAGGGTATGAGACCCATCGGCTATCCTCATCTGTTATAGCCAGCCAGTTGAATCCATTCCTGGGTTGTAGCCACTGTCACATGACAGTGACAGCTTCTAGGAGCCACAGGTGGGAACTGAGTGCAGGGTGGGGACCAAAGGTAGACAAACTACCCCAGAAGGAACACGACGTGTCCCCCCACCTCCCCTAACTCACCTCCACTAACACCCCATGCGCCCTAAAAGCATGTGACAGTCCACATTTCCAATGAGTTCCATAGTCTATAAGACTGAGATGGAAAGAAATGGCTTTCTGCTGAATTGGATGAATAGGCAATCTAGCCTAGCAATCTTTCCATCTCAGGCTAGCAACAGCTGTCCATGACCTCAGGTAGATGTCTTTTTATTACCGGAGATCCTTTAATGCCAGATGCATTGGACATGTAAAACATGTGCTCTTACACTTAAGCTACCTGTATAGGGCTCCGCCAACTAATTTTTGAAGATCTCCGTGGTTAGACAAAACCACCTGCTCCATCTGCCTATATTTATGGTATCAGAAGACGAACACCATTCTTGCTTTTTCCTCCTTGCAATTTATCAAAGGTCTGAGGTCCCAGTGAGAAAATAAAGATGTTTATTTTACTCTGCAGATACTCTGCAGATTCTGCAATCCCCTTGGTGGTTTCCTGTGGATCATTAACAGCTTGTTGCTTCTTGGGCCTTCTGGGTCCCGAAGCAATTAACATAGCAAAATGCGGAGGGGGGAAACATTCTTCAAACTTTTCAACACAGAAAGTTGTGATGAAGAATGTAACACACAATTCATTCATCCGTTGATCTGTATGCCACTTTCCTGCAAAATTGTGCCTAAAGCAGATCAATAAGTATAACCATTCATATTAGGAATGTATAGGGAAAATCATAATATCAATAAGTATGAAAACAAAATGAATTCATACAGTATTATATGAAACAGTACAATGCAAACAAAACAATAGAAATATGCTAACCTAATTTAGCAATTCAAAAGCAAATATGAATGAGAATAATGCCTAATATAAATAAAATAGTAATATATGAGTCTGGGAGGGAGGGGTCCACCGTTCCAAAAATACATTCTACAGAGAGTCACCACAAATTACCGTATTTTTTGCTATATAAGACTCACTTTTTCCCTCCTAAAAAGTAAGGGGAAATGTGTGTGCGTCTTATGGAGTGAATGCAGGCTGCGCAGCTATCCCAGAAGCCAGAACAGCAAGAGGGATTGCTGCTTTCACTGCTGTTCTGCCTTCTGAGATTCAGAATATTTTTTTTCTTGTTTTCCTCCTCCAAAAACTAGGTGCGTCTTGTGGTCTGGTGCGTCTTATAGAGCAAAAAATACGGTACTTACCTGCGTGGGGTGGTAGCCACACCCCTCACTTTTAGGAGCCATCTTCCCAGCTTTCCCCTGGATCTCCTCTCACAATCACTTTCCCCGTCCATACCTGTTCATGAGCCATGTTTGTGCACTATTCATGTGTACAGCAATTTGGGAGTCACTCAGGAGCAGAGCCGCACATTTAGCCCTGCAACTAACATTACTTGTTGAACTACAACTCCTATCACCCCTAGCTAGCAAGGCCAGAGCTCAGGGATGATGGGAGTTGTAGTCCAACAACATCTGGGGACCCACAGGTTGAGAACCGCTGCCCTAGAGCTTCCTACTAAGCTCACTTTTCACCATCCCAACTCCATTTCTGGAGCCAGTTCTCTCTTACATTATGTAGCCCCATTTCACACCCTTGTTTTCACTCCCATGCCTCCTCCCATCTCCTTTGGTGCAATCCCACTTATACCAAACCCTCTGGTGATCTCTCCCATGGTTGATGATCTTCAGTAGCCTAGGAACAGAGGAGAAAGCTATTTCCTTGTTCTGCTGGATCTCTCAGTGGCTTTTGATACCATTGAGCATGGTATCCTTCTGGATTGTCTAGAGGAGTTGGGAGCTGCAGGCACTGTTATGCAGTGGTTCTGCTCCTTCCTCCTGGACCACATCTAGAAAGTGATGTTGGGGGATGAGTATTCGGATCCTTGGGTGTTCACTTGTGGAGTGCCTCAGGGCTCTGTCCTCTCCCCCATGCTTTTCAACATCTATATGAAGCCGTTTGGATAGATCATCAGGGGGGTTGGGATGGGTGTTCACCTGTATGCAGATGATACCCAGTTCTACCTCTCCTTTAAAACAGAACCAATGAATGTCCTATGTGAGTGTCTGTAGGCGGTTAGAGGACGGATGGTGGTTAATGGGCTTTGAAGACACTCAAACTCAGAACACAAGGGGAAAACGTGCCAAGAGGAAGCCACGCTTGGCAAATCCACACCGTGATCAATTTCCACCCGGAAACCAATGTCCCCACTGTGGAAGGATGTAAGGATCCAGAACTGAAATCCACAGTCACTTATGGACTCATTGTTAAAACCGTGTTTATGGAAGACAATCTCAGCTGGGGCTGCATGCAGACGAACGAGAGCCAGTGAAAGGGCTCTTGCTTTGGAGTAAGATCTGCCTCTTCCTGCCTTCTCTCTTATACAGAAACACAGATTCTGGAATGGCAGCTGCTTGCATCTCTTCTCTGATATACTTCCAATAGTCTTCTCTCTATGCACACAAGTGCTTGTTATGGTTATCTGACTAAATGTTCATTGGGCACTTTAGAGATAAAGATTTTCCCCCACCTCTCATTTGCACATTCACATTGTCTTGGGGAAGTGGAGAAATGTGGGGAACATGAGGTGGCTTACTAGCCAGCTCAAGGTCCTGGCCAATCAGTCATCCAGCCCTGCAAAAATCCAGCTTCTCCTGAAGCAACAGATGGAAGGAACTCAATCAATTATGGGGGAAAGAATACAGATATGGTGTTGAGTTTCCACACCTTTTAGTTGTAAAGTCCTTTGGGCACACATAAAAATACACCAAACAAAAGCATAATTTGGACCTGTTGTGTGTTCAGACCTTTAAACCTTCCCCTTAAATAAATTCAGACAAGACTCAAATTTTGGTTTGGTTTTTGGCAGAATTTTTGCCACAACTTTATTGATTACAACACATGAGTGGTTACATAGGCTCTGGTTCAACTAGCTCCCTGCACAGTTGCAGGTAGCGCTGACCCAGGGCACCAGCATAGATCAGCCTAGGGTGAACACCTGGATAAGCCTAAAGCCAGGAACAGGCTATCTCCACCACCCAGATGTCCCCCTGGACTCAGGCACAGGCACAACCCCCTCTCAGGGGTTAACCAAACCATCGAGTCCCTGGAACAGGTGTGAGTGGTTGGTGGCGAGCGCGGTGCTCTTGTGGTGGATAGGCTCTGGTTCAGGTGATAGGGATGGGAGAACGCTCTCGCCATCCCTATGTGAAGTCACATAGGGATGGCGAGAGCGTTCTCCCATCCCTATCACCTGAACCAGAGCCTATCCACCACACGAGCACCGCGCTCGCCACCAACCACTCACACCTGTAACCAATCCCCGCTGACATGGATCTCAGCCACAAATCATTCCCAATTACAGACAGATGAACACCATCAAGCCTGTAAAGGGATGCATCACAGAAGGTAATGCCCTGGTGACGGATCACCGTCCCGCCCAAGGCCAGAACCTTCTTGACCACAGCACTCTGGAAGTGCCTCCTGGCCCTCTCGGTGGCAGCTGGGCATCGGGTACCACACCACACACGTCGCTTCAGCAACTGCGACCAAAAAGTTTTGAGTCCAGCAAGAGCTGCCTTCAACTCTTCCAAGTCCTCCTGCATGCGGGTCCGCAGGCTCAAGCAGGAGCTTCCGGCAAATCGTTCTTGCCCAGCTGCACCACCATCGTGAATTTATTTAGGGGGGAGATCTCAGGGTCTGAGCATGCAAAAGGTGGGTTTTCCTCAAGAAAACCAATAGCTCCCTGGAGGACCTCATCCATCGCCCATGCTTGAGGGTCACCAGTGCTGTACTCTAGTCTTCTGCTGCACTACCTAGTCTTATGAACATCTTACCTACTGTCCCCCCAGCCACATCCTGAAATCTCCCTCCTTTGCTGATTCCCCTACTTCACTCCACTGAACCACAAGACTGAAGTCAGCTTGTTAACTCTTTTGCTAGTCTGTGTCAAAGATTCAGTTTTAATGGGTGGCAGGCAGATGCCTCTTTACTTAATGAGTGCAACTCACACAACATTCACCTGTCACTAGAAAAATCTCCAGTGTTTCATACAGGAGACAACTGGCTAAATAAAGTATGTGACCAATTGACCAATATGATTCAAGTGAGAGAAGGCAGACAGGATTATGATCAGTTTGTTGAAAAAAAAATTATTATTATTGTATATTGGGGTAGTAAGGTGCAGGAAAATATAAATCCATATGCATTGCTGGGAGGCTTTGAGATTGCATGCTACACTCAGTTTATTGAACTTCATTAGAAAACGAATGATAACAGTATTTGTCTTTTCCCTCTTTTTTCCTCCCATCCCCCCACCTTATTTTATTGTGATCTTTCCTAATATAATATGTTGTGTTATTGTTGTATAATATCAAAAACATTAAATATTCTTGTATTATGCAATATAACACCTTGTATTCTTTGGAGGAAAGTCAGGGTAGAAATATAATAAAAAAGTTAAATAAACTTGTTTTAGAACTCTCTTGCCTGTTCGTGAACCAGAAGCAGCTCCTCGTCATAGACAAAAAAGTAACTTTTTGCAGACAATGCAAAAAATCGTGAAGTTTGAGCAACATTTGCACATTATTCACACGAGTAGGCAACTCTCAACTCTTTTTCAAAATGGCCAGTCTTCTCAGTGCCTTGGCTGTTGCACCATGAATATCCTTGTTCCGCAGAGTATAAATGATAGGATTAAGCAAAGGGGTGACCACAATGTAAAAGACAGCAATTTTCTTGTCACGATCAGAAGTTGAACACGACCGTGGAATCATGTACATAGAGATGACGGTGCTATAGAACAAGGTGACCACGATCAGGTGGGAGCCACATGTGGAGAGGGCCTTGCGCAGTCCAGTGGAGGATCTCATTTGCAATACTGAGGAGAGAACAAGCCCATAGGATATAAGGATAATTGTCAGAGGAATTAATAGCAATGCTACTGATGCCAAGAATATGAAAGCCTCTGTGAGGTGTGTGTCGGCACATGAAAGTTTCAGCACCACCGGCAGCTCACAAAAGAAGTGGTTGATGTGGTTGGCATGGCAGAAGGGGAGGCCAAGGGTGCTCCCCACGTTTATGGAAGCAAGGAGGAAGCCACCTGCCCAACAGAGCGAGGCAAGCAGGACTTGACGCCCCCAGCCCATGATACTGACATATAATAGAGGATGGCAGATAGCTAAGCAGCGGTCATAGGCCATGGCACTGAGAAGAAGACATTCAGTGCCACCCAGGGCCAATGTGATGTACATCTGTGTCATGCAGCATGTGAAGGAGATGGAACCATTGCCAGACAGGAGGTGAGCCAGCATCTGGGGCAACGTGGTGGTGACATAACAGATCTCCAGGCCCGAAAGGTTTGTCAGGAAGAAGTACATGGGCGTGTGGAGGGAAGAGTTGGCCCACACAAGCATAATGATCACCAGGTTCCCCATAATGGTGAGGGAGTAGATGATGAAGATGACCACAAAGAGTAGAATCTGTGTCCTTCGGTCATTGGTGAATCCCATCAATATAAAATATTTGACAGAGGTCAAGTTCTCATCACCTATTCTGATCTTTTCCCTGCAGAGAAATGGAAACAGTGAAAGAGCAGCAGTACGCTCAGGAAATGGGGCATTTCTCAAACAAGCTATGTTCCACTCATCACAATATCGGATTGATCCCAGAACGAGCTAATCCGAGACTGCAAGTGCACAATTGTCTCATTCCAAACAGATGAAAAGCTTCCCACAGGGCATGAATAGAGAGATATTCACTCCATTTGTGTGTCACTTTCAAATAAGAAAGGCTACCAGGTAACACACACTGCTTATCATTGAGTCATACAGGCCATAGTTGGCAAATATAGTTCAAACCATGGTTTCACATCAGAGTTTTTGTGGTTTTATATTTTGATTTTGTCCTGTGAATTGCCCTGAGACCTCCAGGTATAGGGCAGTATATAAATTCATTTTAAAAAAAAAATAATAGGTGCCAACTCCTAGGGGCCGAGGCCCATTCGGCTCCCCCAATAAAATATTTGAGGGGACTGGGACCCCCTAAGTCAGTCATAGGCAAACTTGGTCCTCCAGATGTTTTGGGACTACAACTCCCATCAACCCTGACCACTGGTCCTGTTAGCTAGGGATGATGGGAGTTGTAGTACCAAAACATCTGGAGGGCCGAGTTTGCCTATGCCTGCCCTAAGTTGCCCCTTCATGGATCACTGCCTTGCTGCGGCGAAGGGGCTTGAATAACTCAGAGAAGCTATGAGCTATGCCGTGCAGAGCCACCCAAGATGGACAGGTCATAGTGGAGAGTTTTGACCAAATGTGATGCACCTGGAGCAGGAACCTGCAAGCCACTCCAGTATCCCTGCCAAGAAAACTCCATGGACAAAGGCAACAGGCATATAAAAGTTATGATGCTGGAAGATGAGCCCCTCAGGTCGGAAGGCGTCCAACATGCTACTGAGGAAGAGCGGAGGACAAGTACAAGTAGATTCAGAGCTGATGAAGCGGCTGGGTCAAAGCCAAAAGGACGCTCAGTTGCGGATATGCCTGGAAGTGAAAGGAAAGTCCAATGCTGTAAAGAAAAATATTGCATAGGAACCTGGAATGTAAGAACCATGAACCTTGGTAAGTTGGATGTGGTCAAAAATTAGATGGCAAGAATAAATATTGACATCTTGGGCATCAGTGAACTAAAATGGACGGGAATGGGCGAATTCAGTTCGGATGACCATCACATCTACTACTGTGGGCAAGAATCCCGTAAAAGAAATGGAGTGGCCCTCATAGTCAACAAAAGAGTGGTGAAAGCTGTACTGGGATGCAATCTCAAAAATGATAGAATGATCTCGATGCGAATCCAAGGAAGACCTTTTAACATCACAGTAATCCAAGTTTATGCACCAACCACTGGTGCAGAAGAAACCGAAATTGACCAATTCTATGAAGACTTACAACACCTTATAGAAATGACACCAAAGAAGGATGTTCTTCTCATTATAGGGGTTTGGAATGCTAAAGTAGGGAGTCAAGAGATAAAAGGAACAACTGGCAAGTTTGGCCTTGGAATTCAAAACAAAGCAGGGCAAAGGCTAATAGAGTTCTGCCAAGAGAACAAGCTGGTCATCACAAACACTCTTTTCCAACAACACAAGAGACGACTCTACACATGGACATCACCAGACGGGCAGCATCAAAATCAGATTGATTATATTCTCTGCAGCCAAAGATGGAGAAGCTCTATACAGTCAGCAAAAACAAGACCTGGAGCTGACTGTGGCTCAGATAATCAGTTTCTTATAGCAAAATTCAAGCTTAAACTGAAGAAAGTAGGAAAAACCACTGGGCCGGTAAGATACAATCTAAGTCAAATCCCTTATGAATACACAGTGGAAGTGAGGAACAGGTTTAAGGATTTAGATTTGGTGGACAGAGTGCCTGAAGAACTATGGGTGGAGGCTCGTAACATTATACAGGAGGCAGCAACTAAAACCATCCCAATGAAAAAGAAATGCAAGAAAGCAAAGTGGCTGTCCAACGAGGCCTTACAAATAGCAGGGGAGAGAAGGCAAGCAAACTGCGAGGGAGATAGTGAAAGATACAGGAAATTGAATGCAGATTTCCAAAAAATAGCAAGGAGAGACAAGAAGGCCTTCTTAAACGAGCAATGCAAAGAAATAGAGGAAAACAATAGAATGGGGAAAACCAGAGATCTGTTCAAGAAAATTGGAGATATGAAAGGAACATTTCGTGCAAAGATTACCATAATAAAAGACAAAAGTGGAAAGGACCTAACAAAATCATAAGACATCAAGAAGAGGTGGCAAGAATACACAGAGGAATAATACCAGAAAGATGTCTCGTACACCCCAGGTAGTGTGGTTGCTGACCTTGAGCCAGACATCCTGGAGAGTGAAGTCAAATGGGCCTTAGAAAGCACTGCTAATAACAAGGCCAGTGGAAGTGATGGTATTCCAGCTGAACTATTTAAAATTTTAAATGATGATGCTGTCAAGGTGCTACATTCAATATGCCAGCAAATTTGGAAAACTCAGCAGTGGCCAGAGGATTGGAGAAGATCATTCTACATCCCAATCCCAAAGAAGGGAAGTGCCAAAGAATGCTCCAACTACCGCACAATTGCACTCATTTCACACGCTAGCAAGGTTATGCTTAAAATTCTACAAGGAAGGCTTAAGCAGTATGTGGACCGAGAACTCCCAGAAGTGCAAGCTGGATTTCAAAGGGGCAGAGGAACCAGAGACCAAATTGCAAACATGCGCTGGATTATGGAGAAAGCTAGAGAGTTCCAGAAAGACATCTACTTCTGCTTCATTGACTATGCAAAAGCCTTTGACTGTGTCGACCACAGCAAACTATGGCAAGTTCTTAAAGAAATGGGGGTGCCTGATCACCTCATCTGTCTCCTGAGAAATCTCTATGTGGGACAAGAAGCTACAGTTAGAACTGGATATGGAACAACTGATTGGTTCAAAATTGGGAAAGGAGTACGACAAGGCTGTATATTGTCTCCCTGCTTATTTAACTTATATGCAGAATTCATCATGTGAAAGGCTGGACTGGATGAATCCCAAGCAGGAATTAAAATCACCGGAAGAAATATCAACAACCTCAGATATGCAGATGACACAACCTTGATGGCAGAAAGTGAGGAGGAATTAAAGAACCTTTTAATGAGGGTGAAAGAGGAGAGCGCAAAATATGGTATGAAGCTCAACATCAAAAAAACGAAGATCATGGCCACTGGTCCCATCACCTCCTGGCAAATAGAAGGGGAAGAAATGGAGGCAGTGAGAGATTTTACTTTTTGGGGCTCCATGATCACTGCAGATGGTGACAGCAGTCACGAAATTAAAAGACGCCTGCTCCTTGGGAGAAAGGTGATGGCAAACCTAGACAGCATCTTAAAAAGCAGAGACATCACCTTGCCAACAAAGGTCCGTATAGTTAAAGCCATGGTTTTCCCAGTAGTGATGTATGGAAGTGAGAGCTGGACCATCAAGAAGGCTGATTGCCGAAGAATTGATGCTTTTGAATTATGGTGCTGGAGGAGACTCTTGAGAGTCCCATGGACTGCAAAAAGATCAAACCTATCCATTCTTAAGGAAATCAGCCCTGAGTGCTCACTGGAAGGACAGATCCTGAAGCTGAGGCTCCAATACTTTGGCCACCTCATGAGAAGAGAAGACTCCCTAGAAAAGACTCTGATGTTGGGAAAGATGGAGGGCACAAGGAGAAGGGGACGACAGAGGATGAGATGGTTGGACAGTGTTCTCGAAGCTACAAACATGAGTCTGACCAAACTGCGGGAGGCAGTGGAAGACAGGAGTGCCTGGCGTGCTCTGGTCCATGGGGTCACGAAGAGTCGGACACGACTAAACGACTAAACAACAACAAGCCCTAAGTTGATGGGCATTGCCATTCAAATAGTGTGTATAAACCGTGTCATGTGATGAATTATGAAGGGTGGAGCTTACCTCCCCTCCCCAATATTTTATTCCAGTTGACACCCCTGGAGAGAATAGTTTACTGGGATAAAATAGATGTTTTAAGGGAGATCACCATTGTATGTATGTAGCCCTTCTTCACAATATCCATTAAAACAATAAAATAGGCTACATTCACACACACACACACACACACACACACGTGCACACGTGCACACACACAAAATAATAATATCCCATTTCTAAATTGAAGAACATGATCTTACCACTGCTCTTCTCTTTGTTGTTTTTCAGCAACCCCCAAATAGTTATCCATGTCACTGGTATGTACAACTGTAAATGATAGCTGAGGGGGTTCCAGTCAGCTGCCTTAGCGTGAGACGTTGAACAATCAAAGGAATTGTCAGTAATCTCAAGGAGGAACTTGCTGCATCTCTCCTTAAGGGGCTTCTGCTGAGGGAGGGCAGCTCTGTGCTGCTTGGAAAGACTGCCTGTTGCAGGGCACTCGGTAGTCTAATGCCTTGTGGTTTACTTGCAGTTTGCTTCTGCTAACCTTTCTGAAATCAAGTTGGTTGTGAGGGAAATTGATCAACACATGGCCCAGCCAATCAGTACTGTGCCTCCCTGCTCTGAGCAAGTGGGGCAGGTTAGTCTAGGACTGACACAAGGTCCAAACAATCAGTGCTATGAACATCTAGATTAATCTCAAACAGGAAAATGCATGTTTTCCCTGCCTCCCATCCTAAAGAAAAAGTTATATGTATGTTTGCAGTTCATCAGGTGGTTGTCCTTCTCTATCCTGTGAACTAGGATCCTTTACCTGGAGATGGACCACAGATAGACCACAGAAAAAATCTTGCTCTCCTTCTGATATGCTTCTTCAAGTACCTGGCCAGATACTTGATGAACCTCCAACCTAGTTTTAATGCCTACTAAGATGGGGCTCAACACAACCTGGCTTGCTCAACTGCCTATTCCCAACAATAGAAATTGGACAGCACACCAGTATTTGTATTCTCCCTATGACATTTTGCATTCTTTTTCCCTTGCTTGCTATTCATTATGATAATGAGGACAGTGCATCTACTCCACAGGGATTCCCTTAGTGCCTTTCTCTTCAGCCATTAATAGGTGTTTATTTCCTGAACCTCATGGGGCTTCATGTTCTTAACATACCACAGATATGGAAGAATAATTCTATGCTGACTTTGAATCAGAATTGTATGCATTGTAATAAAAACAAATAAGCACATCTCACATTCTCTTATCTGAATGTACGCAAACTGAGTATATTTGAATTTGTCTCTGTGGGTTTCATGTTTTCCTTAGCATTTAGGGCGCATGGTATGCTCTTGGGAAGTTGCCTTATACTGAGTCAGATTATTGGTCCAACTAGCTCAGTGTCACCTATGCTGAGTAGCAACTGCTCTCCAGAATTTCAGAAAGGGGACATTTTCAGAGATTTTTAGTTTGCAGGTTGCAATCCGGATTTGGCTCTGGGGTGAACTGGAATGGGTGCACACCAGACCAGGCCCAGTCCAGCTTTATCAATTATGCTGTGCCCACTTGCAATTCCCAAGCAACTGGTATCCAGAGGAACAGTGATTCTGACAATGGAGATGTAATACAGACATTGATATCCTTATCCTCTATGAATCTGTCCAATCCTCCTTTAAAACCATTGTGGGAGCATGTTCCATTATGAGCTGCTGCTACCAGCTATAACTCCCTGTCGGCCTTGCAAGCATTTGTGCCAGACAAGGATGGCATGAGTACCTGATCTGCCTTCGCATTCACCCACTTCTAATTTAGGAGGGTCCAGAATTCCTCCTAAAGCATCTGTGAAGGTAGATTCTGCCACTGTGTAAGCATTCTCCTTCAACCCAATCCCCCTAAAGATAAAGGTAAAGGCACCCCTGACAGTTAAGTCCAGTCACGAATGACTCTGGGGTTGCGGCGCTCATCTCGCTTTACAGGCTGAGGGAGCCAGTGTTTGTCCGCAGGCAGTTTTTTCTGGGTCATCTGGCCAGCATGACTAAGTTAAACCAGAGCAGCGCGTGGAAACGCCGTTTATCTTCCCACTGGAGCGGTACCTATTTATCTACTTGCACTTTGATGTGCTTTCGAACTGCTAGGTTGGCAGGAGCTGGGACCGAGCAATGGGAGCTCACCCCGTCGCGGGGATTCGAACCGCCAACCTTCTGATCGGCAAGACTCAGTGGTTTAGACCACAGCTCCACCCGCATCCCTCAATCTCCCTAGAGGACTTCAGAAATATGACGTTCTCCTTGTCAGTGCCGCTCTCCAAAAACAAATCTTTTATTAATATTCTGAGCCATTTCTGTTCTCCATAAATTCCCTTTCTATGCAAGCACTTATAGTTGAAATTCTCCCTTTGGGAGGGTCAAACTATTTTCTTGAGCTCCATCCACAATGTCCTATCTGGCATGGTATCTGTGACTAATATTGCCCTTTTCCAGGTAAAACTTTAAGAGGACCTTTTATGTATCAAACCTTTGGTTCAATGGTTGACGTAGCATCTTAGATTATCCCAGAATCCATCTACCATATTGGGGGGGGTGTCTATGGTCACCCTCCATATCAGCACACATAATATTGAGGGTTTAGCGAAGAGTCTCAGTATCTTATTTTTAGCCAATGTATTTCTTTACTTAAGCCAATATAGTTCAGGGTTACAGAAGAGGAAAAAAATAAGGTTAATCAATCACATATAGAATATATCACCTGACAAGGGAATACAAAAATAAGGCAATATAATCAAGTGTATTCAATTGTAGAGTTGAAGCAAATATATTTAATTATCTGGGAATACAAGAGTGAGGTTATTTTTTTAAGAGAAGACTGAGTTGGTACCAAAAGGGAGCAATGTCTATACCTCATCTCTCCTTTGAAGAGACACAACTTAAGATACACACCTAAATTCAATTGCTAACTTCACCACTGTGAAGGGAAGATATAGCTTGGCCTAAAATCCTTGAATTTCTGCAGGTGCTGCTGGTAAGATCGCCTAGTGCCCTAAACCCACTAGGGCAGAAGTGATGGCATACTGGGATGTCAAATTCCAAAGTTCCACAGAACGCACAGAATCCACTGGGTTCCAGCTCCCAGAATAGCTCCATCAGGAACCAAGAGAGGGCATCAGCAATGCAATTCTGCAGGCCTGGGATGTGATGGGTCACAAACAAGATATTAAAGCATGCCTTAATAACTCTCCAAACCTGTGCTTTGTAGGCATGGGACATGCAGAAGTGTGGGTAAGCCCTGAGTGGGTAGAGCATTGCAAATGAAATGTGAAAACAGCCCTCTATCTTGGCTACTGTACCTTGGCTTTGGTGTTCCAATAAATTATTTTCGTTGTAGTGGGGGGGGAGAAAAATATTGAAGTCAGAAGGAGGATCTGGTGGGAATTCCCAGCATCCCTGTCTCCCTTCCATGAGGCTTTGGTGCTCAGATCTCCCCAGCAGCAGTGTTGGCTCCAGAAAAGAGAGAAGTTATCAAAATTTGGCTGTGAACAATGACCCGTGAAAGGACTAGCAAGTCGGGGAGCTGGCACTGAGGACAGAAGCTGTTCGGTTCTCCTTGATTTTTCTTGGCCTAAGAGTTCCATGCTGTCTAGAGTTTTCTTGGGTTGGTCCTTTAGGGCATGGGAAGACAATATGGTGCTCTGCAGAGGACGCTGAGTTGTTCTGAATGGGGAATGAAAGAACCATCTATGCCACCTTGACTTCTTTGGAGGAAAAATTGGGCATAAAATAAATAAATCAATGGCATAAACTTGCTCTACAACTTTCTTAGAAGCTCCTGCTCCAGAAACAGCTCCTGGTCATTGACAAAGAGGCAGCACCAAGTCCCAGGAGATATGTATCTCCTGTGCCAAAACCTGATGCTCAAGCAACATTTCCATATTATTCATACTAGTAGGCAATGATCAACTCTTCTGCTTAATGTCCAGTCTTTGCAACACCTTGGCTATTGCATCATGGATATCCTTGTTCCGAAGAGTATAAATGATAGGGTTGAGAAGAGGGGTGACTACAAGGTAGAAAATGGCAATTTTCTTGTCACGATCAGAAGTTGAACCCGACCGGGGAATCAAGTACATAGAGATGACAGTGCCATAGAACAAGGTGACCACAATCAGATGGGAGCCACACGTGGAGAAGGCCTTGCGCCATCCAGCAGTTGACCTCATTTTCAATACTGAGGAGATAACAAACCCATAGGAGGTCATGATAATTGAAAGAGGAAGTATGACCCCAAGTGAAGCTGCCAAAAAGATGGCGGCCTCTGTAATGTAGGTGTCAGTGCATGAAAGTTTAATCACCATTGCCATCTCACAGATGAAGTGGTCAATACGGTTCGGGCCACAGAAGTAGAGAGAAGTGGCGCTGCCAACCATTAGAGAACCAAGGAGGAAGCCACCAACCCAAGTGACTGAGGCAAGCAGAAATTGTCGCCACCAGCCCATGACACTAGTATATATTAGAGGATGACAGATAGCTAGGTAGCGATCATAGGCCATTACACCTAGAAGAAGGCATTCACAGGATCCAAGGGACAGTGTGATGTACATCTGTGCCATACAACAGGTGAAGGAGATGGCTCCATTGCCAGACACGAGGCTTGCCATCGTTTGGGGCAAGGTGGTGGTGACATAGCAGATCTCTAGGCCTGCTAAGTTGCTCAAGAAGAAGTACATTGGTATGTGAAGTGAAGACTCAACCCACACAAGCAAGATGATCAACAGGTTCCCCACAATGGTCAGGGAGTATATGATGAGGACTACCACAAAGAGAAGAATCTGTGTCCTTCGATCACTGGAGAATCCCACCAATATAAACTCTTTCACAAAAGTGACGTTTTCTTCCCCCATCCTCATCTCCTTCCTGCAGAGAAAGGGCAATAGGGGAGACCAGAGAAATTATCTGAAAACCATAAGTATAGCCTTGTTTGGGGCCCTACAAGACTGGGGTCAAACCATGAACCAACCATGAGCCTCAATTTCATTTTTTTAAAAAATCCCAGCAAGTGTCTTTAGTTTCCCATTAATTGAAATTTCCTTTCACTACTGCATGTCTTTGAGTCATTGTGATTGTGAGAACAGCTTGTTTATTCTTTATTTAACAATCTATTGAAGTATAGATAATTTTATTGTTTTATTTTTTTTGGTAAACCACATTCGGTTTTCTTACAATAAATGCTGTATAAATTTATATAAAAGTATATATTTCTTGATGTTCATGGTTTTATTTACTTATTTATGTTAGAGCGGGTGGCACTGTGGGTAAAACCTCAGCGCCTAGGACTTGCTGATCGCATGGTCGGCAGTTCGAATCCCCGCGGCGGGGTGAGCTCCCATCGTTCGGTCCCAGCTCCTGCCCACCTAGCAGTTCGAAAGCACCCTTAAGTGCAAGTAGATAAATAGGTACCGCTTTCTAGCGGGAAGGTAAATGGCGTTTCCCTGTGCTGTGCTGGTGCTGGCTCGCCAGAGCAGCGATGTCACGCTGGCCATGTGACCCGGAAGTGTCTGCAGACAGCACTGGCTCCCGGCCTCTAGAGTGAGATGAGCGCACAACCCTAGAGTCTGTCAAGACTGGCCCGTACGGGCAGGGGTACCTTTACCTTTTTTATGTTAAAGCAGGCATCCCCAATGTTTTGGGATTACAATTCCCATCATCCCTGACCACTGGTCCGGTTAGCTAGGGATGATGGGAGTTGTAGTCCCAAAACATCTGGAGGGCTGAGTTTGGGGGGTGCCTGTGTTACAGGAATCATAGTGCTGGGACACCATCTTGTTTAGTGACATCAACACCCCGCTGATATGTTGAGTTTAGTTCTGTGCATTCATTATTTTTTGTGGTATATGGTTGCAAGAACTTCCCTGGGATTTATTTATTTTATATTTTTAAGAAAAGAACTGTGCAAATGAGATGATAAAGAAACACATGAGAGTTTTATTTTCTTTGAGGGTCTATTTGGGCTATGTGTAAGGGTATGAGTGGAAGGAAAATGGTTCCTCATTCATAGTAGTGGTTATTTGGTCTAATAAGGTAGAAGGCAGGGGAACCAGGAATAGGAGACCAACTGATTCTAGTTTTGTCCCCAACCTCCTCTTAGATAAGTTCTACAAGGACAACATTAAGACTAACCAAGGGGGAGGAAGAATAAAACAATAGAAATACTCAACTACCTAACCCGTCTTCATGGCTGCTGTTCTCCCAAACACAGCATAAATGAATTTCAGAGTGATGCCTTTGAGAAATTTAAAAAAGAAAGAAAAAAGAAAGAGGAACCCCTTTAAAGAAGAAACTACAGACCCAAAACTACATATAATTCTCTGCAGAGTAATTTTTCAAGAATGGATAGTGCCCACAAATGTTAGGGGTTTCCTCCCCACCCCATCACCAATTGACTTACAAATTACTCAATATTATCTGACCTTTGTATGCCGCACAGGGTTCACCAGCAGCTGTTAAGAAATTTCTCTTGCAGCAGAGTTTTCTTAAGGCATATGAAAGCTGAATAGTTTTCTCTTGAGGGCTGCAAAAAAACGGCAAGGAAGCTCACTGTAATACTGGTGACTTCATGGGAAAGCTGTATGCAGCTTCTGGTTTCCCTCTCTGAGGCTGCATGCAGACGAACAAAGAAACGAGAGCCAGTAAAAGAATTTTTGCTTTAGAGTTAGATCTGCCTCTCTCTGCCTTCTCTCTTTTACAGATGATACCCAGTTCTACCTCTCCTTTAAAACAGAACCAATGAATGTCCTATGTGAGTGTCTGTAGGCGGTACGAGGATGAATGGTGGTTAATGGGCTTTGAAGACACTCAAACTCAGGACTCAAGGGAGAAACATGCCAAGAGGAAGGTACACTTGGCAAATCCACACCGTGATCAACTCCCACCTGGAAACCAATGTCCCCACTGTGGAAGGACATATGGATCCAGAATTGGCCTCCACAGTCACTTACGTACTCATTGTTAAAATCGTGTTTATGGAAGACAATCTTACTCAGCTGGGGCTGCATGCAGATGAACGAGAGCCAGTGAAAGGGCTCTTGCTTTGGAGTAAGATCTGCCTCTCCCTGCCTTCTCTCTTTTACAGAAACACAGATTCTGGAACGGCAGCTGCTTGCATCTCTTCTCTGATATACTTCCAATAGTCTTCTCTCTATGCACACAACTGCTTGCTATGGTTATCTGACTAAATGTTCATTGGGCACTTTAGAGATAAAGATTCCCCCCACCTCTCATTTGCACATTCACATTGTCTTGGGGAAGTGGAGAAACGTGGGGAACATGAGGTGGCTTACTAGCCAGCTCAAGGGCCTGGCCTATCAGTCATCCAGCCCTGCAAAAAACCAGCTTCTCCTGAGGCAAGAGATTGAGACAGCTTAATCAATTATGGGGGAAAGAATATAAATATGGTCAGTGCTTTTCTTGGGTGCTGCCCCAACAAGTTTGGAAAGTCTTCCAAAATGAGGGTTAATCACAGCCTAGCTTATTCCACTACCTAACTCTTCTCAGGTTTAAAACAGAGAAAGCAGTGGTGAATGATTTCTCCCTGCCATTTTTCAAAGGCATTGTGATTCATTAAGTTAATAAAGACTGTGACTCTCCCACACTGGATCTGCTCTAATTTCTTTTGTATCTCTCGTCCCTCAGCTCATTAACAATTCTTTACCTTTACCTTCAGCCACTTGGGCCTGAAACTTTTGACATAGCTATTAACAATACACAAGGGAAAGATTTTCCAAGAAATGAATGGAATGGAGTATTCTAGTAACCTAGCTATGACATGTGCTCTACTGGAATACTCCATTTCACCTAATCCTTTCTCTCCTGCCACCAACAAATACTCAGCAGTCTGTGAAAACTGAGCATGCTCTCTCCATGTTAGGTTCTTTTAGGGTTTATATCCCCCCCTCCCCAGTTTCCCTTCCACACAAAAAAGATGTAGATTCCTGCAAGAGCTGGATTTTCCACAAGCTGGTCAATAGCTCCCTCATGTTCATGGGAGGCAACATTTTGCATAAATAATTACAGTGGTACCTCAGGTTAAGTACTTAATTCATTACGGAGGTCCATTCTTAACCTGAAACGGTTCTCAACCTGAAGCAGCACATTAGCTAATGGGGCCTCCTGCTGCTGCCGCGCCAATGTAGCATGATTTCTGTTCTCATCCTGAAGCAAAGTTCTTAACCCAAGGTAATATTTCTGGGTTAGCGGAGTCTGTAACCTGAAGCGTATGTAACCTGAAGCGTATGTAACCCGCGGTACCACTGTATTGGCATTCATACCCAAAGCACTGGTAATGTAGAAAATGATACTGCACCCACCATCAGAGGTGAACAAAGTAGGTATAGAACTGCAAATGTGGTTTGAAAACAACCCTATATCAGGATTCCATATTATGTGTTGATTTTAAAAGACTTATTTGCAGCTTTCTTGCAAAATATCAGAGTTGTGTACAGCAATATAAGGCAAGAAGGATGTTGCATCACACTTTAAGGATGCATTCCAGCCTGGGAAAGGAAGTATAGGAGGGTGCAGAGTAGGGCCAGTGAAGGAGGAGGCCTTGGGAAATTAGCCTGTGAGTTGTAGGCCTGCAGGTGCCTGAATGGGGTCTGGGGAGCTCACTGCATCCCGCTGTGTCGCTCAATCCTGTGTCTGCCAGCTTGAAAGGCAGAGCAGGTACGACCTGGGAATGTGTCCCTCCCATGGACGAGCTTCCGTCTCTGGCATGATTTGTGGTTGGTTGCTCCATAATTTGGACAATTGGCATTAATCAAGAGGCGCTCCTGAACCAACATATGCTAATGGGCTGCAATCAGTCAGCTGCCGATAGGACTGGGCTTGGCTCCTTGAAGGTATCTGAATGTTTTCCTTGAAGCTTGAGAATCCTTACAACAGATAGGAAAGGAAGGGGAAGGACAAGGTGCTATGTGTTTTATGCTTTCTTATGGTTTTCAGATGGCTTCCTTTTTTCCTGTCCTCTCCTGTTATTCTGTTTCTTATTTCTGAGAAGAGGGGGAAGGCTTTTGATTTATGCACAACAATGAATGTAACAAGGTTTTAGTATGCCCTCCGACGCGGGTGGCGCTGTGGGTAAAACCTCAGCGCCTAGGGCTTGCCGATCGCATGGTCGGCGGTTTGAATCCCCGCGGCGGGGTGAGCTCCCGTCTTTCGGTCCCAGCTCCTGCCCACCTAGCAGTTCGAAAGCACGTCAAAGTGCAAGTAGATAAATAGGTACCGCTTTATAGCGGGAAGGTAAACGGCGTTTCCGTGTGCTGCGCTGGCTCACCAGAGCAGCTTCGTCACGCTGGCCACGTGACCCGGAAGTGTCTCCGGACAGCGCTGGCCCCCAGCCTCTTAAGTGAGATGGGCGCACAACCCTAGAGTCGGACACGACTGGCCCGTACAGGCAGGGGTACCTTTACCTTTACCTTTAGTATGCCCTCCACCTTTGACTGAGGCTGAATGGACTTTATTTAAAATTATTCCTGGGCTGGACTAGGAGTGCTGTTGGAGAAATACTGTTTAAAAAGTATGAACTGCTGCTGAACAGATCTGGCAAAGAGGCTGAATTTGAGAAAAGATCTTGTTTTTAACTGTCTGCTGAGGAAGAACTCTAGAGTGGAATTTTCATGGTGGAGTTTGGATATTCACTCTGTCAGTTATTTACAGCTGCAGCTCATACTGTAAACAGCGGGAGGAATCAAATGTGACCTTGTACCATCCAGAAAAAGACTGCAAAGAACTGAACAATGGAAGATAGCAATTAACTCTCCCGGCACACCAGGTCCAGGATAATAATGTATATGAAGGACTACACACATGAAAAGTATTGTTTATTTATAACATGTAACGGAGGTGCTGTCTGCAAGGTGAAAAAAGCAGCCAGCTGGAAGAATGGTTTAACAGCAAGTGAAGGATGTCAACTGGACTCTAAATAAGAAATAATGTGGCTATGAGAGGAGAGAATGGTCATATGTTTGGAACAGGATTTTTTTAAAAAAATATTTAAATAATTTGATTTGGTTTGATTTTTAATAATTTGGAAAATTAATTTAAAAATAAATTGGAAAAAAGACAATGCAAACCAACAACAACAACACGCGAAATGTTGGGTTTTTTGTATATAATTTTATTAAGCTTTCTGTTTTACAATTTAAAATACTCATTTTACATCCTTACGTCAATGACTTCCCTTCTCTTTCCATGGCTCATTTTACATATCATAAATCCCTGCATATTTTACAAAAACGATACCATTCCCTCCCTCTCTTCCTTTTTCTTTTCTCCTCCTGTGATGGAACTCCTATTTGGGCACTTCCCTGGCTTTTTCTGGCCCGTGTAGGACCAGTCTGGATAGTTAGCCTTGGTGAAGATTTGACGTTTTCATCCCCCAAAAAGTTTTTGATTTGAGTTTCCATTGAAATGAGGCTGTATTTTAATGTTTTAATGTTGTATTTTAATCTTGTTTTTAAGTTGTATTTCAATAAATTTGTTTTTATATCGGGTATTAGCCACCCTGAGCCTGGTCTTGGCTGGGGAGGGAGGGGTATATATAATTTATTATTAGTAGTAGTATTAGTATTATTCAGTATTCCATTATTGCATCCATCAAAACTTGTGCACACTGTTGAATTTATCTTAATGCTGGCAGTGTTTTCAGCTACAGCATACATAATGTTTGCGCAACATTTGCACATTATTCATACTAGTAGGCAACTCTCAACTCTTGCGAAATGGCCAGTCTTCTCAGCACCTTGGCTGCTGCACCATGAATATCCTTGTTTCGCAGAGTGTAAATGATAGGATTAAGCAAAGGGGTGACCACAATGTAAAAGACAGCAATTTTCTTGTCACGATCAGAAGTTGAACCCGACCGTGGAATCATGTACATAGAGATGACAGTGCTATAGAACAAGGTGACCACGATCAGGTGGGAGCCACATGTGGAGAGGGCCTTGCGCAGTCCAGTGGTGGATTTCATTTGCAATACTGAGGAGAGAACAAGCCCATAGGATATAAGGATAATCGTCAGAGGAATTATAAGCAATAGTACAGATGCCACGAATATGAAAGCCTCCGTGAGGTGCGTGTCAGCACATGAAAGCTTCAGCACTATCGGGAGCTCACAAAAGAAGTGGTTGATGCGGTTGGGGCCGCAGAAGGGGAGGCGAATGGTGCTACCTGCATTTATAGAACCTAGGAGGAAGCCGCCTGCCCAACAGAGAGAAGTAAGCAGGACTTGGCGCCCCCAGCCCATGATGCTAGCATATAATAGAGGGTGGCAGATAGCCAAGTAGCGGTCATAGGCCATGGCACTGAGAAGAAGGCATTCGGTACCACCTAGGGACAACGAAATATACATCTGGAGAGTGCAGTGGGTGAAAGAAATAACTCCATTTCCAGACAGGAGGTGAGCCAGCATCTGGGGCAAAGTGCTGGTGACAAAGCAGATCTCCAGGCTTGACAGGTGTGTCAGGAAGAAATACATGGGTGTGTGGAGGGAAGAGTCAAGTCGGACAAGGATGATGATCACCAGGTTCCCCATAATGGTGAGGGAGTAGATGATGAAGACCACCACAAAGAGTAGAATCTGTGTCCTTCGGTCATTTGACAGTCCCACCAATACAAAATATTTGATCGAAGTAAAGTTCTCGTCCCCCATCCTAACCTCTTCCCTACAGAGAAAGGGCAACAGTGAGTCTAAGGCAAGCCATGTGTTACACATCACAATGTCAGTTAATCCCCAAACCAACCAATCCAACGCTGTGTGTGTATACTTATCTCATTTCAAATAAATGCAAAACTTTCTACAAGGCATGAATTGGGTGACACATGCTCCATCTGCTTGTCACCTTCCAAGGCAATAAAATTGTGTCAACCAATTAACATGCAATGCTTAAACCAGGTTCATGCAAAGCTTGGTTTCTAAATATCAGGGGTCAGCAAACCTTTTCAGCAGAGGGCTGGTCCACTGTCCCTCAGACCTTGTGGGGGGCTGGACTATATTTTTTGGGGGGGAGAACAAATTCCTATGTCCCACAAATTCCTATGTCCCACAAATAATGCATTTTAAATAAAAGGACACATTTTACTCATGTAAAAACATGCTGATTCCTGGACCATCCGCAGGCCGGATTTAGAAGGCGATTGGGCCTTAGTTTGCCTACCCATGATAAATATAGTCTAAATCATGAGTTCACATTAGAGTTAACAGCCCAACATTGGTGCTGTTTTAGTTTTTTGTTGACCTATGGAAACCCATGAGCCTAACTTGGCCATGTTCATTAACATCAATATAGGTACTCAGAATAAAAGTTAATTGAATTTCACCCATAATGTGCAATCAGGGTTAAGATAAGTAAAGCATGATTACACAGGTCTTATATCTAATTTTTTGCCTCATCCAGACAACCCTCTTTACTTGGGTGTCATCAGTTCAACAGACAACTTTGTCAATTCCTGACTGTGACCATTTTCTTTTTATCAAATTATGGATCAAATATGACTGAGGCCAAACAGTGATTTTTACTTCCTTAAAGCTAGAAGTACTGCTTTCTTTGTCCAGATTTCTAACCAAATTTTATTGTGTGGTGTGTATTTTTCTGTTCTCACATTTTATTATTTATCATACATTGCCACACATTCATTTTAATTTTAGTTATTGATATGGGGATATATTTTAGCAGATAGATAGATTATAGATAGAGATGATAGATAGATAGATATGCGCAACATTCACACACAGGCAAAATCCCAATTCCAAGTTGAAGAATATGATCTTACCTTTGCACTTCATTTTGTTGCTCCTCAGCAACCTCAAAGGAGTTTTTCATTCTTGTGCAACTGTGAATTATAGCTGAGTGGGTTCCAATCAGCTTTCTCATGTGAGACGTTGAACAACCAAATGAACTTTCAGTGATCTCAAGGAAAAACCTGCTCTACCTCTCCCTAAGGTATGCCTTGCAGTTTACTTCCTCCCAGAATTATGAACAAGAAGGAGGTAGATTTCCCTAGATAAGGCAAGGTACAGACTGAAAACGAACAGGAGCCACTGTGTGCATTCTTGCCTTCTGCCAAAATCTGCTTCTTCCTGCTTTTGCTCCTATGCTGACAATTGGCTCCCAAGTTAAAGCTGTTTCCTCTCTCCAACTGGCTTTCCTGCTGGGCCACAGAATTTTCTCACTCTCTTGCTCTCTGTCTCTCTCACACATCCAATCTTCTGGCCTTATTTAGCGCTTGTTTGTTAAAGATTTCTCCCACCTTTAAAGAATCAAATTGGTTGGGGAGGAAATCAACCTCCTGATCAACACATGGCCCAACCAATCAGTGCTGTGCCTCCCTGTTCTGGGCAAGTGGGGCAGGTTGATCTATGACTGATACAAAGTCCAATCAGTGCTGTGAACATCCAGATTCATCTCAAACAGGAAAATGCATCTTCTCCCTGCCTCCCATCCTGAAGAGAAAGCTGTGTGTATGTTGGCAGGACATCAGGTGGTTGTCCTTCCCTGTCCTATGAACTGGGATCCTTTAACTGGAGATAGCAGGGACCGCAGACAAAGGTCTAGCTTGCTTTACCCGATTGTGGATGATTCTCCAACCAAGTTTCAATGCCTTCTAAGGTGAGGTTCACCACAACCTGGTTTGCCCAACTGCCTGCCTAATCTAGACATTAAAAGCTAGACAGCATAGCATCCTTTTTATTGTCTCTAGGATTTTTTGCATTGTTTTTCTGTTGCTTGAGATTCATTAAGATGAATCAACTACACCGCAGGGACTCCCTTGGTGCCTTTCTCTGTGCCATGAATAGTTGTTTATTTCCTGAACCTCATGGGAATTCAAGCTCTTAGCATAGAAATATGGAAAGATAATGCTGGATTCAACATAGAGTTCTATGCATTCTAATCTAAAAAACAAAACAAAACACATTCCTCATTCTATTATTTGAATGCATGCAAACTGGGTATATCTGAATGCACATCCACAGGTTTTACCTTTTACTTAGCTTTTATGATGCAAGGTATTCTCATAGGAACACGGGGACCTGTCTTATAGTGAGTTAGACCAGTGGTCCATCTAGGTCAAGTCTGTCTACGCTGAGCGGTGACAGATCTCCAGAATTTCAGAACAGGGACATTCCCAGGCACAGCTGAAAATATATGGGATTGAACCTGGGACTTCTGGTGCAGAGCAGAAGCTATAGCCTTCCATAGCCAACAGTTTATTGATGACAGTGAAGAATGGGGGAAGATTAATTTTGGTGTCTATTTAAGAATTTTGGTACTTCTTTATTGGCTAATCCTGTGCCACCCCCCGTCACTCCCCATTGCCTGGTCCCACCGCCTGCTACATGTTGGATCCCAAAGGTCTTCACCATGGAGCTTGCTCCATGCGCAAAGACTCCCTGCACAATTTAGAATGCTGATAGTGTAAGTGTTCTGAATTCTTGTGGGTTAAGCTGATTTATTCTGATCTAACTGCTACAAGCTGCATTAATAAGGTACTATCAGAGAAGTAAGGTCGTGGACTATCCTTCATTGATGGTTTTCAGACATAGGTTGGATGGCCATTCTTTAGCTATAATTCCTGCATTGCAGAGGTTTGGACCAAATGAGCCTTTTGGGACTCTCCCAACTCTGCAGTTGTACAATTCTCAGTTGGAGCTATGTCTGTGAGGCACAAAGCAAGGATTCCCCTGGTTTCCAGTACTGTCTGGCTTCTCACCAAATCCACCTGCAGAAGCAATTAGAAAATAACACAAAACTCTAGGGGTGGAAGTGTATGTGAAAATGATGTATTAATACTAAAGGATCCTGGTAAGCCATTTGAAATTGCTTTAAATTTACTTAAATTATTTTGCCAAATTTGAGGGTTATAAAATAAAATTACAACAATCAGAATGGATTTGATACCACATACCAAAATAATAATAATCAAAAGGACATAATGGGGTGGGGTGGAATTCCCATAGAGAATTCCCATATCTAGATATATGAATTGCTCACATCGCTGGAGAATAAAAATTCAAATTCCATGGACAGAAGTCCCCATAAGGTATATGGACCACTCAAAATTTGGAGGAGCTAATTCAATTTAATCATTTAAAATCAATGTGAGATGTTAACAAAGGTCTAACCACTGCTTAGGGGGTGGGGGAGGGAGAAATATCTGCCACCTGTTTGTGTAACTATGTGGTGAATACCAACACTTGAGCCACCCCATTCATATTACAGGCAACATTTAGTTTCACTGCTCAAAGCTCCATCTTCCCAGCACCTTGGCTGCTGCCCCATGAACATCCTTATTCCGCAGAGTATAAATGATGGGGTTGAGCAAGGGAGTGACCACAACATAAAAGACTGCAATTTGCTTGTCCCGGTCAGGAGCTGACCCTGACTGGGGGATCATGTACATAGACATGACAGTGCCATAGAACAAGGTGACCACCACCAGGTGAGAGGCGCAGGTGGAGAAGGCCTTGTGCCGTCGGGCAGTTGACCGCATTCGCAACACTGAGGAGAGAATGAGTCCGTAAGACGTTAGGATAACAGAAACTGGAATTAGCAGGGCCAGCACAGATGCAACGAAAAGAATGGCTTGTGTAACGTGCGTGTCGGCACATGCAAGTTTCAGCACCACGGGCAGCTCACAGAAGAAGTGGTTGATGCGGTTTGGACCGCAAAAGGGGAGCCTGAAGGTGCAGGCCACGTTTATCGAACCCAGGAGGAAGCCACCCATCCAGCAGACTAAGGCAAGCTGCAATTGACGCCACCTGCCCATGGCAGTGGTGTACAGCAGGGGGTGGCAGATGGCCAGGTAGCGGTCATAGGCCATGGCAGCTAGGAGAAGGCATTCCGTGCCGCCCATGCCCAGTGCAATGTACATCTGGATAGCACAATGGGCAAAGGAGATGGTCCCATTGCCAGAAAGGAGGTGAGCTAACATTTGAGGCAAGGTGCTGGTGACGTAACAGATCTCCAGGCCCGAAAGGTTTGTCAGGAAGAAGTACATGGGCGTGTGGAGGGAAGAGTCAGCCCACACAAGCATAATGATCACTAGGTTCCCCATAATGGTGAGGGAGTAGATGATGAGGATGACCACAAAGAGTAGAATCTGTGTCTTGCGGTGACTGGTTAGTCCAACCAAGATGAACTCTGTGATAGTGGTGAGGTTCGCCAACCCCATCCCAGTCTCCTGCCTGAAGAAAAAGGGCAACATTGAGAAACCAATGATGTTCTCTGGGAATGGGACAACCTTAAAAACAGGTGATGTTTCACTTCCTGCAACACTAAAACAAATCCCAAACCAATCAACTTTGCATAATCATCTCAGCAGCAAGATACTGATGGCCTACAACTCCCAGCACCCCTGACCATTTGCTAGGCTGGCTGGAACTACAACTTCTGGAAGCTTTTATCTCAAAGCACATAAGCCCTGCTTATTTCAATTCTTCCCTTTATAACCTGCCTTTCTTCCATTATTCAGCCCAAGGTGATGGAACATGGTTCCCATGTGATCACTCATGCAGGCACAGGCCTGACCCAGACCTTCTTGGCTTCAGCAAGGTAGTGGTCTAGTGTGCCTGCAGACCATACAAGCCATGGCTAGAGAGAGAAAACAGCTCCATCTGCTTCTCACCTTACAAGCCAAGAAGCAGAAAATGGCAAGGAAACTGCCTTTGCCACGTTTACTTCATTAATATGCATTGCTTAAACCAGGATTGGGGAACCTCTAACAGCAAGAGACCCCATGACAAACAGGGCTATTTCTGGTTGCTTTTCTTAAGTATAGTTGTTTAACTGATGCTGAAATGGGAATGCCTATGTGTGTAAACAAAGCTTTAACATGGAGAATGGCAAGATGTGTATTGCTAACATTGTGGTTTTTCCACAGTAGTTTTCTAAGTGGTCTCTGAATTTCTTAATGGGTTGATAACAACTGTTGGTTGTTCTCTAAACTGAATGCAACCTTTGATCATGTGATGAGGCTATTGAGTTGCCAGTTCACCATCTTGGAAGGCTGGTGGCTGGATTCTTTGCTCTCCAGGGGCACACATTCTTGGGGGCTGGAATGCAGGCCATGAAGCCTTTGTGTAAGAAACAGAGCTATGTTTGTCAGCTTTGATTATAAGTTTGCTTAATTTCTAAGATGCTGAGCCTGTGCTGGACAGCACAAGATATTGTATGGATACTGTGAACGTATCGTTTATGCTTTTGTTCTGTTTTTGAAGAATATTCTGCAAGTAAACTTTGAATAATATTTTAATGGGTCTCGACAATGTTTCATTCCAAAAGAACCCAATTTTTTATGCATCCAGTCCTTTCAAACTGCACAGTATTAATATCTGCAATAGTTTTGCCCAGGTTTCTAAGCTGTGGTTGGAAGCCATTTAAACCAATTTTGGCATTGTCTCTCCAGAAGCGTCTCAGGAGCAAATGTTTTGAGCAAAAAGGAAATGAACCTTAACAGGACTCCCTGTTCATGGCAACTGTTGAATGGACAGGTGTGTGCACAGCATGAGATATAAGGATTTAACCCACCAGAGAAGGTGACAATGGCTGGGTTGAAAAGAGGTGCTGAGGGACATGACAGAAGACCTGAAATCTATAGAATAAAATATTGCCTTTAAAAAAAAACAACCCAAAACCCCAATGAGGCAACTTGTCCACTTGGACAGGATACCAAGCACGTTTAGCTACACAATATATATTTAAGATCTACACTGAAACTAAATATTGCACTAATGCCAATAGGAGGTTTATTTCTCTCCTCCACGCTCTCCCACATCACAAGCAGCACTGTGTACAGCCAGGCTTTACTGTAGACCAGGTGTGGAGAGCCTTTGGTCCTCTAGTCCTTGCTGAACTACAACTCTTCGACCATTGACCATGCATATTGAGGCTGATGGACTTTGAAATTCAACAATGTTTAGAGGGTCAAAGGTACTCCATCCCTGCTGTAGACCAACAGAACTGGTCTTCCCTAAGCTTCCCGGGGGAGGATTAGATACATCAGACAAGAAACTAGAAACAAATTAAAAGGGAAGAGGCAGAATTGCTGATATTCTGCACATGTGACCAAATGCGTTAAAATCTGTAACTTTTCAAAATAGCAAATGCCCACCCACAGTGTCAGTGACTGGAAGGTGAGGATGAACACAATTCAGAGAACTATGATTTTTGAAGGAAATTGGTTTGGGAAGTGCAAATTGGGTGGGTTAGAGCTCCTGTCTAACACCCTTATTACAGAATATCATCTTACCTTTGTGCCTCTCCAAAATGTTCCTGCTTGACGGGTTCCTGCATGGCACTGCCTTATAGGAAGGTGTGCATTAGGAGTTGGATTAGTTAAGGCAGTTCTCTAATGCAAAATGTTGGGAAATCATACAGAAGGTTCCTAGAGACTGTCAGTGACTTCAGGAGAAAACCTGTATTTCAAATGAGGGCAGCTGATGGAATGTTTCTCTACACAGTTTAGGAAAGCTCCGCAACCAAAGCAGGGTCTTCATAGTCAAATGTCTAATGGCTTCTTCCTTGAAGTTGAAATCTGGAACCATGTAGCTTTTCCAAGCTGTGAAATGTCCAGGTCCGAATATCATCCAGAACTAATTATAGACTTTGCATAGGCACAGACACAATGAGCCATTGTAGTATTGGTTGGAAATGGACATCTTAGCTGGTTATTTTTGCCCATTATAGTCTCAATTAGGAAGAGTTTGGAAGGAAATAATCGTGCCTGGCGTCTTCCAGTGAAGTCCCTGGATGATAGTATAGTATAGGGATGGGAGCAAGTTTACTCAGTGCTATTTTTGTAGAAAATGAGGTGCTGGAACTCACTATAAACACCTCCCTTGTTCTCTTATAATGGCAATGGTGCCCACCTGAGAGGTGCCAGAACTGAGTTCTGGCTGGAAAAAGGCCCTGAGTTTACTCTTAGTTAAAAAGCCCTTTGTGTATCGCTTTATGGATCTTGCTTTCTGGAGCCTCACATAGATGCCCTTCCAAGTTTGTTCATGCAGGTCCTTTAACTATAGATATTGGAGATATTTCGCATGCAATGCTAGTACATTGTCACTAAGTGCTGGTTCTTCAACCACCTTGACATTAGCTCTACCAAGCAATCTATAAAGCTTTCAAAGCAACTATTCTTGTCTATTCTTATCAAAAGAAGATAAACAACAGGTTGGGTTTTGCTTTCTCCCCCTATAACTTGCCAAAGCTCTGAGGGTCAGTAAGACAATGAAGAGTGTGGATGCACACCATAGGGATTGCTTTCATCTCTTCGGAGTTTACCTCTGGATCATTATCAGTTTGTTGCTAGTTACCTCATCATCTTGGGTCTCGAGAGGTTAATTTAGGAAAATTGCGAGAACTTTCCAGCAACAAAGGAGCATAACTTGCCAAACATTATTCTGGCCTGCAGCCAGTACCAGGTGCATTCTAAAGTTTGGATGGCATGCATATTTATGGTATAATAAAGGGAAGGTACATAAAAGATTTCATAATCATATAATTAGGAGATCATTAATAAAAGTATGGGAAAGCTATAAAGACCTATTAGAACAAAAAAAATACCATGGTGGGTGGCCCCCACAGAAGTAATTTCAATTAAAAGGACAAATATAGAAGGAAAATGGCCTACATATCGAGAGTTTTTGGTAGAAAGAGAAGGCAAATTAAAACTTAAGGATTATGATCAGATAAGAGAATATGTTTATGATTGGCTGCAACATTGTCAATTAAATGGGGTTTTTAAAGAAGACAAAAAAAAGGGGGGATTTGGCTATACCATATCTAGATTCCAAAAAGAAATAGTAGATGATAATAAGCTCTTAAAGAAAATGTATAATCTATTGTTAGAATGGGAGACCAAAGACGAAGAGGTTAAATCTGTAATGATTAAATGGGCACACGATATAGGACACAACATACAAATGGAAGACTGGGGAAAACTATGGAAAGTAAATTTAAAATTTACTGACTGTATACAGTGGTACCTTGGGTTAAGAACTTAATTCATTCTGGAGGTCCATTCTTAACCTGAAACTGCTCTTAACCTGAGGTACCACTTTAGCTAATGGGGCCTCCTGCTGCCACTGCGCAATTTCTGTTCTCATCCTGAAGCAAAGTTCTTAACCCGAGGTACTATTTCTGGGTGAGCGGAGTCTGTAACCTGAAGCGTATGTAACCCGAGGTACCACTGTATTGTTAAAAGAGAATTATATGAAGATGATGTACCGATGGTATATTACACCTGTAAAAATGGCAGAGATGTATAGAACAAGCTCTAATAAGTGTTGGAAATGTAAAGAAAAGGAAGGTACATTTTTTTCATATGTGGTAGAATTGTAAAATAATTAAAAACTACTGGGAAATTGTGTTAAATATAATGCAAAATCCAATAAAAACCATTGAAAAGAAGGTGCATTTTAAAGTTTGGTGTAGATACCTGTGTTTCAGGCAAACATCACAAAACACATTACATTTAAAAGAGAGAGAGAATAAATACGATGGTAAAGACATGATTCCAACTAGGAATTTCTTCTGCTGCTTCTTCTTTTGAAAGCCAGTTCTTTTCTCTGCTTAAGGCAGGTCAATTCTTAAGAAACCCTCTGGTGCTAGCCTGGAATGAAAGGACCCACCTCAACTGGAACACCAGAAGCTAAATGGTAGGTATCTCTTCATGCAACTCTCACCACCACCCCAACCCCTGCTCCTCCCCTCAGATCCTTGAATGATCCTGTCATTGCTAAATATAGGAGATCAAGAGATACTTTCTATCAGATTTTCTGAGGTCCTATAAATCTATGAGCTTCAGTGAGTTCCCCCACTCCGTCCTGCTTGACCTTCAACATCATAGATTTGTTTGGACAACCGCCATTTGCTAAACACAGTGCTGCCTCTCAAGACCACTCAGGCCTTGTGTTTATCAGTTCTATCCTGAAGACTTTAGCCACTGCGGCATGGACATCCTTATTCCGCAACGTGTAGATGATCGGGTTGAGGAGAGGGGTGATGACAACATAAAAGATGGAAACGTGTTTGTCATGGCTGGGGTCTGTCCCTGACCGAGGCCTCATGTACAGGCCAATGAGGCAGCCATAAAACATGGTGACCACTATCAGGTGGGAAGCACACGTGGAGAAAGCCTTGCTCCGGCTCTCGCCCGAGCTCATGCGCACGACAGTCGCCATGATGAGTCCATAAGAGATCAAGATGGTGGCCAGAGGGACAATTAGTATGAAAACCCCCACCCCTAAGATGATGGCCTCTGTGAAGCTCGTGTCGGTGCATCCCAGCCTTATCACCATGACAAACTCGCAGTTGAAATGGTTGATCTCATTGGGGCCACAGAATGGGAGCTGCATGATAAAGGCTGTGATGAGCCCAGAGAGAAGGAAGGCTCCTACCCACGAGATGGCCGCCAGCATCAAACAGCGTGCCCGGCTCATGGCTACAGCATACACCAGGGGGCAGCAGATCGCCATGTAACGGTCGTAGGCCATGGCTCCCAGCAAGAGGCCTTCGGTGCAACCCAGAGAGCAGGCCATGTACATCTGGAAGGCGCAGCGCCCAAACGAAAGCTTCCCATCCCCGGCGAGCAGGTGAGCCAACATCTGGGGCACGACGGTGCTGGTGAAGCACATCTCCAAGAGTGAGAGGTTGCTGAGGAAGAAGTACATTGGGGTATGGAGGCGGAAGTCCATTTGGACCAGCAGGATGATGAGGAGGTTGCTCGCCATGGAGATCAGATAGGCAACGAGGATAATCACAAAGAGGGCAAGCTGTGTTCTCCGGTGGCTGGTGAGTCCCACCAGGTAGACCTGGGTGATCATGGTGTAGTTCCCAGGCACTGTTCTGTCTTGCATGCTGCAGAGAAAAGAGGAACAGGGAGAGTTAACTAACAAGTTCCCAGATGCCATAACTGAACAGGATTGGCTGGTTTATTTGTGTTGTATTTGGTTGATTTTGCCCCTCCACATTCCACCAGCTTTGAGGGCTGCCTTCCTCCATGGCAGGGCCCAAGGACAAGAAAAATGACACCCACAAAGTAGGAGGCCAATTGGATATCAAATACTTGGATCACCTCCAGACTGTCACTATTTTGCAAAACGGATTCAAACACGTACCAGAAAATTTTGTTGCTCTAAAGCAACAAAATCTACTTTACAAAATAAAAATAGACTTTTTGTGATTAGGAAAGTGAAGAAGAAATGCGCTGAAAATTATACATGGCATGGAGGAAATGGGTATAGAAAAGTTTTTCTCCATCTTTCGTAACTCTAGATCTTCTGGACATCCAAGGAATCTGAATGTTGGAAGATCCAGGACAGATAAAAGTACTTCTTCGTGCAATGCATAGGGCTCATCTACACTTCTGCTTGTCCTTAGTGGTTTTTCATTTGTCCCATGCTTTGGGGGCCCTGGGTCCGAGCGGTTTTCCATTTGCCCTGCTGCTTCCCCGTGGGAAACCCACTATTTAGCGCTAAATTGGAGCAAACATCAGTCTGGAGCAAAACCCACTTGACAGTGGTAAACAGCAGGCTTTCCCAGGGGTAAGTGTGGACAAGCCCTTAGTTAAACTATGGAACCCACTCCCACAGGAGGCAGTGACAGCTTGAAGTGAATTTTGAAATTCCACAGAAACCACTCAGCATCGGAAGTTAGGGCTTTTATGATGTGTGTAGAATTCGGAAAGCAACGTTTCTACCCCCCAAATCCATGACTATGTGTGGTTCCAATAGGGCAGATCATTTAATCAAGCTGAGATAAAAATATGGGCTTTTATAGTTAACAGAAGTTACAGGGACATGGGAAGCTGTGTTACATTGAATCAGAGTTTGGGTCCATCTAACTCAGTGCTAGGGACGCGGGTGGCGCTGTGGGTAAAAGCCTCAGCGCCTAGGGCTTGCCGATCGAAAGGTCGGCGGTTCGAATCCCCGCGGAGGGGTGCGCTCCTGTTGTTCGGTCCCAGTGCCTGCCAACCTAGCAGTTCGAAAGCACTCCCGGGTGCAAGTAGATAAATAGGGACCGCTTACTAGCGGGAAGGTAAACGGCGTTTCCGTGTGCTGCGCTGGTGCTGGCTTGCCAGAGCAGCTTCGTCACACTGGCCACATGACCCGGAAGTGTCTCCGGACAGCGTTGGCCCCCGGCCTCTTAAGTGAGATGGGCGCACAACCCTAGAGTCTGTCAAGACTGGCCCGTACGGGCAGGGGTACCTTTACCTTTAACTCAGTGCTGCCTGCAGTGACTGACAGCAGCTCTCCTGCCCAAAAGAGGTGGGATTGAGCCTGGGACCTTCTGCATGCAAAGCAGATGCTCTCACATGGAGTCATGGTCCTTCTCCATAAGGGGAGGTTCTTCATCCATGATGTGAATCTAGCATCTCCAGGTTTTGCAGCTTCTATGGCAGACAAACAAATCAGTGAAAGTCAACTGAACTTCCTTACCATGTTAATTCAGAGCAGCGGGAGAAAGCCAGAGGCATTCATTAAATTGCAGAACTGCTCCAGAGCAAGGAAGCTATGAATGTTTAGTTGACGTCATGGGAGCTAGCCCAGCAGTGCCCATCATAGGATATTTGCAAATTTGTAGGGCTGTGGGGTATTTTCCCTGCCCCTGCCGCCCCCACCCCCTGATGCTCATTTCCAGAGTTCAGCTCTACTGGGGAGGAAAAGGTATTGTTGTAAAACTGGGCATCTGGACAGCAGAGGCATAACACAGCCAGATGGAACTTCGTTAATTGTATGTTGCCAAGTTGCCAAGTACATCTGTTGCTAGGGAAGGTGCTGGTGATTGATCTCAATAGCAAGGACTTCCCCAAATCTCCTGAATGGGACATAAAGGCATATGTTCCTCTTTCAAGTATGACATAGGCGAAAGGGTGGCATAATCTAGGTCTCTCTCTCTCTTTAAAGAAACAGCTGTTTGAATGGGGAAGTGAGACTGAGGGCATTCCCAGGCCATTGCCGTTTCTGGCAAATTCAGGTTGTTCACTTAAAGATGATTTATCACCAGTGCAACAAAGCTGCTTCACTGCAAAACAGACTTTTTGCAAACAGGGAAGTGAAGGGAGAAACATGTGGTTTCTTGATGCAAACTTCCCGCAGACAAGACAGATCGAATGCTCAGTAAACAGCTGTGGCCATTTAACCTCCCTTCAAACTTTGTGCAAACAAATCAGGACAAATACTCAACAGGCCAAGTGGAAGCAACCCAGGAGAAATTCATGTAAGGCTCTGAAACCTCTCGAAAGTGTATTTAGGAGTGCTGACTCTAGTTGGGATGTGCTGTTGGACAGTTCAAGCTGTAAATAAGTTCACTCTGTAAATAAACACAATCATTACTCAATCCCATAAGCCTTCAGTGATCTATTTATACAGGAAACTTAACCTGGTCTAAGCAATGGACCTCTGGAACTTCTTGTTCCTCAGGGACCTAGGGGTGAGCCTAAGAGCATGTTTAATCAAACTGGGAACAACTTCTAAGGTGATCCTTTAACTTAGGGATAGCCAGTGTTATGCCCTCCAGATGTTGTCGAGACTACAACTCCCATCAGCCCCAGCCAGCATGGCCAGTGGTCAGGAATGGTGGGAGCTGTGGTCCAACAATATCTGGAGGCACCATATTGGCTTTCCCTGCCTCAGGTATTGTGTTGCTCCCTCCCTGTATAACCCTGCCTTGGATAGTAAAACTTGCAGGGAATAAGCAGTAACCAAAGGATGCTTCAATAGCAACTGTCTGGATTGAGTGTGGATTTCTGGTACACATTGAAGACCTGATTTACAGATCCTGGTTCCTCCTGGATCCCACTGTAAAGGGATCACGTGAGTCTCACAAACCACAAATATGGAGGGCTGGTGTGGTTCACATCAGTATGGAGGAGGGGGCTAGACCCAAGAAGATTCTACTCTCCACTTTTTACACTCGGTAAGAATCCCATCAGATGTTGCTTGAAATGAGACCTTCCTACTTTTGACTTGTATTGCCTACATTGATGTGACGAAGAGCTGCAGCTCTGATTTACGTGCAAAAGGTCCCTGGGTTCAATCCCCTGTGGTGGTTCGACCATTACTACCATGCAGATATATGGTAAATGACTTAGAAATCTGTTCCCAAGTGCATATTGGAGTTAAAAATGAGTCTGAAAGGGCTGAAGATGCCTGCTCTCAGGTGCACACCCTCTTCATGCCAGGCACACTGAGCAGACCCATTCGGGCCTCACCACTAGCCCTTTCCACCCATGACCTGAGAGTAGAACCAAGAATGCACATGACACATGGCAAGGTGAAGATCAGCAGCGTTGTTGGGAAATCTCATTTTCAGGGAACCTCATCTGCTGTTGACAGATGTTCCCATTAATAGATACACACACACCTCACAAAGCTTCTCAAGAACTGCAGGGTTCTTCCAGCGCACAGTTTGAAAAGCTGCCACTTCAGATCAATCCCAGTTCATTGCAAAACAATTGCATCCCTCACACTAGAGAGAAAAACTCGTGAGATGTGTCTTCCCACCCATGATGGAGATACAATGGACTCAACAGTTTGAAATGCTCTAAATAAGGATGGGCTGGAATCCTCAAAAGTGGTGCCTTAGACTACAAAGCACATTTCCCCCCCTTGGAATTCTGCTAATGGAATTGTTGCTCTGTGAGGTGTAAACTGTGGCGCCTAGAATTCTTTAAGGTATAGTGGTTGCACAGCCCTGGACATTAGCCATAAAGCTAACATATAACAGAGAGAGGTGATCAGACATACAGATCAAGAGGCAGTCACTGCACTGTTTTATTTCATTCAAGTTCTGCGTTCGGATCAGCCCACCTGAGACCACCACACCTTGCACCTTGGAGAATGTCGCCGAGCACTGCCAGGATTCTCTAAGCTTCAAGCTCCTTCAAGATATCTCTATGACGAGTTCTTAAAGCCTTCTAAAGGGAGGGAGACCACCGTCTGTTTCCAGTCATGGATTCTACTGGCCCATTGTTGACCCATGAATTTAGTACAGAATGAACACTTTCTTTCCATGGCTCCTTGCCTAATGTATTGCTCTCATCTATTTAAGAGCTCGGTGCAATAATAAACTTTCTAGTTCTGCTCCGCGTGGGATCCATCATCTTGCCCCCAAAGACCATTCCCCTATTTCCATCTGGATTATAAACAACCAATTATTGCACTTAAATCCCCCTGTGTGTGACTTCTGCCTTTGTCATTTGGGAATGGTGCTTCTTATGCTCAGAATGTATTTGAAAGATGATGCAACTGTGGCAAAGATTAGATGCACCCATGGCCAAAGAAGCTTAATTAGCCATGAGTAGGGATAGTGGACGCGGGTGGCGCTGAGGGTTAAACCACAGAGCCTAGGACTTGCCGATCAGAAGGTCGGCGGTTCGAATCCCCGCAACGGGGTGAGCTCCCATTGCTCAGTCCCTGCTCCTGCCAACCTAGCAGTTCGAAAGCACGGCAAAGTGCAAGTAGATAAATAGGTACCGCTCCAGCAGGAAGGTAAACGGCGTTTCAGTGTGCTGCTCTGGTTCGCCAGAAGCGGCTTAGTCATGCTGGCTCCCTCGGCCAATAAAGCAAGATGAGCGCTGCAACCCCCAGAGTCGGTCACGACTGGACCTAACGGTCAGGGGTCCCTTTACCTTTACCTTTAGGGATAGTGGAGAATTTTGATTCAGCTCACGCTGAAGGCAAACCTACCAAATCTGAAACAATATGCAAACCATATTTCTGAAACAATATGCAAACCAAAACACAGCCACCCTTCATAATTTTCAAGCCTCCAGATTTTACAGGTGCAGGTCTGAAGCCAAGTATTATGTACAAAATGGCAGCTATTGTGGTAATGTGTGCATAAAAATGCATGTACTGTATATAATTAAAAACCACATAAAATTAAAATTGAAGACCATCAATCAAGCATTATAGAAATATGTTTTCTTTTCTTTCCTTTTTATATATATTTTTATTACGTTTTTCTATTTTACATTTTAGAATATTCATTTAAACAACCTTAAAATATCAGTGACTTCCCTTCTCCTCTTTCCATGGTTCATTTTGCATACCATAAATCCCTGCATATTTTACATAAACTAAACCATTCAGTATTCCATTATTATATCCATCAAAACTTATTTACACTGTTGAATTTATCTTAAGGCTGCCAACGTTTTCAAATGTACACAATTTTCACCCATATATTCAATAAACATTTTCCAATCTTCTCTAAATGTATGTTATTCTTGTTTTCTTATTCTATATGTTAAGTCTGCAAGCTGTGCATATTCCATCAGCTTAAGTTGCCATTCATCGTTAGTTGGGACCTTGCTTGTTTTCCACTCTTGGGCTAACAAAACACAGACCGCAGTAGTGGCATACGTAAATAATCTTTTTTGACACCTGGGAATTTCCATCTGAATTATCCCCAACAAAAAGGACTCTGGTTTTCTTGGGAAACAACTTTTAAACTTTTTTTTAAAAAAATCATTATAAATTATTTCCCAATACTCTTTTACAAGTCCACCACATATGACAGAATGTACCCTCAGCCTCGTTGCATCTCCAGCAATTATCTGTTTCAGTCTTATACATTTTAACAAGTCTACTCAGAGCTAAATACCATCTGTAAATCATTTTCAGGTATGTTTTCTTAATCGCCTGCATTTAATTCCACCTCATCTAAAGGCTGAAACGGAAGGGGCCTCCTGAAAAACAGAATAATGCAGGAAGGTATGGGGAAAATATTTTAAATGGAGAGTGGGGTGAGAAAGAGAGAAAAAGAGAGTCACCGCTATGCTGTACTTTTGTATTTAATTGGACAGAGGCTAGCAAGGGTTAAGATCCTGCCAGAGAGTTGAAACAGGAGCCAGTGGGAGGTGCTCTGTCTGTATCTGTGTGTTTGTGAATGTGTGGTGCATATCCATGGTCACATGATATCCCTCATTTCCTTTCTCTCTCTCTCTCTCTTTCCACATAGCAAAACAACTGCTGCCTTTTGCATACGGAATCGAGGTGCTTTTCCAGAGAAGTTGAGCTGAGACCAGGCCAGCAAGCAGGACTGTGGAGAGAGCCAGGATTCCTCAGTTCCCTGAGCTTGGAAAGGGGTTCGGAGCCGTATATGTAGAATCGGAAGATCCATTCACGGCAGCTCAGGGGTGAGGATCCTCCCCGAGTTTTAACCTCGCTGGAATGTGCCCTTGAACTCTGCTTAATAGGCTGCCGCACAGAGAGAGGAGTGTGTGCAGAAACCAGCTAGCCAAATACATTCTGCCCCTTTCCATCTCTGGCTCTGCTCACATTTGGCTCTCCACCATAAACATGTGGAAGATTGCAGGGAAGGCAATATAACCCTGTGTGTGGAAAAGGTCTCCCACCTGCGAGCTCTGGGAGCGTAAAGAATAGAAATCCCGATCTACCTCCTCATCCTTCCTCATCTACTTCCTGAGTCCAGTCCAGAATGGACATTGGACATTACCTGCAACGAATCAGGTACCAGGGCCCCACACAGCCTTCTCTGGAGACCCTGCGCGGCCTCCACCGGTGCCACCTCCTCTCCGTGCCCTTCGGGAGCCTCAGTATCCATTCCGGGGAGCCCATCGTCCTGGAAGTGTCCTCCCTCTACAACAAGATCGTCCGGCAGCATCGGGGTGGCTTCTGTTTTGAGCTGAATGGCCTCTTCCTGTGGCTGCTGCAGACATTGGGATTTGATGCCAAAGCTATGGCCGGGCGCGTCCGGAACCGTTTCACCGGCTGCTATGGCCCCCCGTTGGACCACATGGTGATTTTGGTGCAGCTAGGTGGGCGCCAGCTGCTCTGTGACGTGGGCTTTGGTGAAGGCTTCACGGAGCCATTAGAGCTGAAGGCCTCTGTGGAGCAAGTCCAGGAAGGTGGCATCTTTTGGCTGGGCCTCCAAGGAGGCGTCTGGGTGCTGGAACGCCGAGAAGTCTCTGGGAAGGAGGGGAGGCCCTTATATCAGTTCACCCTCGAGGAGAAGAAACTGGACGATTTTACGGGCATGTGTCTGTATCACCAGACTTCGCCCAGCTCCATATTCGTTTGCAAATCCTTCTGCTCCCTGCAGAAAGAAAATGGCGGGCGCCTCACCTACATGGGTTGGCGTCTCATTTCCAAGAAGGGAGAGGAGCGTACAGAGACCACCCTGCAGAGCAACGAGATCCCAGTGGTGCTCCGTGAGAAATTTGGGATCAATCTGAGCGGGGACTTCAAGCCAAAGGATGAAGAAATCCTGCCACCCCTTGAGGAAGTTTAATGAGGGATGGTGGAAATTGCTCCCAATCAAGATAATAGCCTAAAAGATGGTTTGTAAATAATTTCTCAGGGTGTAGCTCCTAGCCACTGGCTAAGTGCCATGATGTCATGGAAGCGTCACAAACATTCTAATCTCTAAAGAAAGGGGAAATTTCATTTGTTTGCTCCAATCCCGGACCTGTCTGTTAACTTCCACACTCTTGCTATTTTGCAAATGTAGTGAAATAAAAAAATTAAGGTCTTATATATATAATAAATGTTCATAGATGTACCAAGCAAACGCACATAAATATATAAACCACATGTCTGAAGCAGCACAGGAAAACAGCCCTGGAACCATTTTGACTCCCAAACTGACCAAATGATTTCTCTGCAAGGTCAAGGAAAATGGAAAAGCCTCCCCATCGTCTTTTCATTCACAAATCCTGTCTTAAAGGTATGTCTGTGTATGAATAGGGTGAGCCTGTGACCTGGCTCAGGAACTAAGTTTTTATCATTACAAAAGACTGGCCAGGCTCTCCAGGGTATCCAATCAAGTAAGCATTAACAGGTAACTTGCCAGACAGGAGGTAAACAACGCACTCAGATTTCTGTTGTAGACTGCCCTTTCTGTGATGTAGGTAATGATGTGTCAGGGGGTGGTCTTGAGCTACACCCCTTCTGTGATGTATGTATGATGTTTCTGGGGGTGGTCTTGTACTCCAGGGCGGGCAACTTAAAATGTCTATATAAGGGCGGGCACACCTTGGTTCTGGGTCCTCCTCCTTCTCCTGCGTGTGAAGGGGGCACCCTGTTGCAACAGTTCAATAAAGATCAGGTTTACTATTCAATATTCTCTGGTTGGCCTCTGTTATTTTCTCCAACCGATGGAGAACCTGCAAAGGACTCTATAAGTGCTCTTGTGTCCCCCATAAGGGAATAAGGGCAGATTTACATTTATTACAACAGGTAGTGCAGTTTGGAGTTCTTGCACAAGAAACCTGCTTCCCATGCCCTTTAGCCAAAAGAGGCTCATAGAGCTGCTTATAAAAATCAGCTTTAAGATGGTCCCTGCTCTCAGGCTCACAGTCTCAAAATACCATACATGACACCCAAGGAAAAAAGCAGTAGGCGGGAGAAAGCAAACTCGATCACAAGTTTTTAAAGCTGCAACCAACATCAGTGGCAGTTCTACCCCAGATCAGACCCTAGAGCCCAGCAGGCAACAACATCCAGAACAGGGCAGTTGCTGCCACACACAGTTCTTCCCTCAGACGAGAAACTTGATGATAGAATCCTTGCAGATGGGAGACTGGTGGAGTCACCCCTCTCTTTTGATGTGACCCTGCAAAGTTGGCCTGGCTGAGAGACCCTGGCTGGCACAAGTTCAACCAGAGAGTTGTGTGACTGAGTGGCGAGTTGAACTTGCACCTCCTCTTGGTCATAATCTGAAACTATCCACTTTGCTGAATTAGAAATTTGTGTGTTCCGTTTATAGATTGTTCATATGCCTCTTAACACACTCTGTTATGTACTGAAGTTCTCACCCTGAGCCAGCAGGGGGATACTGTAGATAGTTTTCACTCAGGTCCACATATGCAAATAGGGATTGAAAATGACGTTCAGTGATTGGATAGTTACAGAAAGTGATTACAGTTGCATTGTAGTGGAGCTCTATATAAGTAGGCTGGCTGAACCCTTCAGTTCAGTTCTGTTCTGGCCTGTGAATAAACAAGAGCTGTTTGAAGCATCGCTGTGTCGTCTGATATGTTCACCCACAACTTAACACACTCCTAGGCAAAGTTTGGGGTTCCAATAGAAACCAAGAGATTTGCCGCATCAGCCCCAGACCAGCAGGTCCTCACTGAAGACCAACAAGGCTCAGGGATGGGAGGGACGAGAGGTGCATCAGTTTTTAGGGAAACAGTGAGGGTTTTTTTAAAAAAACCCACACACATCAGAGTCACAACAGACTAGCTCTGTGCAAAACTCTGATAGCAACCCTCTGGCATATGAATGAAGCAGATAAGGAGGTCCACCTTATTCTCAAGAAAATTGGGTGGTGAGGGAAGGGGGAATCTTGGAGCCAGCCTATGGGAAGTCACCACTTCATAGTTGGTGGAGTTGGGGAGGGAAGAATGAGTGATGATCTGCGAGAGACAAGTGCTGTGGTCGCTTTGAGTTCATGCATAGAGAGGCTTCAGGAGGCGGGGTCACGTGAGAGGGGAGGAGCCAAAGCCCTTAGAAATAAACAAGCCTTTCTGACTTGCATTAACCCAGAATTTCTCCGCCTGCAACTCGCCTGGCGTAACAGCTGTGAGCATATGGAATGGAGGGAAGGGGGATAGAATATAGAAAAGGAAGGGGAGGTGGGGGTGTTATAGAATATACTGAATAATTGTCAGACGGGTGGGGCTAGGATTGCATAGGGTTTGCTGCTAGGAGGTTGCCTGTGTTTTAAACAATTACATGCCAGGCAGAAAGTGAACAGGCGATATTTTGCCCAACCACTTTGTCTTCAAATGCTGCACCTGTTAAATTTCTGCCTTGCATTGGAGGCACACAGAAGCCCTGCCATGAAAAAAAGTGGTTTTCGTGGGAATGAGGACACTCAGCCCTTTATTGGCGAAATAAAATATACATTGTCCTCAATAGAGGTGTTTAATTCATGCCAACTATGAATCTGTGGCAGGAAAGTGTGGCTGTTAAGTACCTAGTGGGCTGTATTGTATTGGTCTGCAAATAAATGGAGGTGGGCAAAATCTTTCTATTGGACTGTCTTAACTGAGGTAGGAATATGCAGGCCTCCTGGTTTCACAGAACTCTTCATTGCACAGAAGGGAAAGGTGGATATTTCAAATGCATATTGGGCAAACTAGATTAGAAAGGCAACAGATCCGCCGGCTTGCTGTTAATGGGAATTTTGCAACACACACCAGACCTGGAGGTGGTTACTCATTGCGCCATTAGTGTAACATCCAATATGCAAATAAATTGTTGGTTTATTGGGTGATGAATTTGCCCACGTCGTGTGAAAGTCTGATGCAGTTCAGATCTTTTGTAACAGGAGGACTGTGTGTGAGAGGGAGGCAGCACAATCTTAGACGGTGATGGAGCACCGGAACCAGGAAGAGGGCCTTCTTGGTAGTGGCACCCACTCTGTAGAACGCCCTCCCATCAGATGTCAAGGAAATAAACAACTATCTAACTTTTAGAAGTCATCTGAAGGCAGCCCTGTTTAGGGAAGTTTTTAATGTCTGATGTGTTGTTGTTGTTGTTGTTGTTGTTGTTGTTGTTGTCGTCGTCGTCATAATCATCATCATCATCATTAATTCTGCTGGGAGCCACAGTGGGGTGCGGTATAAATTATTATTATTATTATTAGTAGTAGTAGTAGTAGTAGTAGTATTTCTAAAAATGAAGTCACTTCCTTTCTCATTCTCTACCCGTTTCTCCTTCTCTGCCCCCTAAAGGTCTTGACTGCAATGGTTCTGCAGAAGGAAGTCCCCAAAGTCCACATATTCAGCACCAGGGCAGGAGATGTGATTCTTCGCCCTGATCTGAACTGCTACCTGCTCCTCTCCGGTTTGCCGACCTCGCCCTGCGCTGAGCTCTGGCCCTTGCACCCTTCCCTGCGCGGCAGCGAACACTATTTCAGCTCCCGTTGGCACAACACCATCTACGTCATCCGGGACAACAAACTCCTGGAAACCCCAAACCTTCACACCGAGCCCAGCAGAGAGCCCCGTCGCCTGCACCCCAGCTGCTGCGCTGGGCAACATTATTTCGTTGTTTCTGGTGGCTCCTTTGGCATAATCTTAAGCCCGGGCACCATGACGGCAGTCAAGGACTTGACCACAGGGGAACCAGATCCAGACACACAGCCAGGACACCATCAGTGGTCCAATGAGAAGATGGGAAGCCATCGCAGTTACCTCTACTGGCAGCTGTGGGATAACTTCAGCGGAGAAATCTTCTCTTTCCACCCCAGCGTCCTCAACTTCTTGCCGGGAGGTCTCGGCCTCAGCAAAGGGGACGCATTCAAGGCCTGGGAGCTGCTGAACATTTTCCACAACTACTCCGACATCCCTGTCTCCAGGTTACAGGAAGTGTCCCGGAAAGTGGGCTGCGCCACAGAAAAGCTGGCTGATGTTGGGCGCAGCTGGGTGGCAGCGGCCCTGCCAGATTCTCCTGAGCCAGGCTCCGTCGCCATGGCGCTGGCCAAGGCTCAGTTTGCATTACCGACCGAATATGGCGGGGTGGGCCTGAACACAGAGCAGGAGGAATGGGGGGAAGCCCGTGAGGTGGAGACAACCCTGACGTTCACACTACAGCCCGAAGATGTTGCCTATGTGTGGCAGTATCAGCTAGGGCTAGGGAAGGAGGTCATCTTGTTTTGCAGGGATGTTGAGGTCACTCTTGGCTGCGACCCGCCCACTAAGGTCCCCCTGCCTTCTTCATCCTAAATAACAGCTGGCTCCAGCTCTCCATTGCTTTCCACCCTTTCGCCCTTAGATGTATTTCTGTACACTACCAACTGATAAATGCTGAAATCAACAAACAAACCAGGGGTGGGGGGACCTGTGGCCTTTGCAATGTTAGTAGATACCAAATCCCATCAACCCCAGCCAGTGGTCAAGACTGATGGGTGTTGCAGTCCAGCAACATCTAGAAGGCAAAAGGTTCCTCATTGGGAAGAATTCCTGGGGATGTGTGTGTGTGTGTGTGTGTGTGTGTGTACAAAAGCTTAATAAAATGCTTTTAATGCTTGCTTGAATAGAGGGCCCATCAAATCTCACTACAGATTGAGAATTCCTTCTGTGGTTGTTTTAAATAAATAGATTCCCCCCCCCCTCCAGCCTTGATGCAGGGAATTAGAGTGGTTCAGAGTGGTCAGTCCTGACTCTCTAGGGTTGGTGGGTTTATCCAGAGGGTGAATAAACACCTATAGGTTGAAATGGGGTTGGAAAAGGCCCAAACGAAGAAAAGATGAGAGGCACAAAAAAATTAATTAGGAGCTCAGAGCCCCAGAAATACATGACTTGGGCATGTGCAGAGTGCACCACCCTTCCCACTGAGGAACCTCTGCATTTGATGATTTCACAATACAGCCGTATTCCTTATTTTTTGTGTTTTATGACACCTAGTGATGATGATTAATAAATGTTGATTATATATTGATGTTCCTTGGCTTTATTTCATATGCATTCTTAAGAATCTGGGTTGGGGATTGACAAATTTATTTATTTATTTTTAATGTATTTTTTATTAAAGATTTTCTTGGTTTGCAAGCTCATCAAGGGGTCAAATGAATTCAAGAGGCTTGGGGGACCCTGGAACAGCAAAACCACCAGAGAAAGGGACTGTGGCTTTCTTTCTTTTTATTGGGGTGGGGGGGACTGTCCCTATGCCGGTGTTTTAACATACAATAATGAATTTGTGGTCTATGACTGTGTTACAGAGCATTGTGTGGGGCTGACTTGTCTTCCAGCCTTTGAGTTGCACATTTCTAAAGCTAAAACAAGGGGACGTCGCTTGGTATGTAAAACACTTGAGGTATTGTTTCACGACACAAGTTTGCATATGCAACTTTATTTGCATAGATGCAAATATAGGATGACCGGGGTGGGTGGGGAGGAACTCGTGTGGGCCCTCAAGCTCACTGGAGGAAACTGAGCCAGCCGCTATGCCTCCATTCTAGCCTGGGATTTCTGTAGCAAGATCACTGTCTCCAGCACCCTAGCATGGAGTCTCTTGCCCACTGCATGCTCCAAAGCTAAGCACCCAGGAACCCTGAAAACACGAAGTGCTTCGTTCTCAAGAGCATCGAGTGAAAGTTCTGTTGCGTATGGTGGGAAAAACGTAAAAGGCGGATCTACACGGATCCTCGTGAATTCATATGATTTTTTCATTCAAATTAAGTAAAACCACCATGATACTGTAGACCATGTCTTACTCTGTAGAAAGCATCAAAAAATCACGCATCCACTGTTTCGGGGGGGCGCAGGGGCGCAAAAACATGGTTAAAAAACACGGATCCTCATGGATCCTCATGATTTTTCCACTAGATCAGCCCAAACTCACCATCAGATCAAAGATCATGGCCATGGGCACAGCATCCACCACAAAAATCACGGATCCACGGCTTCCTGGCGAAACCGTGGCCCAAAAACGTAGTTGTGAAGCACGGATCTTCATGGATCCACACGCTTTTTGCATCGGGCCAACCCAAACTCACCGTCAAATCACACATCATTCCCAGTGGCACAACCTGCACCACAAAAATTACGGATCCTCGGCTTCCTGGCCACTCCATGGCTCAAAAACGTGGTTTTCAAGCACGGATCCTCATGGATCCTCACGCTTTTTGCATTGGGCCAACCCAAACTCACTGTCAAATCACACATCATGGCCAGGGGCACAGCTTACACCACAAAAAACACGGATCCACGGCTTCCTGGCCACTCCATTGCCCAAAAACGTGGTTTTCAAGCACGGATCCTCATGGATCCTCACGCTTTTTGCATTGGGCCAACCCAAACTCACTGTCAAATCACACATCATGGCCAGGGGCACAGCTTACACCACAAAAAACTCAGATCCACGGCTTCCTGGCCTCTCCATGGCCCCAAAACGTGGTTTTCAAGCACGGATCCTCATGGATCCTCACGCTTTTTGCATTGGGCCAACCCAAACTCACTGTCAAATCACACATCATGGCCAGGGGCACAGTCTGCACCACAAAAATCACGGATCCACGGCTTCCTGGCCACTCCATGGCCCAAAAACGTGGTTTTCAAGCACGGATCCTCATGGATCCTCATGCTTTTTGCATTGGGCCAACCCAAACCCACTGTCAAATCACATATCATAGCCAGGGGCACAGCCTACACCACAAAAAAACTCGGATCCACGCCTGCCGGGCCATACCGTGGCTCAAAAACGTGGTACCAAAGCATGGATCCTCATGGATCCTCATGATTTTTGCACAAGACCAGCCCAAAGTCACCATCAGATCAAACATCATGGCCAGGGGCACAGCATCCACCACAAAAATCACGGATCCATGGCTTCCTGGCCATACCGTGGCCCAAAAATGTGGTTTTGAAGCATGGATCCTCATGGATCCTCATGATTTTTGCACAAGACCAGCCCAAAGTCACCATCAGATCAAATATCATGGCCAGGGGCACAGCATCCACCACAAAAATCACGGATCCACGGCTTCCTGGCCATACCGTGGCCCAAAAACGTGGTTCCGGACCACGGATCCTCATGGATCTTCATTCTTTTTGCATTGGGCCACCCCAAACACACTGTCAAATCACACATCATAGCCAGGAGCACAGCCTGCACCACAAAAATCATGGACCCACGACTTCCTGGTAAATCCATGGCCCGAAAACATGGTTTTGAAGCACGGATCCTCATGGATCCTCACGCTTTTTGCATTGAGCTACCCTAAACTCACTGTCATGTCACACATCATGTCCAGGGGCACAGCCTGCACCACAGAAAACTCAGATCCACGGTCATCTGGCAACGGCATGGCCCAAAAACGTGGTTTTGAAGCATGGATCCTCATGGATCCTCATTATTTTTGCACTAGATCAGCCCAAAGTCACCATCAAATCACACATCATGGCCAGGGCCACAGCCTGCACCACAAAAATCACGGATCCATGGCTTCCTGGCCACTCCATGGCTCAAAAACATGGTTTTGAAGCACGGATCCTCATGGATCATCACACTTTTTGCATTGGGGAACCCCAAATTCACCCTTTATTCACATATCTTGTACATAACCACAGATCTGACCACAAACATCATGGATCTACTGCTTCATGGCCCTGGCCAGATGCTACCCTGGATATATTGGCCAATTTTTAGGTGGGTGTGCTGGGATGGAGGAAACGGAGTCGGCTGAATCTCTATCCATTAAAGATGGGCGTCCAATGGCTGGGCCAGAATAATTTCAGTTCTGTTTGCCAGCTCCCAGCTCTTCATGGGGCGCAATAGTCACCTGTAGCTGCCATCAGGAGTCCCTGTGTGATCCTGGATGCTTCTGTCTCAATGGAGGCATTGGTCACAAATGTAGCCAAACTGGAATTTTTGAATCTATGTCGGATTAGGCAATCGGTACCGTACCTGTCCCTTTCCAACCTAGCCATGGTGATCCATGCAGTAGTCACCTGCATACAGTGGTACCTCGCAAGACGAATGCCTCGCAAGACGGAAAACTCGGAAGACGAAAGGGTTTTTGGTTTTTTGAGCTGCTTCGCAAGACAATTTTCCCTATGGGCTTGCTTCGCAAGACGGAAACGTCTTGCAAGTTTGTTTCCTTTTTCTTAACACCGTTAATACAGTTGCGACTTGACTTCGAGGAGCAACTCGTAGCACGCGGTGTGGTAGCCTTTTTTGAGGTTTTTGAAGACTTTGGTGATTTTTGAAGCTTTTCCAAAACTTTTCCAACACCGTGCTTCGCAAGATGAAAAAAATCGCAAGACGACAAAACTCGCGGAACAAATTAATTTCATCTTGCGAGGCACCACTCTACTAGACTACTTTAACTTGCTGTACACCTGAGCCGGGGAGTGCAGGGTATAAATGTGATAGAGAGAGAGAGAGAGTGAGAGAGAGAGAGAGAGAGAGAGAGAGATGCAGGGCTACCCTTGAGACTGCTCCAGAAACTCCAAATGGTCTAAAATGCAGATGCATGAGTTCTTACTTGGACTTTGTGGAGAGCCCACATTCAGTTGGTTGTTCATCAGCTGGATTGGCTCCAGGTGGAGTATCAAATCAGGTTCAATGTTTTGGTGCTAATCTTTAAAGCCCTAAACAGTCTGTGACCTTTCTTATCTGTGGGAATTATCTTCCAATACACCCCCATGAGTGTGACGCTCATCTAACAACAACCTACTGGTGGTCCCTGGCCCAAAACATATCCAGCTGTCCTCAACCAGAGCCAGAGCCTTTTTGGTGGAACACTTTGTCTAATGAGACCAGGGCTCAGTGCAAGCTATCTCAGTTCTCTCACTTGTCATGGTGAGTGGGCTTGCACTTTCCTATGACCCTTGTGAGCGAAGCCGTTGGGAATCTCGTACTCCCAGCAGGGTCACCCAAGGTGGTAAGGTCAAAGAAAATTAAATATGCTCAGAGTCCTGTAGTGATTTCATGCTCTTTATTGCAGCTTGTAAAACAGTGACTGAATTTTCCCCAAAACCTCAGGCTTTTATATACATTATTTACACAATGAGTCCCGTCTAACTGGCTGATTCTGCTTCCCTCCTGGAGCCTGATTGGTCTTTTCCTGCAAGCCAATCAGTTCTTGCATTCTAGGATCCTACTTGCCTATTGTTCTAGGATCCAAGCTTAGTACATAACAGGGAAGGAGCTAGACAAAGAATGATCCAAGAAGTCCTCAACGGCAGAACAGATGGGTGATAACAAGCAGTGTGTTACAACGGCTGTGAAGGCAGATGAAGGCTGCAGCAGATAGGATCCACCAGTTCGTCGTGACTACTCATGCCATCAGAACAGAGCCCTACTGCGAAGACTGTGCGTTGGTCAGTGTGCACTGATCTACACACATAAAACAAATTCACGCACAGGCATCTTCCAAAAACCCAACCCAACCCCCCCAAACCCTCCCCCCATGGCAATCACTAAATGGCTACGGGGGCAGGAATGTGAAGCCCCTAGTCATGAACCGACACATGGGCGTTCAGTCGTTCTGACTCAAGGAATGAGGCAGTTGAGCAGCTCAGGAGCTGTATCCATGACTGAGCAGCCCCTTTTAGGATCCACTATGCTCACCCCGAAAAGGGGAAGGGGCTGGAAACGGTGCCCTAAACATAGTATGCCTCCCTTTTTCCCTGACTGGATTACCGCGCCCAGGTGGAATCTCTTTTCCCATAGTTTGAATCCATTATTCTGCATCCTAGTCTCTAGAACAGCAGAAAACAAGCTTGCTCCCTCTTCAACATGACATCCCTTCAAATATTTAAACATGGCTATCATGTCACTCCTTAATCTTCTCTAGATTAAACAAATCCAGCTCCCTAATTCTCTCCTCATAGGGCTTGGATTCCAGACCTTTTACATTTTGGTCACCCTCCTCTGGACATGTTCCAGCTTGACAATATCCTTCTTCAACTGGACACAGTATTTCAGGTGTGGTCTGACCAACCAGAATAGTGTGGTAGCATTCCTTCACTTGATCTAGACACTATACTCCTATTGATGCAGCCCAGAATTGCATTGGCGTTCTTAGCTGCCACATCACACTGTTGACTCATATTCAGCTTGTGGTCGACTAAGACTCCCAGATCCCTTTCACTGGTACTGTTGTCAAGCCAAGTGTCCCCCACCTGTGCATTTCATTTTTTCTATCCAGGTGTAGTACCTTACATTTCTCCCTATTGAACTCCATATTGTTGGTTTTGGCCCAGCTCTCTAGGCTATTCAGGTCATTTTGAATTCTGACCCTGTCCTCTGGTGTATTAGCAACTCCTCCCAGTTTGCAGTCATTTGCAAATTTGATTAGCACGCCCTCTATTCCATCATCCAAATCATTTATAAAAATATTGAATAGCACCAGGCCCAGGACAGAACCTTGTGGAACCCCAATAGTCATTTTTTTCCAGGATGAAGGTGAGCCACTGATGAGCAATCTTTGGGTTCAGCCCGTCAACCAATTACAAATCCACCTAACAGTAGCTTTGTCTGGCCCACATTTTACTAGTTGTTTTGCAATAATATCATGGGGGACCTTTTCAAAGGCCTTACCAAAGTCAAGGTAAGCTGGTACAAGGGAAAGCAGGATTGTAATTACCGTAAAAATTACTGATCACTTTGGATCAGCAGTCTCAACCTAACCCGCTATGTGGGGAGAGCCACATGTTCCTTTGGAAGGCAAGTGGAATACAGTGTGATATACTGACAGCTGTTTTAAAAGATGTAACTGTAACTTAAAATCCAGTATCAGAAAAAAAACAAAAATAGATGGTCCCTGTGTGGATAGTCATGTTTGCATGATGGGGCCACCTCCAGTGACCATGTGGCCTGATATAAGAGGGTTCTAAAATCAGTCCTGAAAGTAGACTGATTGAGAATGACACACTCATAGCTTTTGCTCTGCCATTAACAAGGTGAGCTGAAGCAAATTATTGCCTCCCTTTGGGCTTAGCAATATTTCCTACAGCATTCTTGTTGAAGGGCATTGGAGAGTTAGGTGAGGGTCACTTTTCTGTTTTTCCATCAAGCCCCCAGACAAGAATGCTACGGCATCAGCCCCAAACACTCAGTCTCATAACAAAAAATACTCAACGGAGTTAGGGCTGAGGGTAGGGGAAGTACAATCATGAGCTTTACAGTCCTCTAGAAGCTGACCCTTTTGGTCATTGTGGTCATGGAGCCAAATATCTGTTCCCAAGTTTAAAGATCTAAACAAGTAAAGAACAAGTTTGGCCTTTACATGCAAAAGCCCTGAAATTCAGCCCATTGGGCAACGGATCATGGGGCTGGGAGGAGGGAGGTAAGGACTAGCACCTTCTCTGCCCTCCACCTCCAACAGCTACACCTGAAAGATTCATGATGGGGTTCGATTTGAGAAGCTGAATGTTTACAAAGGCACTTAGCCAATTTCTGCCACAGAAATTCTGAACAGAAACACTCTGCAGGATCAGCCCCCAAAAGAAACTGCTCTATGGTCTCTGTGTTGGGAAATGGGAACAGATCTTGCTCATCACCAACCTTCCCTCCACAAATAAGTATCACTACGAGGCTGAACTGAACAGCTTGCTCCAGAGTTTTAAGAGATACGTTTCTGTGGTGTAGTGGTTAAGAGGGGTGGACTCTAATCTGGTGAGCTGGGTTCGCTTCCCTGCTCCTCCACATACAGCTGCTGGGTGACCTTGGGCCAGTCACACTTCTCTCTGAACTCTCTCAGCCCCACCTACCTCACAAGGTGTCTGTTGTGCGGGTGGAAGGGAAAGGAGATTTTTAGCCACTTTGAGACTTCTTCAAGTAGAGAAAAGCAGGATATAAAAACTAACTCCATAAATAAGAATTCAATGGAAAAGGACCATCCCTGCCATGATGATGAAAACTTTATGTTTGGATTTTGCTGTATTATACCAACCTGTGGAATATGACAGTTCGCAGTTTCAAAATCTATTTGGCCACAGTGGATTGACAGTCTGGACACACGAAAACCTCTGGAAGATCTTTTGAATCAATGCCTATGCGAAAGCAGTGGTACCAGTCCTTGCAGTTTCCTTCACAGTAAACCATAGTTAGGTCACCACTGGGCCTCCTGCACCCTTCCTTCAAGAAACATAGTGACCAGCAGCCTTCGAACAAGGAAGGTAAAATATCTGAGCAATAGGTTAGTGTATCCTTCCATCCCTCTGGGCATGATCGAGACACAGTAATGTAACTCTCGTTCAAGATTTGTCTCTTTGGGAGGAACAGCATCAATTTCCACTTGAAAATATTTGTCTTGTCTTTCGAAATAGGTTTTCCCACAGGAACGGGGTGTCAGAGACAGAAATAATCGGAGAGGTTCATTGACTGTGAATGGAATATTTTGACAGATAACTAAAGAAGAGAAATAAACTGATTCCAATGTTGCCTTTTGCATTCTAATGAAACAAAATATCTGAAAAATGAAAGTAATTTTCCTTTGCTGGACTTGCCTTAAAGAAATGGATACAAATAGAAATTGCTTCCTCTAGAGGGAGCCTGTTAAATTGTTGCTACAGTCTACTTGAGGATTCAACAACTGTCAGATTAAGATCGTGGGACCAGACTTGTTTGACCTTGATTAAGTATGAGCAGGAAGGAAGTTTGGGTGCTTGCTTTATGCAAGACAAATGCCTTGCTGGAACAGATGCATGAAAAGATGGATTTGATGAATGAGAAAATGGACTTGGTGACTGTTGTGGTTAATAACTGTGGACAAGCAGGGAATATTGAGACAGAAACCATTCAAGGACCAACCTATGAACCTGTATTGACTGGGCAAGTGCAGAAGATAATGGAGGAGGATGTGGCCGCATCTCAAACATTACAAATGGAGAGACCCGAGGCCCTACAGGAGCATAAACCGCTGTCATTGAAGATTGAAGTTGGAGTGGGCCAGGGGGAGTCTGGAGCTGAGGAGGTTCTTAACTTTGGAGAGACTTTGAAATATGCTTTTAAATATCTTTTGGAGTACACTGATGACTGTGGAGAGTGGAACTGTGGGGAATGGGCGGCTTTGATGAAGGGAGATGGAGACAATTTTGGATTTGAATCCCCCAGAGATCTGCTCCCCAATGAGAAAGGGAAGAAATTAAGAAAGAGACCAACAATCGACAAGGAAAAGGGCAAGTATAAACAAAAAGAAGATTTGCAGAAGGGGCATGGAAGAGACTTAAGAGCCTCGGACATAAGACTTCCAGGTTGATGGACTAGATGGAATGGACAGTAAGGACTGACACGACCCGGGACCAGGAAGAAGAGACGCTGGATGAAGATTGGAAGAAAATTTATAAAGAAAACTTTTTATTGGGGGAATTAGCCTAAAATGAATGAATATTAGGGAAAATGTTGGAAGGAAACTATATGACTCTAGCAGAATATATCAGGAGTTATGGATAACTGAGCATTAAGTTTTAAGCCTTAAGGCGTTTTATGGTAAGACAAGGTTAAATAAATTAAGGTAATTTGAATAACAGAATATGGGGAAAGATGGAAAGGATCTGTTGAGTTAAATAATAGGTTAAATTGATAAGATAAATTATTTAACAAAAATTGAGAAAGATGGAAAGAATTTGCTGAAATAATTAACTAAACTAGAATACAAAAAGGGAGGTGTGAGGAGGTCAATGAAACAAGCAAATGGAAGTTGGAGATATGTAACCCGGGATTTGTGTTTTTTGTTTTATTTCCTTTTTTGCCGTATTGTTGTATTGGTTTTTATGTTTTTGCGTTTTTCTCTCTTTTTTTTCTCTTTTCATGTACTGTAGTTGTTCTCTATTTTCTTTTTTTTTTTGTAATTTTGAAATTATTAATAAATATTCCTTTTTTTAAAAAAAGGTTTCCCCACAGTACTGTATTATTTCTTTTGCAATCCAGGGTCTAATGGCAGCCATATCCTTTTGTATGAACTGTAATTGGATGTTATTGCATCAATCACAGAGTGGTTCAATCCATGTTTGGAATCTAGATAGAACATGGTCTTCCTTTTAAAAATGATTACTATCAGTATCCAGTGGACTTCTCTGTCATTTACTGGAATAATCAAAACATCTTTCTTTAGCACTCCAAATCTCAAACAGTTCTTCAGAGCTTACACTGGCAATCTTTGACATATCTGCATGAAGTGGCAAGTATGGTAAGTGGGAAAATTGTTCCATCATGACCTAGCTCTTTGGCCATGATCACCCTGGAGGCAAGAAAGGCATCTATTATGCGATCATTTATCCAGTTTGATCCTTTCAGTGTGGTTATGTCATAGTCATACACACGGATGTTGCCAACTGAACCCTCAAGTCCCATGGTTTGTAGACTGAGTGTGGGGAAGGTACAGTTGTGGGGAAACTGATGTACAGCCATGGGGAAACTGATGTACAAATCAGTGATTTGTCCAAACACTTATCACTTTGTGTTGAGAATATGGGGCTGCTATCAAAAGAATCAATATTGGTCACTGTTAAATCCTCTTTCCCACTTTTTGGAGTGGAGGTCATCTGAGGCTGAGTGCTTTCCAGGTGTCTCATAGTCAGTTGGTGATCTTAAGGAGTCAAACCCCTCAGCAGCCTGCACTGAGTCAGCTGCTAGAGCTACTGTTATCTTTTCCTGCAGCCTGGGGAACTTTCTTCCCGATCTACTCTTCTGTCTTTTATTTCACTTCAACTGTGTGAGCTGCAACTGGCAAGGCTTCCCTGGTTCTGGTGGCATGCTGATAGATTTTGTGGCAGCTATAATATGGTAACAAGTCCTGGCTGATGGGTGCGCACACAATGTCCTGTACGGACTGTGCATGCATGGCAGCCCGTATGGCCGCTGTGCGTGTGGCAGCCCGTATGGTCGCCAGGAGAGCGGCTGCCCATACAGCCTGTACGACCGCCGTGAGAGGGGCTGCCTGTATGGACGCTACGCGAGCAGCAGCCTGTACAGTCACCGCGAGAGCAGCTGCCCATATGGCCCATACGGTCGCTGCGAGAGGGGCTGCCTGTACAGTTGCCGCAAGAGCGGCAGCCCACATGGACGCCGCACAAGCGGCAGCCGGTACAGCGACCGTACTGTCACTCTCCCCCCAGCATGGCACCCCGGGGCACCATCACCCCGCTGCCCCTTCATATGTCCCTGCAGTCAATCAAATGTACTATGAACAATCTGAAGTCATGCTGGGCACAATTCACCACTAATCCTCTGGACTCCAGGAAAGCTGTCAGCAGGCACCATGATGCCCATGGGCACCACGTTGGAAACCCCCTATTTCAAAGTTTGCACTGACAAAATATAGTGTTTGTTCCTTGGCTGTGCTCTGTGGTTTTTGTGGTTCATTCTGTGGTCATATACATCATGTGTGATTTGATAGTGATTTCAGGGTGACCAAACATAAAAACCTAAGGATCCATGGGGATCTGTGCTTCATGAGAATCTTTTTACAGCATAGCAGTGCCCCAAAGTGATTTGGCCATGAGCAGCATAGGTGGTCGGGTAATGAATATGGGGCGACCAAGAAAACTGTGGAGCCGTAAATTTTTTAAAAATATATATATATTCAATTTTATAAGGATAGGGAAGTACAGAAAGGGAGAAGGGGGAGGGGATAGATATATAGATAGATTAGAAATTTAAAAGACCTATAAAGATTATCAAATCCTACAAAGTACTACTACTACTACTACTAATATATTTGTACCCTGCCCATCTGGCTGGGTTTCCCCAGCCACTCTGGGTGGCTTCCAAAAAATAAATAAATAAATAAATAAAAATACATTAAAAAGTCACACATTAAAAACGTCCCTAAACAGGGCTGCCGTCAGATGTCTTCTAAATGTCAGGTAGTTGTTTATCTCTTTGACATCTAATGGGAGGACATTCCACAGGGTAGGCACCACTACCAAGAAGGCCCTCTGCCTGGTTCCTTGTCACTTTGCTTCTCACAGTGAGGGAACCACCAAAAGGCCCTTGGTGCTGGACATCAGTGTCTGGGCAGAACAATGGGCGTGGAGATGCTCCAAAAGCATGAGGATCCATGAGGATGCGTGCTTCAAAACCATGTTTTTGGGCTATGGAGTTGCCAGGAAGCCGTGGATCTGAGTTTTTTGTGGTGCAGGCTGTGCCCCTGGACATGATGTGTGATTTGACAGTGAGTTTGGCCTGGCCCAATGCGAAAAGCGTAAGGATCCATGAGGATCCGTGCTTCAAAACAACGTTTTTGGGCCACGGTATGGCCAGGAAGCCGTGGATGTCAGTTGTTGTGGTCCGGGCTGTGCCCCTGGCCATGATGTGTGATTTGACGGTGAATTTGGGCTGATCTAGTGCAAAAAGCGTGAGGATCCATGAGGATCCGTGCTTCAAAACCACGTTTTTGGGCCACGGTATGACCAGGAAGCCGTGGATCCGTGATTTTTGTGGTGCAGGCTGTGCCCCTGGCTATGACGTGAGATCTGACGGTGAGTTTGGGTTGGCCGAATGCGAAAAGCGTGAGGATCCATGAGGATCCGTGCTTCAAAACCACATCTTTGGGCCATGCCGTTGCCAGATAACCGTGGATCTGAGTTTTCTGTGGTGCAGGCTGTGCCCCTGGACATGATGTGTGATTTGACAGTGAATTTGGGGTGGCCCAATGCAAAAAGCGTTAGGATCCGTGAGGATCCGACGTTCAAAACCACGTTTTTGGGCCACGGTATGGCCAGGAAGCCATGGATCCATGACTTTTGTGGTGGATGCTGTGCCCCTGGCCATGATGTTTGATCTGATGGTGACTTTGGGCTGATCTAGTGCAAAAATAATGAGGATCCATGAGGATCCGTGCTTCGAAACCACGTTTTTGGTCCATGCCGTTGCCAGATAACCGTGGATCTGAGTTTTTTGTTGTGTAGGCTGTGCCCCTGGATATGATGTGTTATATGACAGTGAATTTGGGGTGGCCCAATGCAAAAAGCGTTAGGATCCGTGCGGATCCGACCTTCAAAACCACGTTTTTGGGCCATGCCGTTGCCAGATGACCGTGGATCTCAGTTTTTTGTGGTGGATGCTGTGCCCCTGGACATGATGTTTGATCTGATGGTGACTTTGGGCTGGTCTTGTGCAAAAATCATGAGGATCCATGAGGGTCCATGCTTCGGAACCACGTTTTTGGGCCACGGTATGGCCAGGCAGGCGTGGATCCGAGTTTTTTGTGGTGCAGGCTGTGCCCGTGGCTATGATATGTGATTTGACATTGAGTTTGTGTTGGCCCAATGCAAAAGCGTGAGGATCCATGAGGATCCGTGCTTCAAAACCACGTTTTTGGGCCACGGTATGGCCAGGAAGCCGTGGATCCGTGATTTTTGTGGTGGATGCTGTGCCCCTGGGAATGATGTGTGATTTGACAGTGAGTTTGGGTTGGCCCAATGCAAAAAGCGTGAGGATCCATGGGGATCCGTGCTTGAAAACCACGTTTTTGGGCCACGGAGTGGCCAGGAAGCCGTGGATCCGTGATTTTTGTGGTGCAGGCTGTGCCCGTGGCTATGATATGTGATTTGACGGTGAGTTTGGGTTGGCCCAATGCAAAAATCATGAGGATCCATGAGGATCCATGCTTCGAAACCACGTTTTTGGGCCACAGTATGGCCAGGCAGGAGTGGATCCGAGTTTTCTGTGGTGTAGGCTGTGCCCCTGGCTATGATGTGTGATTTGACAGTGACTTTGGGTTTGCCCAGTGCAAAAAGTGTGAGGATCCATGAGGATCCGTGCTTGAAAACCACGTTTTTGGGCCACGGTATGGCCAGGAAGCCGTGGACCTGTGATTTCTGTGGTGGATGCTGTGCCCCTGGCCATGATGTGTAATTTGACAGTGAGTTTGGGCTGATCTAGTGCAAAAATCATTAGGATTCATGAGGATCCGTGTTTTTTAACCATGTTTTTGCGCCATTGCGGCACCACGAAACAGTGGATGCGTGATTTCTTTGGTTCCTCCTACAGATTAAGATGTGGTCTACAGTAGCATGGTGTTTTCATTTTGTTTCAATATAAAAATCATATGAATTCATGAGGATCCGTGCCTCAGATCCATGTTTTTGTGGTGCTGCAGCGCGGCAAAGTGTTGGATCCACGTTTTTTATAGTCCAGTTTGTAGGCGTGCCTTCTAGGTGTGATTTGACACTGCATTTGTTGGAATTATTTTTTAAAAAGTGGAGGATCCATGAGGATCCGTGTAGATCCGCCTTTTATGGAGACCCCGTATGGTGGAACTTCGCGGTGAAAACACAAATTAAGACATGCCAAAGGAAACTCCAAGTTTTTCACCCGTATATTTGCACCGAAAATAACAGCTCTAACTGAAAGGCAGCGTGGAGATCTGTCTCGTTTGTTGCAATACACATGCCTAATAATCATTGCATAATCTCAGCCAGTTGTATAACCTCAGAAGGGGCGTGGCTGCGAAGGGACGCTGCACTTTTGAATTTGCCACCTGAATTTGCCCACGTACACACAACCGGGCAATGGCACACACCAACTTGCCGCCCTCCCCCCAAGCAGAACTACGTAGACTCCCCCCACCTCTCTCCGGCGGCGCCCAAACATGGGAGGTGTGACGGGGGGGGTGGCCAACTTTTCCGCACGCCCCCCTGCGCCTGGGCTCGGCGAGGATACACAAACAGTTCCGCGGCTTCGCTTCACGCCAAGATCCTGAAGGGGGAGCAGATCTAGGCGGAGATCTGCTGAAGGGGGAGCAGATCTCCTAGGGTGGAAGCTGTCGGAATAGAGGCCGTCCTTTGCACCTGCCCTATGTCCCCAAAAACGATGCAGAAGCACAAAGAACCCTCCTCCCTTCCCCCAACTCCGCTCTCCACCCGCCTACGCAAACTTTCCTTGTCTTTAAAGCAGGGGTCAGCAAACTTTTTCAGCAGGGGGCCAATCCACTGTCCCTCAGACCTTGTGGGGGGGCCGGACTATATTTTGAAAAAAAATATGAATGAATTCCTATGCCCCACTAATAACCCAGAGATGCATTTTAAATAAAAGCACACAGCTCCGCGGCTTCGCTTCACGCGAAAATCCTGAAGGGGGGAGCAGATCTCCCCCTAGATCTCCTAGGATGGAAGCTGTCGGAATAGAGGCCGTCCTTTGCACCTGCCCTATGCCCCCCAAACGATGCAGAAGCACAGAAAACCCTCCACCCTGCCCCCCAGCTCCGCTACGGGGAGCTCCGCCTACGCACAAACTTTCCTTGTCTTTACAGCAGGGGTCAGCAAACTTTTTCAGCAGGGAGCCGCTCCACTGTCCCTCAGACCTTGTGGGGGGCCGGACTATATTTTGAAAAAAAATATGAATGAATTCCTATGCCCCACAAATAACCCAGAGGTGCATTTTAAATAAAAGCACACAGCTCCGCGGCTTCGCTTCACGCGAAAATCCTGAAGGGGGGAGCAGATCTCCCCCTAGATCTCCTAGGATGGAAGCTGTCGGAATAGAGGCCGTCCTTTGCACCTGCCCTATGCCCCCCAAACGATGCAGAAGCACAGAAAACCCTCCACCCTGCCCCCCAGCTCCGCTACGGGGAGCTCCGCCTACGCACAAACTTTCCTTGTCTTTACAGCAGGGGTCAGCAAACTTTTTCAGCAGGGAGCCGCTCCACTGTCCCTCAGACCTTGTGGGGGGCCGGACTATATTTTGAAAAAAAATATGAATGAATTCCTATGCCCCACAAATAACCCAGAGGTGCATTTTAAATAAAAGCACACAGCTCCGCGGCTTCGCTTCACGCGAAAATCCTGAAGGGGGGAGCAGATCTCCCCCTAGATCTCCTAGGATGGAAGCTGTCGGAATAGAGGCCGTCCTTTGCACCTGCCCTATGCCCCCCAAACGATGCAGAAGCACAGAAAACCCTCCACCCTGCCCCCCAGCTCCGCTACGGGGAGCTCCGCCTACGCACAAACTTTCCTTGTCTTTACAGCAGGGGTCAGCAAACTTTTTCAGCAGGGAGCCGCTCCACTGTCCCTCAGACCTTGTGGGGGGCCGGACTATATTTTGAAAAAAAATATGAATGAATTCCTATGCCCCACAAATAACCCAGAGGTGCATTTTAAATAAAAGCACACATTTTACTCATGTAAAAACACCAGGCAGGCCCCACAAATAACCCAGAGGTGCATTTTAAATAAAAGGACACATTTTATATACTGATTCCCGGACCGTCCGCCGGCCGGATTTAGAAAGCCATTGGGCCGATCCCACCCCCCGGCCCTTAGTTTGCCTACCCATGCTTTACAGTGTTTGGTTTTGGGTCTCCTCCCCCTCGGGAGGGAGGAGCCGAGGAGCCGGCCTTCTCCGCCAGCCCCTTCCGGGAAGCTGCCGTGGCCCGACTGTCAGCGACTGCAGTCCGGGAAGCCGCTGCGCCCTGGTGAAATTGGCGCGAGAGCCTGCAAACCAGGTGAGGATTTTCTGCAGCTGCATTTGCTCCAACCGACCTCTGCTGTTTGTTGTCACTCGCTTGCAGGCTTCCTCTCATGCTGTGTTGTGTGTTTGTTTTTGCCCTGCACCGCGCACCACGCAGCGGGGTGCCGTGGGGGTGTGTGTGAGAAAAGTTTTAGGTGTTCCTACCTGGGGGGCATGGTGACGGCGGTGCTAACAACCGTGAGTTAGAAAGGCCGAATCCTTCAATTTTTGAAAATTAGTCAAGGGGCGGGGGCAAAGAAAGAGAAGGAGAGAGAGGTGATGTCATTTATTTATTTGTTTGTTTGTTTTCATGAAAGCTATACACGGCTTGATTGTAAAAAGGGGGGGTAGTTTCAGGTGGTTTCTAAAAATTATTAGATCACTCCTAAAAGCATGTTAGTTTCCTTCCCCGTCCCCTCCCAGCAGAATGACTGGAATAGGCTTTAGAGGGGAGAAGAATATCTTCCTTCTTGAAGCTCCACTACACTAATTTTGCATTGGGAAGTGGAAGAAGGGCTGTGATTATTATTAACTTGTTGTGATGGGTGAAGCACTCTGTGCTCACAGCTTGCGTTTCAGCGTGCTCTGTGGAAAATAAAGCCTTGGGCTTGGGAATTAGCCCTTGTGACAGAAGCCTGGGATTCCTGGGTTCCTGGCCCAGTTCCGCCCACAAGGAGTGACCCTGCAGGAATAGAATCCCTCACGCACCATTCCTATGGCCTGCAGAAATGCCACAGGATTCTGGATCTGGGGGGTCCTAGCCTTCTGCAGCTTAAGAAACCATGGCACACTCTCTCAAGATTGCCACTTTCTCTTCATATTCTGGCACAGCTTCTTTGCGATGTGGAGAGAGGCAGGAGGAGGAGAAGGATAATAGCAATGATGTTATCCCCAACCTCCTACAGCACGGGAAAAGCTTTTCCTGTTGTGTTTCTGCTTCTTGTGCCAGATCTGGTTAATTAATAGGACACTTGGCGCCTGTAAACATCCAGTGGTCATTGGTCTTCCATAGCTGAGAATAATCCCCCCCAAGAAGCCTGAATTGCAAACCACACTCCTTGATCCCCGGTTTTGTGCCTCTTAAAAGCGCAGTCTCACAGGAACACAAGGAGCTGTCTAATTCCGAGTCAGACCACTTGTCTATCTAGGTCAGTATTGTTTACACTGACTGGCAGCACCTCCCCAGGGTTTCATACTGGGGCTCGTTTCCCATTCTTACCTGGAGATGCTGGGGTTCAACCTGGGATCTTCTGTACGCAAAGCAGATGTTCTGCCTCTGAGCTGCGACCTTTCCCAGTATTCAGCTTGTACACACTGTTTGCTTATGAAATCACAGAATTGTAGAGTTGGAAAAGGACCACAAGGGCCATTTAGTCCAACCCTCTGCAATGCAGGACTCCTTTTGCCCAATGTGGGTCTCAAACCTACGACCCTTAAGAGTTTCATGCTGTACCAACTGAGTTGTCTTGTTGAGATTTATAGATAATTCCTGGCGTACTCGGTATTTGCAACTCAAATTGCCACAGCAGCATTCTTAATCTAGGCAGGGGAACGTATAACAGTATATGCATATAACATTGTCCAGTTAGGTGCTGCTAACAAGCCAAATCTCTGGGAAACGAGGCCCTAGGCACAAATGCATATTAAAATTATGCAAACAGGGGAAATGCCCTAGAAAAAAATTATGGCTGGCTTCCAAAGGAAAATGAAATGAAAACATCTGTCATGGCACAGTGTTTGCAGATACAACAAAACACACCTATCTGGATTTGAGATTCGAACGCCAGCCCTACTTCTCATAATCAAACTAGACAAAGGGGTACACAAGATTACCTCAGGGACAAATCAGGCTGTTCAAGTATTCAGTAGGAACTTGTTGAATGATGTAGGGTAATGATCTCCCGTTTGAATCTGCCGTAAGGTTAAGGTGCCTTACACGGTGGGCTCAGGTGCAGAATCTAGCTTCCTGAGAATTTCAGCTTTACATATAAGTGTAACTGCAAACACACGTGAGCTTCTGGCCCACAGGTTTGCAAACATTTCCTTGAGAAAGCAGACGGGTAGAAGAAATCCAAGATCTCAGGTGGGTAATAATCAAATGACATTTCACTGGGCTCTGCACAGCACCTTAGAGCCAAATCAGAATAAATTGTGCTATATCATTGTTGCTTTTTAAGGGGGCAGAAAATAATGAAAAACAAGATGTTCTCAACAGAGGTGTTATTGATGCAGTTTGGATGCCACTGACACAGAATGTCACATTTTTTTAACACAGCAGGACCCAGCCCTGAGTTAAGGGTCACTTCATTGCTTTGTATAAATAAAACATGTATTTCTCATTTCCCTTTCCCTCTCTACCAGCAACAGCAATTCACATTTTGTGATAAGATTGCCTCTGGACCTGGAGGTTCCATTAACCTGTATTTGCTAGCACCTGTCGATTAGAACCTCTTCCGCATCTCTCCACCCCGGGACATCCATGGCTGCCATTGTGCCCCGGGCAGACTCCCGTGGCACAGACATCTTTGCTACCCGCCACGGTTTCTTCGTCGTCCGCTCAGACCTGGGTTGTTTCCTCCAAGCGCTCGACTTCCGTTTGGGGCAGGACCTCCAAGTGTGGGATCTGCACCCGGCCTGCCGCAGTGGGGACCACTACGTGGGGGACCCCACCAGCTCCGCCATCTACCTCCTCCGTGGGGACTCATTCTGCAAAGTGCTTGACCTGAGCTCCGAGCCACCCTCCAGTACCCTCCCGCTGCACCCCAGCTGCCAAGGAGGTGACCATTATGCCTTCTGTGAGGGCCGGTTCTTCATCTTTTTCCTGACACGTGGAGTGGTCCTATCTGTGGCCGACCTGGCCACTGGGGCCGCGGCTAAAGAGATCTGCTTGGAGCCGGCACTTCTCAATGGACTGTATTACTATGGTGCTGACGCCAGCCACCTCGCCTGCTTAAGGATGGGTGAAGAAAACGGCCTTTGTGGCTACCTTTTTGCAGCAGCAGGGCCCAAGGAGACCTTCTCCGTCCACCCTGATGTGGTCTCCTTCCTTCCTGGGGGGCTGGGCCACACCCACGGGGCTGCCTTTGGGGCTTGGGAATGCCTCAAGCTGATCTCCAACGCCACAGACCTGCCCATGCCCAGCAGCCACGAAATCACCCGCAAAGTTGGTTCCTCGAAGCTGGCTTTCAGTCAGAAATACCGCGTCTCTGGATCTCTGGATCCAGAATCCTTGGCCGCCTCCCTTCTCCAGCACCAGTTTTCCCTCCCCGTCGCTTACGGTGGTCTGGGGCTTCGGACGGAGCAGGAAGAGTGGGAGGAGGCAGCTGAGGAAGGAGAGGCTTTGCGGGTGATCTTGCAACCCCGTCAGAAGCTGTACTGGTGGCATTACCAGCTGGGGTTGGGCAAAGAGCCCCTCCTCTACTGCCGGTCTCTGAAAGTCACCCGCAGCCCTTCGCCACCCACCCATATACCTCTGCCACCGGTTGATTCTTGATGCCAGGACTAAGCAACAAGAATCTGATGTTCATTCAGTTGGGGTTGTGCATACAATAAGAGCGCTGCTTGCTTGCTTGCTCCCTGCCCTGCCCTGGCTGTGCTTCCGGTTTGCTTCGTTGTTACACCCATTTCACAGGCAGTAAAACAAGTTGCTGGGCTTCTCTTGATGTAGAAGGGGCCTGTGTCACACTTGGTGGAGGTCATGAAACCACTACTGTTCAAATAATAATAAATGATAACAACATTAAGTCTTCCCGAGCATTGTCTGGTATGAGGGCTCCTAGGTGTCTATATTTTATTAATTTTTTAATAATAATTTTTATTAATCCTGTAAAATTTCAAATTCTGTCATTCCATGACCAACAAACATGTAGCTTGGTCAAGAAAACAGGTTTATTTTCTTAGCTTTTAAAAACAGTCCAGTTTTGTTTGTTTTTTACATCCCAGGAAAACAAAATTTCTTCTTTTCCTTGATTGGGAATGGAATTGGATATTTTGCCATTTTCTGCGTAACGGAGAAGAATTTTCTTTTAATTTTTTTAAAGGAAATATATATTATATATTTGGAAAATAATAATTTGTTATCCCAAACTGAAAGAGCACACTATAATCTACGTGTTGGGTTTAAATTTAAGAAATTAAAATCTCAGAATGTTATTTATATATATATATATATATATATATATATATATATATATATATATATATGTATATATATATATATATATATATATAAATATATATATGTATATAAATTATATATGTATATATATAATATATTTACTGTCTTAAAATTCAGGAAGTGTGCTCAACAATGTTTATGGGACAGATTCTTTAAACAGTAAAAAGGCATTTCGTTCAGCCCAAGACATAATCTAAAACAGTTCCAGTTTATGAATAAGTGCCCTTGCCTGTCACATGATTTCTTCCGTAACTTGGAAGGTGTACAAGGGCCTTCCAAGGAGCTGTCCTTGGACTAACCCTAAGACATCTGAAAACTTCTCTTAAGTTGGTCTGGAATTAATATAACTGCCATGTTATTTTTTTATCTCACAGACTCCTGGGCGGTGTAATATTGTGTGGAGGCTTGAGAATCCTGTCAGGAATCCGCCTCATGGAACATTTCCCACAATTCCATGGTAGTGTGAGGAGGCCATGACATTTAAAGCAGTTTAAATTCACAGTGAAGACTTGCCCAACCATGAAGGTTGAAGGGCAGGGGTGTGTTGCTCTGTGTAGCTTCTGCTGGCTATATGGGCTTGCCGATGTAGTGCCCTCTAAATATTGTTGGACTCCCAATTCCCATCAGCCCCAGCCAGCACAACTAATGGTCAGGGTTGAGTCCAACAACATCCAGCAAGCACATCTGTTGGCTACCCCCCGGCACGCAGTATCTTAAACCCTGAGTTACCTTAATGTTAGGTGCTTTTTGAACTGATCATTATTGCTACTGGCTAATGAGGAGAACCACCAATGGCTCTGTGATTTTCGTACTAAGAGAGTCCTGAGGGGGAAAAATCTACCACGCGG